>NW_022145614.1:23001333-24226799 GCF_000002235.5 Strongylocentrotus purpuratus
CTCTCTCCCTCTCTCTCTCTCTCTCTCTCTCACCACGTCTATAATTAAATGCAAATTTTACACATCCCTATGAAATAATCTGAAAAGTCCGTGTTTAAGAAAGAACATATTTCAATGAACTATTTTTATTGGTTCTCTCTAGGCTATAGCGCAGTCTCCGTAATGTACACTCAATTCGACATGTTCCTCGTGTTACGTTATAAAGCATTATATACACCCCGAATGCAACCATACACCTTTTTTTTTTTTTTTTTTTTGTAAGGCTAGGGTTATTCCCTTTCACAGACCTCTCAACAGAATTTTGATTTTCAGTTTAAAATTACTTTTATTTCAATTTTCCGTAGCTACCCCAGATCAGACATTTAAGAATAAGACGGAAAAATAGCCTTAAGATTTAATTTTTGTTGAGCTTTCTTTACTGCCCCTTCAAAATATGCCATGCAAGGTTTGCCTCCATGTGCTAATAATTGAATGCTCACCAACAAACACCCCCCCCCCTTACCCCTCCATAATATTCCGTTTACAGGCCTGTCAAATGAACAACCCATGTGCCATGCAGCGGTTTGTTTAACAAAAATGGAAGCATGAAAGAGAAATCGCCCGCCCCCTCTTCCCTCTCCCTAGTAATATCATATATAACATAATTCAATAGTACAAGTACATTTCAAACACCTTCAACACTTTGACCCTCCCAGAAAGTATTACCTGAATAACACTAATATTTAAAGATGTGTTATAGGTCTACATTGGGTTAAGTTAAGTGAAATAAAAACCCCGTTTTATCTGACTCAACTAATCAATATATTATAGCATAATAATCCATTTCCATGCATACAGCAATGATAATACCTTCCAGTCACGTGGATCACTTAAACGAACTTGCAAAGGTTATAATTTCAAGCATTAGTGACCCCGTTTGATACTTAGCGCCTTCCTATTGGATTCATATAGCGCCCTCGGCAGCGTTCATGATCGCATATGAATTCAGAACAGGCCTTTTTCAATACCTATAGAACGTTGTATTAGACTTACTGGATTAGCATGTGTATATACAGTGCGTCCCAGAAAAAACGAAAGCGAAATTCATCAATGTTTTATCATAACTTAATCACAATTAATTTAATGAGTGATTTTAAAAAATGTGAGGAAAGGGTACCAGAAAGTCATTTGTGGCGGTATCTGAATTTCAAAGAGAAAATTACATTTTTAGAAATTTCATTATCTGCCCTGTCATATGACACCTCAATCAGGAAAAATGAGCCAGGAATAACAAAGTTCTGTTTAAAGTAATGCTTGCATTTCCATAATTTGTAGTAGGAGACCAGCCTAGCTGTAGGTCCTGTGACCAATCTCTGGGAACAAAGGTTTGAAAGTCAATATGGTTTTAGAAAATTTCATTCAGCGGAGTTGGCATTGTTAAAATTATTTGATAGAGTGTCAAATGCCTTAGCTGATCATAAGCATGTTATTGGAGTATTCATGAATCTGAGCAAGGCATTTGACACTCTTGACCATACAAGACTTTTTTTGTATTTTTTTTTTTGTATTGAAAATAAAACTCAACGACATCGAATACAGTAATAACATATAAATAAAGTAAATGGATGTATACAGAACACGGTACAACACAGGACAATACAACACAAAACAGCACAGCACAAATGCCTCACTCTAGTCAGTTACATTTGTACATATGTAAAGCTCACCCTGACATGCTTTAAGGTTGTATATCATGTAAGAAAACCGAGACTGGACTCGTCAATGAGAGGCTCCACTGAAATACAGTAATATTAACAATATAATAACATAATTGACAATAAGGAAGTATAAAATTTATTAAATACCAGGGGACCAAAATTCTACAGGAAAGAAAGTGACCATTTCCTTATGTGGGAGCTCAGTTTACCTTCTTCTCTGCTATTTTATATTCAATTTTCTGTTTCATTTTTACAAAAGAAAGGAAACCATATTACAAATGAGAGACAGATACAATCCCTCTCTCATACCATGCATAATAAAAACAAGGTATATGCCTTAAACTCAAATTTTTGTTATACCAAATATAATCCAGCATGTGATAAGTTTCTAAGTTCAATTCTTTTACAACTAAAAATCTGTATTCATACCAGAATATCAGGCCCGAATTCACAAAGGAGGTACCTCCTTTTGTTTCGACAAACCTCCTTTTGTTTTTTACAAACCAAGGTTTGTAAAAACACGTCAGAACGCGTCGTATGACGCACATAAACCTCGGTTTGTCGACAAACCTCCTTTGTGAATTCGGGCCTCAAAGTTTCAACCAATTGACAATTTTTCAATTTGTGTAGTATACTTAGAGAAGCTTCTGCTTTCCAGAGCATATATAGATCATTATGAAACAATTTAAGCATTTCTATTTCTATGGATTTACAAGTACTCACATAACTATCATCCAAAATATTTTTCACCCAAACCATTTTCTGTGATTTTGCAAATATGCATGGATCAATCATTTTAAGGCCACCTTCTTCATATAAATTACAAAGTAAAACTCGTTTCACCCTATCTACCATTACTCCATATAAATTTATAAAGTAAACTATTCAACTTTAAAAAAAAAAGATTTAGGAACATCCAATACATATCACAGAGAACAAATACAATAGCTGGGGCAATAAAAGAGATTTGACAACTGATATCTTTTTCAGTTTCATGGGATAATTAAGTTCATACAAAGATTTAGTTGATAAAGAGAATGTTACTCCCAGTGCTTTAAAGGTCTTACTTCTCCAGGTAAGTCCTCTCTCGTCAAAAGGTTTTTCTTCATTATTCTTTAAACTGCCAATATGTATGGCCTCAGACTTAGACATATTTATCCGACACCCTGAAAAACTTTCAAAATAATGTAACAACTCAAACAAATTAACAAAAGAATCTATTTCACCATTCAAAAAACAAATAGTGTCATCAGCAATAAACTAACTTTCTTCTCCACTTCACCTATCTTAATTTCTTTAATATCAGGACTAACCCTTAACGAAATAGCTAGAATTTCAATTGCCAAAACAAATAAATAAGGTGAAATAGGGCACCCTTGAAAAATACCCCGGCTCATAGGGAAGGGCTTTGTTAAAAACCCATTATTTATAACATAACTAAATCTATGATTTTAAAAGGTTTTTACAATATTGATCAAATTCTTGCCAAGATCAAAGTGTTCTATAAAGACTTAAACAAATATGCATGCTCGATCCTATCAAGAGCTTTTTCGAAATCCAAAAAAAACTATTGAACCAGGGGCATCTATAGCATCAGTATATTCAATAAAGTCTATGATAGTGAAAACATTTGCACTAATATTACGACCACTTAAAATCCATGTTGATCTGCATGAATTAAAGAATCAATTATCTTTTTTAGTCGATGACTCATTACTTTAGCAACTAATTTGTAATCTGCATTTAACAAGGAAATGGGCCTATAGTTTTTAATTTCTAACGAATCTTTACCTTGCTTTGGTATCAGAGTAATTACTCCATTTCGTCGAATTTGAGATAACAAACCATTAGAGAACCATACAATACTTATACGTAATTTGGAATACTATGGATTGAGGGGTGTTGCTATACAATGGTTCAATTCAATTTCATTCAATTCAATAATTCAATAAGGGTTTATTCATATGAGGTTCTGGCAGCCGAAGCTGAATTGCAGGTCATTTATACGAGGTAAAAACATCATGATATTTAAAATACACTGAGCATTATACATGTTAACATAAAATAAAATTAATGACATATAAAAGGATAATTATATACTAGATACATATATACACATAATAGGCAACATCATTAAACATAAACATATTAAAAAAAATACATGAAGCTTACTTTTTTGAATAATAATCGTTTAAGATACGAACAAAATAGGGAATAGAGCTATTATTAAAGCAATTGGTTTTACAAATAAATTGAGAATATTTCTGTACATTTTGTAAATTAAATTTAACAATTCTTTGCCCATAAAAAATTATTTAACAAATAGAAAACAATATGTATGTTATGATTAAAATGAATCAGAATTAGTATCTATTACATGTGGAGTGCCACAAGGGTCAATCCTCGGCTCTTTGATATTTCTGATATAATAATAATAATACTAATAGCCAAATAGTCCACTCCAAATTTTATTAAACCGAAACGGAAATTCTTTTTGCCCAATTGATTGTGAGCCCGGCAGCCACTGAGCAGCGCCAGATTGATGTTACTCTATCCCATATTGTTGAACGCCAAACAAGGTAGCAACAACTCCCATCTTTTAACGTCTGTTCGTATGACGCGGCCGGGATTCAAACCCACGGCCTCCCGGTTGTGAGGCAGACGCTCTACTGACCGAGACAACACTCCGGTTTGTAAATGATATTTATAGTTCATCAAATGCACTACAGTATATTTTATTCGCTGATAACGCCAATGCATTTTTTTTCAATTCAGATTTTCAGATTCCTTTAAGAAATATTAACGCTGAATTACCAAAATTATCAAAATGGTTTAGAAGTAATAAACTGTCTCTTAATTTAAAGAAAACAAACTATATATACTTTCAGAACAGAAGAAATAATGATATTCCTGACATTGAAATTACTTTGGATGGTGAATTACTGAAAAAAAAGGATAGCACAAAATTACTTGGTGTTTTGATCAATGAAAATCTGAGATGGAATAATCATGTGCAATATATTTCTAATACTATTTCACGAAATATTGGTATTCTCTGTAAATTGAAATATTATGTCCCTTCAAATATCTTATTTATGTTATATAATTCATTAATACTGCCTTATATTTCATATTGTAACATTATATGGGCAAATTCGAAAAGCAACATTTTACTGTTACAAAAGAAAGCTATACGTATATGTACTGATTCTTCCTATCGCGACCACACCAATCCCTTGTTTTCAAAACTAAAAACTCTATAAGCTGATGATATAAATATTCTACAAATAGCACTTTTCATGTTTCGCTTACAAAATGGTGTATTACCTTCATACTTTCTCCCATTGTTTAATTTGAATAAAACCATCCACTCTTACCCTCAAGGCAAACTGAAAAATTCCATTTAAGAAATCCAAAAACCGCATTGGCTCTCAAATCCATTAGACACGCCGGCCCAGACATCTGGAACTCTCTGCCCATTGTAATAAGAAACCTTAGGACATCGTATTCTTTTAAGAAGGTAGTTTAAACTATGTTATTGTCCAAGTATTGATCCTGTCATGTGTAATTTTATTGTATTCATGTTCGTGTGTACATTGACTATATATTCAACAATGATGTGTAATCGTCCATGACCTAGCATCGTTTAGCCATTCATGAATGAAACTGCATTCAATCAGCAGATGTATGAGATTTGTTTTATTAATACCAACGCTTCTTCTCTCCCCTTTCCTTTTCTTCTCTGCAAGTCACTCTTTTTAATTTTTATTGTTGTATCTAAGTTGAGGGCTATGGGCACGTCAAGCTACTTTGCTATATTTCTGTAGCCCTTCTGCATCTAATGACTGTTAAAGGAGTCACACCAAGAAGCAAAAGTGTATTGAATTGATGCAAAATTCATATCATTGCGATGGGAAGCCTTACTGATCAAATACAACAAATTTAAGAAATCAACTTTCAAAAATGTTAGTTTTGAGATCCAGATTTACTGCCTTCAGCAGTCCTTCGTATGACGTCACTATTGTGACATCACCCCCTGGACACGGCTGTCTAGCTGCAGACTAATACATGCGCGACTCCGGTATGCGGCCAGTACCGAGCTGTTTGTCCAGGGTGTGACGTCACTATTCAGAGCTCGCTACGCCCGTGTGTTTGGCTTACATTCGGGGGCGCTTGGGGGTCAAGAAGGGTCTTGAAAATTGCATTTTACGCCTTTCCATGATATCTATATGATTTCTCAGCAAATTATTCGTGTTTTTCAAGAGAAAATCTTTCCATCCATATGTAATTTGTTCTAATTATCAGTTGTTAGTAAATTTTCTTTGTGTAGCTCCTTTAATTATGCATTCAATATATTGTTTAATTTCGTTTATTAGCTGTATAAAATTATATACACTTAAAAATATTGTATCAAACCATATTATGTTCATGAAAATGTATGATGAAAAAAAGAAAAAAGATGCAGAAACCAATAAATCATATCAAATCAAAGTGTTTTTGTGTTCCCTGATGAATACCAAACAATTTTGACTTGGGTTGCCCACTTGAAAATTTCGGGCATTTTCGTGAGGGGCCAACAAAGGTCAAACAGGGGTCAAAATTCATATATATTCAAATCATGTCGATATGCATATCAAATTACTCGTCTGGTCATGAGGATTCCAAAAATGTATAGTTTGTTGTACCTCCGACCTATGGTCAAAAAGGTCAATGCACTTTAGACTGGTGGTCAAATTCTCCAACACAGTTAACATCGTCCGATTCTAATGATTTAAGTGTCTAATAATATGTTTTCTGACATAAAAAATTCAAATAAGCAACTTTTCAAATCAAAAGTGGTTACCATAACCTTGAAATTTCCCCCAAACCCATGGATAAGAAGTTTTTAAATGTTTGTCACCGAAATGGCAGCCATTTTTAATGTTCATGGTCAAGGTAAGCACTTTTACTTTTGAAAGTTGTATAGTCACCTATCAGAATATGACCTTTGACGCGGCGGCGTAATGCTGCTGAATCCAAAGTACCCCACCGGCATACTGCCGGGGGATGCAATAATAGTAGTGGGTTCTTGTATAGCGCTCATGTCTGTCATATGTGACGCTCCTGTCTTGGTTTGAAGACTATTTGCGTAATAGACATCAATATGTTATTTTTAAATCTAAAAAATCTAATATTTCCACCGTAGACTGCGGAGTACTCAAGGCTCTATCTTAGGTCCCTTACTGTTTTAGTATATATATATATATATATATATATATATATATATATATATTAATGATATTGTTTAAACATCACCACTCCTAACACACGTTTTGTTCGCATACGATACCAACGTAATTTCTTCACATAAAGACTTAAGCATTCTTATTACAACCCTCAATTTAGAATTAAATAAATTTTCATCTTGTTCAAATAAAAAAATTCTCTCTAAATATTGATAGGACTAATTGTATTTATTTCAAAAACATCCACTCTAAACATGTACTTCATTATAATATTTGTTATAGATATCCCAATAATTGGAAAAGAAGTTACAAAATTCTTAGGTGTAATGATTGATTAAAATATAACTTGGAGTCGTCATTAACAACATTTGCATGTTAGTCTCGAGAGGCATACCTAGGCATTTTATATAAATTAAAATTTAATCTATCACAAAAGTCACTAGTTATACTTTACAGTTCTTTCATTTTGTCATACATATCTTATTGTAACATAGTGTGCAGTAATAGTAATAAAGTGAACATTATGCTAATATATCATCTCCAAAAGAAAGCTCTCTGTCTTTGTACACATTCATATTATTTAGCCCATACCGATCCAATATTTTATAAACTAAAACATTAAAAATCACTGATATTCACAGTTTTCAAACTGCAATCTTTATGTATAGAATTTTGATAAATACTATACCTTTGGCATTTCAAAAATTGTTTGTTTACAACAGTGATATACTGTTATTGTTATTTGAATGTTTTGTATTTGATTTATCAATAAACGCAGAACCATCTGCTAAAATTTTTTTTTTTAAAAAGGCCAACAACAACAAAGATTATCATCAAGTAACGGCCTATAGTATTTTGACAAATTAGCTACGTTTATCACTTTATATAGAACTTATGTTATACAGGCAAACAAGTCCTTGTGGCCACCTCTCTATAAAGGCCCCCTGTTTGTAGAGGTCAAGCATTTTGTTCCCCTTGAGAAAGAGTAGTATTTTGCAGAAGCTGTCTGCATTTAGTGGCCATTTTTTTTTTTTTTTTTTTTTTTTGGGGGGGGGGGCGGTTTGTTGGGTGACCTTTGTAGACAGGTGTAAACTGTATTAAAACTCGTTCTGTGTCCTACCGGTACTTCATGGAATAAATTCGTACTCCGGCTCAGTATTTCCATTGGCCACTCCTAAGTTTGATTTCTTCACTCCATTTGTTTGCTTCACTATTGTTTGATTTTCATTTTCTAACCCCTCAATTGCATTTGTGTGGCCTCTATTTCCATCTCTAGTTGCGTTTATGTCCTCGTAGGCTGCCTGCTTCATAGTTGTTGCATCTAAGGACGTGTAGGGATCGAGTTCCTGGCCCTCTCTGTCACTGACCGACTGCTTTAGAGCGATGTTAGAGCGTCTGAAATAAAGGAAAGAATGATTTTTGGTGAAATATAACATTGTATTCTTTTGAGATTAAAATGACTATATATATCCAATCATTAGTATCAATATTGTTATCATTAAATATATTTTATTGTTATAATTTATATCATCTTGATTGTTATTATTATTAATATCATTATATAATTGATTTTTTATTATCATTGTTATTATCATTATCATTGATTTTAGTATCATTATTATTATTATCATCATTACAAATGTTATTATGTTAATTGTAGTTCTTCTTTCTTAAAGTTATGAATATGATGATGATGGTGATGATAATATTATCAGTATTTTTTATTTATTGTGTGAGGAAGGGGGAAATTATATTTATGTACTTTTTTTTACTAAATTTTTGCTCAGTTATATATACTGCAAATGTTTTTTGTTTAATTATGTTTATGTACAAGCAATCAATATTGAAAAGATTTATTAATTTTATTCAATTGTATGTTTGCATTACACAATTGGAGGAATAAAAAAAATATATAAAAAAGTGTGTTTGGAGGGGGTAAGTTTGGCTGTTCTATAAGTCTATTGGGTAGGGGTGGGTCAAATGTCAACTTTATCTCACCTGAGATGCAGGTACATCAATGTTATGATAAGACCATACAAGGCAACAAAAGCAAGCAGTATGCCCACAGCGATAATGCTGATCATTTCTGGGGAAGAAAAATATAAAATAATGAAATTAAAGACAATGTACAAGGCTGTTAAACTTCACAATGCACAAACATCATAATCTTTATAGTCACTACCCCATATGGATACCTAGAATCACAGCAACTTTTGTGTTTACACTTATATGAATTTTCACCATTAAAATATGTTTCTAAGTATAATCTCGTTGTCTAGGCTAGGGGCCATTCTAACAAGTTTCATGACTTTACCTTTAAAGGAATCCGGCAACTTTTTCTCAGATTCTGAAACAGAATCCTGGATTTAGCTCATGCTGCAATGGTAATTATAAACCTGTTGGTCAGTCAGGAATCCCATGACTTTTACAAGCCGATCGCCTGTCTGGTTATCAAGATATTTATGATTGGAAATCGAAACCAAATTTTGCGTTTTCCTAACGGTTTTCATAACACTTCTTGATCATTTTCAAGTGCAATTTTTTTAGGGCTTCAATATTACACATCATAGACACTGATAACATGTACATGTAGGGCCATGTATCTCAGATTTAACGTTGTTTAACGATGCCTTTAATATCAATTCACAAAATGATAAACATAATCATGAATCCTACGAATCAAGAATTACATTTGAAAACAACCACTTATGATGATAGCTTAGTTTTACTTCATTACTATCGCTTTGTTATTGTTTTAGTTGATCTATTCATGTTAAAGTACAATTGGCTTTCCAATTTTGTATACCGATTCTGAAATTGAGGGAATGATGTTTGAATCTAGTGTGTTTCATTAGTGCTCTTTATAATGAGGTTCCATTGCTTGAGGGACAAGCCTATCAGATTTGTCACTTAAATCCATTATTTCCAAAAAAAACTAGAAGTTTATTGTTAAAAAACTGTCCCCAGAAAAAGAAGAAATTTCATTTTCTTGAGTATACCAACTACTCAGTAGCCCTTTTTGAGAGAAACCAGATGAATGATTAAAGTTATTGACTGAAAAATAACATGAACGACCTTAACAAGATTTGAGAACAACTTTTTGAAAGGCTTTAAAGAAATTAATCAAAGGCAATAATTCTATACCATCGCGTATAGAAGTGTTTGGATTATTATGTAACATGTCATAGTAATTTTCAATCATTCACAAAAAGGTGACGGACAATTAAGACATTATTATTATTATTATCATTTTCATTATTATTATTATTATTATCATTATTATATTATTATTACTACTTATACCATGCTTTTTCTTTGCTCACAGCGCTTACGGTATATGACAATCACATAAAAACATTCAATAATAAAAACATTCAATAATAAAAACAATCTTACAATAAAAAACTGCAAACAAAAAATTATTTTCAAGGCCTTCCTCAAGGTAATAACCAATGGAGACCCAATGTTTAATTTTAAGTAGTAGATCATTCCAGTATTACAATGAATCTTTAAAAATGTCATTTGTTCTAGCTTAGCAGCGGTATCATTTAGAACCAACCATTTCATTTACAGAATGATGATGAGATGGAAATTGTCATGATATGGACATACCAAATCATACAAATTGATCTTGAATGCATAAGTTATTAGTCACTTACCATGCTTAGTGCCAATTGCTTGTCTTATCATATTTATTTTCCTTTTATAAAATGTTTAGTTGCTATTAATTTTTATCATTAATGAATGTAATTTAGCTTTAATTTGTTCATTGCATAATTCATTAAGAAATTATAAGAGAAATCTTATCTCAACTAATCTTAAACAGCTGAGCATGTAAAATGAAAGATTTTTTTATTTAAAGCTGTGTAAATAACATGGGCGTAAATCTGTAATTGATACCTATTGTTCAGGAGGGATGATCTATTCATTCATCCCCCCCCCCCTGAACAATAGGTATTACGTAAGGATTGACGCCCATGGTAAATAATATGATGCAATGCTTTTTAGGAAGATCTATCTATCTCTGTTTCATAATTTGTATCTTGTATGGACATGTAAACATCTACCAGAGATCATGCTTGTATATAACCTGGTTGCTGATGCAAAGATGACGCTCTGAAGAACAGGCTGGAGGCGAGGGAAATTAGCTTGGACTTGATCATTAATCTCAAATAACAAGCATTTTCAAACATCAACAACTCTATAGCCACCCCCTTTCAGGGTTCTTTAAACAGAACCCCTTGTCCACCCCCCTCAACAATAATTATAGCAAAAAAGCATGTTATAGATAGAGGAGATTGAGGACACATTCAAAAGACAACAAAAGCAAGGTGAAAAATAATCAGTTCGTTTCAGCAGTCTATTAAAGTAACTATCAGAAAATATCCAAACCCTATGCAGGGAGAGTTTCAAGCTTGATATCACTGATAGTGCAATTTGTCTAAAGAATACAAGATTTTGGAGAATAATAGATATCAAAGACAACTACACGTTTAGATCTGTTATTTAGTTTTACTTTTCTAAGTATAATTAATGCGAGCG
Organism: Strongylocentrotus purpuratus; assembly: GCF_000002235.5. Classification (NCBI taxonomy): domain Eukaryota; kingdom Metazoa; phylum Echinodermata; class Echinoidea; order Camarodonta; family Strongylocentrotidae; genus Strongylocentrotus; species Strongylocentrotus purpuratus. Next base: position 23,012,798 of record NW_022145614.1, read on the forward strand.
TAATCATTCGCTTATGATAGGTATATGAAGTTTGTCTTATTTTTCTAAACAATCACTTCTTTTTTCCTATATGTTTTCGGGATGTGGCTTTCCTCATACAATGAATAGGATTGAAAATGTATTTTTTATATCCTAATTGCATGCTTGTCAAATCATGACTTCATTGAATCCCAATGAATTATGTATTCGGCGTTAGTAACTCTTCCTCTTCCTACTAAACAGTGCCACCATTTTGAAAGACATTTAGTTTATTCAATATCAGTCTATTTTTGCATCAACAATTCATTTCTTTAATTTTTTTTCTACTGTTTAATTTATAGAAAATGTTTCATCAATATTTATGTCATCTTCAATGTGAACACATAATTCCCACACATAGTTGACTATGTGTACAAATTATTTTCATATATTATCACTGTTTAATGTAAGTCATTGCGACCACACTTATTATGTCAACATATGGAAACGTTTGCTTGGATTTGTCTCATAAAACAACTTATGTGAATGGGTAAATTCTGACAAAAATATAAAACCAATCAATAATAATAATAATATTTTTGCTTTATATACAGTAAGTCCCAGAAAAAAGAAACCGAGAATTATCGATGTTTTATCATAACTTAATCACATTTATAATTAATAAATGACACATATTTGGAAAGCTTAGATCCTCCTCTTTGATTTGATGTAAGTCATATGATGCATATTTCATGTATGAGCGATTAAAATCAATTTGAAGAGAGGAAACCGAAAAGTCATTTGGCGGGCGGTATCTAAATTTCAAAGAGAAAATCACAATTCTAGAAAGTTGGGTTTCTGCCCTGAGAGGGGTATTATTAGAAAGCAAATTTTTATTTTACTTTTGCCTTGGATTTAGGCCTGTTTTGACTTTTTGATTTTATAATGAAGCCAGGAATTTCAGCAGTCTGATGTAGACTCATCTCTAGACCCCCTATGGATTTTATTTTTAATCAAGGCAATGAATCCCGTGGATTTTTTGGGAAGCCTGCAAGGTCTTAGTCTAGAACCAACATAACTCTAGATCGAACTCTCGTACGTAGACTCTAACGTAGATCTAAACTTTTGTTTGTTGCTATTTGTGTCGCTATTTTATAAAACAAATAACGCACTTGACCCTGTTGTGCGAAACGTAAATGCAGTGTACGCTCAGTTTCTTCAGATGGTGCGCACTGTGAACTCTGCGCAAGCGGCTCGTTGCACAGAGCGGCACCAATCTAAAGAAACTCGCATGTGCTGCATTCACCGCTTTTCCACGTTGGGACATGCATTATTTGTATAGTATGTTTATTTGCATTTGCTGTGTGTTTTATGAAAATGAAATGAATAAAGGAACGATTTTGTCATTTAAATTGTATGTTCTTTCAAATTTGACACTCAGTTTTTCATTTTCGCATAAAATTATTTTGTGTAGCGCCCTCTGCAACAGAACTCAACTATCCCTTAAGCTAGACTACTTACTTGTCTCACAGTTGGTCCCTGAAAGGCATTCTCTGCAGATACACTGGTAGTTAGTCAGATCTGTTGGTACACATAAGTCACCATTCTGACAGCGATTTGGGTTGCAGGGGGTACCTGAGGGGATTTTTAAAAAAAAAATCATTTGGCAACATACATCAAGATACAAAAAACGATACATTCACATACAAACAAAAATGAAATCGATTGAAAACAATTGTTGTGATAAATTGGCTAACATGTGTCCCAAATATACTTGGGGAAATTCAATTCCATTTGATATAAAAGTGAAATGCTCAAGGCAGTAATACAGTATGTCTGAATGAATATTTCTGCTTTTCTATTGAGAAATATCACAATACCTTCCATCCATCAATCGATAGAATTTCAAATATTTTTAAAATGTCATTGATCCTACTGTTTGCAACCGATGCACGTTTCTTCAATTAACAAGAATTCTTTCAAATCTGCAGCAAAAGGTACCGGTAAGTGTGAAATTGCATCTGGATCAGTGCAGCCATCTGCAGGCCATCATCATTTATCTGGATAAATCTATCTTTGACTCCGCATACATGAAATTTCACAGCTATCTCCAGCCGAGTGCATGTACATACATATATCAAGTGAAAACCATTAGTAGTCTTTATGGTCCACAAATGGCCGACACAACCTCTAATCTACCCTATGCATTTCAAAGGTTCTTTGACACTTGATGTTGTACATGTAGATACCTGTGTTAATGGTGACTGTGAACGTGCAGCTGTTTGAGTTGCCAGAGAAGTCAGAATATGTGTACGTGACTGGAGTCACTCCAACGGTGAAGAGGTCACCAGAACTGGAGGAGGACGATACAAACACCACCGTGCCAGAGTTATCCGATACAACAGGAGGGTCCCAGGTTACGTAAGTACCATTTGAGCCTACTATCACAGTCTGCTGAATGTCTGCAGGACACATCACTTGTGGTGGTATATTTTCCTCTGTCAGTGAAAGTAAATGGGATGTGTATTACTGAGAGTTACCTACATATTCAATTAGATAATGCTATACTCTGTAACTTATGTAACTATCTGGAAATAAAGAAGCAGTAATAAAGGTCTTATTTGTTTATAAAACAACATTCATTTAATTTAAGTTACAGACGTTGCAATATTTCTGTATGGAAATATTTATGAATGATTTCAATACAAGCCTGACAATTCCAGATGTAACTATACACATTTATTCCAACAAATTATCAAATCATACTCAATTTAAATGTGTTTCACAACATGCACTATCATTGTTAAGTATGGATCTATTGTACATCCACATTTATAAAGTGAATATTAGAAAAAAGTATACCTAAGTTTGCCATGGATAGCTGAGCAACAGACTTTTAACAAAATTATGTTAAAATCCTTTTGTACCAAGTTTGTGCTGAAGCAATGAATGAGGGTCAAAAGCCCTTACCCATTGTTATTTCAGTCCGAAAACAAATTGCTGATATCATTAACCGCATTAATTCTGTGCATTATAATAGAAAAGGTAGTAATGTCAACTCCTTTTCAAGGAAAGGCTCATTTACAAGCAATGTTAATGATATCCCCTTTGTTATGATGACACAACCCTGGCAACTCACATGTCCCTTGTTTAAGGTAAGCCTTGTCATTGGGTCATTCAACACGGACACAGTTTACTTTTATGAAGGCTATCTACCTATCATGTAAGTTTATGAAAGTCTATTGTCAATATCTTTGGTAGTTATTATCATGACTTTCTTTCTTGCATTTACTGAATCTTTAAATATAGTAAACCTCCATTTTGTAGTATGCACCTTTAATACATGCACATCAAATATTGCAATGGACAAGTAAGAAGTGAGATTTTGGATATTATGAAAGAAAAAGTTTTAAGGATGTTTAGAAAAAGTTTAGGTTATCGTGTGGATTGAAACAAGGTCCTGTAAAAGCTTGGATACATTGGATCACTTTAAACAATGAAGCACAGAAATATGTAGCAGTACTTAACTCTTAAAAGGATTTCAGTACGCATACATACACTATGAACATGACGGACAAAGAAAGCGGACAAAATATACAGTTCGTCAGGTAAACAAAGGAACATCCCTTCACTGCTATTATGTAAAGATGTGTAAAACAGGTGTCACATGCATATTCACCTGTTCTACACATTGTACATAATAGCAGTGAAGGGATGTTCCTTTGTCTACCTGAGGAACTGTATATTTTGTCCGCTTTCTTTGTCCGTCATGTTCATAGTGATATAGCCTGACCCACATTCGGTAAATCGGCCAATACTTGGTAAAAGGATTTTTTGATAGTATCTTTATTACACCCTGCTGCTCAGTCATCCGTGGCAGATAAAATATGAATAGGATATCCTTGGACATAAAACAAGTTAATCTTTGCCATGAGTTAGATTCTAAGCTCACATTAATTATGACTTTTTAAATTTATGACTTTATTGATACATTACTCGCATTATTTCCAATGGTTCATACTTCCCCAAAAATGAAATATGGGAAAAGATCCTAAAGAAACAGTTAAAACTATGTCTTATTCAAAATGAAAAGAAGTTGCTAGGGCCTTGTTCAAAATAAAATTGACAATTAAAATAAAAATGCTCATGCTTCAAAACGAAATGGAACTCAAGCAATTTTACTTGCAAAATCACCATTTTGAAACTATATTTTTTCTCACAGTTTAAAAGTTATTATCTCCATCCTTAATTTAGAGTCGAGTTAAATATCAAATGAAAGCGTATGATGTAAGGGCTGTTGTTTCTAATGGCATAAATGAACCAAGTGTAGTAATGTAAGGACACAGTAACCTGTAAGTATCCTATAGGTGTTGATACACTTAATGTGAAGTATGTTTAATACTGTGATGATTAAACCAGTGACTACTGAATTCTTTCATTCCCATTGGCTTGATGAAGAGACCACCTGGTTCCAATAGGAAATGGGTTAAAGAATCGGTCACAAAATGACAACATACGTTGGACTGTCTTACACATTGAAATATATACAAATCATGGTCAGTACAAACCTTGTGTAACTGTGACCCGGAATGAACAGCTATCTGTCAGCCCAGCTGCATCCCTTGCTGTGTACGTAACCGTAGTTACACCACCAAAAAACTGACTACCAGGTTGGAAAGAAGCTGTTATTGCTAGTGTGCCAGAATCATCAGTTGCAGTGGGTGGTGTCCAGAATACAGCAACTGAGTTTGCTGGTGAAATTAAAACTCCAGAAGCAGATGCTGGGCAATTGAAAAGCTGCGGTGCCTGGTTTCCAACAGTTTCTTGATTATGATAAAAACATTGAAAAAAAGAATGAGTAAGTGTGTGTGTGTGAGAGAGAGAGAGAGATGTAAATTTAAAATCTGCAAAGGCTTAAAAAATATAATGAGATACATGAATGTTGAACACTTAATGCCTATGTACCATATGGTGTTGTATATAATGCATGTTAACATGTATCCAATCTAGTCATCCTCTATATTTTGATAATATTCTTTCTCCCCAAAACAGAAGAAAAACATGATCGATTGACACAAATTTCTTGCATCCATAACACAAAATTATCTTTAATCTGGCTGATTTTCAGCATGATTTCCCAAAATATCATCACTTCATTGGTTCAATTTTGAAGAAAATTATTGGTGGTAAATCAAGTCTTTATTAGAGATCATGTACACACAAAATCCAGGCCCGGTCAACCCAGTGGGTTAGGCAGCAGGTTATTATGAACAATATATACAATAGCAAAGTACATTAACAATAACAATACAGATTACAGTGTAATAATATATGTGATAACAAGGAGCACCAGGATAGAGAGAAAGGGAAAAGAAAGAGGCGAAAAGGTGAAAAGGAGAAACGGAGAAAAGGAGAAAAGGAGAGAAAAACAGAGAAAATGAAGAATAAGAATAAACCAAAAATTAGAATTTGAAAAATGTGACTTTTCTCCCATTTTGACGGATTGGTCGCATATTTAGAGGTCTTTGATTGTTTGCATGCTTCTTCTCCAAAGTACAGCTCTACCTTGTTCACTTTCAATAATATTTGTAGACAAGTCAGGTCTTCAAACCAGCGCTCAAAATACATGGGGGCGATGGGTGATTCGCCCCCGTGAGCTCCATAATCGCCCCCGTCAGGTTGCTCACGGGGGCGATTGCAAAATTAAAAATCGCCCCCGTGGAATTATAAAATAAAGATTATCTTTTCTGATATAACTGTAACACAATATTGAGTATCAATTTTCAATGCGGCCATCAGCAACGACTATACTGCGCCGGTAGTACCTCAACCGCCTAAGAACTGGCTACGGTCGATGCAGAGTCCTAATGCAGAGGTGGGGTCTAAGAGACGAACAAACGGCATGTGAATGCGGCCAGGAACAGACAATGGAACACCTGCTAGTCTGCCCACTCCTGCCAGAGCCATGCACCCAAGATGACCTGGAAGCCGTTAATTGCCGTGCCAAAGCCTGTGTGGACCACTGGACGGGACTTGTGTAGTGACTCGATAAGAAGAAGAAGAAGTACCGGTGGGCACGCTGATGCCCAATTTCTGCTGGAGCTGGAGATGATCGCACAAGGACTGAAACATGGAGAAGTTTTTCGTTGTGAAAAGTGTGAATCCTCTGAAATCTGGTTATTCTAAAAGACCAGCAAATAATGAAACTCGACCAGTAAATCAATATTGAGAAGAAGATCACCAAAGATGTTGCAGGGGCAGATCTAGGTGGTATAGGGGGTTTAACCCCCCCCCCCCTCCCCACCCATCTTGGGCTGCCAAGTGAAAAGTGATGTGCATAGAAAAATGTTATCATTTGTCCAGACGTACACAGTATTAGTAGATGTCAGTAGATGCCAGGAAAACATCACTAACGGGGGTTCAAAATAGCAACAACAAAAATCGCTCCACATCGTATTTGGATTACCCCGCCCCCCAATCCTTAGCAAAAAGCTAGATCCGCCCCTGTGTTTTGGAAGGATATGGTAAAGACTAAAAGTAAAGAAAGAATGTAAATAAGGTTGCTTCGAATAATGAGGACATTATGTGCAGAACAGGAAGAAATGGAGAGAATGTCACCACGTGGATAAAAGTCAATAACAGCTGTGTAACAAGTAAATTTCTAAGAGGGAAAATGCCGACTTAAATAAATGATAATGATAAAATACCAAGGAATTTAGGAGTTTCATGGGTATCAATACAATGGAAATTTGTATTAAAATAAGAGCCCCCGTCAGCACTAAAAGAGCACCCGTGAGAAGGCTCACGGGGGCTCTTTTTCTTTTGGAAGAGCCCCTGTGGACAAAAAATTAATTTGAGCCCTGCTTCAAACCCTTTTCTTCTTTTACTTCCCGAAACAATATAATCACGGGGGATCGATCTTTTGGCCATGCTGGATCAGCTCTGTGGAATAACCACAGCCTCTTACTGAAATATATACTGTAAACTCATTCAAGTCTTCTCTCAAAACTCACCTGTTCAAAACCGCTTTAAATCAATTCAATATTTCCACAATTTCATCTTTGTCTTTCATGTATATTTTTGTCAACTTATTTTTCAATGTACACTCTAATTTGTATTGTTCATGTGCCCTTTATTGCAATTTACATCTATAAAATAGAACTATAATTTTCATCTAATTTGACCCACAACATTTAACATTTGGTCTTATTATCCCAAAACTAACCAACCTATTTCATTGAAGAGCTCTATTGGGATGACACATACATTTATTGCATGAACACTAATATTCAGTGAGAAGAATATCGGGAACCAGATTTGTAAAAATGTAGTCATACAGGATGAATCCCGTTTAAATTGACATCCAAAAAAGTGTCAAATTACTAAAAAAAGGCTTGTCTACTTGTTTCTTAATCCAACCTCCACCTGTGTATCCACAGGGCATGATACAACACAGGTAACACTCTATCAACTAAAAGATGAAATTTGGGAAGCATGAAGGTATGAGGAGTTGGACAAATGTCATCAAAAGATTTTCATATCTGTACCTAGATGCTGCTTGTAAGTATCAGCTTGCATGGTGATGTAGATATACAGTAAGCTTGCAGTTGCACCATGTGAGGGAGAGGGAGGATTGAGGAGTGCTGAAAAGGACTCTCTGTAATCTTTCTTGAGGATGTGTAGTCTTGAAAAAGACTGTTGGTTATCTTTCTTAGCATATAGTTCTAAGGAGAACTATAGCGCCGATTAGAGAAGATGGGTGGCTGGAGTGGCTCGAACAGGTTGACTATCCGTTGTCAGGAGTGGGGAATAGCTGGTGTGCGTGAGCTTAAGTCACCGGGGTGGGAACGGGGGAATACATGATCGTGTGGGCTTGAGTCACTGGGGTATGGACTTGGGTTGTCTGCTTGTCCGTCTGGACTTGGAGGTGCTTCGAATCCATGATTGGGGTGTGGTTTCGGCAAGATGCTGTGTGTGTTCCTGATGTAGGTGGCATTGTGGTGTCCGCGAGATGCTGCGTGTATTGCCGGCGTAGGCGGCATTGTTGTGTCCGTGAGATGCTGTGTGTATCCCCGACGTAGGTGGTGTGGTGTCGGCGAGACGTTGTGTGTGTCCCCGACGTAGGCGACGTTGTGGTCTGCTGTGCATTGTAGCTGAGAGGCTGGCCGCTGCTTACTGGGTTCGACGGATGGCGGTGGTTGATGTAGTGGTGGAGGTGTGACCGGGTACTTGTTAATGAGGGGTTTCCAGATGTCGTTGATGTATAATCCTAAGTCTTGGAGCATGGTGAATTTCGATGGCTTCTTGGATTCGATGTGTATGCCAGTGCTTCATTCTGGAGATGAGATGACTGTTATCCCATTCGATGGTGTGTTTGTGTTGTTGGGCGTTTTTGATGATGGCAGACTTATCCCAATCGCTGAGTCTGAAGCTGGTTCTGTGCTCCTTGAGTCTTGTTTTCCAGATTTCTCCTCATTTCACCAATGTAGACTTTTCCACATTCGCATGGTATTTTGTGGACTCCAGCTTTCTTGCGGTTTGGATTCTTGTCTCTGTAGGAGTGGAGTATCGAATGGAGTTTGATAAAGGAACTCGGATGTCTGTTGCTTGAAGGATACGTTGGATCTTGTGAGAGGCTTGACCGATATAGGTAGAACAATCCGTGCTGTAGCTGCACGAGTTTGGCCAGCTTGATTTCACTGGGTCGCAACATGGCGTATATTCTTTTGTTCTGTGCTTGCACAGCAAAGCAGTAGTCGCCATATAAGCCATTTCGTAATTCCCTTTGCGCATGCGCCAGCTTCGTCGGGTCAAAGGTCAAAAGAAGTAAAATTGCCATGTTTTGCCCTTTTCCTGGAGATCGTGTGTTTAACTCAATTCATTTGTGCTGCGGTTATTATGAGCGTGTAATTTCTTACTGTCTTTGTTGAATCCCTGCGATCATCTCAGGAACAAATAGTTGAAAGGTTAACCTTTTTTATTTGTTTCTTAGATTTTAGCAATAGATCGTTGAAAAAAAGTATATTTGATGGATTTTTGAGGCTTTTGACAGCGAGTTTCGTGATCTCATCCCGTCGACGACCGACCTGCTTCACCAGTCATCAGTGTCGTCCGAAATTAAATTTCTTGGCGATGTTTCAGAAGAAAAATGCGATAAATTCACCCCGGATGATAGGAAGACAAGAATAAATAGTTATTATCAAGTACTGTTATGATTATGTTAGAACATATTACACTTATGCAATTTGATTACCGACTTGAAATCTGACATTCAATCCAATTTTCATATTTCATGAAATTTCATATGTCTGTCCCACGCATGAATTTTCATGTTTGAAAATCTAAGGTAGATCTATTTTGGGTGGAGGGGGCCGGGGATGGGGATATCAATGATATTGTCATGTGTGTCTTGATTTTGCTTTCCTGGGAATTATTTTTGGTTCAATTAAACCTGAAATTGTAATAAATTTTGCAACATCATGTGATTAGATGCTTCATTTTAAATGATTGATTGCTCAGACTCCCATCCTTGTACAAGTCCATCAGGGTCCGGCAAGATACCTGTTGGGGTCTTCAACAAGTCTCCGTAATGTTCCTTCTTCTGCTGCTCTGCCACACCGGCTGAGGTGGCTGGCGCCGCGAGCTCCGGCATCATCTTCGCAGCAAACACAAGCGCTACCAACTCCTCCTTTCGCCCGCTGACTTTCAAGTTCCTTTTGCGAAGATAATCTTTGAGGGCAGGAACTGTCCACAACTTTATGTCATCTATAGACACCACAGTATCGTCTTCCATTGTCAATACGAATAAAAAAGCAGTAAATTAGATAAGAATGGGCGATCGTATGATTGAATTTCCGAGAGTTTGTACGCTGAAAACTAGATGTACACAAACACGTAAGTTGTACCGGTATACGAAGCGTGCATGTACGCACACACACAGCGGGTTCGAAAGCGAGATTTTTTAGGGGAAATGACCTCGTGACCCAGCCAAGTCACGTGACTCGCCGGCAGCCCATGGTCTAATCACGAAATCGCTTATTGTATCCAATTTAACAGGGTTGGCCAAACTCTCCTAATCAATGGCAATGATCTCGATACAACAATCTTGCAGACACTACAACGCCGCCTACGTCGGGAACACACACAGCGTCTCACCGACACAACGCCCCACTCATGGATTCAAAGCACCTCCAAGCATCCAGCTTAGTGAAGATAGTGCCTCTCCCTAGCTTGACAAGGATTTCATCAACTGATGCCATCGGATGCACTTCCCGCTCTACTGCTTTGTTGATTTGTGTAAGATCAACACAAATCCTGATTGCTCCGCGAGGTTTTGGGAATGGTACCATTCTGGAGCACCATTTTCTAGGCTCTGTTTCAGGAGAAAAATCCTTCTTGTTCTAACATCAAGTCAATTTCCTTCTTCACTTTTGGCAAAAGTAGTGAGGAACTCTGAGGTGTGTAGAGATGTGATACTCACATTCCCCAATCCAGTGAATAGCTGTGGTAATTCAGCCCTGAAATTCGCCTGCTCCTTCTGGGTATCTCCAAGCTCCTCTACTCTGGTCAATATATTCAGCTCTTCACATCCCTTTCTGCTGAGCAATGAGCAATCTTGATTCCTGACAACGTAGACGGTTTCTGAGACTCTCCTGTTTTTGTGTTGGAGAATGGCTTTTATCTCTCCAAAAACTTCTAGTTTTATTTTTCCTGCTGCACAGAGTCTCGTATCTGCAAGCTTCAGTTTCCTTCCACGAAGCCACTGAAGTCCATCTGACAGTACAGTTACCGCAGACACCACTGCCTAGTTTGAAGTGCGTAGTGTTGCCATCTACTTGAACATAAGCACCCCAATAGTTCTTGCTGGTGTCCTTAATCTCACTCAGGAAAACAGTTTCCACATCAAGGGAATCCTCTAACTCATGCACTGTATCCAAATGATGAACTGCGGCATACCGACCGAAAGTGACCAGATTTTCCACACTTATGACATGTACAACCACCTTGCATTTGACTTGTTCATATGTCTTGCTGACTACGTTTTGGTCTTACGTACATTTGTGTCAGTTACATTTCTTTGTTTCACTTTGAACAACAGTTCTATTTGCTTTTCGAGCTTCTGCTTGCCTGCTCAATTAAACAGCTTTCTCCTATCATCCTTTGCTTGGAGTCAACCAGACAATCCATTATCCAGCACACCGACATGCAACTATCCTATCTCGGATCACTTCATCATTTAATTTTTTTTTGTACTCACAGTCTTGAGCTAGCCGATATAAATCGTTAACTAAAGTATCAACATTTTCCCCAGACTGCTGACTACCCTTGTTAAACTTTGCCCTTGCAACGATAGTGTTCTTTTCAATGTTGAAATGTGCTTCGAATGCTGCGACAACGCTGGTGTAAGTTGCGGTGCTTTCATCAATACCGAGTCATAATTACGTCGTCCGCAGTCACCCATGGCATACAAGAGTGTACTGACCTGTTCTCCATCCGGCTGTGTAGCCAGCCGTGATGCAGTCCGGTATCACTTGAACACACAGTACCATTTTGGAGTGTTGGCTCAGTCAGTAGAGCGTCCGCCTCACAACCGGGAGGTCGTGGGTTCGAACCCCGGCCGCGTCATACCAAAAGACGTTAACAGATGGGAGTTGTTGCTACCTTGTTTGGCGTTCAACAATAAGGGATAGAGCAACGTCGATCTGGCGCTGCTCAGTGGCTGCCGGGCTCACGATCAATTGGGCAAAAAGAATTTCCGTTTCGGTTTAATAAAATTTGGAGTGGACTATTAGGCTATTATTATTATTATTATTATTATGCATCAGCTTGATTGAGGCCAGCAACCTTCTCAAAAGTCTCTGGTAATGGGAGTAAATTTTCCATGGCTCACTTTTTGTTAACGCTGGTGCCATATTGTGGTGGTTAGACCACCTAACAATTACTGTAAGTCAACAGACGAGGTGGTGAGGCGTGATCTAGTTTTAACCATTTTAATACCACATAGCCCAGTCTTGTATCTGGTGAAGTGTAGTCTTATTTCAAGTAGTTACAATGAGGCACGTTATACTACACATGTAGTTTATATTTTTCAGCATTCCTGCGCAAATGGGTATGTCCCTTTGAAAATCATTATTATTGCTGTAATTTATCATCAGAAATAGATTATAGGGACTTGATCGTAGGTGGATTAGTCACATTGAGTCCGAATCCATTATGCCGAAAGACCTCATAAATGAAGGCAGCTATTCAGGCAAGATGACAAGAGACAAAATCCACGGCGAGGGGCCCTCCTTCGGGCTCATGGCGTATAATTTTGTCGTCCAGTTCCTGTATAGCCTTTTCAGCCACATGGTTCTTGTTGGGTTTTTTGTCTGGCCCAATTGATAGATATCCCTAGGCTCGTCAACCGTTGATCATTACATAAAGTCACTGAGTGAGACTCTATGGACCACAGACTCCTCTGTGTCCTCTGAATGAAAAGACACACCTGCCAAGTGGGGACAGTGCAGGCAGCAGCATTGCAGCTAGACAAATCAGAGGTAATATTAGCAGACCCAGTGAGGTGTTGGATGGAGCACTGTGAGACTCTATGGACCACAGACTCCTCTGTGTCCTCTGAATGAAAAGACACACCTGCCAAGTGGGGACAGTGCAGGCAGCAGCATTGCAGCTAGACAAATCAGAGGTAATATTAGCAGACCCAGTGAGGTGTTGGATGGAGCACTGGTATCTGCTTATGGTAGAGATCGAGAAGCGTGAATTACACCCAAGGACTAGCAGAGATTTCACCACAACAAAGATTCTCAAAAGCCTGAACACAAGGCTTGCTATCCGTAAGAATACAGGAGTAGCGATGGGACTAGATCATCAATTTAAAGGGGCAAATACAATATAAACAGAAATAAATCATTATTAGGCCTACTACACTCCCTGAACCTACAATTCTCAACACACATGAACTCACCCAGGTTACTAATACCAAATTTGTTGGTATTATAATTGATGACCGTCTGACATAGAAATCCTATGATACACGATTATGTAAGAAGGTTTCATGTAACACCGGAGTAAAATTAAACATTTCTTCCCAGAGGTGGATCTGATTATGATTATGATTCTGATTATCTCACAAAACATGTGCCAGCTGGTTGTACGTAATATAAGCAACACGAAAATGCCAACAAAAAAGCCAAAATCGGCATTGGCTGAAATGCGACGTAAAAGGCATTATTTCGTTTTTTCAATGGTTTTTTTCAAATTTTTCAAAATATCTAATATTCGTGGTGGTACACAAGTATTAGAAATCATTAAATTTCAGCCGTCTCTGAACCGATTTTGATCAAACAAAAATGATTTTGTCATTTAAATATTATGTTCTATCAAATTTGATACTCAGTTTCTCATTATCTCACAAAAAAAATATTTTGTGTAGCGCCCTCTGCAACAGAACTCAACTATCCCTTTAACATTAAAAAACCCTCTCACGAAGATGCTACATTAAAGTTTAAAGGGAAATCCAACCTTACGTTGGCAGCATGCTGGTCTTGCAGGTTCGGCAGGAGTCGAGCTTTGGCAGCGTGGTCTTGCAGTTTCGGCAGAAGCCGAACTTAGGATTGATCTGTTGGTTCGGTAGGAGCCAAACTTTGGCGGCGTGCTCTTGCAGGTTCGGCAGAAGCCAAACCTTGGCTAGCCTTTTGACAAGGCCTCGTGACTCTGGCTATTTTCCACCCAAATCAGCGGGTGAGATGAATCTAGAGACCCATTGTGAACGCGCGATCGAATGGCGGTAGCCATGAGGCCTTTTGCAATCTAGGCTTTACTGCTCTGCATGAATTATTCATTACTTTGGATTTATTGACCAATCAGAGCGGCCATCTCCCAGTTGGCTTCGTTCGTGATTCGTTCATTACCAAAACATGTAAGAAAAGGTAAACGACGTAAATAAGTTTTGCTTATGAGATGAACATATAAATGATAGATACAAATTATCACATTCAAATCTATTTTACATGCAAAATTACAATAAAAAATAGGAAGCATTTGATGACTTATGCTAACAAACATAAGTGAGATAATTGGACTTTCCCTGTATATGAAATGAACCAGTCTAACTCGTTTTCGTTCCATGTAGAGGTCAGTGGTCTTAGCCTGTACATTATTCTTAGTTCATGGTAGGTCCAGGTTCGTACTACGTAAAGTTTACTGTGTGTGTGTGTGATGGATACTATATCCTAACTACATGCGAATATACGTTAGCTGATTGGATGCTTCCATTTTGGTAGAGAATTCCAGTCGGAAACAAAGGTTAACATAAGAAATCCCACCTGGATTGACAAAGGCTACTTGGATGCGCTACTCGCTCTGTCGTTCACTCGGGTTTTCGCGATTAGTCTTGTTTTAGTTGCTCGGCGTCTATCAGACATGTGGCCTTGATTTAAAGGCTTAACCTTGGCATGCTCTGGCAGGTTCGACAGGAGCCGAGCTTTGGTAGCATGGTCTTGCAGGTTTGGCAGGAGCCGAGCTTTGGCAGCTTTGGCTTGCTAGTTTGGCAGAAGCTAAACCTTGGCATGCTCTGGCAAGTTCGGCAGGAGCCAAACTTTGGCGTGCTCTGGCAGGTTCGGCAGAAGCCAAACCTTGGCGTGGTCTGGCAGGTTCGGCGGAAGCCAGACTTTGGCGGCATGTTCTGGCAGGTTCGGCAGAAGCCAAACTTTTGCAGCTTTGTCTTGCTAGTTTGGCAGAAGCCAAACTTGGCGTTGTCTTGCAGGTTCGGCAGAAGCCAAACCTTGGCATGCTCAGGCAGGTTCGAGCTTTGGTAGCATGGTCTTGCAGGTTCGGTAGGAGCCAGACTTTTGCGGCGTGTTCTGGCAGGTTCGGCAGAAGCCAAACTTTTGCAGCTTTGTCTTGCTAGTTTGGCAGAAGCCAAACTTGGCATTGTCTTGCAGGTTCGGCAGAAGCCAAACCTTGGCATGCTCTGGCAGCGTGGTCTTGCAGGTTCGGTAGGAGCCGAGAATTGGCTGCTTTGTCTTGCTAGTTTGGCAGAAGCCATGCTTTTGCAGCATGATCTGTCAGGTTCGGCAGGAGCCGAACTTTGGCAGGGTGGTCTTGCAGGTTCGTCAGGAGCCAAACCTTGGCGTGCTCTGGCAAGTTCGGCAGGAGCCAAACTTTGGCAGCGCACCCTGGCAGGTTCGGCAGGAGCTGAGCTTTTGCAGCATGATCTGGCAGGTTCGGCAAGAGCATATTGCTCCGGTTGTTTCATTTTCGCCAGCACAAACATAGCTAGTTCGCGTCTATAGCAGACGGCAATCCGCGGATCAGACGACACTTGATAGTGATTTTGTATGTGAGATTGCTTAGCTAAATATAAAATACAAGAATCTTTTCCATATCTTTAAACTATCATTGATATCTGATAATTAAACAGTTAGTAAAATAACCCTACCAAACTACATAATACAATGAAATACTCGACTGAAAGTAGGGGAGTTTGAATTGGTGCACAATTGCACCCCTCTGTTAATAATCGAATAGTCCATGGTGTTCATGAATATTCATGTTTTTGCTTACCTCGGCAAAATGCTTGCCTATACTAAGTGGAAAAATTACGGTGGGGGTTGGATGAAATGGACATAATGAACAAATCAGAACTGATCTATGATAATTCATGCTTCTTATCCCTCGTGTGCTTGACTTATAACTTTACAATTGTGTGGTAAATTGAGTCCAAAGTTTGACTTGTTGTACATGTGTTATATAGGCAATTAAATAGGCGAGCTTGTGACCTATTTCGATCAAATTACGGTGGATGAACTTTCAAAATTTGATGGGACATGAGGGTTCCAAAGAAAAAGCTAGTGATAACGTATGTCGGGTTGGATATGTTTAAACAAAAAATGAATTTTTAACGATTTTGGGGGGTAAAAGTCCATAGGCTAACGTACATGTTAGGCTGCTGGACTCTGCCGATAAGGAGCGTGCTTCACATGCTTGTGTTCTCCATGAACTGTTTCATCAACTAGATATTCACTATTCACTATTGGTCTTATTATCCCCAAAACTAACCAACCTATTTCAATGAATGGCGCTATTGTGATGACACATACATTTTATAGATAAACACTGTAATTTAATAGGTAAAATATCAGGAACCAGGCTCCAAGAATGTAGTAATACAGTATTGATGTACTTTAAATTGACACCCAAAAGAGTCTAAAATCGGCCATGTATAGCAACAGTTACTCTTAATGTCTTCCCAAGTTATAACCACATTCAACTTTTTCAGTTCTATAATCTATGACACAGTTCATATACATGTCTGCAAGCTTATAAAGAATACTTACAACACTACAGGATTCAAACATAAAATGGTAGAGATATACAAGGTGATAACATTTGGGAAGAATAAATGTACGAGGAGTCAGACTAAGTTCTAATCTCATCACAAGATTTTCACATTTTTACCTTCATACATGTGTCCATAGGAAATGTCCTTCCCTACATTTTCTCGGTAATGAGACCTACAGTTTTCTGGAAGCTTAACATTTAGTTGTATTATCCCCAGAGCTATCAAAGAGCTGCTAATTATACCTCAAATAAAGTTATGGCCTCAAACGATTCTAGAGTTATATAGCAATGACAAATAACACTAACATTCGGTGGGTAGCATATACACATATATTATCAGTTATATTAGGAACTAGGATTCTAAGATTGTAGCAATATTGTATTAATTAATTTAGTTTAAAATGGCAGAAAATGTGTCTTGCAAAGAACTACATGAAAAACATATCACAATCATGCAACTGATTGAGCTATACAAAAACTGAATGACTATGCGTATATAACAACATACCGTAGGCTCTAAAATATCTTCCTAAGTTTAAATGTAAGAAAAATCAAAATATGTAAAATTATAATCTATGCTACAATTAATATAATGCAAGCATGCATTATACAGATGAAGGCCTCCAGAATTTAATCTTGATGAATGGATCGATGTATAAAAAGGTCAAAAACACTAAACGACGCTAATCATGACAGCTCGAAGAATGAACAGAGTAAAAAGTAAGAAGATACTGTTCATCAAAAGAACCAAAGAAGAGTTTTTCATATCCAAATACTATTTCATTAAATGCAGCTGATTATTAGAAATATTATTCCACATTTTGGTACACAGGTATAAGAAGTTGGACAAATTTTTAAATGTCATCGAAAAATGTCTGTATTTGTACCTGCTCACGTGCTTGTGTTCTACATGAACTGTTTCATCAACTTAATATTCACTATTCACTATTGGTCTTATTATCCCCCAAACTAACCAACCTATTTCATTGAATGGCGCTATTGTGATGACACATACATTTTATAGATAAACACTGTAATTTAATAGGTAGAATATCAGGAACCAGGCTCCAAGAATGTAGTAATACAGTATTGATGTACTTTAAATTGACACCCAAAAGAGTCTAAAATCGGCCATGTATTTATAGCAACAGTGACTCTTAATGTCTTCCCAAGTTATAACCACATTCAACTTTTTCAGTTCTATAATCTACGACACAGTTCATGTACATGTATACAAGCTTGTAAATGCACACTTCCAACACTACAGGATTGAAACATAAAATGGTAGAGATATACCAGTTGATTCTTCTGCAAAAGAATCAAACTTTTAGTTTTTTTGATCAAATTAACTATTAAAAATGAGATGATCATTAGATGTTTTATTCTATATTTATGAAGGATATCACTTATTTTTTAGGTTGATGTCTTTATATTTAATTCTTAAATCAAACTTTATTTCCCAAGTAAAACTGACCTGTATGACAAACAAAGTTGCAATTACCTTAATGTCGCCTTGCCATCTACAAAGCAGCAGAAACGTCAGTGTAAACCTATAATACAAATATTTTGCAGTTACAAAAGGATTTTTTTTTCATTTCTGAGGAAAATCCATGCAGGTTTACGTCATTAACTCAAATAAGCATAATTTCAGTAATACTGACCTTGTACAATAATGACATTGAAGCTGCAAGAATCTTGATTTCCATTGGCATCAGCAAAGGTCCAGGTAACTTGGGTGTTACCAAGGTCAAAGAAATCTGTTGTTGCATGAGATTGAGAAGTAATTGTCAGGACTAGTCCACTGTTGTCTATTGCAGTAGGTGCAGTAAAGAAGACTTGAATCCTAGTTTGACTTAATCCAACCTCCCGCAGGATATCTGCAGGGCATGTGGCAACAGGTGGCGTTCTATCAACTGAAAGATCACATTTGGGAAGAATAAATGTACGAGGAATCAGACTAATTTCAAATCTCATCACAAGATTTTCACATTTTTACCTTCATGCATGTGTCCATAGGAAATGTCCTTCCTACATTTTCTAGGTAATGAGACCCAAAGTTTTCTGGAAGCTTAACATTTTAGTTGTATTATCCCCAGAGCTATCAAAGAGCTGCTAATTATACCTCAAATAAAGTTATGGCCTCAACCGATTCTAGAGTTATATAGCAATGACAAATAACACTCGGTGGGTAGCATATATATTATCAGTTATATTACGAACCAGGATTGTAAAATTATAGCAATATTGTATTAATTCATTTAGTTTAAAATGGCAGAAAATTATAGCAATATTGTATTAATTCATTTAGTTTAAAATGGCAGAAAATGTGTCTTGCAAAGAACTACATGAAAAAAAATATCACAATCATGCAACTGATTGAGCTATAAAAAAACTGAATGGCTATATATAACAGTATATAGCAACATAGGCTCTAAAATGTCTTCCTAATATTGTAAATTGGAATTTATGTTGTAAATTAAATAGGAATTATGTGGTGCAAAGATGCCCCCCCTGCTTTTTCAGTCAATGACAAATTGTTTCCCCTCAAGAGGGATTCCCATTGTATTGTTTCCCCTCTAGACGGGTTCCCATTGTATTGTTTCTCGCCTTTTTGGGGGTATCTCTATTACTCAATTGGAGTACCCCCTATAAGGATTCTATTGAACTCTTTGCATGAGTGCTTTTCTTTTGTGTGATTTCTAGCATTGGTGCATGCTATAGCAGGCAGGCAGCCATTCTAAGCTCTGTTATGAGGACTGCAAGCACATATGTACATTTGGCCTGCTGTAGGAGGAAATGTGGTCAGACTTTGTTTAAAGTAAGTTGGATTGTTAATAATTACGATTGTATTTCATTAAACTTTAATTTGAATGATGATATATACATGTACATGTACCTATAAGCATTACTAATGAGAGTTTTGATGGTGAAAGTAAGATCAGTATATTTGAAACATGTCTTGCACTGTATTTGCATGGGAACAATGATGCTCTGTTGAAATACTCTTGTCATTTATTTTGTTACATGATATGAAGGAATTGCAGTACATGTATATTGTGTTAAATTGAACAATTTATCCTTACAACTTTGATGAGTATAAGCTTCCCTTTATGTATGTCATTATTTGTTAGTAAGATATGCCATTTGATCTTATTTCTAGGTGTGCTGTAATTCTACGAGCTGTGGATATGATACTTGGTAGCATGCATACAGTCACTATTGTTTAGCATTTTGGCTAGTATTGGCCGGTGAGTTGAAGTTACTGTGTTATGTTGCTGTATGATTATATATGTGAATGAATCAATACTATAATATTGTACCATATAGTTCATGATAGTGGACAGAAGAAGAAAACAATCAGTGTAATTTATTTTGTATAATAATAAATGGATTGATTGAGATATAGTTGCATGATATTACAAAAACAATGTCAATGAATAAATATTTGTTCTGTTGGTATCAATATAATTGTTCCATTTACAGTATGTGAGTTCACCAGGATTTAAATATTTTGTTCAACTTTTGTTATTATTGTTACAGAGGCTGTTTATAACGACGTGAAACAAAAAAGTACAGACTCTACTTCACTGACTCCGGATGCACTATTTTGTCGTCATGATCTCGAACCCTTTCAATGGTTTCAGAAGGGGGATTTTGACTGACAGCGAGGGACAATCCAAGACGATTTAGCAGTCCATACCAGACTCACCCTCTCCGTGCCATCGGTGATGGCATCGATGATAGCAACATCATATCAGAGTGACAGAACATGAACTTTAGACCGGGTTTGTGTTAAAACAGCCTCGGTCAGATACTTGATAGTTATCTTTATGCTCGTGTATGTTTTGATTTAGTTGATGCATCAATAATATTTTCTTGTTTAATCTTTATGCATGAAGTACTTGGAAACATCAGTACAGGAAAATGGCTACCACTCTACCTTGACAACTACAACAACAACAGCAACTATCACGTCAACTGCGCCCACTACAAATTAACTATTAAAAAAAGAGATGATCATTAGATGTTCTATTCTATATTTATAAAGGATATCATTTATTTTTTTGGTTGATGTCTTTACATTCAATTCTTAAATCAAACTTTATTTCCCAAGTAAAACTGACCTGTATGACAAACAAAGCTGTATTACCTTAATGTTGTCCTTGCCATCTACAAAGCTGCAGAAACGTCAGTGAAAACCGATAATACAGATATTTTGCAGTTACAAAAGGATTTTTTTTTCATTTCTGAGGAAAATCCATGCAGGTTTACGTCATTAACTCAAATAAGCATAATTTCAGTAATACTGACCTTGTACAATAATGACATTGAAGCTGCAAGAATCTTGATTTCCATTGGCATCAGCAAAGGTCCAGGTAACTTGGGTGTTACCAAGGTCAAAGAAATCCGTTGTTGCATGAGATTGAGAAGTAATTGTCGGGACTAGTCCACTGTTGTCTATTGCAGTAGGTGCAGTAAAGAAGACTTGAATCCTCGTTTGACTTAATCCAACCTCCCGCAGGATATCCGCAGGGCATGTGGCAACAAGTGGCGTTCTATCAACTGATAGATAACATTTGGGAAGAATAAATGTACGAGGAATCAGACTAATTTCAAACCTCATCACAAGATTTTCACATTTTTACCTTCATACATGTGTCAATAGGTAATGTCCTTCCTACATTTTCTAGGTAATGAGACCCAAAGTTTTCTGGAAGTTTAACATTTAGTTGTATTATCCCCAGAGCTGTCAAAGAGCTGCTAATTATACCTCAAATAAAGTTATGGCCTCAAACGATTCTAGAGTTATATAGCAATGCCAAATAACACTAACATTCGGTGGGTAGCATATATATTATCAGTTATATTACGAACTAGGATTGTAAAATTATAGCAATATTGTATTAATTCATTTAGTTTAAAATGGCAGAAAATGTGTCTTGCAAAGAACTACATGAAAAACATATCACAATCATGCAACTGATTGAGCTATAAAAAACTGAATGGCTATGTATAACAGTATATAGCAACATAGGCTCTAAAATGTCTTCCTAATCCAATCCAATCCAAAAGATATTTGATATTTGATAATTGGAATTTATGTTGTAAATTAAATAGGAATTATGTGGTGCAAAGATGCCCCCCCCCCTCCTTCAGTCAATGGCAAATTGTTTCCCCTCTAGAGGGATTCCCATTGTATTGTTTCCCCTCTAGAGGGGTTGCGCAGGGCATGTGGCAACAGGTGACGTTCTATCAACTGAAAGATAAAATTTTAGAAGAATAAATAAATGAGGAGTCACCCAATTTCAAATCTTACTCAGTAAGCTACTGAAATGATTTTTGGCATCTGCCTTGCACAATCACATTGATTCATATGGTTTGCTTTGTACTAACCAACATGAGTTTACGGCAGGAAGAAGTTGTGTGACCCAATCTGTTAATGTATTACTCAACTGGAGTACTTCACTAGACAAGAGACATCGAACAAGAATAGATGCTGTATTCCTTGATATTTTAAAACGCCTTTGACAAAATGCCTCACCATGTCTTGCTCTCTAAACTAGCTGTATATTTCAATATCCAGGGTCAATTGTGGCACTGGATATGTTCATTTTTCTCTGGGCAGATTCAATGTTCTTGCCATTTACACAGCTGCAGAAAAATGAAGGGGCTTTAAGGGGATAAAAAGGAGTGTTTATTACCTACTTCATTTGGGTTTTTATTAATTATTAACAGTGGGCAGGAGTGTCTAAGGGTGGCGAAAAGAGAAAGGGCATATAGTCATGTAGCCTGGATAGGTAGGGGCTAGCTGGAGGCGCAGGAAGGGGGGGGGGAGAGCCCCGCAAGATGGGTGTTAAGGATGAGTGTATATTATCTACTTAGTTTAAAGAGGTTTTCTTATGAAAAGTGGACAGGATTGTCTAAAGGTGATGAGAAGAGGGAAGGCATATAGATTTGATGCTTAAGGGCTAGTGGTAAGTGGCGAGTGGGGCGGGAGGGGACCAGGAAGGGGCGTTAAGGGGATACAAAGGAGTGTTTATTACCTACTTCATTTTAAGGGGTATTATTAATTATAAACAGTGGGCAGGATTGTCTTAAGCTATTATTATTTTTTTATCATTATTCATCATTCTTATTCTAGCTCTCTGTCATTGGACGACATTATTTTATAATTATTATTTTATTAATACATAGACCCTATACTGTCATCATTATTACCTTTATTATCATTATTTCTCATTAAGTTTGTTAATAATATTGATTCTGTGGTCACTTTGCTTGCTTCTCGTTAGCCATTTCTCGTCCGCCTTGATATAGTTTGTATCGAGGCGTTTCACAAACATTTTTAATCCGTAAATTTGTTTTATTATGAAATGTGAATCGCGTCTACACGTACATGAACACGTGGTATGCGTGCGTACGCACGTTCTTCTACAAGCAGAGGTGACTGTGTGTGCGAACGGGTGGAGAATAGTTTGTCACTTCTTTCATTTCTACGTCCAAATTTGTACTCAGTTTCAAGCTAAGGTAAATGCAATATTGAATGGAAATTACCGATATCTGCTTACTGATATTTTGGTTCTTCGCTTTCTGTTTCATCACTGGCTTTCAAGTCAATGTCGCATGTATCATCGACCTTGATTTTCTTCTTTTTTGAGGGGGTATCGTGCGCTGCCTGTACCGGGGACTTGGCCGAACAGGTTTGGCTGCAAGATGTGAATCGCTATTGCACGTTCCGTAACAGCATTGCTTTCCCATTATTCTTGCCTAAAACTTAGTGATTTTAAAGATCAAATGTATATATGATGAACAAAATCACATCTCAAAGATATTTATTATTCAAGTTTGAAATTGCCTCCTTTTTGTTCTCTCTCTCTCTCAAACTAGCGAAAGCAAACAATACAATCACAGCTAGCGAACACAGTCATGTATTGTATGCACATAAAGTGCAGGCTGCTATATGCACCGCAAGTTCTTTGTTTGATCGATCCTCCGATTACGTAATGCGATTTAAAGGTCTGTGAATACATTACGAAACTGGCCTATTGGTAGGATTGTCGTCCTATGGTGACATCAACAGGTTTGAAGCCCATACCTCTTCTGGTTCTTGAGATACGGTGACAACGAGGCTAATGTCTATAACCTTTGACTTTGATCGACTTAATCTCAATTCTAATCAGACCGTCTAAATTCCTATGGTGAAACATACTACATGTATCACCAAGTTCAAAGTTCATACCTTTAAAGGGTAATCCAACCCTTGTAATTCATTTGCATGAAAGCAGAAAAATAAGAGAAACATAATGGCGACAGTTTGAAATAAATCTGACCAATAATAAGAGAGTTTCTATGAATGATTGAAATATGAAAATCACTAAAGCTATGCAAAATCTCAAATTGGCAATTTTGTCAGTGGATCACTCTTCCGTTTGTTGTGTACAAAAATATCTTAAATGTAAGTTGTTCACCCTCGGGGCAGTACTCCAAATATGTTATGGATAGTGTTTAATTTAGGTCCTTTAAAGAGAAAAGACCCTCCCGAGCCATACATTTTGAACCTAGATGGATGTTCAACTGCACGCAGTCGAAATGGATGCCTCCACTATAGAGCGATTTTACAAATCAAAACAGGAGCAATTTTAAACATTCAAGTTCGATTGTAATCCATTAACAGGTTCACAGAATATCGTGATTACAAGCGATTTTTCATATTATATGTATGACCCTTTGAAGTTTGAAAGTAACCCATCCGTCGGTATTGACAATGTGTTCACAAGCTATTTTTGCATACATAATGATCCCCATGACCTTTGGCCTCACGACCTCAAAATCTAATCAGTTCATTGGCTCTCCAAGATACATATATGGCCCAAGTTTCGCGGTAATCCATCAATCGGTTCTTCAGATAACGTGTTCACAAGCTATTTTTTGCATACATAATAAGCCCTATGACCTTTGAAGGACGGACGGACAACCAGAAAACATAATGCCTCTGGCTACTTTGTAGCGGAGGCATAAAAACTATATATTTTAGTAATTTTGTGTGTTGGAACAAATGGGACAGTTGTCAGGCACTACATCACAGTGACATTACCGATTCAGCCAATTTGAAGTTCCGTAATTAACGTTGTATGAACCGCCCTCGTGTATTAACCGCACCCCTCTTTTTTGCCCTATAAAAAAAAAAGGTCCGTGTTAAAAAAACCCACGCGGGAAGGCCTTTCATTTAACTGCGAGGTGCAGCTGAATGTGTAAGATCATTAATGTAAATTAAACTAGATGGAATTTTGACTGCGCGCAGTCGAAAATGATGCCTCCGCCATAGAGCAATTTAAACAAGTTTGGAGTTTAAATCTCCAGTGGTTCTTGAGATATCATGATAACAATCTCAATGTATGGAATTTCGTAAGTTGACCTCTGTGACCCTTGACCTTTGACCTACGTGCTCCAACATCTAATCAGATTGTCTTCCTATGGTGATACACACTATCATTAAGTTTGAAGTTTAAATCTCCAGTGGTTCTTGAGATATCGCGATAACGATCTCAATGTATGGAATTTCATAAGTTGACCTCTGTGACCCTTGACCTTTGACCTACGTGCTCCAAAATCTAATCAGATTGTCTTCCTATGGTGATACACACTATCATTAAGTTTGAAGTTTAAATCTCCAGTGGTTCTTGAGATATTATGATAACAATCTCAATGTATGGAATTTCATAAGTTGACCTCTGTGACCCTTGACCTTTGACCTACGTGCTCCAAAATCTAATCAGATCGTCTTCCTATGGTGATACATACTATCCTTAAGTTTGAAGTTTTTACATCTCCAGTGGTTCTTGAGATATCATGATAACAATCTCAATGTATGGAATTTCATAAGTTGACCTCTATGACCCTTGACCTTTGACCTACGTGCTCCAAAATGTAATCAGATTGTTTTCCTATAGTGATACACACTATCACTAAGTTTGAAGTTTAAATCTCCAGTGGTTCTTGAGATATCATGATAACAATCTCAATGTATGGAATTTCATAAGTTGACCTCTGTGACCCTTGACCTTTGACATACGTGCTCCAAAATCTAATCAGATCGTCTTCCTATGGTGATACATACTATCCTTAAGTTTGAAGTTTAAATCTCAAATGGTTCTTGAGATATCGCGCTAACAAACTCAATACAAGGAATTTCATAAGTTGACCTCTGTGACCTGTGACCTTTGACCTACGTACTCCAAAATCTAATCAGATCGTCTTCCTATGGTGATAAATACTATTCCCGAGTCTTAAGTTTAAATCTAAAATGGTTCTTGAGATATTGTGATAACGGTCAAACGGGACGGACGTACGGACGTACGGACGGACAACCCGAAAACATGATGCCTCCGGCACCACCTTCGGTGGCGGAGGCATAAAAACAGTAGAGGACCAAGGATAGAACCTTGTGTAACGAGAAAGCAGAACAGATGGACATACGGAAGGACGGACAACCCAAAGATAGCATGCCTCTGGCACTACCTCAGGTGGGTGGAGGCATACAAATCTTTCCTTCCTTTTCTTCCTAAATAAAAAACAACAACTAGGCAATTTAGTTTTAAAAATTGCTATGCTGGGTATGCTGGGATAATTACCATTCACCTCTCTCATCCTAAGAAATCTGGATATTGGACAGGTATGGCTGAATGAGTACAAAGAGCATGAAAAGAAGACCCTTTGTGGCACATGGAATACCTTATGTATGTTTTACAAAAGATGCATAAGAAATCGAAGAGACTAGATGACACACGCAGTTGAAAATGATGCCTCTGCCATAGAGCGATTTTCCAACCCAAATTGTATTTTTACAACTCAAGTTTGATTGTAATCCATTACATGTTCTCAGAATATCATGATAACAAGCCATTTCTATCTTTGATCTTATGACCCAAAATCTAATCAGGTCATTGGCCCTGGGTTTAATAGTAATCCATCTGTATGCTGGGTATGCTTGGATAATTACCATTCACCTCTCTCATCTTAAGAAATCTGGATATTGGACATATTGATGTTGGTATTAAAATATTTTATTTCTTTGAACAAATTATCTAGCAGCTCAAAGATAATTATCTGCACAGCCATCAACATCAGAAGATTAAAATGGGGGGGGGGGGCATATTAACTCTTTATGCGCCACTTAAAAAAACCCCCTGTGCCACATTCTTTTAGGGTCACACATTTCGAGGGAATCTTTATTGACTCTGCTGAATCAAGAGGCTATAACTCTTCACTGGATGATCATGATGAAAAATATTGTGCAGCAAAGTTGTAGACCGGAAAACGTGCTTTTCGATGAACCGTCATTTGTTATATTTTGAATTATCATTTTTATAATAATCATAATTATATAATGTTTAATTTTTCTTATTTACGGCAGTTTTTTATCCCTCTAGAATTTCTTATTTAGCAATGATAAGACATCTTCAAATCGAATCTATTAGAAAGGTGGACTTCTTACCTTTCTTTACATACCTTGCTCAAGTATTCTAACAATTCAGAAGGTTAGTATTTAGGTTGTTGAAGAAAAGAAGTTCAATAGGGAGAGACTTGAAAGTACCCCGCTCAGCCACCCTTGACAATGGGCTAATCTGCCCATTGAAATCCCTATTACCCCAGGTTATTGTCAATGTCCGGTTTAGCGGGGCATGAAAAGGGACGTCGTGGGGATGTTTTTCTTTGTTGTGCCATGATAAGTCAATAAGAAATAAGAGAATGTTATTGATTTTGCCCACTGGTATGAGCATGTAAAAATGGTATAGGCATAATATATTATATGTGATATACATGACATAATCAGCATCTTATTGAAATGTCTCATTATGAATGTTCACCGCATCTGTTCTCTCACCTTCTTTACCCCTCAATAAAATTGATTTCAAGTACATTTATCACAGCCATAGATATACAAAGAAAGAATGAATCAATCTTAAAATATAAACTATATTGCATTGTTTTCCATTTACTTTATTGTGAGAGAGCTTATTATCAGAAATGATTGACGAGTGGAGTATGCAATGAATAAAATATGGAGAACGGACGTGAGAGACATTATGAGAGAGAAATAGTGATATGAAATGAAAGGACTTTACTGTGAATAAAGATTATAAGAGAAAGAGATAAAGATGACGGCAAGACAGGATACATATTGATACGAAAATAACAATAATAATGAGATAGAGATGACGGAAAGAAAGAGAGTAAACACTGATAGCATAAGAATGAATAAAGATAATAAGAGAAAGATATAGAGATGACGGCAAGACATAGGGTACATATAGATAGGAAAATGATAATAATAATAAGATAGAGATGACGGAAAGAAAGAGAGTAAACACTGATAGCATAAGAATGAATAAAGATAATAAGAGAAAGATATAGAGATGACGGCAAGACATAGGGTACATATAGATAGGAAAATGATAATAATAACAAGATAGAGATGACGGAAAGAAAGAGAGTAAACACTGATAGCACAAGAATGAATAAAGATAATAAGAGAAATATATAGAGATGACGGCAAGACATAGGATACATATTGATAGGAAAATAATAATAATAATAAGATAGAGATGACGGCAAGAAAGAGAGTAAACACTGATAGCATAAGAATGAATAAAGATAATAAGAGAAAGATATACAGATGACGGCAAGACATAGGGTACATATAGATAGGAAAATGATAATAATAATAAGATAGAGATGACGGCAAGAAAGAGAGTAAACACTGATAGCATAAGAATGAATAAAGATAATAAGAGAAAGATATAGAGATGACGGCAAGACATAGGGTACATAATTATAGATAGGAAAATGATAATAATAATAAGATAGAGATGACGGAAAGAAAGAGAGTAAACACTGATAGCATAAGAATGAATAAAGATAATAAGAGAAAGATATAGAGATGACGGCAAGACATAGGGTACATATAGATAGGAAAATGATAATAATAATGAGATAGAGATGACGGCAAGAAAGAGAGTATTACACTCATAGCATAATAATGAATAAAGATAATAAGAAAAAGATATACAGATGACGGCAAGACATAGGGTACATATAGATAGGAAAATGATAATAATAATAAGATAGAGATGACGGAAAGAAAGAGAGTAAACACTGATAGCATAAGAATGAATAAAGATAATAAAAGAAAGATATAAAGATGACGGCAAGACAGGATACATCTTTCTTTCATTAGTTTTATTCATTCTTATTCTATCACTGTCTACTCTCTTTCTTGCTGTCATCTCTAGCTCTTTCATTAATTTTTATTCATTCTTATTCTATCAGTCTACTCTCTTTCTTGCTGTCATCTCTATCTCTTTCTTTCATTATTTTTATTCATTCTTATTCTATCACTGTCTACTCTCTTTCTTGCTGTCATCTCTATCTCCTTCTTTCATTTTTTTTATTCATTCTTATTCTATCAGTCTACTCTCTTTCTTGCTGTCATCTCTAGCTCTTTCATTAATTTTTATTCATTCTTATTCTATCAGTCTACTCTCAGGGAACACTTTTATCACTAGAGTCTTCGTCACTGCTCGATTCGTCGGAATCAGAGTCCATGCTCCATGCTTCCATAGTAACAAGATCTCGAGCCTCCTCTACACTAAACACACGTTGACGTTTTCCAGCAGGTGCCATCGTAACATCAGTAAAAAAAATCCAAAGAAAACCGCTAAATACACGGTAATTTCGAATGTAACACTATGAAGAAAAACAGTTTACCGGAAAGTGTGCGATGTATACAATGTAAACAATAGTAAACGCAACGCGTGGCTACACACTGCGAGCGGTATTATGAATGTCTAATTGACTCGTATACATCTGTGCAAAAATGCGAAGTTGGCACGCCTACGTCCGTGCAAATCGGCGAACAAAGCAAACAAAGAGTTAAGGAAGAGACTAAATAAGATATTGTCACCAGGGTCCTAAAGGCAAAATAATATAAAAACAATATACTTACATATTGTTGTCCAAGTAACTTCAAAGCCCTGTAGCTCAATATTTTTGTCAGTTTTCCAGGTCATGAATGCAGAATCCGTGTTGAACAGCGTTAGAGGTTGTGGCACAATACTATTCTCGTAAAAATATATCTGTTTCGATGGCACATTTTCCCCGTTCAAATCCAGTAGATCATCATAAGATAGACCTGCTCCAACATAAAGTTCATCGTGGTTTACTTCTACTTCAAACGGACTACTGAAAACGAAGGTGATTTCAGTAGCTCCAGGAATGAACAAGAGGTAGACCCTTATATCCCGGAAATTATATGTACCTGGGTAGTTTGGTGAAGAGTATCTACCGCTTTGACACCGTGTTCCATAGCAAGTGTTTACAACCCTGGTAACTGGTTATGCAAACGAAAAGAAAGAAAAAACATAAAAACAACAACATATCTAGTTTCAGATTCAAAAGTATGTTATATGTATGTAGTAGTAGTAGTAGTAGTAGACTTTATTGGATAACTTGTTTAGCACAGGGCTAATCTGCCACAAGGTCCATTGCACATAAATAGAAAGCAAAATAAATATACAACAGTTTAACAAATACAATATGTTTTGATAAATAACCGTTCTGTCATAAATAAGAAAGAAACACTGGTTAAGTTTTTTGTCATATATATATATATATATATATACATACACTCACACAAACACAGTCATTTGCAAAAGTTAAAGGCCACCTAGAATTGTGATGATAATTCTGTCACTGAGCTTGCATAATATTATCTCATTTAACAGTTACATACTTGGTATTTTACAGTGGACCTAATATGATCATGCTGGTGCTATGATTCCATTTGACTATTTGAGGGGGGCATATAGGCAGGTGTTTTATGACTTAGGAACATGGTTTTAAAAAATGTCTAGGTTCAAAGGGCCCTCAAAGTGACCTTCAATCAAGACGGCCACACTGATATTTTAAATATCAAAACAGCAAGGTAGGGCATAGCAAGTTACAAAATTTGAAAAAGAAATATGTGGTTGTTTATGTGGGGACGAATCCTTCAAATTCTCATTGAGATATCAATGGAGCTCAATGAGAATTTAAGCACCATCTTTTGCTGTTTGTCTGAGCACATAATAATAAGTTATCCAATCATTAGTTTAAGTTCAGATTTTTTTTAAGTTAATGCCCTTGTTGTGGGTGGTCTAATATATATATATATATATATATATATATATATAATGTAATAAAAACTAAATAATGAGTTGGAAACTAATTGTGAAATGAATCTTTCATCCACACATGAATATATTCTTGGAGGTCATCAAGCCATGAAAGTTAATTACAAAGATGAGAAATTACAAAATAACTTACAGACATTCTGAGAGCAATCATAACCCACTTGCAAATTTTTACATACACAAGCGTATGTTGACACTGCAGATCCTGGTCTGTCGTAGCATATCTCACCATTGGAACACTGGTTCAGCGCACACCATTCTGCAGAAACGGGCAAGATTGAAGAAAAAAAGTGATTCAGCAGGAGAGTTTTGAATTAATTTACATGAAGTACAGGGCACAGGGAAGTGGGAAACCAGATACAGAATTCTCAATGTAAAGGGGTACTGCAGGCGCGGCAAAAGTGGGGGGGGGGGAGATATTCACATTTTTCAGAATCCTACTTCTGTATCACTCTAGACTGACGAACAGAAATTAGATTCACACTCATTGTCACACTTTTCTAAAGCATAATTACATCTCTAAAATAAATATCTGACAAAGCAAGAAATTGTTCTTAGGTTATGTGGGGGGAGGGGTGGTGGTAGAGGGGAAGGGGTAGTGGTGGGGGAGGAAGGAAGTTAGCATATATAACATTTGAACACATTAAGATGTGTACTATTCACAGCTGATGTAGTTTGGTCAGGGAAAACACACCCGCTGGATAGGACATGTATCATAACACAATGAAGAGCACACAGAAGCACAGGGTAGTACATGGAAGAGCACTGAATCTACCAGATCATTTTTGCGTCTATGTTGTTGCTTCAAAACTGCGCAGCTTGTGATGCTGTGCGTATGTAGCAAAGATGACCCAACTAATCTGGGCATTTACTAAACTTTGAACTTTGGAAAAGATTACCTTTAAAGCCCCACTGTCCTACTTGTAGCTACTTGCTCCCTCTATAAAGAAAACTTCCCCAATCGGTGCCTGTTGGTCCCCCATGATCCTCTATTTCTTATGTTATGTGAGAGCTGAGTTGATGAGATAGCCACCTGTCAGTGACCTTGCTGTGTGGTCTAATCCCTCCCAGCCACACTAGTGTTGATAAGCTTTAAATGTAAAAAACTGTCAAACCGTTAACATATTCAAAACTAGTCTCAAGACACATTTATTCAAAATTGCGTTTGATGATTAATTAACTCAGTTCACTTTGATGTGTATTCCATATGTATTGTAATTTGTATGTCTATTTGCATTTTTAGTTTTGTATAAGATGTAATTTTATATATCAGTCTATTTTGTGTGTAAAGCGCTTAGATTCTTCGGTGGTAAGCAATTTATAAGAGGCGTTTTTATTATCAGGTGGGCTGTATCTAATACAGACCACCTTATAATTTTGTTAAAATTGCCTTTATTATTTATCAGGTGGGCTGTATATCCTACAGACCACCTTATAATTTCGTTAGAATTGCCTTTATTTATTATTATCAGGTGGGCTGTATCTAATACAGACCACCTTATAATTTTGTTAAAATTGCCTTTATTATTTATTTATTTATTATTTATCAGGTGGGCTGTATCTAATACAGACCACCTTATATTTTTGTTAAAATTGCCTTTATTATTTATTTATCAGGTGGGCTGTATAACGTACAGACCACCTTATAATTTCGTTAGAATTGCCTTTATTTATTTATTTATTAAATATTTTTCTTATTTCTAACCACTTTTTTGTTAGCAAGATAACTTGAAAATGGCTCGATCAAATGCCTTGAAATTTGGCACACATATGTATAGGCATATGTACAAAGCACAATAACGTTTTCAACATTGACCTTCACTGATGACGTCATCTAGGCACCATTTTGTAAAAATCAACTCATGATCATATCTTCATAACCAAAAGCTATTTCTCATTCATATTTATCATGATCGAGGTCAATATCCGTCCGGTCAATTTCAGGTCAAATAACGCGCACGTGCGCGTACGTCGGCGCGTCAATGCGCGCGCAAAATTGTAAAATGCTCAAAATCGTCTCAAAATCATTTTGCATACGTTTTAGGCCATTCTAAGCATTTTATAAAAAATCGCGCACGCGCGCATGCGCGCGCGTTTTCGCGCGTAAAACTATTACACAACATAGAATCGCCATTTTTTTTCTTTCATAATATTGCACATATTTTTACAAACAAATTGATACCATGTTTACTATTAATAACGGAATGATCCCCCGTTTAACATAAATTTCCGTGCGCGCGAGCTCTTGTAATACATATCATAAATGGGCAAAAAGATGCCTATACAAAATCCATTGTAGCTCTTTAGGATGCAAGGTGACCCGAATTTTTTTCTTCTTATTGTGATAGAATATGAATTGGAGATATGATTTCAAGTCTCATTTGACCCTTACTTTTCTCATGACGTCATCATAATGGCCTCCGAACTCATAATTTCAATTTGCATATTATGATGTCAGTATATTTTTCAAAAATTGATTGCATCTCTGTAAATATTGATCGATTTTCTTCCAAATTTCGATATGTTCTAGCTGAGACAATTCGTTACAAATGTAGTTAACAACATTTTTCATTTTTGACAAAGGAATCATGGCGTATTTTTGCGATTAAAGGAGGCATGTCAATTTTTCACTTTTTGCGTGTATTCTCTATGGGACATGACTTTTTCTCAAAACTGGATTCTACATTCCCGTCTTTCGCGAGCAATATCTCCGTCGTTTTAGCTTCGTTTAAGCTGAACTTTGAGTATGATGTAGCTGAGACAAAGAGCTATCTCAAATGTACCCTTCATTTTGTCTAAAATTTTAGTTGGACCAGCCCACCTATACTTGTTCCAAACAAGTATTACAAATCTAGTTTATTATTATTATTTATTTATTTTTCTTATTTTGACCCACTTTTTTGTTAGCAAGATAACTTTGAAATGGTTCAATCAAATGCTTTGATATTTGACACACATATGTATAGGCAAATGGACAAGACATGGTAAGGTTTTCAACCTTGACCTTGACTGATGACGCCATCTAGGCGCCATTTTGTGAAATTTTCTGAAAATCATCTCATGATCATATCTTCATAACCAAAAGGAATTTCTCATTCATATTTATCATGATCAAGGTCAATATCAGTCCGGCTAATTTCAGTTATAAAAACGCGCGCGTGCGCGTACGTCCGCGCGCAAAAATTTTAAATGCTCAAAATCGTCTTAAATTTATTTTGCATACGTTTCAGGTCATTTTAAGCATTTTATAAAAATTCGTGCGTACGAGCATGCGCGCGCGTTTTCGCGCGTAACACCATTAACAAACATAGAATCGCCATTTTTTTTTCTTTCATGATATTTCTCATATTTTTTCAAGGAATTTGATACCATGTTTATCTCTTTATGACCATTATTAACAAGATGAGCGTAAATTCAAGATAAATGTCAGTGCGCGCGAGCTCTTTTAATACATAGCATATATGGGCAAAAACATGCCTATACAAAATCCGTTATAGCTCTTTGGAATGCACCGGAATCCTCAATTTTTTTTCATATTTAGATAGAGTATGAGTCGGAAATATGATTCCATGTCTCATTTGGCCATTAAGTGTATCGTGACATCCTCACAATGGCCTTGGAACTCAAAATACGAATTTGCATATTATGACGTCAGCATATTTATGTAAAATTTATTGTATCTCTGTAAATATTGATCAATTTTCTTCAAAATTTCGATATGTTGTAGCTAAGACAATTCTCTACAAGCGCAGTAATAACCATTTTTCATTTTGATGACGTCATCATAGTGAAAATTTTGGTTAAAGGCCTCATGTCAAAAACTTCATAATTTGCGTGTTATGCCTATAGAAGGTGAATTTAGTTCACGTTATGAATCTACATGATATTGTCTTTTAAGAATTTGTAAGCAGTATGTCGCTTATTTTTGCTCTATTTTGTCTCAAATTTTAGTTGACCAGCCCACCTATACTTGTTCCAAACAAGTAATATAGGCATATAGAGAAATCAAAATAAGGTTTTCAACCTTGACCTTGACTGATGACGTCATCTAGGCGCCATTTTGTGAAAATTAGCTCATGATCATATCTTCATAACCAAAAGGGATTTCTCATTCATATTTATCATAATCAAGGTCAATATCAGTCCGGTCAATTTCAGATAAAAAAACGCGCGCATGCGCGTACGTACGCGCGTCAGTACGCGCGCAAAATTTTTTAATGCTCAAAATCGTCTCAAATTTTTTTTGCATAAGTTTCGGGTAATTTTAAGCATTTTATAAAAAAAATCGCGCACACGCGCATTTTTGCGCGTAAAACTTTTACACAACATAGAATCGCCATTTTTTTGCTTTCATAATATTTCAAATATTTTTACAAACAAATTGATACCATGTTTATCTCTTTATGACTATTAATAACGGAATGATCGACCGTTTAACAAAAATTTCCGTGCGCACGAACTCTTGTAATACATAGCATATATGGGCAAAAACATGCCTATACAAAATCCATTGTAGCTCTTTAGGATGCAAAGTGACCCCAATTTTTTTTCATATTTTAATAGAGTACATGTATGATTCAGAAATATTTGTTCATGTCTCATTTGACCCTCAATTAACTCATGACGTCATCATAATGGCCTCCGAACTCAAAATTCCAATTTACATATTATGACGTCAGCATATTTATGGAAAATTGATTGTATCTCTGTAAATATCGATCGATTTTCTTCCAAATTTTGATATGTTCTAGCTGAGACAATTTTCTACAAATGCAGTTTGTAATATTTTTCATTTTGACAAAGGCATTATGGCGTATTTTTGCGATTAAAGGAGGCATGTTAATTTTTCACATTTTGTATTCTCCATGGGACATGACTTTTTCTCATAACTCGATTCTACATTCCCGTCTTTCGCGAGCAATATCTACTTTGTTTTAGCTTCATTTACGCTGAACTTCAAGTATGTTGTAGCTGAGACAATAAGATATCTCAAATGTGCCCTTTATTTTGTCTTGATTTTTTGTTAGATCAGCCCACCTATACTTGTTCCAAACAAGTATTACAAATCTAGTTATTTTTCTTATTTTGACCCACTTTTTTGTTACCAAGATAACTTTTTTGTCATCTTCAGCAAACATACTCAGCTACTTCAAATGAGGAGTTTGAACCTTGGCAGGACAACATTCCCCCAGATCTACCGTCCGAGCCTTTTGATGATGCGCTACCAGCTTTTCAGGAGCTCAAGAATGTTCTTCACAAGACCAGGAACGCCTCTTCTCCCGGACAAAATGGGATTCCCTATAAGATGTACAAGAAATGCCCGCGACTTCTTAAGATTATTTGGAAGCTTATGTTGGATGTTTGGAGAACCAAATATATTCCCGTACAGTGGAGAGTTGCCGAAGGGGTATATATTCCGAAGTCAGCCACCCCAAATGAGAAGACAATTACAGATTTTCGCCCTATTGCCTTATTGAATGTTGAGGCAAAGATGTTCTTTGCCATTCCTGCAAAACGTCTCGAAACCTACATGCGAAAGAACGGTTATCTCGATACTACAGTACAGAAGGGAGGTGTAGGAGGTCATCCTGGCGTTTGGGAGCATGTTGCTACGCTTTGGGAAGTTATCAAGGATGCAAAAACTTCTCAAAAGAACTTGGTTGCAATATGGCTGGATCTCGCCAATGCTTTTGGATCAGTTCCTCATGCAGCTATTGCTTTCGCGTTGAAATGGTACCATCTGCCGGAGTCCTTAGTTTCACTGATGAACAATTACTATGTTGGGCTTTACGCTAGATTTTCTGTCAAGGACTGGAACTCAGAATGGCAGAAATTTTCAGTAGGAATTTTCATGGGGTGCACCCTTTCACCAATTCTTTTCGTCATCACTTTCAATCTCTTGAACGATTTTCTAAAGTCGACGCCCGCAAAGCAATATCATCTGAAGAAAAGGGACTTCAATGTTCCTGTGATGAAGGAGTATATGGATGATATAACTATCATTACTGCTTCGGTTGAAAGTGCTGGTTCTATACTTTCCAAAGTGAATGACTTCATGGATTGGAGCAAGATGAGGATTAAGCCAGTGAAGTCGCATTCCTTAGTAGTGCATGGAGGCAAAGTAAAACATATCGAGCCATTCGCCGTCGACGGCCAGACGATACCCGGAGTACATAATAAGCCGGTGAAGTTTCTAGGACGTCTGATTGATGGGAACCTTAAAGACAATGTTGCTCGTCAGGACATGATGGTCTCGCTTGGGAGATGGCTACATACTATCGACAAGTGTGTTTTGACTGGCGTCATGAAGTGCTGGATATATCAATACCTAATTGTACCAAGAATGCAGTGGAAACTTATGATATATGATGTACCAGTCTCACAGGTAGAGAAGATGGAAACTCTCGTCTCAAAGAAGCTACGTCGCTGGCTGGGAGCAAGCAAGAACTTAACAAATATTGCACTCTACTGCCATCAGACAAAGTTGCGTCTCCAGTTAGCAGGACTCACGACTACAATGAAGAAGACTGTGGTGAATGCGGCACTCCAGTTGCGACACAGCAAAGACAATGTTGTCACAAGTATCAGGTCACAGTCTCGTCATGGTCGCAAGTGGGATGCTGAGAAGGCAATATCTAGAGCAGTTGCGGATGGAGGACATTGTAAGAGGTCAGGTTGGACGACGAGGGTTGGGGGCTGGTCAATTTCGTAAACCTGTAAGGAAGCTCACTCAACGTGAAGTAAGAACAGAAATTAGCGAACTAGTCGTCAAGGAGCATGATAATTTGAATTTTGTAAGAGCTGTACAGATGCCAATTCAAGGAGCTTGGTCATCATGGGAAGGAGTGCAGCAAAAGAAGCTGTCCTGGAGGAATCTGTTTGATACCAGCCCTAAATTGCTGCAGTTCATGATTGGTTCAACATACGACACTGTAGCATCACCAGCAAACCTAAAGCGGTGGGGATTAAGTGAAGACGATGCTTGCAAGTTTTGTCAACAGAAAGCAACGACTACTCATATTCTTGCTGGCTGCCCGATAGGTCTCCAACAAGGCCGGTACACTTGGCGTCACAACCGTGTGCTGGGTATCATCGGGGATGCTTTGAAGACGAGGTTATCAGAACACAATCAAAAGCCGACCCAAACACAAGCATCCTTTATCCATTTCGTTAGGGAAGGAGAGGCTACAAACGTTTCAGGCAGAAGGTCTACAGGAAGGCAGAGGACTTGCCTTGATGGAGCTAGCGATTGGAACATTCGAATCGACTTGGGGGAGAAGTTGATTTTTCCTCCAGCCATTGTCGTGACAAACCTACGGCCTGATGTCGTAATTTGGTCCCCTACTTCAAAGAGGGCAATTCTTCTGGAGCTGACGGTACCTCATGGGGCAAATATGCAGCGAGCTCATGAGAGGAAGAGCAGGAAATACGAAGAGCTGCTCCTAGAGGCTGAGCAGAACGGTTGGAGAATTGAACTTTGGCCAATAGAAATAGGTTGTCGTGGTTTCTCCAACAACACACTCCTCCGGGCTCTCGGTCAAATTGGTTTGGGCGCAAGGCTGAGAAACAAGATAGTGTCACTTTCTTGCTCATGCGCAGTAAAGGCGTCATTTCATCTCTGGCTAAGGAAGGATGAGCGAGAGTGGACACGCCCTATATCTACTTAATCAGACATGACAACACGTCGTTGCTACATACGCACAGCATCACAAGCTGCGCAGTTTTGAAGCAACAACATAGACGCATTATTCAAGAAACAGGTTAGTTTGAAATCCGTCTGGCCAGATGCAGACCACCTTATGTGTGCCTGCATCAGAAACGGATTTAATTTTTAACATCTGTCACATCTGGCCACTGATGAAGAGTGTGACACTAACCTGTTTTCTTTTTGTTTATTTTTATTTGGACAAGTCATCGCCCTCCGCCTGCCGGATGGAGGGTTTTTAGGCCGTTTTTTGGTTTTTCACATTGATATGGTTCAATCAAATGCTTTGATATTTGGCACACATATGTATAGGCATATGGGCAAAACACTGTAAGGTTTTCAACCTTGACCTTGACTGAAGACGTCATCTAGGCGCCATTTTGTGAAATTTTCTGAAAATCAACTCATGATCATATCTTCATAACCAAAAGGATTTTCTCATTCATATTTATCATGATCAAGGTCAATATCAGTCCGGTCAATTTCATGTTCAAAAACGCGCGTGAGCGCGTACGTCCGCGCGCACATTTTTTGAATGCTCAAAATCTTCTCAAATTTATTTTGCATACGTTTCAGGTCATTTTAAGCATTTTATAAAATATCGCGCACACGCGCATGCGCGCGCGTTTGTGCGCGTAACACCATTACAAAACATAGAATCGCCATTTTTTTTTCTTTCATGATATTTCTCATATTTTTTCAAGGAATTTGATACCATGTTTATCTCTTTATAAACATTACTAACAAGATGAGCGTCAATTCAAGAAAAATGTCCGTGCGCGCGAACTCTTTTAATACATAGCATATATAGGCAAAAACATGCCTATACAAATCCATTATAGCTCTTTGGAATGAACCGTGACCTTCAATTTGTTTTCATAACTAGATAAAGTATGAGTCGGAAATATGATTCCATGTCTCATTTTTCCATTAAGTGTATCGTGACATCATCATAATGGCCTTGGAACTCAAAATACGAATTTGCATATTAGGAAGTCAGCATATTTATGTAAAATTGATTGTATCTCTGTATATATTGATCGATTTTCTTCCAAATTTCGATATGTTGTAGTTAAGATAATTCTCTACAAGTTAAATGATCACCATTGTTCTTTTTGATAACGTCATCAGAGTAAAAATTTCGATTAAAGGCCTCATGTAAGAAATTTTACAATTTGCATGTTATGACTATAGAAGGTGAATTTCGTTCACGTAATGAATCTACATGATATTGTTTATTAAGAATTTTTAAGCAGTTTCTCGCTTATTTTTGCTCTTTTTTTGTTTTCAAATTTTAGTTGACCAGCCCACCTATACTTGTTCCAAACAATTATTATATGTCTAGTTTATTATTATTATCCCTACAAATTAAAGCCAACTTGAAATGAAAACTGAAAAATGGAAACTACATGTAAATTCATTTTCAATATTTCTGCTATTAGGCCAAGAGCATTAGTTTTAACATGGACATTGCTCATAACAAGCTCATTTTTTCAGGGTAGGTACAGGAATTTTTCTAGAATAACATACTAAAAGTCCTTATAAATCCTCCTTGAGCGTTTTCCGCAATCCAAGATGGCCTCCAAAATGGCTGGCATCCAAAATGGCTGCCATTTCCTGAATTTTGTATAACTTTGAACTAGAAAACCCAAATACAAAATTTAAATGTCTAAATATATGTTTTTAAGCATAAGGAACTCAATAAAATACATGTTGATAAATTTTGAACCACACAAGTAGCTTGCTATAATTATATAAACCACTTTAGCCCTTCCAAAAATCCAAAATGGCACCCAAAATTGCCACCATTTCCTGAATTTCTTATAGCTCTGCAACTAAATGACCCAAATACCAAATTTAAATGTCTAATCTTATGTTTTCAGCATAAGGAACTCAAACAAATACATGTACTTATTAACACATTCTGAAACACACAAGTAGCAGTTAACACACTAGAGCCCTTTCCAAAATCCAAAATGCTGCCCAAAATTGCCATTTCCAATTTTATTTCATTGTATTAAAGTAGATACGTTATGAATGTTATCAAATGTCTAGACTAGAATAACACCATTGAAATACATATCAGTACATGCACACCCACCCACCCACACATACGCGCATACATATGGCTGCTTCCATCATCCTCAAAGACTGACAGTGTACAACCGTGAAGAGTACTCAACATTAGGCCTAAAATAAAAACTTGTTGTATTGCCCTTTGGGTGCCAAAACATGGGTCGTTCGGTCGGAACAGTTTTTTTTTTTTTAAGTTTTTTTTTGTCGCCCTCTTTGGGCTGATATTTTTCAGTTTTTAATGTTTTTGTTTTTGTTTTTTTCTTTTTTGTCCCGCCCTCTTTTGGCTGATATTTCTCAGTTTTTAATGCTTTAATACATGTGTTTCAGCATCATCATTCCATTCATATCTTTTTTACCGCATAATAATCCATGGTTTGCAATGTTGGGAATGATTTGATTCTATGCATTTATATCCCATTTATCCCAACAAACAAAATACTTTTTTTTTTTATTCATTAATAATAGAAAATATCTAAAAAAAACAGTTAAAATTTTTTTTTAAATTAAATGCCGACTGTAGATTTTCAGATTTTTGGGTCAGTCACAAAGGGCAATACAACAAGTTTTTATTTTAGGCCCTAGATGGAACTGAAAATGTAAACACATTAGTGCCAAGGTCGCTAAAGCGTTATATACATAATGAAGTGGACAGCAAAGGCAAAAGTCACACAGTATCAAACAGGAAATGCACTTCAATAGCACATGCCATCATCTCTGCTAGTAGACCCAGGTCATTTATGTTGCAATATTGTTGGGAATAGCTGTGTATATACACCGAAAATATGGCTCACGTGAACAGATAGACATCTTGAGCAGCATGAGCTTTGTCCTTCATGGAGTGGTTTCATGAAAGTGGTCATGCAGAGTGACCAGTATGAGAGGATGAGAATTGAAACTCTGCCCTTCATCAATTTGGACCCCTCCAATCTGAATACCATCTACACGGCACTATGCTTTGCACAGTCACAATGTGAAAAGCATATGTGCAGTAACATTTGACCAGCCCTTGTACATCAAGGCAGCAGAGATTGTAGCTTCTTCTCAAGACTTAGAAAAAGTAATCGTTCGTCTTAGTGGGTTTTACCTCCTCATGTCATATCTCGACAGCATAGGCCACATCATGGGTGGAAGTGGGCTTGCAGAGCTTTGGGAGACAGTGTACGCCAAAGGGTCTGTTATACATATGCAATCTGGTCATGCATTTTCCAGTTCTCTTCATGCTCAAATTCTTACTGCAGCTGCCCTCATTGGTGTGTTGATGGGTAAACCTAGGACCACTTAGCAAATCTGTATGGTGCACTTCTCAGCCAGGACAAGAAGGCGACTGATGTAGCTGAGGTGAGGAGAAGTGTGTCAAACAGTTATTAAAGTCAGATCATTTCACAACTCCTTGACCAGGCAGCAGGACAAAGTAGGCCAGGGAAACTTTGGGTGCAGTACATCCGACAATTGAAGGGAACCAAAACCTTCATACCAAGTTACTTTTATTGTAAAGTTTAAGATACATGTACAGTATTTGAAAAATATCAGTGAAAATTTGAACAAAATCGGGCAAGGAATAAAGAACTTTTTGAAATGACTAGTCACTAGAGGGCGGTATTCAATTTGATGACATCATCTGTGGACAACTCTCCATGCCTTTTGTACAGCAAATTTCATGTTTTTCCTTCTTTCTTGTGATTGAGATAATCTACTCCCCTGAAAGTAAGATATGAAATGCAAAATGATAATTCTACTTGTTATGAAGTCGGATCAAGAACACGAATAAATACAAAGAAAATGAAAAAATTGTGAAATTTTATGTATTTTGTATAATAATAAATGGATTGATTGAGATATAGTTGCATGATATTACAAAAACGATGTCAATGAATAAATATTTGTTCTGTTGGTATCAATATAATTGTTCCATTTACAGTATGTGAGTTCACCACGATTTAAATATTTTGTTCAGCTATTGTTATTATTGTTACAGAGGCTGTTTATAACGACGAGAAACAATAAAGTACAGACTCTACTTCACTGACTCCGGATGCACTATTTTGTCGTCATGATCTCGAACCCTTTCAATGGTTTCAGAAGTGGGATTTTGACTGACAGCGAGGGACAATCCAAGACGATTTAGCAGTCCATACCAGACTCACCCTCTCCGTGGCATCGGTGATGGCATCGATGATAGCAACATCATATCAGAGTGACAGAACATGAACTTTAGACCGGGTTTGTGTTAAAACAGCCTCGGTCAGATACTTGATAGTTATCTTTATGCTCGTGTATGTTTTGATTTAGTTGATGCATCGATAATATTTTCTTGTTTAATCTTTATGCATGAAGTACTTGGAAACCTCAGTACAGGAAAATGGCTACCACTACGACTACCTTGACAACTACAACAACAACAGCAACTATCACGCCAACTGCGCCCACTACAAATTAACTATTAAAAAAATAGATGATCATTAGATGTTCTATTCTATATTTATAAAGGATATCATTTATTTTTTAGGTTGATGTCTTTACATTCAATTCTTAAATCAAACTTTATTTCCCAAGTAAAACTGACCTGTATGACAAACAAAGCTGTATTACCTTTATGTTGTCCTTGCCATCTACAAAGCTGCAGAAACGTCAGTGAAAACCGATAATACAGATATTTTGCAGTTACAAAAGGATTTTTTTTCATTTCTGAGGAAAATCCATGCAGGTTTACGTCATTAACTCAAATAAGCATAATTTCAGTAATACTGACCTTGTAAAATAATGACATTAAAGCTGCAAGAATCTTGATTTCCACTGGCATCAGCAAAGGTCCAGGTAACTTGGGTGCTACCAATGTTAAAGAAATCTGTTGTTGAATGACTTTGAGAAATAATTGTCGGGACTAGTCCACTGTTGTCTATTGCAGTAGGTGCAGTAAAGAAGACTTGAATCCTCGTTTGACTTAATCCAACCCCTTGCAGGACATCCGCAGGGCATGTGGCAACAGGTGGGGTTCTATCAACTGATAGATAACATTTGGGAAGAATAAATGTACGAGGAATCAGACTAATTTCAAATCTCATCACAAGATTTTCACATTTTTACCTTCATACATGTGTCCATAGGAAATGTCCTTCCCTACATTTTCTCGATAACGAGACCCACAATTTTCTGGAAGCTTAACATTTTAGTTGTATTATCCCCAGAGCTATCAAAGAGCTGCTAATTATACCTCAAATAAAGTTATGGCCTCAAACGATTCTAGAGTTATATAGCAATGACAAATAACACTAACATTCGGTGGGTAGCATATATATTATCAGTTATATTACGAACCAGGATTGTAAAATTATAGCAATATTGTATTAATTCATTTAGTTTAAAATGGCAGAAAATGTGTCTTGCAAAGAACTACATGAAAAACATATCACAATCATGCAACTGATTGAGCTATAAAAAACTGAATGGCTATGTATAACAGTATATAGCAACATAGGCTCTAAAATGTCTTCCTAAGTTTAAATGTAAGAAGAATCAAAATATGGAAATAATAATCTATGCTACAATTAATATAATGCAAGCATGCATTAAACAGATGTATGCCTCCAGAATTCAATCTCGATGAATAGATTGATGCATGAAAAAGTTTAAAAAAACACTAAACAACGCTAACCATGACAGCTCGAAGAATGAACATAGCAAAAAGTAAGAAGAAACTGTTCATCAAAAGACCCAAGCAAGACTTTTTTATATCCAAATACTATTTCATTAAACGCAGCTGATTATTAGAAATATTATTCCACATTTTGGTACACAGGTATAAGAAGTTGGACAAATTTTGTATGTCATCAAAAAATGTCTGTTTTTGTACCTGCTCACATGCTTGTGTTCTACATGAACTGTTTCATCAACTAGATATTCACTATTCACTATTGGTCTTATTATCCCCCAAACTAACCAACCTATTTAATTGAATGGAGCTATTGTGATGACACATACATTTTATACATAAACACTGTAATTTAATAGGTAGAATATCAGGAACCAGGCTCCAAATATGTAGTAATACAGTATTGATGTACTTTAAATTGACAC
This sequence comes from Strongylocentrotus purpuratus, assembly GCF_000002235.5. Classification (NCBI taxonomy): domain Eukaryota; kingdom Metazoa; phylum Echinodermata; class Echinoidea; order Camarodonta; family Strongylocentrotidae; genus Strongylocentrotus; species Strongylocentrotus purpuratus. Next base: position 23,057,183 of record NW_022145614.1, read on the forward strand.
CCAGAAGAGACTAAAATTGGCAATGTATGTATAGCAACAGTTACTCTTAATGTCTTCCCATTATAACCACATTCAACTTTTTCAGTTCTATAATCTATGAAAAAGTTCATATACATGTATGCAAGCTTGTAAAGAACACTTGCAACACTACAGGATTGAAACATAAAATGGTAGAGATATACAAGGTGATTCTTCTGCAAAAGAATCAAACTTTTAGATTTATTGGATCAAATTTACTATTTAAAAAAAAAATGATCATTAGATGTTTTATGCAGGTTTATGTCATTAACTCAAATAAGTATTATTTCAGTAATAGTGACCTTGTACAATAATGACATTGAAGCTGCAAGAATCTTGATTTCCATTGGCATCAGCAAAGGTCCAGGTAACTTGTGTGTTACCAAGGTCAAAGAAATCCGTTGTTGCATGAGATTGAGAAGTAATTGTCGGGACTTGTCCACTGTTGTCTATTGCAGTAGGTGCAGTAAAGAAGACTTGAATCCTCGTTTGACTTAATGAAACCTCCCGCAGGATATCCGCAGGGCATGTGGCAACAGGTGGCGTTCTATCAACTGATAGATAACATTTGGGAAGAATAAATGTACGAGGAGTCAGTCTAATTTCAAATCTCATCACAAGATTTTCACATTTTTACCTTCATACATGTGTCCATAGGAAATGTCCTTCCCTACATTTTCTCGATAACGAGACCCACAATTTTCTGGAAGCTTAACATTTTAGTTGTATTATCCCCAGAGCTATCAAAGAGCTGCTAATTATACCTCAAATGAAGTTATGACCTCAAACGATTTTAGAGTTATATACCAACAACAAATAACACTAACATTTGGTGGGTAGCATATATATTATCAGTTATATTAGGAACCAGGATTGTAAAATTATAGCAATATTGTATTAATTCATTTAGTTTAAAATGGCAGAAAATTTGTCTTGCAAAGAACTACATGAAAAAAAATATCACAATCATGCAACTGATTGAGCTATAAAAAATTGAATGGCTATATATAACAGTATATAGCAACATAGGCTCTAAAATGTCTTCCTAATGTTGTAAATTGGAATTTATGTTGTAAATTAAATAGGAATTATGTGGTGCAAAGATGCCCCCCCCCCTCCTTCTTCAGTCAATGGCAAATTGTTTCCCCTCTAGAGGGATTCCCATTGTATTGTTTCCCCTCTAGAGGGGTTGCGCAGGGCATGTGGCAACAGGTGACGTTCTATCAACTGAAAGATAAAATTTTAGAAGAATAAATAAATGAGGAGTCAACCAATTTCAAATCTTACTCAGTAAGCTACTGAAATGATTTTTGGCATCTGCCTTGCACAATCACACTGATTCATATGGTTTGCTTTGTACTAACCAACATGAGTTTACGGCAGGAAGAAGTTGTGTGACCCAATCGGTTAATGTATTACTCAACTGGAGTACTTCACTAGACAAGAGACATTGAACAAGAATAGATGCTGTATTCCTTGATATTTTAAAACGCCTTTGACAAAATGCCTCACCATGTCTTGCTCTCTAAACTAGCTGTATATTTCAATATCCAGGGTCAATTGTGGCACTGGATATGTTCATTTTTCTCTGGGCAGATTCAACGTTCTTGCCATTTACACAGCTGCAGAAAATGAAGGGGCTTTAAGGGGATAAAAAGGAGCGTTATTACCTACTTCATTTGGGTTTTTATTAATTATTAACAGTGGGCAGGAGTGTCTAAGGTTGGCGAAAAGAGGAAGGGCCTATAGTCATGTAGCCTGGATAGGTAGGGGCTAGCTGGAGGCGCAGGAAGGGGGGGGGGGGAGAGCCCCGCAAGATGGGTGTTAAGGATGAGTGTATATTATCTACTTAGTTTAAAGAGGTTTTCTTATGAAAAGTGGACAGGATTGTCTAAAGGTGATGAGAAGAGGGAAGGCATATAGATTTGATGCTTAAGGGCTAGTGGTAAGTGGCGAGTGGGGCGGGAGGGGACCAGGAAGGGGCGTTAAGGGGATACAAAGGAGTGTTTATTACCTACTTCATTTTAAGGGGTATTATTAATTATAAACAGTGGGCAGGATTGTCTTAAGCTATTATTATTTGTTTATCATTATTCATTATTCTTATTCTAGCTCTCTGTCATTGGACGACATTATTTTATAATTATTATTTTATTAATACAAAGACCCTATACTGTCATCATTACCTTTATTATCATTATTTCTCATTAAGTTTGTTAATAATATTGATTCTGTGGTCACTTTGCTTGCTTCTCGTTAGCCATTTCTCGTCCGCCTTGATATAGTTTGTATCGAGGCGTTTCACAAACATTTTTAATCCGTAAATTTGTTTTATTATGAAATGTGAATCGCGTCTACACGTACATGAACACGTGGTATGCGTGCGTACGCACGTTCTTCTGCAAGCAGAGGTGACTGTGTGTGCGAACGGGTGGAGAATAGTTTGTCACTTCTTTCATTTCTATGTCCAAATTTGTACTCAGTTTCAAGCTAAGGTAAATGCAATATTGAATGGAAATTACCGATATCTGCTTACTGATATTTTGGTTCTTCGCTTTCTGTTTCATCACTGGCTTTCAAGTCAATGTCGCATGTATCATCGACCTTGATTTTCTTCTTTTTTGAGGGGGTATCGTGCGCTGCCTGTACCGGGGACTTGGCCGAACAGGTTTGGCTGCAAGATGTGAATCGCTATTGCACGTTCCGTAACAGCAATGCTTTCCCATTATTCTTGCCTAAAACTTAGTGATTTTAAAGATCAAATGTATATATGATGAACAAAATCACATCTCAAAGATATTTATTATTCAAGTTTGAAATTGCCTCCTTTTTGTTCTCTCTCTCTCAAACTAGCGAAAGCAAACAATACAATCACAGCTAGCGAACACAGTCATGTATTGTATGCACAAAAAGTGCAGGCTGCTATGCACCGCAAGTTCTTTGTTTGATCGATCCTCCGATTACGTAATGCGATTTAAAGGTCTGTGAATACATTACGAAACTGGCCTATTGGTAGGATTGTCGTCCTATGGTGACATCAACAGGTTTGAAGCCCATACCTCTTCTGGTTCTTGAGATACGGTGACAACGAGGCTAATGTCTATAACCTTTGACTTTGATCGACTTAATCTCAATTCTAATCAGACCGTCTAAATTCCTGTGGTGAAACATACTACATGTATCACCAAATTCAAAGTTCATACCTTTAAAGGGTAATCCAACCCTTGTAATTCATTTGCATGAAAGCAGAAAAATAAGAGAAACATAATGGCGACAGTTTGAAATAAATCTGACCAATAATAAGAGAGTTTCTATGAATGATTGAAATATGAAAATCACTAAAGCTATGCAAAATCTCAAATTGGCAATTTTGTCAGTGGATCACTCTTCCGTTTTGTTGTGTACAAAAATATCTTAAATGTAAGTTGTTCACCCTCGGGGCAGTACTCCAAATGTGTTATGGATAGTGTTTAATTTAGGTCCTTTAAAGAGAAAAGACCCTCCCGAGCCATACATTTTTAACCTAGATGGATGTTCAACTGCACGCAGTCGAAATGGATGCCTCCACTATAGAGCGATTTTACAAATCAAAACAGGAGCAATTTTAAACATTCAAGTTCGATTGTAATCCATTAACAGGTTCACAGAATATCGTGATTACAAGCGATTTTTCATATTATATGTATGACCCTTTGAAGTTTGAAAGTAACCCATCCGTCGGTATTGACAATGTGTTCACAAGCTATTTTTGCATACATAATGATCCCCATGACCTTTGACTTCACGACCTCAAAATCTAATCAGTTCATTGGCTCTCCAAGATACATATATGGCCCAAGTTTCGCGGTAATCCATCAATCGGTTCTTCAGATAACGTGTTCACAAGCTATTTTTTGCATACATAATAAGCCCTATGACCTTTAAAGGATGGACGGACAACCAGAAAACATAATGCCTCTGGTTACTTTGTAGCGGAGGCATAAAAACTATATATTTCAGTAATTTTGTGTGTTGGAACAAATGGGACAGTTGTCCGGCACTACATCACAGTGACATTACCGATTCAGCCAATTTGAAGTTCCGTAATTAACGTTGTATAAACCGCCCTCGTGTATTAACCGCACCCCTCTTTTTTGCCCTATAAAAAAAAAAGGTTTGTGTTAAAAAAACCCACGCGGGAAGGCCTTTCATTTAACGGCGAGGTGCAGCTGAATGTGTAAGATCATTAATGTAAATTAAAAAACAGTAGAGGACCTAGGATAGAACCTTGTGTAACGAGAAAGCAGAACAGATGGACATACGGAAGGACGGACAACCCAAAGATAGCATGCCTCTGGCACCACCTCAGGTGGGCGGAGGCATACAAACCTTTCCTTCCTTTTCTTCCTAAATAAAAAACAACAACTTAGTTTTAAAATTGCTATGCTGGGTGTGCTGGGATAATTACCATTCACCTCTCTCATCCTAAGAAATCTGGATATTGGACAGGTATGGCTGAATGAGTACAAAGAGCATGAAAAGAAGACCCTTTGTGGCACATGGAATACCTTATGTATGTTTTACAAAAGATGCATAAGAAATCGAAGAGACTAGATGACGCACGCAGTTGAAAATGATGCCTCTGCCATAGAGCGATTTTCCAACCCAAATTGTATTTTTACAACTCAAGTTTGATTGTAATCCATTACATGTTCTCAGAATATCATGATAACAAGCCATTTCTATCTTTGATCTTATGACCCAAAATCTAATCAGGTCATTGGACCTGGGTTTAATAGTGATCCATCCGTATGCTGGGTATGCTTGGATAATTACCATTCACCTCTCTCATCCTAAGAAATCTGGATATTGGACATATTGATGTTGGTATTAAAATATTTTATTTCTTTGAACAAATTATCTAGCAGCTCAAAGATAATTATCTGCACAGCCATCAACATCAGAAGACTAAAATGGGGGGGGGGGGCATATTAAGGAAGAGACTAAATAAGATATTGTCACCAGGGTCCTGAAGGCAAAATAATATAAAAACAATATACTTACATATTGTCGTCCAAGTAACTTCAAAGCCCTGTAGCTCAATATTTTTGTCAGTTTTCCAGGTCATGAATGCAGAATCCGTGTTGAACAGCGTTAGAGGTTGTGGCACAATATTATTCTCGTAAAAATATATCTGTTTCGATGGCACATTTTCCCCGTTCAAATCCAGTAGATCATCATAAGATAGACCTGCTCCAACATAAAGTTCATCGTGGTTTACTTCTACTTCAAACGGACTACTGAAAACGAAGGTGATTTCAGTAGCTCCAGGAATGAACAAGAGGTAGACCCTTATATCCCGGAAATTATATGTACCTGGGTAGTTTGGTGAAGAGTAACTACCGCTTTGACACTGTGTTCCATAGCAAATGTCTAAAACCCTGGTAACTGGTTATGCAAACGAAAAGAAAGAAAAAACATAAAAACAACAACATATCTAGTTTCAGATTCAAAAGTATGTTATATGTATGTAGTAGTAGTAGTAGTAGTAGACTTTATTGGATAACTTGTTTAGCACAGGGCTAATCTGCCACAAGGTCCATTGCACATAAATAGAAAGCAAGTTAAATATACAACAGTTTAACAAATACAATATGTTTTGATAAATAACCGTTCTGTCATAAATAAGAAAGAAACACTGGTTAAGTTTTTTGTCATATATATATATATATATATATATACACACACACTCACACAAACACAGTCATTTGCAAAAGTTAAAGGCCACCTAGAATTGTGATGATAATTCTGTCACTGAGCTTGCATAATATTATCTCATTTAACAGTTACATACTTGGTATTTTACAGTGGACCTAATATGATCATGCTGGTGCTATGATTCCATTTGACTATTTGAGGGGGGCATATAGGCAGGTGTTTTATGACTTAGGAACATGGTTTTAAGAAATGTCTAGGTTCAAAGGGCCCTCAAAGTGACCTTCAATCAAGATGGCCACACTGATATTTTAAATATCAAAACAGCAAGGTAGGGCATAGCAAGTTACAAAATTTGAAAGAGAAATATGTGGTTGTTTATGTGGGGACGAATCCTTCAAATTCTCATTGAGATATCAATGGAGCTCAATGAGAATTTAAGCACCATCTTTTGCTGTTTGTCTGAGCACATAATAGTTATCTAATCATTAGTTTAAGTTCAGATTTTGTTCAAGTTAATGCCCTTGTTGTGGGTGGTCTAATATATATATATATATATATATATATATATATATATATATATATATAATGTAATAAAAACTAAATAATGAGTTGGAAACTAATTGTGAAATGAATCTTTCATCCACACATGAATATATTCTTGGAGGTCATCAAGCCATGAAAGTTAATTACAAAGATGAGAAATTACAAAATAACTTACAGACATTCTGAGAGCAATCATAACCCACTTGCAAATTTGTACATACACAAGCGTATGTTGACACTGCAGATCCTGGTCTGTCGTAGCATATCTCACCATTGGAACACTGGTTCAGCGCACACCATTCTGCAGAAACGGGCAAGATTGAAGAAAAAAAGTGATTCAGCAGGAGAGTTTTGAATTAATTTACATGAAGTACAGGGCACAGGAAAGTGGGAAACCAGATACAGAATTCTCAATGTAAAGGGGTACTGCAGGCGCGGCAAAAGTGGGGGGGGGGGGGGGGGGAGATATTCACATTTTTCAGAATCCTACTTCTGTATCACTCTAGACTGATGAACAGAAATTAGATTCACACTCATTGTCACACTTTTCTAAAGCATAATTACATCTCTAAAATAAATATCTGACAAAGCAAGAAATTGTTCTTAGGTTATGTGGGGGAGGGGTGGTGGTAGAGGGGAAGGGGTAGTGGTGGGGGAGGAAGGAAGTTAGCATATATAACATTTGAACACATTAAGATGTGTACTATTCACAGCTGATGTAGTTTGGTCAGGGAAAACACACCCGCTGGATAGGACATGTATCATAACACAATGAAGAGCACACAGAAGCACAGGGTAGTACATGGAAGAGCACTGAATCTGCCAGATCATTTTTGCAATCCTTTCACAACAATAAACATCTTTTCATTGGAGAAAAGATGACCCAACTAATCTGGGCATTTACTAAACTTTGAACTTTGGAACAGATTACCTTTAAATGTAAAAAACTGTCAAACCGTTAACCTATTCAAAAATAGTCTCAAGACACATTTATTCAATTTCAATTCAATTCAATTTCAATTTATTTGCTCATAAAAATCCAGAAAACACGTGCAAACATTCATAAATCAACATGATACAAAGGATAAAATTCACAAGAAAAATTAATAACAAAGTATACATTTGGATTAAGTATGAGAGGGACAGCAAGAAAGGAACAAGCCTTGTGATTAGCTGACCCTGTAACATAATACATTAAGGACGCTACAAAAAATAACAAATCACTTACAACAACATAAAGGGGGGGGGGGGTATACCTATACATTTAAACAAACAAACTTGGTGAATACCTGTCTAAAATAAAGTGCCTAGATTTTGACTTAAAAACATTTAACGAAACTGCTTGTTTAATATCTGAAGAAAGAGAGTTCCAGATTTGGGGTCCTTTAAATAATATTGAATTTTTAAAAGATGAGAGCCTCGGTTTGGGTAAATGAAAATCATTAGCATTTCTTGTATTGTATCCATGATATTCATTATTGAACTGAAAGAATGTTTTAATATAGTCTGGCAAGAGGTGATTGTTACATAAGTACATAAATATAAGTACCTGAAATACATATATATCATGAAATTTCAAAACACCTGATTCAATAAATAAAGGGTTGGTATGGGCAAGGTAAGGTGCATGAGACATATTTCGTATTGCACGTTTTTGTAAAATAAACAATCTATCAATGTGATTATTACTTGCATTACCCCAGACAAGAATACCATAATTAAGATACGGATATACAATTGCATAATAAATCATTTTTAAAATCTCCTTTGGAAATGATCTTAAACAATACATTATTCCTATATTTTTTGCCAGCTTATTGCACAGACTATCAATGTGATTTTTCCATGTAAGGTTATGATCTATTGTAATGCCTAAAAATTTTACTGACGTTACACACTTAATATCTGTATTGCACAATCTAATTGAAAGATAATCTGGTATCAATAAATTACTAAAAATAATATAACTGGTTTTTGCTACATTGATTATCATTTTATTTGCGTAAAACCACTCAGATATTAAAGATAAACTTTAGTACTGGTAATGCGATTGCATTGTGAAAGAAAAGGTGTGGAAAGGATCAGAAACAGTTGATCATGTAGCATGTAAGTATTGGTGTGCACTGCAAGGTTCTGGAGTCATCAAAATCATAATAAATTTGACCGAGTCTTGGTAAAGTAACAAGCACATACACAGAAAGCTATGTATGGGACAACACGCATGGTGTCGGGGTTGGTACTACCTTGATTCCTTGTCTTTCTATGCTCATTACTCAGCCAGTATACATTTTCTTCCAAAATTGTTTGGCACATGTCATTTATTTGTAATCTTGAACATTCAGTGTAAGTTTCGTTTGATTCTGTGAGAAATAATTTTCTTTTTTTTACCAGTACTCAACCTTCTCTTTAATTCAAGTTCAGAATTGAATAGATTATGTAAGTCCTGACAGTTAGGATGGGATAAAAACAGACTGGTGTCGTCAGCAAACATAATACAATGTAATAATTTAGATACTTTACTAAGGTCATTTATAAATAAAAGAAACAACAGTGGTCCTAAGATAGAACCCTGTGGTACCCCACATGAGATAGTCCCTTGCTGTGATTTGCATTTAGAAATTTCAACATATTGTTTTCTATTTGATAAATAACTTTCAAATAATTTAAGTACAATACCTCTTATGCCATATAATTCAAGTTTGTGTAATAAAATAGCGTGATCTACTGTATCAAAAGCCTTCTTCAAATCTAAAAACATTGCAATCATATATTTCTTGTTATCAAGAGCATTAACAACAGTGTGAACAAAATCAATAAGAGCCGATGACGTCGAATGTCCAGGACGGAAACCATATTGGTTCAAAGATAATATATTGTACTTGCTTATAAAATCAAATAATCTATTGTACATACATTTTTCTAAAATTTTAGAGAAAACTGGCAAGACTGATATGGGTCTGTAATTTGCAACATTTTCACTTGAACCATTTTTATATACAGGAACCACACGAGCAATCTTTAATTCATCAGGAAATATACCTAAATCTAAGCATTGATTGAATATTGCACAGATGGGTTGACATAAAATATGTATAGATTTCTTTATAACCTTGATACTTATATCATCGTACCCAGGACTGCAATCTCTCTTTATATTAGACACAATATCAATGATCTCGAAACATGTGATTGGTTTAAAATAACACGTATTAGAATTCCTATCCAAATAACGACAAGGATTCAAATTTAAATTATTGCCCTGATCAACAGGATATTTCAATTCAGATACAATATTAATAAAATATTCATTAAATACATTACAAATTTTGGAGGTATCATGTAACACCTGATCATTAGATATCAAAAAATTAATACTGCACTTTTTATTTACACGACCCATTGCACAATTAACTATGTTCCAAGTCTTTTTCATATTCCCTTTGGCTGTTGCAAAATTTTCCATGAAATAGTGTTTTTTAGCTTGTTTAATCATATTATTGACTTTATTCCGACATTTTCTGTACACTTCTTTTCGATACGGTGTTGGGTTTCTCAGATAAAGTCGATATGAACGACATTTTTTCTTTGACAACTTACGAATATCAGGATTGATCCATGGTTTATTTTTTTGGGGTGTTTTTTTCAAACATTCTAAAGGAAAACACAGATTATATACATTTAAAAACCTCTCTAAAAATTGCACATAATTTACATTTGGATTGTTATTATGGCAAGACCATTGGACCATCTGAAGGGATCTTAAAAAACAATTTATACTTTTATCATTGATTATTCTTAAAGGCTTATTCAAATTTTGCTGAGATTGAATATCATTCCAGCTAATACAATATACAGGTAAATGATCGCTGATGTCTGTTATAAATATTCCTGATTCAACATTGTCTACATTATTAGTAATTACATTATCAATCAAAGAAATTGTGTCGTCAGTGATTCTGGTAGGATGGTCTATCAACGGATACATATGATGCGACAATAGTAAATTGATGAAATTATCAACATGTTGCACTTTACCTACATTCAATAAATTGATATTGTAATCACCTAATAAATAAATTATTTTATTTTCCCTATTTACAACGCTAAAAACATTTGAGAATCTCTCTAAAAAATCATCAACAGACTGATCCGGAGGCCTATAAATTGACCCAACAATTATACCAGAATTCTTATTGACAATTTCCACAAATACACTTTCAATACAGCTATCGGTCTGTTCTAAGTCGGGACGTCTTATATATTGCACATTATTGTTTACAAAAATCCCAACTCCTCCACCCCTTCTTGACAAGCGGCTAACGCCTTCAAATTCATAACCATCTATATTACACAAAGGGTGTATGGTGTGCTCCTGGAACCAGGTTTCTGTGACACATAGTACTGTAGGCTCTAGTTTCACACTGTTTAAGAATTCAGTGATATTATCAAAACTATGAAGAAGACTTCTTGAATTAAAATGGATACATGAAAGTGGATTTGCAGATTTTGCTTTGTTTGTAATGTATGTATTAAACTCATCAGGTGTAAAATATTTCTTACAAGGACAAAAATCAATATTATCAAGCGATAAAAATTCATGCAAGGTGTTTAAGTCATGGTTGCATTTACTTAGGCATTCTCTCAAATTGTTACAGGTAGACATTTAACAACAACCAACAACAAAAAAAAAAAAAAATTGATGTTCAAGAAAACAAACAAACAGTACTGAACAAAGGCTAAGTCACCTTAAAAATGTACTTAAAAATGTGCTTAAAAAATGTATTTAAAATCGTACATAAAAATGGACATAAAAATGGAATATGTAAAATAAATAAAATGCCTATATAGGTATCGGAGGAATGGATTGGTATATTTTAGTAGTCTGCTTTATCAAAAAAGCTGCATGAGTTGTAGTTCGATGATTTATTGCGTTCGATGATTTATTAACTCAGTTCACTTTGATGTGTATTCCATATGTACTAGGAGGACCCGTGGAAAATCCACAGGATTCTAGGGGGTGGGTGTTTGTTAATGATGTGCTATCGATTTTTTAAATTTTCATGTTTGTTTTTCTGTTTTTTTCCCCCTTTTATTTTCAATTTCATTTTCCCTCTTGGTTTAGGCCTACTTTTTTTCTTTTATTCTTTTTCTACTCTTGTTATTAATATTTAATTCGATAGAATATTAACCTTTTGTTTGTTGTTTCATATATCATTTTGAAATGTTTTTTTCAATTTTTAACATATAATAAAGCTTGAAGATTAAAAGAAAAAATGAAATTAGTAATTTGTAAACAAACTGATGCAAACTATTTTCCGCTTTAACTTTCGTTTTCACTTTCATTATTTATGATTGTTTTTCATTCATTCCCATCCTTATTCTAATTATCCATTTCCCATCCAGTTTCTTACGAATACTGTTCTCAATCCTCCCATTCTCATTTTTCATATTTTCACTCATCTCTAATTAGAACTTGTTCCAAATCAAAACATGAGTAACAATAATTGTTTAATTTGGCTTAACATACATTATTAAAACTACATGTTCTATCAAACAAAATTATCAACAAAATGATAGTTTGCATGGATGATACAAAGAACTTCAGAGAGGTCCCGGAGGTCTCAGTGAAAATATACAAATATTGACTGCTCATGAGGATGAAATTATCATTCCCAAGGTGGTGTTCATACCGGTCCTTCTATCAACCGAGGCAAAGCCGAGGGGGTAATAGAAGGGCCAGTATTTGAACGAAATCGAGGGAGTGATAATTTCCACCACCATCCAATTACAGAGCAGTCCTTATTTTTTTTGTTTATCCCTCATGCTTTCGTTAACAGGTCAGTAGAAAAGAAATCCAACATCAAGAGTCTATTTAAAATATTTACAGTTCAAAAGTTTCAAATAACCAATGCTAAACGAAATCAAACATACAGATATCAAATCTATACAGTGTAGTGCAGTAACTGCAGCGCTGTGTAAAACGATGGCTTGAGCGCCGTGATGACCCGCCTGAGTTGTGCGCTGGAAGGCATTTGAAATTCTGTATGCTTTGTGTGTGTGCAAAAATCGCAGATTGGTTAGGCGTACTATCACAGATCTATTTGCGTTATTATTGTTGTTATTTCGAGGTAGTTTTCATGAAAAGACCAATAAAACAGAAGCTTGGACTTTGAATATGTTGGCATAGATCACAGAATTTGTATAATTATTTTCAGAGTAAAGATTTTATACAAATTTCATTGCAGCTCTTCAGAATGGATAGATACCCCCAATTTTCTTTCATATTTAGATAGATTATGAGTCGGTGATATGATTTCATGTCTCATTTGACCCTCAATTAACTCATGACGTCATCATAATGGCCTCCGAACTCAAAATTTCAATTTGCATATATTGACGTCAGCAGATTTTTGGAAAATTGATTGTATCTCTGTAAATATTGATCAATTTTCTTCAAAATTTTGATATGTTCTAGCCGAGACAATTTTCTACAAATGCAGTTACTAACTGTGTTCATTTTGACAAAGGCATCATGGCGTATTTTTGCAATTAAAGGAGGCATGTCAATTTTTCAAATTTTGCGTGTATTCTCTATGGGACATGACTTTTTCTCAAAACTGGATTCTACATTCTCGTCTTTCGCGAGCAATATCTCCGTCGTTTTATCTTTGTTTACGCTGAGCTTTGAGTATGTTGTAGCTGAGACAATAAGCTATCATGAGTGTGCCATTTATTTTTCGATCAAATGCCGGGATCATGCTCATATTTCACTTACAAAGTGGGATTTGAGAATTCCATTTTCCGTTTGCGCGCACGTTTGTGTTCATAATGGTCGTCCGCAACCTAGAATCGCCTTTTTTTGTCTATCATAGTATTGCCCATTTTATTCCGAACAATTTGATACCATGTTTATCTCTTTATGACCATTAATAACGAAATGAGCATCCATTCAAGGTATATGTCCGTTCGAACCCTCAATTAACTCATGACGTCATCATGATGGCCTCCGTTCAAGGTAAATGTCTGTGCTTGCGAGCTCTTGTAATACATAGCATATATGGGCAAAAACATGCCTATATAAAATCCATTGTAGCTCTTTAGGATGCAAGATGACCCCAATTTTTTTTCATATCTTGATAAAGTATGAGTCTGAAATATGATTTCATGTCTCATTTGATCTTCAATTAACTTGTGACGTCATCATAATGGCCTCCGAACTCAAAATTTCAATTTGCATATTATGACGTCATCATATTTTTTGAAAATTGATTGTATCTCTGTAAATATAGATCAATTTTCATCCAAGTTTTGATATGTTTAAGCTGAGACAATTTTCTACACATGCAGTATCCACAAATTTTCATTTTGATGAAAACATCATGGCGATTAAAGGAGGCATGTCAATTTTTTACATTTTGCGTGTATTCTCTATGGGACAAGACTTTTTCTGAAAAATGGATTCTACATTTCCGTCTTTCACGAGCAATATGTCCGTCGTCTTAGCTTTGTTTTTGCTGAGCATCGAGTATGTTGTAGCTGAGACAATAAGCTATCACAAATGTCTCATTTATTTCTCGATCAGATGCTGGGATCATGCTCATATTTCACTTGCAAAGTGGGATTTGAGAATTTCATTTTCCGTTTACGTGTTATCGTAATGGGAAATGTTTTGGTATATCGGTAACGCACTTGACTTCCAACCTCGAGGTCCCTGGTTCGAGTCCGGGCGTCTCCAACAATCTTTTTGACCTTTCACTGTACCATCTCCTTTGAATATTAAAACACGTAGAATCGCAAATCGCGTAATAAACAGCCATATTTACTTTATTATAACCCTATTTTCACTTGATCCATTACTTTTTGCATGTAATTCCTAAGGGAGATGACATTTTCTCAAATCTGGAATCTACATTCCTATCTTCTGCGAGCGATATCGACATTATTTCTGCTTGGATTATGTTGATTTTCGAGTATGGTCTGTTCATGGTCTGTTGATGATGATCATCAACATCATCATGATCATGATCATCATCATCATTATCATCGTCATCACCATTACTATCAAGATCATCATCATCATGATCATCATCATGATCATCATTGTTTACATGTCTATATAACTTGAAGGCAGACCACCTTATTCGTCCTCGTGACGAATTAAATTCTAGTCAGGTGGGCTGTATCTAATACAGGCCACCTTATAATTTTGTTAAAATTGCCTTTATTATTTATCAGGTGGGCTGTATCTAATACAGACCACCTTATATTTTTGTTAAAATTGCCTTTATTATTTATTTATTTATTTATCAGGTGGGCTGTATCTAATACAGACCACCTTATATTTTTGTTAAAATTGCCTTTATTATTATTTATTATTTATCAGGTGGGCTGTATCTAATACAGACCACCTTATATTTTTGTTAAAATTGCCTTTATTATCAGGTGGGCTGTATCTAATACAGACCACCTTATATTTTTGTTAAAATCGCCTTTATCAGGTGGGCTGTATCTAATACAGACCACCTTATATTTTTGTTAAAATTGCCTTTATTATTATTTATTATTTATTTTTCTTATTTTGACCCACTTTTTTGTTAGCAAGTTAAGTTGAAAATGGCTGAATCAAATGCCTTGAAATTTGCTACACATATGTATAGGCATATAAAGAAAACACGTAAAGGTTTTCAACCTTGACCTTGACTGATGACGTCATCTAGGCGCCATTTTGTGATATTTTCTGAAAATTTACTCATGGTCATATTTTCATAACGGTAAGTCATTTCTCATTCATATTTATCATGATCAAGGTCAATATCAGTACGGTCAATTTCATGTCAAAAAACGCGCGCGTGCGCGTACGTCCGCGCGTAAGTGCGCGCGCAAAATTTTTAAATGCTCAAAATCGTCTCAAATTTATTTTGCATACGTTTTAGGTCATTTTAAGCATTTAATAAAAAATCGCGCACGCGCATGCGCAACACCATTACACAACATAGAATTGCTATTTTTTTTCTTCATTGATATTTCACATATTTTTACAAACAAATTGATACCATGTTTATCTCTTTATAACCATTAATAACAAGATGAGCGTCCATTCAAGATAAATGTCCGTGCGCGCGAGCTCTTTTAATACATAGCATATATGGGCAAAAAAAGGCCTATACAAAATCCATTATAGCTCTTTAGAATAAACCGTGACCTTCAATTTTTTTTCATATTTAAATGGAGTATGAGTCGGAGATATGATTTCATGTCTCATTTGGCCATTAAGTGTATCGTGACATCATCATAATGGCCTTGGAACTCAAAATACGAATTTGCATATTATGACGTCAGCATATTTATGGAAAATTGATTGTATCTCTGTAAATGTTGATTGATTTTCTTCCAAATTTCGATATGTTGTAGCTAAGACAATTCTCTACGAGCTCAGTCACCATCATTTTTCATTTTGATCACGTCATCATAGTAAAAATTACGATTAAAGAGCACATATCAGACATTTCTTAAGTTGCGTGTTATGCCTAAGGAAGGTGAATTTCGTTCACATCATGAATCTACATGTTATTGTTTTTTAGCAGTATCTCCCTTATTTTTGCTCTATTTTGTGTCAAATTTTAGTTGACCAGCCCACCTATACTTGTTCCAAACAAGTATTATGTCTAGTTATTTATCAGGTGGGCTGTATCTAATACAGACCACCTTATATTTTTGTTAAAATCGCCTTTATCAGGTGGGCTGTATCTAATACAGACCACCTTATATTTTTGTTAAAATCGCCTTTATTATTTATTTTTCTTATTTCGACCCACTTTTTGTTAGCAAGATATCTTTGAAATTATTCAATCAAATGCTTTGAAACTTGGCACACATATGTATAGGCATATGGACAAAACACAGTAAGGTTTTCAACCTTGACCTTGACTGATGACGTCATCTAGGCGCCATTTTGTGAAATTTTATGAAAAAAAACTCATGATCATATCTTCATAACCAAAGGGTATTTCTCATTCATATTTATCATGATTAAGGTCAATATCAGTCCGGTCAATTTCAGATCAAAAAACGCGCGCGTGCGCGTACGTCCGCGCGTCAATACGCGCGCAAAAATTTTAATTGCTCAAAATCGTCTCAAATTTATTTTGCATACGTTTCAGGTCATTTTAAGCATTTTACAAAAAATCGCGCGTACGAGCATGCGCGCGCGTTTTCGCGCGTAACACCATTACAAAACATAGAATCGCCATTTTTTTTTCTTTCATGATATTTCTCATATTTTTTCAAGGAATTTGATTCCATGTTTATCTCTTTATGACCATTATTAACAAGATGAGCGTAAATTCAAGATAAATGTCAGTGCGCGCGAGGTCTTTTAATACATAGCATATATGGGCAAAAACATGCCTATACAAAATCCGTTATAGCTCTTTGGAATGCACCGGGATCCTCAATTTTTTTTCATATTAAGATAGAGTATGAGTCGGAAATATGATTCCATGTCTCATTTGGCCATTAAGTGTATCGTGACATCATCACAATGGCCTTGGAACTCAAAATACGAATTTGCATATTATGACGTCAGCATATTTATGTAAAATTGATTGTATCTCTGTAAATATTGATCAATTTTCTTCAAAATTTCGATATGTTGTAGCTAAGACAATTCTCTACAAGCGCAGTAATAACCATTTTTCATTTTGATGACGTCATCATAGTGAAAATTTTGATTAAAGGCCTCATGTCAAAAACTTCATAATTTGCGTGTTATGCCTATAGAAGGTGAATTTATTTCACGTTATGAATCTACATGATATTGTCTTTTAAGAATTTGTAAGCAGTATGTCGCTTATTTTTGCTCTATTTTGTCTCAAATGTTAGTTGACCAGCCCACCTATACTTGTTCCAAACAAGTATTATATGTCTAGTTATTTATTTATTATTTATTTATTTTTCCTATTTCGACCCACTTTTTTGTTAGCATGATAACTTTGTAATGGTTCATTCAAATGCTTTGAAATTTAGCACACATATGTATAGGCATATGGACATAACACAGTAAGGTTTTCAACCTTGACCTTGACTGATGACGTCATCTAGGCGCCATTTTGTGAAATTTTCTGAAAATTTACTCATGATCATATCTTCATAACCAAAAGGTATTTCTCATTCATGTTTATCATGATCAAGGTCAATATCAGCCCGTTCAATTTCATGTCCAAAAACGCGCGCGTGCGCGTATGTTCGCGCGTTAGTGCGCGCGCAAAAAAAATTTAATGCTCAAAATCGTCTCAAATTTATTTTTCATACGTTTCAGGTCATTTTAAGCATTTTATTAAAAAATCGCGCACGCGCGCATGCGCGCGTTTTCGCGCGTAACACCATTACAAAACGTAGAATCGCCATTTTTTTTCTTTCATGATATTTCTCATATTTTTTCGAGGAATTTTATACCATGTTTATCTCTTTATGACCTTTAATAACAAAATGAGCGTCAATTCAAGATAAATGTCCGTGCGCGCGAGCTCTTTTAATACATAGCATATATGGGCAAAAACATGCCTATACAAAATCCATTATAGCTCTTTGAAATGAACCGTGACCTTCAATTTGTTTTCATATTTAGATAGAGTATGAGTCGGAGATATGATTCCACGTCTCATTTGCCCATTAAGTGTATCGTGACATCATCATAATGGCCTTGGAACTCAAAATACGTATTTGCATATTATGACGTCAGCATATTTATGGAAAATTGACCGTATCCCTGTAAATATCGATCAATTTTCTTCCAAATTTCGATATGTTGTAGCTAAGATAATTCTCTACAAGTTTAATAACCATTTTTCATTTTGATGACGTCATCAGAGTAAAAATTAAGGGCACATATCAGAAATTTCTTAAGTTGCATGTCATGACTATAGAAGGTGAATTTCGTTCACGTAATGAATCTACATGATATTGTTTTTAAAAAAAAATTAAGCAGTATCTCGCTTATTTTTGCTCTATTTTGTTTTCAAATTTTAGTTGACCAGCCCACCTATACTTGTTCCAAACAAGTATTATATGTCTAGTTTATTTTTCTTATTTCGACCCACTTTTTTGTTAGCAAGATTACTTGAAAATGGTTGAATCAAATACCTTGAAATTTAACTCACATATGTATAGGCATATGGACAAAACACAGTAAAGTTTTCAACCTTGACCTTGACTGATGACGTCATATAGGCGCCATTTTGTGAAATTGTCTGAAAATAAACTGTTGATCATATCTTCATAACCAAAAGTGATTTTTCAATCATATTTATCATGATTAAGGTCAATATCAGTCCGGTCAATTTCAGGTCAAAAAACGCGCACGTGCGCGTACGTCCGCGCGTTAGTGCGCGCGCAAATTTTTTAAATGCTCAAAATCGTCTCAAATTCATTTTGCATACGTTTCAGGTCATTTTAAGCATTTTATAAAAAATCGCGCACACACGCATGCGCGCGCGTTTTCGCGCGTAACATCATTACAAAACATAGAATCGCCATTTTTTTTTCTTTTATGATATTTCTCATATTAATGGTCATAAAGAGATAAACATGGTATCAATTTGTTTGTAAAAATATGGGAAATATCATGAAAGAAAAAAAAATGTCGATTCTATGTTTTGTAATGGTGTTACGCGCGTGGGCAAAAACTTGCCTATACCAATTCCATTATAGCTCTTTTGGATAAACCAGGAACCTCAATTTGTTTTCATATTTGGATAGAATATGAGTCGGAGATATGAAATCATGTCTCATTTGGCCATCACAAGTATCAAAACGTCGTCATAATGGCCTTGGAACTCAAAATTTGAATTTGCATATTATAACGTCAGCATTTTTATGGGAAATTGATTGTATCTCTGTAAATAATGATCGATTTTCTTCCAAATTTTGATATGTTGTAGCTAAGATAATTCTCTACAAGCTCAGTAATAACTATTTTTCATTTGGATGACGTCATCATAGTGAAAATTACGATTAAAGGGCACATATCGGACATTTCATAATTTGCGTGTTATGCCTATAGAAGGTGAATTTCGTTCACATCATGAATCTACATATTGTTTTTTAAGCATTTTTAAGCAGTATCTCGCTTATTTTTGCTCTATTTTGTTTTCAAATTTTAGTTGACCAGCCCACCTATACTTGTTCCAAACAAGTATTATATGTCTAGTTTATTTTTCTTATTTCGACCCACTTTTTTGTTAGCAAGATTACTTGAAAATGGTTGAATCAAATACCTTGAAATTTAACTCACATATGTATAGGCATATGGACAAAACACAGTAAAGTTTTCAACCTTGACCTTGACTGATGACGTCATATAGGCGCCATTTTGTGAAATTGTCTGAAAATAAACTGTTGATCATATCTTCATAACCAAAAGTGATTTTTCAATCATATTTATCATGATTAAGGTCAATATCAGTCCGGTCAATTTCAGGTCAAAAAACGCGCACGTGCGCGTACGTCCGCGCGTTAGTGCGCGCGCAAATTTTTTAAATGCTCAAAATCGTCTCAAATTCATTTTGCATACGTTTCAGGTCATTTTAAGCATTTTATAAAAAATCGCGCACACACGCATGCGCGCGCGTTTTCGCGCGTAACATCATTACAAAACATAGAATCGCCATTTTTTTTTCTTTTATGATATTTCTCATATTAATGGTCATAAAGAGATAAACATGGTATCAATTTGTTTGTAAAAATATGGGAAATATCATGAAAGAAAAAAAAATGTCGATTCTATGTTTTGTAATGGTGTTACGCGCGTGGGCAAAAACTTGCCTATACCAATTCCATTATAGCTCTTTTGGATAAACCAGGAACCTCAATTTGTTTTCATATTTGGATAGAATATGAGTCGGAGATATGAAATCATGTCTCATTTGGCCATCACAAGTATCAAAACGTCGTCATAATGGCCTTGGAACTCAAAATTTGAATTTGCATATTATAACGTCAGCATTTTTATGGGAAATTGATTGTATCTCTGTAAATAATGATCGATTTTCTTCCAAATTTTGATATGTTGTAGCTAAGATAATTCTCTACAAGCTCAGTAATAACTATTTTTCATTTGGATGACGTCATCATAGTGAAAATTACGATTAAAGGGCACATATCGGACATTTCATAATTTGCGTGTTATGCCTATAGAAGGTGAATTTCGTTCACATCATGAATCTACATATTGTTTTTTAAGCATTTTTAAGCAGTATCTCGCTTATTTTTGCTCTATTTCGTCTCAAATTTTAGTTGACCAGCCCACCTATACTTGTTCCAAACAAGTATTATATGTCTAGTTTATTATTTATCAGGTGGGCTGTATCTAATACAGACCACCTTATATTTTTGTTAAAATCGCCTTTATTATTTATTTTTCTTATTTCGACCCACTTTTTGTTAGCAAGATATCTTTGAAATTATTCAATCAAATGCTTTGAAATTTGGCACACATATGTATAGGCATATTGACAAAACACAGTAAGGTTTTCAACCTTGACCTTGACTGATGACGTCATCTAGGCGCCATTTTGTGAAATTTTCTGAAAATAAACTCTTGATCATATCTTCATAACCAAAAGTGATTTTTCAATCATATTTATCATGATTAAGGTCAATATCAGTCCGGTCAATTTCAGGTCAAAAAACGCGCGCGTGCGCGTACGTCCGCGCGTCAGTGCGCGCGCAAATTTTAAAAATGCTCAAAATCGTCTCAAATTTATTTTGCATACGTTTCAAGTCATTTTAAGCATTTTATAAAAAATCGCGCACACGCGCATGCGCGCGCGTTTTCGCGCGTAACACCATTACACCACATAGAATCGCCATTTTTTTGTCATGATATTTCTCATATTTTTTCGAACAATTTGATACCATGTTTATCTCTTTATGACCATTAATAACAAGATGAGCGTCCATTCAAGATAAATGTCCATGCGCGCGAGCTCTTGTAATACATAGCATATATGGGCAAAAACATGCCTATACAAATTCCATTATAGCTCTTTGGGATGGAACTGGACCCCCAATATTTTTTCATATTTTGATAGAGAATGAGTCGGAAATATGATTTAATGTCTCATTTGCCTATTAAAAATATTTTGACATCATCATAATGGCCTTCGAACTAAAAATAGGAATTTGCATATTATGACGTCAGCATATTTATGGAAAATTGATTGTATCTCTGTATATATTGATCGATTTTCTTCAAAATTTCGATATGATGTAGCTAAGATAATTTTCTACAAGTTTAATGATAACCATTTTCATTTTGATGACGTCATCAGAGTGAAAATTTAGATTAAAGGCCTCATGTCAGAAATTTCACAATTTGCGTGTTATGACTATAGAAGGTGAATTTCGTTCACGTAATGAATCTACATGATATTGTTTATTAAGAATTTTTAAGCAGTTTCTCGCTTATTTTTGCTCTATTTTGTTTTCAAATTTTAGTTGACCAGCCCACCTATACTTGTTCCAAACAAGTATTATATGTCTAGTTTTTCTTATTTCGACCCCCTTTTTGTTAGCAAGATATCTTTGAAATTATTCAATCAAATGCTTTGAAATTTGGCACACATATGTATAGGCATATGGACAAAACACAGTAAGGTTTTCAACCTTGACCTTGACTGATGACGTCATCTAGGCGCCATTTTGTGAAATTTTCTGAAAAAAAACTCATGATCATATCTTCATAACCAAAAGGTATTTCTCATTCATATTTATTATGATCAAGGTCAATATCAGTCCAGTCAATTTCAGGTCAAAAAACGCGCGCAAAATTTTTAAATGCTCAAAATCGTCTCAAATTTTTTTTGCATACGTTTCAGGTCATTTTAAGCATTATATAAAAAATCGCGCACACGCGCATGCGCGCGCGTTTCCGCGCGTAACACCATAACAAAACATAGAATCGCCATTTCTTTTTTTTTCATGATATTTCTCATGTTTTTTCAAACAATTTGATACCATGTTTATCTCTTTATGACCCTTAATAACAAGATGAGCGTCCATTCAAGATAAATGTCCATGCGCGCGAGCTCTTGTAATACATAGCATATATGGGCAAAAACATGCCTATACAAATTCCATTATAGCTATTTGGAATGGAACTGGACCCCTAATATTTTTTCATATTTCGATAGAGAATGAGTCGGAAATATGATTTAATGTCTCATTTGGCTATTAAAATTATTTTGACATCATCATAATGGCCTTCGAACTAAAAATAGGAAATTGCATATCATGACGTCAGCATATTTATGGAAAATTGATTGTATCTCTGTATATATTGATCGATTTTCTTCAAAATTTGGATATGTTGTAGCTAAGATAATTTTCTACAAGTTCAACAATCATCATTTTTCATTTTGATGACGTCATCAGAGTGAAAATTTCGTTTAAAGGCCTCATGTCAGAAATTTCACAATTTGCGTGTTATGACTAGAGAAGGTGAATTTCGTTCACGTGATGAATCTACATGATATTGTTTACTAAGAATTTTTAAGCAGTTTCTCGCTTATTTTTGCTCTATTTTGTCTCAAATTTTAGTTGACCAGCCCACCTATACTTGTTCCAAACAAGTATTACATGTCTAGTTATTATTATTATTTATTTATTTTTCTTATTTTGACCCCCTTTTTTGTTAGCAAGATAACTTCGTAATGGTTCAATCAAATGCTTTGATATTTGGCACACATATGTATAGGCATATGAACAAAGCAAGGTAAGGTTTTTAACCTTGACCTTGACTGATGACGTCATCTAGGCGCCATTTTGTGAAATTTTCTGAAAATAAACTCTTGATCATATCTTCATAACCAAAGGTTATTTCTCATTCATATTTATCATGATCAAGGTCAATATCAGTCCGGTCAATTTCAGGTAAAAAAACGCGCGCGTGTGCGCGCGCAAAAATTTTAAATGCTCAAAATCGTCTTAAAATTTTTTTTGCATACGTTTCAGGTCATTTTAAGCATTTTATAAAATATCGCGCACACGCGCATGCGCGCGCGTTTTCGCGCGTAACACCATTACAAAACATAGAATCGCCATTTTTTTTTCTTTCATGATATTTCTCATATTTTTTCGAGGATTTTGATACCATGTTTATCTCTTTATGACCATTAATAACAAGACTAGCAGGACCCGTGGAAAATCCACGGGATTCTAGGGGAGGGGGCCAAATAGATAGATAGATAGAGGCCTATGTGCTATCCAAAAAAAAATAGATTATCTTTATATAGAGAATTTTTATAATATATGCTGTTTGACCATAAATGGCGCATCGTAAAACAAACTATGTCAGATAGGATCTCGATAATTACGATTTATTTGCATTATTAATGTTGTGATTTCAATGTAGTTTCATGAAAAGACTACATATGCAGAGGCTTGGATTATGATTATGTTGGCATTGTTCACAAA
The DNA here is from genome assembly GCF_000002235.5 of Strongylocentrotus purpuratus. Taxonomy (NCBI): domain Eukaryota; kingdom Metazoa; phylum Echinodermata; class Echinoidea; order Camarodonta; family Strongylocentrotidae; genus Strongylocentrotus; species Strongylocentrotus purpuratus. The sequence continues at coordinate 23,080,913 of NW_022145614.1, forward strand.
ATGTGTACAATTATTTTCAAAGTAAAGATTTTACGCGAAAAATCGGACGGTTTGTGCACAAATTGACTCGACTGTGTGTGGGACTGTGAGCGTAGAATCCAGTGAAAGATTTTTTTTTCGGGGACTCGATCTATATCAAATTTTGGGAAAATTTGGGGGGGCTACTTTTTTATCTTTCGGGGGCTCATTTTTCTTGGGCTAATTTTTCATTAATTCATTTAAAGATGCAGTTTGTTTAGTTTAGTAGCGTAGTGTTACGTAAAAAAAGGCGTACTTTCTGCGTCAAGTTTCTACGCCGAAAGTACGCGAATTTTGTTAAACATATTAAATTGTTTGCGTCCATCTTGCGTACTTTTTTGCGTTCCTCAGGGTATGGTAACGTAGGCCAGCGTACTCTCAGCTCAGCGTAGTTGGTACGCAACTCTACTATGGACCCTACGCCAATTAGTGATCGACCTGCCAGTGTCACAAATAAGGTATTAAAAATATGCTCATCTGACCGTAATTAAATGCCCAAAACCCCCGAGCTTTCGGGGGTTCAGCCCTTTGTACCCGTGGACACCACGCCTGCACTCAAATCGCTTTGAGTTACCTGACCCCCCCCCCCCCCCCCATACTTTAAAAATTGATTTGATGCAAGAACTGTATCATACTAAAAGTATTATCATGTTTTTAAACGACCATGACGACCGTCTGATTTTCTTGTGAAAACTTTACTTTGCTTGTGAAAACTTTACTTTGAAAAATGATTATCGAAATTCAGTATACAACTATACATGGCCAGAATAATCACAATCTAAGCCCAGGTTTCATACATCTATTCACGAAACTATATTGAAATCGGGGCAATAATAGCAATTTCAAAGTGTTGTTTAGACTCTCCTCACACCACGGACAGGCCTGGCTACTCAGGTCACCGCATGGAGTAGGCTACTCCATGCTCACACACTCAGCTCCGACAGCAGCGCTCAGCTGCGATGGCAATACACTGTGGAAACTTTACTTTGAAAAATGATTATCGAAATTCAGCATACAACTATACATGGACAGAATAATCACAATCTAAGCTCAGGTTTCATACCTCTATAGTCACGAAACTATATTGAAATAGGGCAATAAGAGCAATTTCAAAATGTTGTCGAGTCTACTCTATAGCTCAGCTCAGCTCAGCTCACCTCACCTCACACACAGTCACAGTTCCGACAGTGCTCGGCAGCAGTGGCGCACTGCACTGCCCGTGCCTCACGGCAGCTAGCTTGCAACTGAACTGTCAGTTACGATACGATGAATTTCTTGTGAAACCTTTACTTTGAAGAATGATTTTCAAAATTCAGTAAACATGGACAGATTAATACCAAAGTAACCCTGCTTGCATACCTCTATTCACGTAAACTATATACAAATCACGGCAATCATCATAGAATCAGAGTCGAACCGACTGAGCTGTGCGTGTGACGGTGAGCGTAGAATCATCGCAAACATTATACACGTGCGTTCGTACACACAGCAGGTCCGCCTAGCCTACAAAGCATATCCTATAGAAAGACGCATAGCACGGGTAAGCTCAACCCGTTGAGGATACATATTGGCTACATCCCATCACCCGGGTGAGTCGTCTGTTGATGTGTATTTCTCTTACATGCTACAAAGCGAACCCTATAGCAAGAGGTCTTACTCGGGATACGCCGCAGCTTTTTCAATGAGACTTGCTACACCCGTTGACGCGAGTGGATTCTCGTCCATCGTGTGTCTCTTCGTCTCTCTTTGATAATTAGACAGAGGGCGGGTGCACGCCTTGCCGACTCGCTCTCGCGGGTTCGTCGCCTCCTCGCAATCCACGACGCCCGCCGTGCTCTCGTCCGCCCGTCCTCCCCGGCACCCCGAAACCGCGTTTAACGGCATGGACGTCGATCGCGGGGTCGACGTGGCACGCGGGTTACGGGAGACAGACCTCGTGGAATTGTGCCGCCCTCCCCGCGCCACGGCGGAGGCGGGCGGGGTCGGGGAAAGACGTTTTTGAGGAACCGTTTTGTACCCGTTTGGACCCCCCGCGGCGATTTTGCGTATTAGTAATATAGATGAGCGTCAATTCAAGATAAATGTCCGTGCGCGCGAGCTCTTTTATTACATAGTATATATGGGCAAAAACATGCCTATACAAAATCCATTTTAGCTCTTTGGAATGAACCGTTACCTTCAATTTGTTTTCATATTTAGATAAAGTATGAGTCAGAGATATGATTCCATGTCTCATTTTGCCATTAAGTGTATCGTGACATCATCATAATGGCCTTGGAACTCAAAATACGAATTTGCATATAATGACGTCAGCATATTTATGTAACATTGATTGTATCTCTGTATATATTGATTGATTTTCTTCAAAATTTCGATATGTTGTAGCTAAGATAATTCTCTACAAGTTTAATGGTATTCATTTTTCATTTTGATGACGTCATCAGAGTAAAAATTTCGATTAAAGGCCTCATGTCAGAAATTTCATAATTTGCGTGTTATGCCTATAGAAGGTGAATTTAGTTCACGTTATGAATCTACATGATATTGTCTTTTAAGAATTTGTAAGCAGTATGTCGCTTATTTTTGCTCTATTTTGTCTCAAATTTTAGTTGACCAGCCCACCTATACTTGTTCCAAACAAGTATTATATGTCTAGTTTATTATTATTATCCCTACAAATTAAAGCCAACTTGAAATGAAAACTGAAAAATGGAAACTACATGTAAATTCATTTTCAATATTTCTGCTATTAGGCCAAGGACATTAGTTTTAACATGGACATTGCTCATAACAAGCTGATTTTTTCAGGGTAGGTACAGGAATTTTTCTAGAATAACATACTAAAAGTCCTTATAAATCCTCCTTGAGCGTTTTCCGCAATCCAAGATGGCCTCCAAAATGGCTGGCGTCCAAAATGGCTGCCATTTCCTGAATTTTGTATAACTTTGCACTAGATAACCCAAATACAAAATTTAAATGTCTAAATATATGTTTTTAAGCATAAGGAACTCAATAAAATACATGTTGATAAATTTTGAACCACACAAGTAGCTTGCTATAATTATATAAACCACTTTAGCCCTTCCAAAAATCCAAAATGGCACCCAAAATTGCCACCATTTCCTGAATTTCTTATAGCTCTGCAACTAAATGACCCAAATACCAAATTTAAATGTCTAATCTTATGTTTTCAGCATAAGGAACTCAAACAAATACATGTACTTATTAACACATTTTAAAACACACAAGTAGCAGTAAACACACTAGAGCCCTTTCCAAAATCTAAAATGCTGACCAAAATTGCCATTTCCAATTTTATTTCATTGTATTAAAGTAGATACGTTATGAATGTAATCAAATGTCTAGACTAGAATAACACCATTGAAATACATATCAGAACAAACAATTTTCCATTGAATAAATAATTCTTATGAATAAAGTATATGCACACCCACCAACCAACACATACGTGCATACATATGGCTGCTTCCATCATCCTCAAAGACTGACAGTGTACAACCGTAAAGAGTACTCAACATTAGGCCTAAAATAAAAACTTGTTGTATTGCCCTTTGGGTGCCAAAACATGGGTCGGTCGGTCGGAACAGTTTTTTTTTTTTAAGTTTTTTTTTGTTGCCCTCTTTGGGCCGATATTTTTCAGTTTTTAATTTTTTTTTTTTTCTTCTTTTTTGTCCCGCCCTCTTTTGGCTGATATTTCTCAGTTTTTAATGCTTTAATACATGTGTTTCAGCGTCATCATTCCATTCACATCTTTTTTACCGCATAATAATCCATGGTTTGCAATGTAGGGAATGATTTGATTTTATGCATTTATATCCCATTTATCCCAACAAACAAAATACATATTTTTTTATTCATTAATAACAGAAAAAATCTAAAAAAAACGGTTAAAAAATTATTTTTTTTAATTAAATGCTGACTGTAGATTTTCAGATTTTTGGGTCAGTCACAAAGGGCAATACAACAAGTTTTTATTTTAGGCCTTAGATGGAACTGAAAATGGAGACACATTAGTGCCAAGGTCGCTAAAGCGTTATATACATAATGAAGTGGACAGCAAAACAGGAAATGCACTTCAATAGCACATGTCATCATCTCTGCTAGTAGACCCAGGTCATTTATGTTGCAATATTGTTGGGAATAGCTGTGTATATACACCAAAAGTATGGCTCACGTGAACAGATAGACATCTTGAGCAGCATGAGCTTTGTCCTTCATGGAGTGGTTTCATGAAAGTGGTCATGCAGAGTGACCAGTACGAGAGGACGAGAATTGAAACTCCGCCCTTCATCAATTTGGACCCCTCCAATCTGAATACCATCTACACGGCACTATGCTTTGCACAGTCACAATGTGAAAAGCATATGTGCAGTAACATTTGACCAGCCCTTGTACATCAAGGCAGCAGAGATTGTAGCTTCTTCTCAAGACTTAGAAAAAGTAATCGTTCGTCTTAGTGGGTTTTACCTCCTCATGTCATATCTCGACAGCATAGGCCACATCATGGGTGGAAGTGGGCTTGCAGAGCTTTGGGAGACAGTGTACGCCAAAGGGTCTGTTATACATATGCAATCTGGTCATGCATTTTCCAGTTCTCTTCATGCTCAAATTCTTACTGCAGCTGCCCTCATTGGCGTGTTGATGGGTAAACCTAGGACCACTTAGCAAATCTGTATGGTGCACTTCTCAGCCAGGCCCAGGACAAGAAGGCGACTGATGTAGCTGAGGTGAGGAGAAGTGTGTCAAACAGTTATTAAAGTCAGATCATTTCACAACTCCTTGACCAGGCAGCAGGACAAAGTAGGCCAGGGAAACTTTGGGTGCAGTACATCCGGCAATTGAAGGGAACCAAAACCTTCATACTAAGTTACTTTTATTGTAAAGTTTAAGATACAGTATTTGAAAAATATCAGTGAAAATTTGAACAAAATCGGGCAAGGAATAAGGAAGTTAGAGCTTTTTGAAATGACTAGTCACTATAGGGCGGTATTCAATTTGATGACATCATCTGTGGACAACTTTCCATGCCTTTTGTACATCAAATTTTATGTTTTTCCTTCTTTTTTGTGATTGAGATAATCTACTCCCCTGAAAGCAAGATATAGAATGCAAAATGATAATTCTACTTGTTATGAAGTCGGATCAAGAACACAAATAAATACAAAGAAAACGAAAAAATTGTGAAATTTTATGTACAAAAGGCATGGAGAGTTGTCCACAGATGATGTCATCAAATTGAATACCGCCCTCTAGTGACTAGTCATTTCAAAAAGCTCTTACTTTCTTATTCCTTGCCCAATTTTGTTTAAATTTTCACTGATTTTATTCAAATTTTTAAAACTTTTTTTGAACGAACGAACGAACGAGTATGAAGGTTTTGGTTCCCTGTAAATGCCTTTTCTGCAATGTTTAAATCAAGCTGAAAGAACAGGGGACTAGAAGCTCCATCTCAGCTGTGTGAGGGAAATGATACCACATTTCCATGCTGCAGGACATCTTCCCTATGCCAAATCTGCCAGGTTGTATTTACAACAGATGGAAGCCGTGGAGCAAACCATGCCAGGAAATGAATATACACACTTCGCAGAAAGGGATACTTCTGACCATCCGCCATGTGGATACATTCTGGGGGTGGAAACTTCTCTGATCAGACCATTGAACAATTCCTGATGTGGCATCTGAAAACATCTGGAGAAATGACTCATGGACGTGGAATCATTGACAGTACATTGGCAAATAAGTTGAGTTGAGTTCCTTATGCTGAAAAACATTTAAATTTTGTATTTGGGTCATCTAGTTGCAAATTTATAAGAAATTCAGGAAATGGCGGCCATTTTGGACGACATCTTGGATTGCGGAAAAAGCACAAGGAGGATTTATGAAGACTTTAAGTATGTTATTCTAGACATATTCCTGGACCTATCCTGTAAAAAAATCAGCTTGTTTTGAGAAATGTCTAGGTTTAAGCCTATTTTGACCTAATGCTCTTGGCCTACTGTATATGCTTTTCTTCCAAACTGATGAAAATGAAAGAGAAAGCTTTACCTTTACCAAAAGTATAATGAGGACAAGACCTGTAAAATCAGAACTTTGACCTCTATGACCTATGACCTACGTACCCCCAAGTTTGAGCCTCATATCTCTAGTGGTTCTAGTGATTTTGCAATAACGAGGCTAATAGCTAGAATTTCAGAAGTTGACCAACGTGACCTTAAACCTACAAACCCAAAATCTAATCTGATTGTCTTCCTATGGTGAAACATACGCTACTACCATTAATTGTGAAGTTCGTTTCTCAAGTGATTCTTGAGATATGGCGCTAACAAGAAAGGGAAAGGACGGCCAACCCGAAAAACATAATACCTCCGGTACCACCTTTGGTGGCCGGGGGCATAAATAAATTTCTTAAAAAATGTTATTACCTTGAGCTGTAACAAGGTGAAAAGTTGACAAAGCTATGAAGGCTACCAGCAGTCCCCGAAAATGGGGCGTTGCCATATTTGGTGGAGCTAGAGCGGTTCAATCGTTATCCAAAGCAAAAATGGTCAAGGAAATTAAATCTCTAAATGAAGAAGAAAAGACAGAAGAATGGATGAGAAAGACAAGGTCTGTATAAACCGAGATTCAAAGATGTGAGAGGTAGAGGCACAAACTTCCTGATAGGCCAACCTGTCTGCTGTGAAAACTTCTGCTAATAACTGCTTGATGTTATATGCTTCTCTCTAAGACTCTCTCTCTCTTATTTCCCCTCTCTCTCTCTCCAAACTGTGATAGAAGTGGTGGTTTGTCACAATAAAGAAATGTGTGGGTGAGTGTGTGTGTGTCAAGTAGCTTTTTTTCTCAGGGGAACCCCGAGCCAAAACCCAGTTCTCCACTCTTTCAATTTCTCTCGCTCTCTCTTAACTGAGATAAAGGTATTGGTGCATCACAATAAAGAAATGCGTGGGTGAGTGTGTGTGTGTGTGTGTCCTGTAGCTCTTTTTCTCAGAGGAACCCTGAGCCAAAACCCAATTCTCCACTCTTTCAATTTCTCTCTCTCTCTCTCTCTCTATAGATCATTCTTCATGTTTCCACTGGAGGCATGCCTAACAATAGGGAGGAGCGCCGATTGTTTAATATTAACAAACCCTAAAAAATTGTATACCTCTGGTTAAAGGTCAATGAACAATATGTTGGAACCTGCACAACCTGACACTGTCTATATGTCCCATCAAAATGTGTTGAATATTGACGGAACTATGATAAATTAGTCTTGTTTCATATTATTCATATATTGAGTCCTTCATGACTGATAACTTTTCTAATATGATACACCACATAGTGCTATGAATGATTAATTATAGAAATTCAGTTATCGACAGGTTGCAAATCAACTAAAACTTCCCAGAACAAAACAAAGTTTTGATTTTGATTCAGATAGATGAAAAAAGTCAAGATCATTCAAGGAATACAGTTACATCAATATTTGTAGATTGAAATACATCAGTGCACACTAGTCATTTCCAAAGAATGGAGGGACTTGAGTTCTCTGTCTTCTTTGGATGAGATATTACATCCAGCCCATGTTTGAAACTACATACAGTTTAGGCAATCAAAAGGCACACAAATTTATGTCTGAGTTCAAAACCACTTAGTGGTGTGTTAATTCGTACAGAGGTACATGTAGATTGTTATGTTAAGAAAACAAAATGATAATAGGCAATTTCGTGACAAATTATTCCATTCACCTGTTACAAATAAATGTATTTCAATATTCAGAATGTGAATTGCTTATATCATATTATTCAAACTCCTTAAACTCATTTACTATTTAAATTTCCCTCAATTAACCTAAAATGACAAACAAGGTCACTGAAAATACATTCTCTATACCATTGAGTAACTGCCAAAGCAAAACAACTGGTATAAACAACAAACCAACATCCAAGTCTTTATGAGTCTTTGGTTTCCAGCCACCTGATGCTCTTTTATTTGCAGTTGTATTCATTTTTTATCAAAGCTTGCAAAGAACAGTATATATGGTCGTTTACATCATGTTACTGAAGTGTTGAAGTAGGAAAGGTGTTCACAGTCCCGTGTGTACCATGTTATGCAAATGACTCAAACCAAAATTATGCGCCATTTATATGTTGCATAGAATGTGCATTGATTTAATTGTGCGCAGAATCTAGCCATCTGGAACAAACTGCCCGCCTTTATTCACTGCGCCCCCTCTGTATCTCAATTCAAATCTCTACTCAAAACATATCTTTTCAAATTGTAAATTGCAGTTGTGCGTCGGTCAATGGAGGTGCGCACCATATTTGTCTTTATTTAGTTGATTGCCACTGTTTTTCTTACCTTATCTATGTTACTTTTGTATTTTTGCTTTTTCTTCTAATTTAATTCTACGGGTTATAGTCTTCTCTTAATCAGAACACTGTGCGCTTAGAAACATCAGTATTAAGCGCCTAATAAATGTTATGTATTATTATTATTATTATTATCTGTGCGTCAGAGGGCGTGCAAAATTTTAAAATGCTCCAAATCATCTCAAATTAATTTTGCATACGTTTTAGGCCATTTTGAGCATTTTATAGAATGCGTGCACGTTTTCGCGCGTAAAACAATTACACAACTTAGAATCGCCATTTTTTTTTCTTTCATGATATTACTCATTTTTTTCAAAACAACTTGATACCATGTTTATCCCTTTATGATAATTGAGAACGGAATGAGCGTCCGTTCAAGATAAATGTCTGTGCGTGCGAGCTCTTGAAATGCATAGCATATATGGGCAAAAACATGACTATACAAATTTCATTATAGCTTTTTGGGATGCACCTGGACCCCCAATTTTTGGGGGTACTTAGATAGAGTATGAGTTGGAGATATGATTTCATGTCTCATTTGGCTATTAAAAAAATTCTGACGTCATAATGGCCTTGGAACTCAAAATACGAATTTGCATATTATGACATCAGCATATTTATGGAAAATTGATTGTATCTCTGTAAATATTGATCAATTTTCTTCCAAATTTGGATATGTTGTAGCTAAGACAATTCTCTACAAGCTCCGTCCACAACATTTTTCATTTTGATGACGTTATCATAGTGAAAACTTCAATTAAAGGCCACATGTCAGAAATTTCTTAATTTGCGTGTTATGCCTATGGAAGGTGAATTTCGTTAACATCACGAATCTACATGACATTGTTTTTTTTAGCAGTATCTCACTTCTTTTTGCTCTATTTTGTCTCAAATTTTAGTTGGAACAGCCCACCTATACTAGTTCCAAACAAGTATTACATGTCTAGTTTATCACATGGGCTGTATAAAATACCGACCACCTTATGATAACTTGAAAATGGCTCAATCAAATGCATTGAAAATTGGCACACATATGTATAGGCATATGGAAAGAGCACAATAAGGTTTTCAACCTTGACCTTGACTGATAACGTCATCTAGGCGACATTTTGTGACAACAACTCATGATCATATCTTCATAACGAAAAGTAATTTCTCTTTCATATTTATCGTGATCAAGGTCAATATCAGTCCGGTCAATTTCAGGTAAAAAAAAATGTGCGCAAACGCCATTATTAGCAATAGCATTTTATAAACATGTCTAGTTCTTGATGAATCGCATTTTTGTATAAACCGGCTGTAAACTCCTGTGCGTGAAGTTATGTCTCGTTGTTTTCAAGACTTTTTTGATGCAGCGCCCAAGCACGATCAGACATCAAATTTTTAGATCGCGATATCTCTGAAATACCTCAACAATAAATTTTCTAGTTGGGCTAATTTGTAGTACAAAACTGTGCCGTCCATATGAAATAAATGAATTTGTGTAGAATATGAAAAATAATATCCAATATCACATTTTGTAATATGTTCTAAAATGTTTGCGAATTGTGGTCACCCCTTCATACTATTTCACTACTCATGCTTGCATCATAATCACTGACGAACCATGTCTGTTTTTCCTACCCTTAGAAGACTTGTGATGAGTGCGTTTGTGCCCATCTCCATGTCTTCAAGTCCAGCTCGCTAAATATCTCACTGCCATTCATGTTGTACACAATCATGTCGACAGTGGGTATTGGGTGCCTTTCCCAAACATTAGCCATGTTGGCTTGTCTCATATCCACACACAATCGAATGTCACCATTTGGTTTTGGTTCTACAATGGCAGGGCTTACCCATGGGGTTGGTTCATCTACCTTCTCTATAATATCCATATTCTGAAGTTCGTCAAGTTTGTCGCTTAACTTTTGCCTCATGCTATTTGGAACCTTGTACATTCTCTGTGTTACTGGTTGAACTGAGGAATCAATAGGCAATTTGAGTTTATAATCAATCTGTTATTTATGACGTCTGAAATTAAGACTATGCATGTCTTGACTTGGCATTTCATGTATACGCGTTGCCCAATGTACCGCGTGCAGTTTCCATCAATGCCTTCATCGAATAAAGTCCATGCTACAACCATGTAGTCTTAAAGTTTCGAATAAGTCTTTATTTGTCATCTTTATTTGGCTGAACATCAACCCTGAACATTGACAGAACATAATATTGGCAACGAGGTCAAGATGATTAGTTTGGTTTGCCGCAGTTTGCTGAAATAAAGACTTGAAAAAACTTTCTCCAGCGGACACCGACATTGTTTAAGAATTATGCCTGTACATGTGCAGTTTTTTATGGACGCTTTGCCATACAGCATGTACAGCTATGGAGAATTCAGAGATGCCAACCCTATAGGATGGATGTCAGTAACATTTACCCTATTTGTCCGTAACAAATTGGGGTCTTTCCGGAACGCAAGACAACACAGCATAATTTTCACACAAAACGTACACAAACACCCAATTTTACTGCATTTCGAACGTACTATTTTTTAAGTTCAAAATAAAAATGTGCATGAAAACGTTTTTAAAAATCTGTTTGCGGTCATAGGGTACTCGCTCTTTTGAGTGAATCCATGATAATGTTCAGGAAGAAAACACCTTGTCGAAAGGCAAATTCAAATCCACAGTCAAATGGCAAAAAATCTTACACACTAATGCAAACCACACGCACATCGTGCCATCAGTTCCAGCGCAGGCCGCTAAGCACGGCGTTCATGAACATCACGCACCGTACTATACTCAGAGCTGCCAACCTTGTGCGACCAAAAAAAGGAATCATGATGGCAAAAAAAGGAATCATGATGGCAAAAAAAGGAATCATGATGGCAAAAAAAAAGGAATTTCAAGCCAAAACAAGGGAAACGCTCTCGGCGGTCTCGCCTGCATTACGCAATTTGATATGATGACAAACTGAGGTTGGAACATTATGTATATAGGCAGGGTGGCCCATTAGCAGGCCCCCCAAAATTAAATCCTCTAAATATAATCACATTTTGAAGTGAATATTGCCTAAGAATCATCAGAAGAATTATTTACTATTAAATGTACCACGATCGATAACTTGAATGAAATATATGAACAAATTAATTTAAAAAATTATTAATTCTCATATTAAGTTGTGAAAACATAATCCAAGTCTACTGACCTTTGACCTTGTGACCTGGAATTTGTGTCATATGATTTGTGATACTTGATAACCCTTGGGTACAAGTTTCATGGAAATTGAACAGTCAATTTTGAAAATATGCTAAAAAATTCAAAATCTTGATGTTGATGCCACAACAAAGTCTAAGTTTGTTGACCTAAAATGGCCGTTGACCTTAACTTAGTGACCTGAAATACTACTTACATGATTGGGGATACTTGATAACCCTATAGTCCAAGTTTCATTGACTAAGAACTCAAACTTTCAAAATTATATCAAAAATTCAAAAACTTAACCTTAGGTTAAGTTTTCGATGATGATGCCACAACATAGTCCAAGTCTGTTGACCTGAAATGACCTTTGACCTTGACTTTGTGACCTGAAATTCTACTCACATGATTGGGGATACTTGATAACCCTATAGTCCAAGTTTCATTGACTAAGAACTTATACTTTCAAAATTATATCAAAAATTCAAAAACTTAACCTTAGGTCAAGTTTTTGATGTTGACGCCGCCGTCGCCGCCGCCGCCGGAAAAGCGGCGCCTATGTCTCGCTTTTTTGCTACGCAGGCGAGACAAAAAGGAATTCATAAAAAGAACCTTACAACCACGCGCGACACACTTCCAATGCAGAAATGTTCATTCATCATGCTGTTTTTTCCATACAAGCAGGTAATTTTTTTGGTGGTTATTTTGGTATTATCGGCATTTCATTTCTTTTGAGAATATTTTTCTCTTCAAGTATGTTTTAAAATAAGTTTTCTATTGAATTCGTGATCAAATCACCATTTAAGGGCACTTGTTTGACGTGTGCAGGTATGTAAAAAAAATAAATAAAAAATAAATAAATAAATGAAAAATAAAAAAATTATTAAAAAACGTATTTTATGAAGAAAAAACGTAGTACAGTAATTTGGAGGAATAAACGGAGTAATTCCGGCAAAAACGGAATGGTTGGCAGCTCTGTATACTGCACCGAAATCTTCACTACTTTAAATGTATTGCGGGCGCTGCGCACACGACCATCCACCCCGTAGCATACAAGTATCAAAACAATAATGACGGCGGCTGCGTTGTTTCGGAATTAAACAAGATGGCGGCGGACGGACCACGTGAGAGCGAAAGTGCCCATCCAGTGTAGTTAAATTCAGTGAACTTTTGAGTAAATGCGTGTGACATGCAGGGCCGTGTATGGAGGCTATGTGTAGAAAGGCGGCATACGCTATAATGTACTTATTTATTGTTTCCCATAACATTTTGGTTGTTTACCGTAACCGTTGGCATCCCTGGTGCATGCATCAGCATGTATTCAGCAAATGAACCAAACTAATGCAGCTGACTTAGCCTATTGAATTTGATGAAAAACTCTTTAGCTAGGAGATTCAGCCGTTAATCGTAGGTGAGCCAGTTTGTTTTTCCTGATGTTGCCTCATCAGTTTAACTTTTTTAGTCGCAGTTGGATGAATGCTGAATGGATGCCCCCAGCCTAACTTTCAACTTAACGATCAACCAGTGGCAGTGCTGCAGTATAGTTCTACAGCAGGCCAACTCAGTGGCAGTAGCAAAGCCCATGCAAGCTCCAACCAAGTTCAAGGTCCAGCCCAGCCAGCCCCGCATTGTTTAAGAATCCAGTTTCCTGTAACTAAACTAGATCTACTGCAGCGTAGACTAGAGGAGGTTGTTACTTCATGATTGCCTTCAATTTAGGACCAGGATCTAGTTCAGTGACAGTGTCAGTTCATATTTTCGAACTAGCAACCCAGTCAAGGGAAAGCCAGTCTGCTCATCATGAATTGTTGGTGATGTTGATGCAAGCAAATAAACATTAAGAACTCATTTGATATTATTGTCAATCGTCATGATATATCTGTTGTGTAACTGTAAGGACCAGTCCCAGACCTGGACTAGCAGTAACATTACAAGTTAAAGTTTGATTCAAGAGTGAAGATGTGGATCTTTTAAAGTATGTCTACAAATTAAGAGTGAGACATCAGTCTCTGGTTTTTACAATGTAAATAACAGTAGAACCTATTAACAATCAGACAATAACTAGAAATATCGCAATCTGTATTGCTGCGCAATGCGAATGTATCCCCCGGCAGTGGCAGCGATTTTGTGTCATCCTTATGTTCGAAGGAGGGAAACAGATCCCCTCTCCCCTCCCTGAACCAAAAGGATTACGTAGAGATCGCCATTGGTGGCTCGGACTATTGTCAAGACAAAGAGCAGCATCACCCAAAAAATATGTGTGCTGGATAATGCATATCTGTAGGAAATGTGAAAGATATCTGTCAAGAAATGTGGCAGTTAGAGTGCACAAAAGACAGCCACCAAAATATGACCTTTGACCCTATATCAGACGTAACACAGGTGGCAGCATCACTAAACACTAAAGATGTGTAGATTGTACTAAGACACACCTCCATACAACATTTGAAAGAAATCCGTCAAGAAATGTGGCATTTAAAGCGCATAAAAGACATAGGTGTATGACCTGTGACCTAATAAAAGGCGGAACAATGAGGGCAGCATCGCCCAAAAGTGTAGATGTGTAGATTGTACCGCGACACTTTTCCATTCAAAATTTGAAAGAAATCTGTCAAGAAATGATGCAGTTAGACCGCACACTAGAGTGCAAACAAGACATCTATCAAAATATGACCTTTGACCCTATAAAAAACGGAACACTGGAGGCAGCTTCACCAAAGTCTATAGGTTTGTAGCTTATACCAAGATACACCTTCGTTCTAAATTTAAACGAAATCCCTTGAAAAACATGGCCTACAGAGCGCACACAAACCATCCACAAAAATATGGCCTTTTACCCTATAGAAGACAGAACACTGGGGGCAGCATCACCAAAAGTAATAGGTGTGTAGATTATACCAAGATACACCTCCATACAAAATTTGAAAGAAATCTGTAAAGGAATGTGGCAGTTAGAGCGTACACAAGGTACACCAGTTAAGAACCACGCAGATGAAAAAAAGGTCTTCAAGCAAGTGGAATTCCAAACCCACAGGTCATTGGACTGACTAGAAGTTTAAGTGTTGGCGTTAAGGATCAACAAGAAATATTCATCAACCCTGTCCGTTTCAGAGAGAGAAATGCTTTCAATGCCAGGAAATTGGACATACTAAAAGCCAATGCAAAGCAGTAAAGGACATCCAAGCAAGACAAGCATGGAAAAAGAAACCCCAACAGTCTCATCATTTGGAGGATGATCAATTGCCACAAGTTCCAGAAGAAGAAAATTATTCTGGTAATAACTTGAGCCACATTGAAGGTGCTACGCTAAACAAGATTGCAATCCTGCCAGTATCAGTTAATGGTAGAAGTCTTCAGATAAAGGTAGACACAGGCAGCCCCTGGACACTTATCTCAGCAAAGACATTCAAACTTTGTGGTCATCAGTCGGAATTGAATTTGTCAAATGCAATGTTGGAGACATACACTGAAAACAAGGTACCAATTATTGGAGAAGCTACCGTTGCAGTTCAGTTTCGTGCTGATCAAGCCCCCAAGAAATTACCCTTGATAGTAGATAAAAGGGGTGTAAGCTTGTTAGGTCGTGATTGGTTTGAGGCGTCGACCGTGCCACTGATCAAGGTGCCAAGTGTTCATCAAGCCTCAAAGTCAGATGACAGCATAAACAATGTATAGAGTGTACTTGATGGTATGCTCAAGAAGCATGATGACGTGTTTGACTGTTCCAAACTAGGCAAGTTGCAAGGTTTTCAGGCGCAGGTGTATCCTCTTGAGGTAACCAATGAAGTACGTTTCTACAAGGCTCCACCAGTACCTTATGCAAGTAGACGAAGTATCAAATACCTTCCCTAGAGGACATGCTTCTAGATTTGGAAGGAGGTCAAAAGTACACAAAGCTTGATTTCTCTCACGCCTATCACCAAGTTGAATTGGACCTAGAAGCCAAACACTACACTACTATCGATACCAATAGAGGATTGTATCAGTATACTAGATTACCCATTGGTATAGCCAGCACTCCAGCATTGTTCCAGAGAACAATGGAGACACTTGTAGGAGACATTCCGATGTGCCACCCTTACCTCAGCGGGAAGAGAGATGAGCTTCATCTGTTTAATCTAGAAACTGTACTCAAACGTCTGAAGGACAATGGTCTACGTTTGAAGATGGAGAAATGTGTTTTCCTTCTAGAAAGTGTGAAGTATCTAGGTCACAAGATAGATAGGAATGGTATTAGCCCACTACCAGAGAAGCTTGAAGTCATTCAACAAGCACCACGCCCAGTGAATCAGACGTGGTTACAAACGTATATTGGTCTTCTTGGATACTATGTACGAGATTTATCCTGAATCTCAGTGTAGAGATATAGCGCCTCTTACAGAGATATTGAGAGCAGAGTATGCGTCTACGAAGAGCACAGGAAAGAGGAAAAGTCCTGATGAATCAGACCCAAAGTTCAAGTGGACTCAGAGACAGGATTCTTTCCAGAAGTCAAAGAAGCTCTTACAACACCAGAGTGTTTTGACATACTTTGATCCAAGCAAGCAGGTCTTGATGCAAGTGGATGCTTGGACTAGGAGCAGTGATTAGTCACGAGGACCTGAATGGTCAGGACCACCCGGTAGCATTTGCATCAAGATCCCCATCGGACAGTGAGAAGAACTGTGCACAATTTGAAAAGGAAGGACTGTCCATCATCTTTGGTCTGAAGAAATTTCATAAATACTGATATGGAAGGAAATTCACTATAGTCACAGATCACAAACCCTTACTTGGCTTATTTGGAGACAAGCCAGCAAGCACGATGGCCTCAGCAAGACTGTCCAGATGGCACATGATCATGTCAGCGTATGATTACAAAATTGTATACAAGGAAGGCAAGAGACACCATAATACCGATGGATTGTCCAGATTACTAATGCCTTCAACTGATGGTAAGTAAATGGCCAAATGAGTACTTAGCAGAATTGAGTGATCTGCAGCCAGGAAGAGTCAACTTGTTGTTTAACATAGACTCTTGACCAGTTGATGCGAGTAAAGTGAAACAAACTAGATGGAACTTTGACTGCGCGCAGTCGAAATTGATGCCTCCGTCATAGAGCAATTTTACAAACCAAAACAGAAGAAATTTGTCAAGTTTGATTGTAATCCATTAACAGGTTCTCAGAATATCGTGATTACAAGCTATTTCTCATATACATGTATGACCCTTTGATCTTTGACCTCATGACCCTAAAATCTACTCAGTTCATTGGCTCTGCAAGATGTCCTGAGTTTGATAGTAATCCATCTGTCAGTTCTAATGAGAATGCGTTCACAAGCTATTTTGCATACATAATAAAGACCCATGACCTTTGACCTCATGACCCAAGAATCTACTCAGTTCATTGGCTCTGCAAGATACATACATGATCTAAGTTTGGCAGGAATCCATCAATCTGATCTAATGATAATGCAATCACAAGCTATTTTTGCATACATAATGAGCCACATGACCTTTGACCTTGACCTCATGACCCTAAAATCTACTCAGTTCATTGGCTCTGCAAGATGTCCTGAGTTTGATAGTAATCCATCTGTCAGTTCTAATGAGAATGCGTTCACAAGCTATTTTGCATACATAATAAAGACCCATGACCTTTGACCTCATGACCCAAGAATCTACTCAGTTCATTGGCTCTGCAAGATACATACATGATCTAAGTTTGGCAGGAATCCATCAATCTGATGTAATGATAATGCAATCACAAGCTATTTTTGCATACATAATGAGCCACATGACCTTTGACCTTGACCTCATGACCCCAAGAATCTACTCAGTTCATTGGCTCTGCAAGATTCATAAATGATCTAAGTTTGGCAGGAATCCATCAATCTGTTCTAATGATAATACGATCACAAGCTATTTTTGCATACATAATGAGCGGCATGACCTTGACCTTTACCTCATGACCCCAAAATCTAATCAGTTCATCAGCTTTGCAAGTAACATACATGACCTAAGTTTGGCAGGAATCCATTAATCGGTTCTTCAGATAACGCGATCACAAGCTGTTTTTGCATACATAATGAGCCCTGTGACCTTTGACCTTTGACCTCGTGACCCCAAAATCTACTCAGTTCATCGGCTCTGCAAGATACATACATGACCAAAGTTTGGCAGGAATCCATTTATCAGTTGTTGAGATAACGCGATCACGAGAACGGGACGTACGGACGGACGGACAACCCAAAAACATGATGCCTCCGGATACTTCGTAACGGAGGCATAAAAACTGGCAAGGACCCAGTATTGCAGAAGATACGAGTAAGCATGTCCTTTTCATGGAGCAGTACTATGCGGTGCAGTGCGAAAGTCTTTCTGCACAGTCTGCACGTTAACTGAATGGCGACTGATTTTTAGGGAGAAAGAGCGGACACTCAGAGAACGAGCCGCGGAGTCATCCCGGGGGAAGTGGCGGGAATTTCAAACGACCATTTTTGCCACGTGGACCTCAAGAGGCTGCCCTTCAACGTGATATCCCCGTCAGGGACCGTGAATTTTTCGAGTCGATCTGGATTCTGGTATCCTTTAATTACTTGCACCTGGGGGTAAGACCTGGCCAAACCGGCGTGTTTCCTTGCACTTTTCATTCCACATATTAACAGATAATAATAACCAACTGAATAATATCATTGGCCTCTAAATGCTAGGCTAGTTTAATCATTACAATGGCGGAATCCTCGGAGAGGAGGCATACAAACCTTTTACCACAGCTATTTGGAGCCAAAGCACCTAGTCAGGATTGGGACCACTGTCACCAATACTTAAGATAGATAATTCAAGGGGTAGGCATACTAGAAGTCCCAAAAAAAGAACTGGAAATGAAGCATTGATGGAAATAGGAGGAGGGGGAGAAACAACGGATGAGGGCGGAAGTTGGCAGACCTTCATATCTCATGGAGGAAGAACGAGTAGGAATACTGAGAGAGAGAGAAAGAGACCAAGAACAAGCAGCACCTTTGTAGAATCTCGTAAAGAAAAGGGAAAAATACTGAGTACCCAAAAAATAGATCTTACTGTAATAGTTGAAGGAGTAAACAACAATATAGCACAAATTACTCCAACAAAAATGGCGAAATTTTTACATCAAGAAATAGGACAAGTCCAAGTAGAAAGAAGAAGGAAAAGTTTGAAAATTATTTGTAAAGATGCCAAACAAGTAGCGAAACTGAAAAACGTTATAGATTTTGCAGGAAAGACAGTAAAGGTTACGCCATAAACCCAAACGAATACAAAAAAAAAGCAGTAATAAGAGTAAGAAGATCTTGTCCGATGTGTTTTCAAGTCAATTTTGTTAATATATTTTTTTGCATGAAGTTGCCTACAAATAATGGAGGTGCTGTTTTGACTTGCGATTTTTACTCTTTCGGTGTAAAGGCCGCACCCCAACTTTTTGATATTTTCTCTTCCAAAAATACTGCGGCCTTTACGCCGGCAAATACGGTAGTCAAGAGAAAAGAAAGTGAAACAAAACTTTTAGAAATGATAAATAACATGCAAAACCATGGGGAAAATGTTTTAAATGAAGATTTCCGCCAAAGTGAGCTTAATACTAGAATTAAACTAGATGGACTTCGACTGCGCGTAGTCGAAAATGATGCCTCCTTCATAGAGCAATTTTACAAACCGAAACAGAAGAAATTTTTCAAATTCAAGTTCAATTGTAATCCATTAACATGTTCTCAGAATATCGTGATTACAAGCAATTTCTCAGATACATATATGACCCTTTGATCTTTGACCTCATGACCCTAAAATCTACTCAGTTCATTGGCTCTGCAAGATGTCCTGAGTTAAATAGTAATCCATCTGTCAATTCTAATGAGAATGCTTTCACAAGCTATTTTTGCATACATAATGAGCCCATGACCTTTGATCTTATGAACCAAGAATCTACTCAGTTCATTGGCTCTGCAAGATTCATAAATGATCTAAGTTTGGCAGGAATCCATCAATCTGTTCTAATGATAATACGATCACAAGCTATTTTTGCATACATAATGAGCGGCATGACCTTGACCTTTACCTCATGACCCCAAAATCTAATCAGTTCATCAGCTTTGCAAGTAACATACATGACCTAAGTTTGGCAGGAATCCATTAATCGGTTCTTCAGATAACGCGATCACAAGCTGTTTTTGCATACATAATGAGCCCTGTGACCTTTGACCTTTGACCTCGTGACCCCAAAATCTACTCAGTTCATCGGCTCTGCAAGATACATACATGACCAAAGTTTGGCAGGAATCCATTTATCGGTTCTTCAGATAACGCGATCACGAGAACGGGACGTACGTACAGACGTACGTACGGACGGACAACCCGAAAACATAATGCCCCCGGCTACTTCGTAACGGAGGCATTAAAACACTGCTCCAGGAAGGATGGCATTCATTCCAAGATGATAAGCAACCTTCCGGAAGAAATTATCAAAATGATCTTAGAACTATATAATGGAATATGGAATAGAGGTATATTGCCTAACCAATGGACTGAGGCTATTCAAATTCGATATCAAAAAAAGGGAAAGATGCTTCAAACCTGTCGTCTTACCGCCCAATCTCTCTTACCCCAACACTGTGTAAACTAATTGAGAGACTTGTGAAAAACAGACTCTCATGGTATATTGAGAGAGAGGATATTATTACTCCCATACAATCAGGATTTATGAAGAATAGAAGTACAACTGACCATTTAATTAATTAGAAACAGATATTCAAAAAGGAATGGCAAATAAAGAACATACTGTGCAGATGTGATATTTCTTGACCTAGAGAAGGCGTACAACAGAGTATGGAGACAAGGCATAGTTTACGAATTATATAATCAAGGTTTCACAGGTAAGATTTTTAAATGGATTTATGCATTCATGTCTAACAGAGTGAGAAACTACATATCAGAAAGGAAAAAATGTAATATAGGCATTCCCCAAGGGATTGTGATAAGCCCCTTAATTTTTAATTTCATGATCAATGATCTTAGACAAATTCAGGATACTGTAGAAATATCATTGTACATGTATGCTGATGACATATGTATTTGGTTGTCGCACAGGAATATGACACATGTACAAAAAAAGGTACAAACGGCTCTAGGCTTAATTGAAAAATGGTGTGATAGTTGGGGTATGCATCTCTCATCTTCAAAATCGAGAGCCGTGGTATTCGGCAGAAAAGAAAAGAAAAATATTGATTTACAGATATATAGTAAAAGTATTCAATTAGAAAAAGAATAACGTGATCATAATAAATGATCAGAGTCATTCTGGGAGAGTCAAGGATAGACAAAACAATTGCTGGCATAGGCCAGAAATAGCGCGCGCCTTTTACAGCTGTTTAAGCGGTGCCTTTGTGAGACAGCGACATGTGAAATTTACCTCTGTAAAGAAACCGAAAATGCGCACAGCCAGTGAATCTACAACGGTGGAGTTATGCGCGCAGTAAGCGTGGGAACGCCGTGTGCAAGATTTTCTCACTTTCGACTTTATCTCCGCTCGGAGAAGTCCTTTTTCGAGAAGGCTCTACAATTGAGTATACAGATAAGTCTAAATAACGAGAGGAAATCCCAGTATATCGAAAGATGGGAAAGCGGAAATCAAGCCAGAGCCGGGTGGCCCGCCAACCAAAGATTGCTAGGCCTAGACAGTCTACAAGATTAAGGCAGTCTGGCAACGACACCACTCAAGACGTACTCGGCACCTCAACTCCCCGGCGGGCGGGGCGGCCAAAACGGGCGAGGCACTCGAGCGGTAACCCCAACAGTGGACGCTCAGCCACTACCAGCATAAACCCGGCTCCGGAGACTGACGGACCACAATACAGTGGAAACGAGACAACTGGAGCGAACCAGTCATCAAGCCAGCCGCCTTCACATGCACAGCCAATGCAAGGTGAGGTAGACGTAGCTATGCAATCACATTTACCAGAAATATCACAATTTAGTGAAACAACAAGACATAGATTTAACAATCTTGGAAGCGAGAGGGAAAGCAACTTGGTGGTTTCCTTCCCCTCGATTGTACCAAACACCGGTAGCCTATACGCTGGCTTTCAATTACAAATTACACACAACGAGAGTGACACTAGGCCTAGAGCTAGTCATAATTTGAGGGATAATGAAGCCCATCCTCCCACACGGGCAAGCAGTGTCGGGCAATCGATTCAGTCAGGCGCTATTGCCAGGGGCGGATACAAGACCGCCCCCAAACCCAATAGGGATCGTGGGCAACCAAGCGGGAATGGGCCACACCCCGGGGGTCGAGCACAATAAAGTTCACACCCAATATGAATAAGGGAAGGGCGCCATTTCGGGCACAAAACTTTCGTGGCGGAGAATGCTATGAATTTAATTACCGGTCAGGGCAATGCTCTAGATAGGCATGCCGCTTTACACACGCATGTACCATTTGTGGTAACAAAGGGCATGGGAAAATCCACTGCACTGGAGTCCAACGGTTAAATTTCAAAGCCATCAAACCCAATAACAAATAATTGCACCTCCAGAAATGGGGAACAAATATAGAAGAATAATAAAGATATACATGGCAATTTGAAAGAAGATAATAACATAACGCAACAGATGAGTGACTTAATGTTTTTAGCACAAACACCAATTATAACCGAGAACTTAAAAGTTATGTTAAAGACGTATTTTAACAGGGAGGCCGCAGAATTTTTGAAAAAAGGCTTTATTGAAGGCTTCAAATTAAATTACACAGGCCCCCGCATGCCGGCTGATATGCCCAATTTAAAATTAGTGGAAAATAACAAATTAGTAGCATTTGAAGAAAAAAAAAAAAAATTGAAAAGAGGTAAGATTGGGTAGATATTTAGGCCCATTTGAAGTTAGGCCACTAAATAAATTACGGTCGAGTCCTATTGGACTGGTGCCCAAAAAGGTGCCGGGCGAATATCGTTTAATTAACCACTTGTCATACTCACTCGGGTTTCAATAAACGATTTTATTCCGGATAAAGTTTGCAAGGTTGAATACACGAGTTTTGATAAAGCAACAGAATTAATTGTTGAAGCAGGCATAGGTGCCGAGTTAGCAAAAGAGGACATTAAATCGGCATTTAGGTTATTACCGATTCATCCAAATGATTTTGAATTGCTCGGGGTCAAGTTTGACGGCAAATATTATATTGACAAATGCTTACTCATGGGTATCAGATGTGCCCCAGCATATTTCGAATCTTTTTCTACGTTTATTGAATATTGCGTTAGGGAAAGAATTGGCTCCAACAAAATAGTGCACTATGTGGATGACTTCTTATGTGTGGGTTCAATACAAAATGAAGAATTAACATGTAAACAAGTTGTTGATACATTAATATTAGTGTGCAAAGAACTAGGCGTCCCCCTAGCCAAAGAAAAATTAGAAGGGTTTATTATTAGATTGATATTTCTTGGCTTAGAGCTTGATTTAGTACTAATGCAAGTACGTGTACCACAAGAAAATTGGTGGAAATAAGACGGAAAATCGGTAGGGCGCTAGCTCATAAATCAGCCACCGTCAAAGAGATTCAATCTTTGATTGGCTCTTTGAATTTTATTTGCAGAGCTGTACGACCGGGCAGAGCATTTTTACGATGGTTAATAGATTTAATAAAAGGGAAAATGTGAAAAGTACCAGTATAATGTTGAATGAGGGGGCCCAAGTTGATTTAATTATATGGCTCGAATTTTTGAACCACCATAATGGCATATCAGTCATCCCCCAGGAAGGGTGGGGAGGAGATAACGACCACGTTTTGTACACTGATGCTAGCGGGGAAATTGGTTTCGGAGCCTATTTTGAAGGCAAGTGGTTTAATAACAAGTGGTCGTCGCGCGAAATTATCGAGGGTACGTTAATAGCATGGAAAGAAATGATACCCATTTTACTCTCCATCGCTGCATGGGGGGAGGAACTCCAGAATAGGAGAATAGTTTTGGATACAGACAATATGTTAGTGAAGTTTATAATAAATAAGCAGACATTATTATGTTCGAAAATAATGGAGTTATTACGTAAATTTGTGTTGATCTGCTTAAAGAAAAATATTGTTTATAAAGCAGTTTACGTATATATATTTGACAATGGTGTTGCCGACTCCCTTTCATGATTTTAGATGGGGCGATTCCGCAAATTAGCACCAGGAGCACGAGACCGATTAAGTCGCATATTTACGGGAATAGTGCTGACCTAGCAGCAGAAATATATAGATTACTAGGACAGTTTTTAGCAGAGGGATTACAGCGGGCATATTAGAGTGCTGTAGATTCATTTTAAGAGTTTCGATTGAATAGACAATTGAATACATCATGGCCTGCAATAATTATACAGGTTATGGCATTCATCGCACACCTCTCCATTAATGGGAAATTATTATTAATTATTATAAAGCATGTCGCAGCGTTATCATATTTATACAATAGTTATAATACAATAAAAAGTTGAACACGACACAAAGTATACAATGTGCAGATCAATTATGTGAAGTGCTCATGTTAATAACCAGAATGGGACTGGAGGATCAACCAGGAGTTACTATCCTGATTAGGCTCCCCCAATCATTAATATTGTCGTAACCCCCATCGCTGCTAGGTTTTACATGTAACACAGAGGAACGATTATTCCTTCCTTTTTCCTTTTAATGGAAACCTACTATCACATATTTTCATAGTAAATTATAAGTGGGAGAATAAGTAGCCCACGTGTATGATGATATGAATATGAATATAGAACACATTACTTTGGGGAGTTTTTCCATCCTGTTTCAGAGACAACCGGCGACAGGATCTGGATCGTAGGCGACAGCTTGGTCAGACGTGCCAAGCAGAGGGCGAACATGCTCAACCACCAAGATTTGGGAAGAGCAAGAGGGACGGTCCAATGGCACGGTCAGGGAGGAGCGACGTTACAAGACCTTCCGCGCCTGGTGGAGAATAGGTTGAGATACAACCAACGAGCACCTGCGCTAGTAATCGTGCATTTAGGAACAAATAACTTGGGCCTGAATGATGCCTGCCAATGCAGAATCGCGATCGATATGGCTCTTCAAATTTTACGGACAGCCATGCCTCGTACGCACATCGCCTGGTCGACCATCATCCCACGTCTATTCTATCATAGCAGTCGTGGTTATCGAACATTACAAGACGCCATGGATGGGGTCAGGAAATCGCTCAACAAGTACGCGAGGAGATTAATAGCCCGGCTGCCGAATGCGTCAGTTATTGCTCATTAGTTGGATCCATCCAATTACAGTTTATTTTTAAGAGATGGGGTACACCTGTCCGACAGAGGATCCGACGCTTTCATCGATAATTTCCAAGAAGGAATAGACTCGGGCTTGGGTATATATGAATAGAATATTTATATTCACGGAAACGGGACAATAACACTAATTCGGCTATTAATGAGCCTTGTGGAATTTCGGACAGACTGGGTTCGATGTGATAATGGAATTATTATAACACAAGAAGTTGAGGAATAGCGTGTTGTAACGTGAGTTACATATTCAGATATATACGCCTTCATTTTTGGGATTCACATTAAATTTGAAATTTATTTAATTGCTGATAAATTAGAACCATATTTAAATTAATGATTGATTTTGATGTACTAGTATACATCTTACATAATTGTTAAGCTAGCAGAGGGTGGAGTCAGAGTCACTCGGTCGCACAGTAGCTTCATAAC
The DNA here is from genome assembly GCF_000002235.5 of Strongylocentrotus purpuratus. Lineage (NCBI taxonomy): Eukaryota > Metazoa > Echinodermata > Echinoidea > Camarodonta > Strongylocentrotidae > Strongylocentrotus > Strongylocentrotus purpuratus. Next base: position 23,106,208 of record NW_022145614.1, read on the forward strand.
TACAAAGTGGGCCATAGGGGAATTTTCCCCGACAAAGGAAATATAATTATTTTGCTCGTTAAATTAAGCCACAATGGCAATATTGTCGGGTTTTCGCCTCTATCACTGTCTGGCTAGCAGCAAGAATAATAATATAAGATTACAATATGTAACGGATTGAATCCATGAGAAATACATGAAGTATGATACATGTCATATTAATATTTAGTGAAACAGCATGGGTCCATAGATGGTATTAGGAAGCAACCATGGCAAACCACGCCCAACCCCCCCCCCCCCCCCCCACAAAAAAAAAAAAAAAAAAAAAAAAAAAAATGTGGGTGGAGGATTTCTTTTACTCGTGATTATTCCATGGTTGGTTCCGATTATCACCACTTCTTATATATGCGCTGGTATAGTAGCACCGGGATAACATTGGGGATACTGCAGGAGATACTATCCTGTCGGTGGGTCACGTAAACCCCAGGTATCTGGGGTGATCGGAGGGAGTTACTACCCTTCCGCTGATCGCGTGACTCGAGACCCCACAAATATAGTGTTTCCATAACTATGTTAGTTATGCATTGATGATTTTGTGAGTATTGAAAAGTTGTGGGGATCATCCGTAGGAGATACTATCCTACCGGCAGGTCACGTAAACCCCAGGGACCTGGGGTGATCGGAGGGAATTACTATCCTTCCGCTGATCGCGTGACTCGAGATCCCACAAATATAGTGTTTCCATAACTATGTTAGTTATGCATTGATGATTTTGTGAGTATTGAAAAGTTGTGGGGATCATCCGTAGGAGATACTATCCTACCGGCAGGTCACGTAAACCCCAGGGACCTGGGGTGATCGGAAGGAGTTACTATCCCTCCGCTGATCACGTGACCGGAGATCCCTACAATTTTGAGTTTCACTCATGGTACATGTACCCTTAAGATTGTTGAATCATATCACGTTTATACATTATTGTCGAATTGTTTATGGTGGACCCTCTTTATTGTGGTTATAAGATTTTGTTATTGCTTTTATGCATGTTACTTGTTTTACTTTGACTTTCCTACTTTACATGTTTTGAGGAAAAGGACTCCTAGTTTCGGAGCGGAATAAATGTCGAGCAAACTGCAAATCAGTCTAAAGTTGTCTTCTTCCTAGAATAACGTGATCATAATAAATGATCAGAGTCATTCTGGGAGAGTCAAGGATAGACAAAACAATTGCTGGCATAGGCCAGAAATAGCGCGCGCCTTTTACAGCTGTTTAAGCGGTGCCTTTGTGAGACAGCGACATGTGAAATTTACCTCTGTAAAGAAACCGAAAATGCGCACAGCCAGTGAATCTACAACGGTGGAGTTATGCGCGCAGTAAGCGTGGGAACGCCGTGTGCAAGATTTTCTCACTTTCGACTTTATCTCCGCTCGGAGAAGTCCTTTTTCCCCGGCCCACCCACCCCTCTTTAGTTTAAGTAGAGTTGAAGAAGTAAACTACTTAAAGTTGATTGAGGATTAACAAATTGGAAGTACAATGTTGTTTTGAGTGATATAACGAATTGTATGTACTTAATATCATGGTAACACGGGGGTTGACTGGGGGAGGATTTCTTTTACTCGTGATTATTCCATGGTTGGTTCCGATTATCACCACTTCTTATATATGCGCTGGTATAGTAGCACCGGGATAACATTGGGGATACTGCAGGAGATACTATCCTGTCGGTGGGTCACGTAAACCCCAGGTATCTGGGGTGATCGGAGGGAGTTACTACCCTTCCGCTGATCGCGTGACTCGAGACCCCACAAATATAGTGTTTCCATAACTATGTTAGTTATGCATTGATGATTTTGTGAGTATTGAAAAGTTGTGGGGATCATCCGTAGGAGATACTATCCTACCGGCAGGTCACGTAAACCCCAGGGACCTGGGGTGATCGGAGGGAATTACTATCCTTCCGCTGATCGCGTGACTCGAGATCCCACAAATATAGTGTTTCCATAACTATGTTAGTTATGCATTGATGATTTTGTGAGTATTGAAAAGTTGTGGGGATCATCCGTAGGAGATACTATCCTACCGGCAGGTCACGTAAACCCCAGGGACCTGGGGTGATCGGAAGGAGTTACTATCCCTCCGCTGATCACGTGACCGGAGATCCCTACAATTTTGAGTTTCACTCATGGTACATGTACCCTTAAGATTGTTGAATCATATCACGTTTATACATTATTGTCGAATTGTTTATGGTGGACCCTCTTTATTGTGGTTATAAGATTTTGTTATTGCTTTTATGCATGTTACTTGTTTTACTTTGACTTTCCTACTTTACATGTTTTGAGGAAAAGGACTCCTAGTTTCGGAGCGGAATAAATGTCGAGCAAACTGCAAATCAGTCTAAAGTTGTCTTCTTCCTAGAATACAAATTCCTTTGAGAATCGTTCGACTCGAGATTGACGTGGAGTTAACAAATAAATGAAATTTCAATAAGATGCAAAAAAAGACTTAATCTTATGAGGTGTATTGCTGGTACCAAATGGGGCAATAACTCAGAAATACTTCACTATGTTTATAAAGGCTTAATCCGCTCTGTTTTAGATTATGGAAGTGAAGCTTAAGATGGTGCGAGTAATTCTCTTAAAAAGAAATTAGACACCATAATAATACATAATACATAACATTTATTAGGCGCTTAATACAGGTGTTTCTAAGCGCACCATTGTCTGACTTAAAAATTACCAACTAACACTTGTAATAAACACAACAAATACAATTCCAGGCTCTTAAAAATATTACTGGAGGAGTTCATCTAACTTCTTTACAAGCTCTACAAGTTGAATGCGGGGATATGCCATTGCAACTCAGGAGGAATATGTTTATTGATAAATATCATTAGTATAATACATGCAGCTAAAATTAACCATCCTAATGTACCAAAAAGTCTTATTACCGTGTTGGCAATATGAAAGTTACTCTTGGAAAATGGGCCAAGGTCTTGTCTCAAAAGATTGAGGAACTTGGAAATAGGGAATATTGAAAAACTCACTGAATTCATGACGATTAAACCCTATTGGCACTATAAGATGCCATGTATATCTACAGAAATAAAGGATTTTGTTTCTAAGAAGTTTTCTCGATCAATAGAATAAAAAAATTATGCTGTAGAAGTAATTAAGAAAAATGGAATTAATGTTTAAGGATCTATACAGACACTTCAAAACAACAGGGAGGGTATACGGGAGCAGCTTACTATATCCCAAAATTAAGCTTAAAGGCACACTGTCCTACTTGTAGCTACTTGCTCCCTCTATAGTGAAAACTTCCCAAATCGGTGCCTGTTGGTCCCCCATGATCCTCTTTTTCTTATGTTAAATGAGAGCTGAGTATAATGAGATAGCCATCTGTCACAGTGACCTCGATGGCTCGCTGTGTGGTCTAATCCCTTCAGGCTGAAGTAGTAAAGCCTACCTTTAAGTAAATGCTTAAAAACATCCAATATATCCATCATGAGAGCAGAACTGGTAGCTATATTAATGGCACTTGAATGGATAGATGAATATAATCCAATTGCAGTTGTGATTTTAACAGATTCAGTCTCAGCTTTAGAAGCCATCAAGAATGTGAAATAATCCAGCATAATAGTTGAGATATATGAACAATTATTGGCTATAAATTCCTTCTGTTGATTGCACAAACACAACGCCACTAGGCTATCGTCAATCCAACAGCAAAAGTACTAAGAGAGGACTAGTAACTACGCCCTCTCACATTGCCCCGCGAAAATCATCTAATGACGATGGAAATGCCATTAATCCCAACAACAACAACAACAACAATCAAACATTACATTATGCAAGGATGGCCAAGTTCCAGGAATTTGGAAGATGATGTTCGCTCATTTGCTCAGAAAAAAATAGAGTTGACTATAGAAGATGATGTTCTTCTATGGGGACAAAGAGTTGTCATACCCCAGGATCCTGATATGCGTACCAGGATAGTAGATGAGCTTCATGCTACACATCCAGGCATAGTCAAGATGAAAGCACTAGCTTGATCATTTGTTTGGTGGCCCGGAATAGACAGAAGTTTAGAGTAGAAGGTTCATACTTGTTCAGTGTGCCAGGAACATCAGAACAACCCTCAAGCAGCTCCTATTCATCCTTGGGAGCTCCCAGAGAGACTGTGGATGAGAATACACATCCATTACGCTTCAATTGAGAACCAAGATGTTCTGATAGTTGTAGATCACATAGCAAATGGATAGAAGCTGTTAGAGTTCATCACGCAACCGCTTCTGCCACATTTACTGCTATGAGACGCCTCTTTGCCACACTCGGGATTCCGGAAACATTGGTTAGTGACAATGGAACTCAATATATCTCAGAAAAATATAACAAGTTTAATAACAATAATAATAATAATATGTCTTGTTTACCCAGGGTAGCTTCATCAGTATTCATACTGTTCTCCCTGAGGGCCCTGCAATCATATTATTACCCCGGCCAATCGGAGTCAGGCTTACCCGCACACAATGTATGCACATTCTTCACTCCCTGGGGAGCATTCCAGCCAGTGCATCATTTTTACAAGTGCACACTGCCCCTCACCACCCAGTAGAGAGCAGAGAGAGCTGTTCAGACAGTAAAGAGAGGTGTTAAGAAAACAAGTGGAAATAATTTGGAGATGAGAATCCAAAAATTCTTGATGACATACCGGATCACACCACAAAAACCACCGGTACATGCACAAGTGAACTTCTGTACAAGAGAAGGATTAGAAGCAGATTACACCGTAGATCAAGTCCGTCCAGACTTGACGAAGACTGTGAAACGAAAACAATCTACCATGAAACAGAGGTCAGACGAAAGGACCAAAATGAAGTTACAACATTCAAGACCATGTACTAGTGAAGAACTACCATATGGTCAAATAGCGGAGCTACTCAGTGAGTCAATGTATTTTGTGAAATTGACAGATGGCCGCATGTACAAAAAACTTTTGGAGGGCAGCGTATGTCAATGAAAACATTAATCACTGGTGATATAACTCATGAAATTGTTTTGTTAATACAATATGCATGTTTTTAGGTAGCTCTCATCTAATGTACTTTCAACAAGCTATGCTAGCTCTCTGTTCACATTTGAACAGAGAGCTACACTGATGCAGCAGTAATGTAATTGTTCAATTTTGCACTAAACACAACAAATCCATTAACTAAAAATAAAGCCAGTATACTTTATCTTCAGCATAACATTTGATTCTACCTGATAAAAAGACTTTATCAGAAAAGCTCCGTCTACTACAAGAGTCTGATCAAGCTTGCAAAAATGCAAAAAGGCAAAAACAACACCGGCAAAGCAGGTACATCTTGTTGATTGAGGAAAACGAACGAGACATCGTTTAATTAAAACCACTGTAAGAACACGTGTGTCAATATCCCAGTTGAAACGGTAGATTGAAATTAAAGGGAAGTCCACCCTGAAATTAAGTTAGTTTTAATAGGAGTAGAAAAATGAGAGAAACAAGTCAGTGAAAGTTTGAGCAAATTCCAATTAAAAATAAGGAAGTTAGGATTTTTGAAGTTGTGATCAATCAAACACAAATTGGCAACTCTATGACGTATCATGCGAGCTCAACTTCCATTTGCTCAGTACTAAAAAAATCTAAAATTTTCATTTTCCCTCAAGAAAAATTTCAACCATACATGCACCCTAAATATAATAATTGCAAATATGTTTCTATACTCCCCCTGCAAGGAACAAATATATATTCCGTCATCAATAACAAAGAAAACATGATTTTATGGAATATTATGCACAAAGCAAATGAAGGAGAGCTCGTATAATAAGTCACAGAGTTGCCAATTTGTATTTGATTGATCACAACTTCAATAATTCATAACTTTCTTATTTTCATTCAGAATTTGCTCAAACTTTCACTCACCTGATTTTCTTATTATTCTGCCTCTATCGAAACAAACTTATTTTGGGGGTGGACTTTCCCTTTAATGAGTTTCAATAGGATGTCAGCACACTTGTACATACGACAGTTGGATAATTGCTCCAAAATCAATATCCTACACTATTCCTAGCTTCAACCAACACTATACCAGACACGACACTATACCAGATACGACACTATACCGGACCCGACACTATACCGGACACGACACTATACCGGACACGACACTATACCGGACACGACACTATACCGGACACGACACTATACCGGACACGACACTATACCGGACACGACACTATACCGGACACGACACTATACCGGACCCGACACTATCCCGGACCCGACACTATCCCAGACACGACACTATACCAGACCCGACACTATACCTAACTTTAAACTCCAACCCTAACCCCAAACTTTTGAAACAATAAAGCCCAGAGCTGTTGTCACCAGAGCAATTCTGGATCATTAATTATATTACTTACGCTACTCTTGATGCCTTGTCTTCTGTTCTGCTTCATGACTGGGTCGTCGAATAGAGTCACATGACCACCGAGTATAGACCTGGAGTCCATCCCTTGGTAGCCGATGCCGTGCTGGTCATCCTTGAGAGCAAACATGAAGTCTTGAATATCATCCGGAGCAAAGAGGAATTAGCCCCTCATGAAGTCCTCTTCATCGCTATCTTCATTTGGGCTCTCGTCATCATCTTCCTTGTCACCCTCATCATCACCCTGTGGTTCAAGGATTGGTGGTCTGGCACATCCATAAACCTTCCCATCATCTACAGGAAAAAGGTAAATGAATGATAACATAGTATGACTGCTCCATATCCCATAGTAGTAAACAAGAAATAGCTCTGGAACGAGAAGAAAAAAATTGCAGCAAAGAAATATATTTCTATAGCAAATCAGCAATAACTAGATGGATCTTTGACTGTGCCTGCAGTCGAAAATGATGCCTCTACCATAGAGTGATTTTACAAACCAAAACAGAAGCAATCTTTAAATTTCAAGTTTAATTGAAATCCCTTACAGGTTCTCAGAATATCGTGAATACAAGCTAGTTTTTATATACATGTATGACCCTTTGATTTTTGACCCGATGACCCCAAAATCCAACCAGTTCATTGGCTCATCAAGATACATACATGATTGTGTACAAAGTTTCATGGTGATTTATCAATGGATTCTTGAAATGTGTAAGGGGCAGTGAAAAAACCCTGTATCTTGTGATCTGCAGTCGGGTGACTTATCTACTAGACCACAACACCTCAATATACCTTCAGTATCATGGTGACAAAACCTTTAACTCAATTTCTGGCATGTTTTTTTTTCTCTTAAATTTGAAACTCAGAGACAATTTGATATTCTGATAAAGCAATGTGACATATATATGCAAAAATGATACAAAAAGTTACTATAATAAGGTATGTAAACAATGCTTTAACTTTAAACATGAATGTCTTGACACGCTTCTGAAAACTTACCAAACTGAGGATTCAATAATTCATCGACGATAACTGATCATACTAATACATCCTGATACTCTATTCAAACAACATTGACCAAACAAAAATGTATCAGCATCATAATAATCCTTGGTATGCCTTATACTTACTCTGTAGGTTTAATGATGTCTTGTATCCTACCATCATCAGGGATGATGCTGACATCTGGGGCTGGTCTTTTCTTGGATCCCACCTCCTCACCAGCAAACCTCTGAGTTGTTACAAGCTTTCGTGGAGCTATCCCACACTCTCCTTTGTCCTGTCAACCAAATAATACAACAGTGTTAAATTTGCAAAATCAGAATAAATAAAGTTATCCCATCATTGTCCTCTCATGGAATATCAATGCACAAAGTGTTGCATGAAGTTAAATTGAATATAATTATAATAATAAATCATTGTGGCTTGCTGTTCCTAACAGCACGTAATATTTGCAATTTGCATTCTGATAACTATTTGTAACAGGTGTATTGAAATAATTTGTATTGAGTCACTACTCACTAAGTGTAAATTTTGTTACATTACCAAAATGGCCTATTACTTGGCCCGAGTCATGTCTGGGTCCCGACAATCAGGAACATACAGAGTTACTCACATTAGTCTACGTTCAGTCTGTATCTATTTGTGGTGAGCTAAACTGCTCAGCAAAACTAAGCAACATTGTTGATTCAGTCCTATTATTTTTTCCCTTTTTTACATTAAAAGTATGCTACCTACTCTGACGTGAGAATTTGCATCATTATTGTAAATGTTGTTTGGGTACGAAAGGAAAGAAAACATTTTAAAAAAACATTAATAATTGTACAAGCCTTAACTGGCAAATATAAATTTCTGAGAATTTGTCTGCAGCGAGTCCAAAGTCCGCCCAGCATGCGCCCTTTGCAGCATGTATTGCATTTAAGCTTTTCTGAGCAAGCTAGCTGGGCCTCAAAAGCGCAGACATAATCCCATTTGGTCACATGGCTACGTGTCCTCCCTTTTTGCTTGCTTTTGAGCAAAAATGTCTACCCCCTGCATTAAAGGGATTGTTTAACAATGTTAAATCTGAGATACACGGTCCTACATGTTACCAGTGTCTGTGATATGGTGTAATATTGAAGCCCTAAAAAAAATTGCGCTTCAAAATGATCAAGAAGTGCGTCAAAAAAGTAAAAATCTTTGAGTGACCGGTTTTACCATACTCGTTTCCTCCAATAGACTGTAGTGTTGTGAAAACCGTTCAGCGAACGGTTTTCAAAATTTGTAATTCCAATCATTAATATCTTAATAATCAGACAGGCGATTGGCTTGTAAAAGCCATGGAATTCCTGACTGACCTAAAGGTTTATAATTATCATTGCAGCATGAGCTAAATCAAGGATTATTTCTAAAGGATGTAAGACAAAGTTACCGGATCCCTTTAACTGAAGACTAAAGTGTTTTAAGGTGGATGAACATTTCTGGTGAGCAATACTGCAATTTCTTATATATTTCATCATCTTTATCGGAGTGTCAGTTTCCAAACAACAAAACAGGGACCAGATGGCGATGTGTGGGATGTGGTGTGACCAACCATATTAAGTCAGGTTTACCTATTACCCCAACTGGTTTAGACCAGTATCTCCCTATACATTAGTACACACTCTGGCTCTATGACATTCTCTCCTACTGAATTTTAAGTCATACTCTAAGCTACACATGAAAAAAAAGGGGAGGGGATAAAGTAGTTGTATTGTGACAATAGACTGGTTTAACTAACATATTCAAATTTATCAATGTTTTTTTTCCTGGGGACCTAGTGACAAGGTCCTCCCCTCCCAGGTATTCCATTAACCTGTTTTTAATGAATGAACTACAATACATGGAATCAAGTCTGTATACATTACTTGTTGCTATGCTGGACAAGCCCCCAGCAAGCTTTCGAGTTGTCAAGCTCAACCTTTCTTTTGAAAAATTGAAAATGTTAGTAAACCGGTCTATTACGTCTTTTCAATTTTCAAATACTGTGGCATCGTTCAAGGGGTAGGGTATGCTTACATCTTCATCCATGTAATCCTCTGGTTTGTGATCATGTTGATCAGCCTTCTTCCCTCTTGATGATACAAAGGTTGAAGGGGTAAAACCTGTAAAAGAGAAATCAAAAGGATGTACTTTACTTGGCTACAACTGTAACTGTCTTTAGAAAGTACATCTGAATGCATTCAATGATTTGTGTACTCTATTCAGTGACTCAAAATAGAGGGAGGGACCACAAATCAAACATTTCTCTATACTTTTTCTTCCTGAAAGGACCAAACCTGATGGAGAAAATATGGATAAACATACAAGGAAGGCCCCATGTTCATAAAGAAGAGAATGATTTGTTTCTAAGAAAAGTGTATTTGAACGATTTGTTTTGTACTCATTTTAAAATGATGTAACCTTGTAAATCATGAAAAAAGTCAAAGTGTGATTTACAAATATCTAAAGTGCAAGCAATACCAAAACATTTTTTTTCAAAGGGTGCTTAAACCCCTCTGAGATGTTTATAAAACATCATTTGTTTGTATTCATATACTCATTCAACTTTACCCTCTTTAGATCCGACCGTGTTGAAGAAGCCAGCTGAAAACCCTCCAGTAAAGGCTCCATGGAAACGTTGACGACCTTGTCGATCATGAACAACCCGGTCCTGTACTGATATAGGTTTTGGAAGAGGCTCATCTGTCAAATCATAAGAGAAATATTTGACATTAATATACTAAACTAGTCGCTATTATCGTATCAAATTGGCAATGCATATTTTAAACTGTTACTGTCAATTGTTTCACGGCAAACCGCTGCACAATATACTGATGGTGGGTTGCGGGCGAGCGTGTGAAGTTATCTACCGTCTTTATTTGGACATTTGATGAATATTTACTTCATTTCGAGTAGTAAATTTTGGGTATGTTTTAGTATGAAGGGGTGACCAAAGTTTGCGGATATTTTTCTTTTCTTGCACATTACAAAATATTCAGATCAACATATATCATGTTCCAAACGTCATAAGAATCGGAAGGCTTACCACTACCGACGTCTGTCAAAAAGTGTGACCTAAGTTCATGCATATTTACTGCCCTCTTGTGATGGGCTTTATATATGTAAACATTCCAAAAAGGGACATAGTTGTCGAGGGTGCTCAAATATTTTGTTGTCTCAGTCCCACACAGGCATCGCGTATCGTTCTCCTGTTATAGATCTAAGCGCTTTTAAGTGTTAGTACGCGAACTACGAGCTACGAGTTCGTAATGACATGCACAGTTTTTCCGTTATAATCATTTTGCCTTCGGCGTAGACTAGAAAGAATGAGATTTAGATGACGTCATGCGCAGCGAGAGTTTAAACCACCGCTGCAAGATTTTTATCATGGATTTCGATTTTGACCCATAATTTCCTAAAAATGGACCATTAAATGGAATATGTCAATCAAGTTGGTTAGTGGAACCGAAGTAAGCATAGAGGTCTATACCTAATTTACAATATAAAATGCAGCGGTTATGCATTCTGTGAAAGGAGTAATTCGAGGATAAGTTTTGCAAGTTTGGTGTACTGATTAGTCCACATAACCTACACATTTCGCGGGATAGTCTGTTTCGGTCTCTAGAGAGAGCCGACCGTACCCCAATAAGAGGCTAACGAACGAAAGAGACGAAAAATTCGGTCTACACACCACCATGACCACCTTACTATCTCCAAGCCCGAGTTACGGGTCAAATTGTGGATAGACTTCTGAACTAGCGCCGAGTTTGGTACAGTGGTGCTTGAAATGTTGAGAATCAATAGCAGAGCTTTTAATACACAGTCAGGATAGTATATGCAGCTATGTGTGGCCATGAGCAACGTCAAGAGCGAGCGAGGCCCGACCACGCAGCCAGCCTTAGCCGATCCCCGCCCCTGGGCAGCGCTGTATGCGCCTACTCGTGTCGAACTCGGAAGTCGTAGCCTACAGTACTAAGGGCTTTCATCGAAAGGGTGCGGTGCGGTGCGGCGCGGTGTGGTATGCTCAACGCACCCATTCGATAAAAGAGGGGGGGCTTTTCTCGAAAGGGTGCGTTGAGAGCGGAGTACCGTTTTAACACACCCTTTCGATAAAAGCGGGGGGGGGGGCTTTTCTCGAAAGGGTGCGTCGACTAGTCTTTCGCATCAGTCGTTTAAAATGAGGATCTGGGACAGAAGGTAATAGTTGCCAATTTAAGTATATCGAAAATGTATTAAATAAAATAAAATGGTCTTGATTACAGAGCGGTCTCTTTCGTTATTACTATGTTGATGGGGGAGACAGAGAGAAGGAAAAAAGGGAAAGAGAAAGGGAAGATAAAAGGAAAGAAAGAAGAATAAGAAGAAAGAGGGAAACGGGGGGGGGGGGGGGGGGGGGGGGCGAAGGGCTCTTGCCTCCTCTTAACCCCCCCCCCCCCCCCCCGCCAAAAAAAATAAATAAGAGAGAGAGAGAAGGGAAAGGGAAAGGGAAAGAAAATATAAAAGGAAAGAAAGAAGAAGAAGAAGGAAAGAGGGAACCAGGGGAAGGGCGAAAGGCTCTTACCCCCCCCCCCCCCCCCCGCCAAAAAAATAAATAAGAGAGAGAGAAGGAAAGGGAAAGGGAAAGAAGAGGAATAAGAAGGAAAATGGGAAACGGGGGAAAGGCAAAGGGCTCTTGCCTCCTTCCCCCCCCCACCCCCGCCAAAAATAAATAAGAGAGAGAAGGGAAAGGGAAAGTAAGATAAAAGGAAAGAAAGAAGAGGAAGTAGAAGGAAACGGGGGCGAAGGGCTCTTGCCTCCCCCCCCCCCCCCCCCGCCAAAAAAATAAATAAGAGAGAGTGAGAGAGAGAAGGGAAAGGGAAAGAGAACATAAAAGGAAAGAAAGAGGAAGAAGAAGAAAAGAGGGAAACGGGGGCGAAGGGCTCTTGCCCTCCCCCCCCCCCCCCCCGCCAAAAATATAAATAAGAGAGAGAGAGAGAGAAGGGAAAGGGAAAGGGAAAAGAATATAAAAGGAAAGAAAGAAGAGGAAGAAGAATAAAAAGAGGGAAACGGGGGCGAAGGGCTGTTGCCTCCTCTAATAAATAAATAAATAAATAAGAGAGAGAGAGAGAGAAGGAAAGGGAAAGAGAAGATAAAAGGAGAGAAAGAAGAGGAAGAAGAAGAAAAGAGGGAATTGGGGGCAAAGGGCTCTTGCCTCCTTTTTTTTCTTTCTTTTCCTTTCTTTCCTATTCTCCCTCTTTTTCGTTTTTCTCTTTCTTTCTTTTTCATTTTCCTTTCCCTCTCTTTTTTTCCCCTCCCCCCTTTCTCTTTTTTCCCGACGGCAGCGCAATTTTACAGACAATATCCTGACAGGTGGGGGGGGGGGGGGTGTCGCACCCCCACACCCCCCTTTGGAGACGCCCCTACCTACGCCACTGTTGGCGACCACAAGGCTATCAATACAAATTAAGACATATTAATGAAGATTCTTTTTTAATGTTGCAGAGAGATAAGTATTTTCTCTATGAACTTGTTTAATGGAAGGATAATAAATAATATTAAAAACATGGATACTATAGCGGTATAATGATGAGAGAGATGATTTAAGTCATACATTTTTTCAATGTGATTGGAGTAGACTTGAGGGTGGGGGGCCGTTTCACCGCCGATCGCCGCGAAAATGTGCATGGATGTCAAGTGAAGTGTATAAAAAACTATGGTAATTTCAATTTTTTGAAAAATTCACTCATTTGCATATTTATGGTAATTTATGCAAACAAGGTCAGAGAATTCACATTTTTACCCATAAATCATATATAATTCATATTCAAGCGTTCTTTTTCACTATTATATTCGTTAGAATAATAATACGACAACAAAGTTGGAAGAGCCAGTTTATCCCTATGTTATCTCTTGTTTTGATTATTTGTATTTATGTATTATATTGTTTTTGTTGTTTTATTTCATTTCTAACCACTATTCAACTATTTTGACCCCAAAACAAACACATTAACTTGAAAACAAGACCAAATAACCAATGTTTTCTCTTTTTTTAAAAGAATAAATGGTATTTCCGTTATGTTTGGTACATAAATCACAAAAATGAGCGATTTTAGGGCTAACATGCAAAAACAAAAGGTCACGTGACTCCGCAACTATACGTCCAATTTTCAACAAAAAAATGTTTCAAAAGATGCGTAAGACTTGAAAGAAAAACTTTATATAACCGCCGCGGTTTCGGAGTAGTCGCGAAATTACTAGAGAGCACTAATCTTTTTTTGGGACCCTCGAAAATTTGAAAAATCGTACCCCCCCCCCCCCCCCCTTGAACGCCAGGGAGGGGGGGCCTATCTCCCCAAAACGGTAAAATTAACGTGTTTTTTTTACACGTTTTTTTCACAGGGCGGAGCCCTCAGAAGCTCAGGGGTATTAAACATCAAAATTAATGTCGGATGAGCATAATTTTATACCTTATTATTTGTGACAGTGGCAGGACACAATTTGGTGTTGGGTCCAGGGGGCGGAGCCCCCAGAAGCTCAGGAGTTTTGTCCATTAAATTATTATTATTTTATACCTTATTTGTGACACAGGGGTCACGAATTGGCGTGGGGTCAAGGGGGTGGAGCCCCCGGAAGCTCAGGGGTTTTGGGCAATAAATAACGGCCAGATGAGCATATTTTTATATCTATTTGTGACACTGGCAGGACACAAATTCTTCTTCCTCTTCTTTCTTTCCTTTTATCTTCTCTTTCCCTTTCCTTCTCTCTCTCTCTGATTTATTTTTAGGCGGGGGGGGGGGGGGAGGCAAGAGTCCTCCGCCCTTCCCGTTTCCCTCTTTTCTTCTTCTTCCTCTTCTTTCTTTCCTTTTATATTTTCTTTCCCTCTCCCTTCTCTCTCTCTCTCTCTCTTATTTATTTTTGGCGGGGGGGGAGGGGGAGGGCAAGAGCCCTTCGCCCCCGTTTCCATCTTTTCTTTCCTTTTTCCTCTTCTTTCTTTCCTTTTATATTCTCTTTCCCTTTCGCTTTCAAATCTCTCTCTCTCTCTCTCTCTTTCTCTTATTTATTTTTTGGTGGGGGAGGGCAAGAGCCCTTCGCCCCCGTTTCCCTCTTTTCTTCTTATTCTTTTTCCTCTTCTTTCTTTCCCTTTCCCTTTCCCTTCTCTCTCTCTCTTATTTATTTTTTTTGGCGGGGGGGGGGGGGGGGGGGTGAGGAGGAGGCAAGAGCCCTTCGCCCCCCCCCCCCCCCGGCCGTTTCCCTCTTTTCTTCTTATTCTTCTTTCTTTCCTTTTATCTTCTATTTCCCTTTCCCTTTTTTCCTTCTCTCTGGCTCCCCCATCAACATAGTAATAACGAAAGAGACCACTCTGTAATCAAGACCATTTTATTTTATTTAATACATTTTCGATACACTTAAATTGGCAACTATTACCTTCTGTCCCAGATCCTCATTTTAAACGACTGATGCGAAAGACTAGTCGACGCACCCTTTCGAGAAAAGCCCCCCCCCCCCCCCCCCCCCCCCCCGCTTTTATCGAAAGGGTGTGTTAATACGGTACTCCGCTCTCAACGCACCCTTTCGAGAAAAGCCCCCCCCCCCCCCCCTCTTTTATCGAATGGGTGCGTTGAGCACACCACACCGCGCCGCACCGCACCGCACCCTTTCGATGAAAGCCAGTACTAAGTTACTAGAGTACAAAGATCATACATTCATGTAGATCATAATAACCCCCACGCCATAGGTCAACAATCGGCCATAGCTCTATGATTCATATATTGCACGAGTGTAGGCTAAAATTAACTCACCTTCCTCAATTATTTCAAGAGGGGTCCCAAAGGACACAAAATCTGAATCGGAGTCGGAGTCCATCGTTGATATTCGCGTGGTTATTAGGGGTCGGTTGTTGTTATTTTCAGTTTACGGTGTTTTTAAAGGGAAAAATAGAAAATTAAATAAAGGCGTAAAAGGGACTCTGCTCTGAGTCTGTATGTCCCTGGTCTGAGTCTTTATTTTCACTCTCAATAAAAGCAACATCAACTACCTAAAATTTGCAAACAGCATAGCTTTATCAATAGAAAACAAAACAGCAATTAGAAGGAAAAGAAATTATAAGAATGAGGGTTCAACAAAAAAGAACAGATAGCCTTATACGTTGGCCCCAATTAACAATACATAAACTAGCAAACAGACGAACACTTGAAATAAGATTTTAATTTTTTTTTTTAAAACATGCAATATAATTATAACATTTCACAAAATAATAATACAAATTATAAGTATAATTACTTATGCCCCTCTGTAGCAGGATTGAGTGTGTACTGGGGATTGCGCCTATGTCGGAGCATCGGACAATGGAAAATCAAGGAAACATTTCTTTAAGGTTGAACCAGGGTTTAAGCTCTCATCTCCCTGGTTGAACATGTCATATTTAGCTCTCCATGCTTTTTCCAGGTTGGATTTGAATGAGTTTACAGATGGGCTATCAATTACATAAGCTGGAAGTGCATTCCATAAATTGACGACTCCCTGCGAGAACGATCCCATTCGGACTGAAGTGAAGGCTCTAACTTTCGATAGTTTGAAGCTGTGGGTGTGGCCCCTTGTCAATTGATAAATCAATCAGACGACCTGGATCAAACAATATCACAATAATTGATATGAAAAACAATCAAAGCATGATGTAACATAATCGAGATATATTTCGGAAAATGTTTTAATTAATAAAGAATTTCCCAAACCTTAAGCTGTACGCATGCCCCCCCCCCCCCCCACTCAGTGTTATTTGGGGTACGCATATGCGTGTTCCCTCCTTTTGAAAACACTCCGGTGTGTAAAGTCAATTTTGTGTACTACGAGCCGGACTTTGGTGCGTGAAAAGTACCCTTTTACCGGACATTTTTGTAACACGCGTGCGGTCATTTTGACCCCGAAGTAGGGGGCGGCGGGACGCAGGGGCGGCGGAGCAAATTCCAAAGTGGTGGGCACAAACACTAAAAAGGGCACTTTCTGGACAAAAAGGGCACCTACAAAGGGAAATTTCAAAGCGAAAATATACAATTTTGTTGACATTGGTATATACCCTTACATTGTGATTACATTATCAGGGATGATTTCAATATTTGTTTCTTTTTATACATCATTCAAGATATTGATTGAGCTGAATATTCATTTGCGAGGCGAGGAAAAATTCAATGTTTGTGAGGTCGCAGTGCGAAAAATCTTATAGAGAGGAAAACACCCAATCCTGAGTGGAGTTATAAGCCCATTTTCAAAACGGAAAACTGAAAAGACCTTTGATAAGTACCAGAATTATTATTTCATTTATAAATGCGAGTTAGCTTTTGGGGGAAATTGCTCATAGTCACTTTAAATGATGGGCACTAGTGATGAGAGGAAATGGGGACACTTATCGAAAGGGATAAGACAATTATTACAAAAGGAAAGAGGCTCATATCATTGTGTAGCATGGTGGAATACACTGGGATTAAAGATGTGTGTGAACATGCGGAGTTGTGCTTGAACTTGAAAGTAGCCGAGTTAAAAGGATTTTGAGTCCTAGGGGATATTTGATTGATAAATAAATGGCGTTGGGATAGACTATGTAGCTATATGTAGGTGAAGGGACAAGGGAAAAGGGGTAGAGCAATAGGTCGAGTGGGGTTAAGAACGATAAAAATACTTTGGACAAAAGGTTTGTTTTTGATAGAATTTAGTTAGGTGTTTGTGAAAATGGTGAATGATAACAGAGTCGTTGTATTAGTAGTTAATTGATACTCTAGAGCCTGAGCTGTCACTGGTATCTCGAGAATATCCCAATGAGTGAATCCAGCATACCCACGCTAAAAAGTATAAGGACTTCCCCTTCATTATTTTGACCAATCAGGAATAAAAACAGGTAAAAAGTTTGTGAGAGTTTTGGAATAGAAAGTTTGGACCAATGAAATAAGTTTTTGCCCTGTCCATTAAGAAGTCGACAGTGGTGGGAGATCAGGTGACCAAAAAGTATTATGGGATGGAAAAACAAAGGAAATTAATAAGGAATTTGTTGGACTCGAGGTGCGAGCTAGATGGCTGAACGGTATGTTAATTGAGTATAAAAGACCCAATCCTCCCTTCCCTACACACTTGCATCCCTGGACCCCAAGCATTTGCCACCCCTCTCCTTCCACCCTAAGTTTAATTCAGCCACCACAGACATCTGGAGATCCCCGACTTGTACTGATTAAAGCTTCGTCCACGGAATATTTTGAAAGTTGCTGAACTTCATCTTCTTGTCACTGTGTGCTGACAATAATAGAAAGGGACTGAAACGACAAAGAGTAATACTGCATCTTGCCCTTCTCCAGTAAAAAGAACACTTCCAACCCAGAATAATAGAAAGAGACAAAGGAGAACGCTGATTTTGTGCTCGTATTTGAGAAAGTCAACGATTTCGACGTCACAAGGACCAGGACGAGCACACACCTTTAAGACCCTCCGACGCCCCCAGGACATCGAGAGGAAATTTCAAGTCTGCTACGCCCCGACACGAGTGCGACGAGTCGAGAGACCGGATACAAGAAAGAGCTAAGTCAACCCGTTCCCCCCAATTAAAAAGGCCTATAAACTCTTAAAAACAATTAGTTATCGATCGATCAAAGACTCTAAAAGCCCAAGTAATTTAAATAATCCTTTCCTTTTCCCCTTTCCCCTCCCACTAATAAATATATTTTAAGTGAGTGATTGTTGATGTGGCTGCGTGGGTAAACGAGCTCAAGTAGTTAAGTAATTAGGTAAGGGATAAACACTGAAGAAACACGACACAAGAAATTGTAACCCTTTTTAGAATAAACGACCAAATGAAATTGTAATTGAAACTGTTTATTGTGTATTAATTTGTGTGGTGGTCTCGTGGGGTTTTAACTAACACCCCCACCTCGGCCGCGGTGAGATGATGCTCTCCGACTGGAGTTAACGGACCTAAACAAAAACAATCTCCCGAAAACATAGAACCGCCGCTGCCGAGGGGTCGGGGGCGTTAGAATTGTTAAAAGAGAACTTATCAGACGTGAAAGGGGCACTTATCGCACCTGAAAAGAGGCACTGACGAGATATGATGAGAAGCACTTAAGAGAATAAAAAAGGGGCACTTATGATAAAGGAAAAGCTACTTCTATCAAATTTGAATTGTTTTGTTTACTACTTAATTGAACATTCTTTCGAACGTATGATTTATTTAACTAATAGCATGGGAAACATTTCTTCAATTTGGCGTATTCGAACTCAAATAATAATTGAAGAATACCAACTTTACTATTTAACAGAATCGAGTCTTTCCAACTACCATTTGTAATCACGTGCTTTACTTTACAAATTCGAGCTACGTACCACTTTGAAAACAATAGACAAAGTGTAGATTTTTTAAATGTAATGACTATTTTTCCATAGTATGTCCTCTTCTATTTCTATGACCTCAACTAAACTTCGATATTTAAATTCTGACCATGCATCAAGAATATTTTGATAAAACTCTGACATTCCATTTTGTATACACAGCATTTTTATAAGATATTTGAAAAAATTCCAATCCTGTCGATTCAATAATTGAATAAAGATTTCCATCTACAAGTTGTTTCATCCAATAATTTACTTTTCCAAGATAAATAAAAAGAATTTATTTCCGATTCCATGTCTACCTTATCAAGGCCAGGGGCGTCGCTAGACCTTTTTCAGTGGGGGTGTAGAGGCCAACGATTACCGACAAAACTTGCCACCAATTACCGACAAAATTAAATGTCCCAATATCTACAAATTTAGCGCTATAAATCCGGGGCCGAAGGCTAAATTGTTTTTCCTATGGATTATCTATAGTACTTGCGTATGCGCAAATGGTCATTTTCCTCGACGACATAAATATACGAACTATTTCGTCAACTTAGTCAGCATCATAGCTATATATTTTAATGCAGGCGCGGAGCTCGGATCTTATTTTAGGGAGGGGCGCAGGTGAGTAAGCAAATCACTTTTTCGCGCTCATTAGGGGGTGTGGGTGTTAGGCCTCCCACGCGAAGCGCGGAAGCTTAGACGTTCCCTTAAATTATTAGGAAAAGAAGACGATTTATTGTACCGTTCTCGACTGTTAATCTTTGTCTGAATTCAGTTTCTCCCCCTCCCGCGTAAAGCGCGGAAGCTTTGACGTTTCATTAAGTTATGAGAAAAAGCTTACGATTCGGTGTACTGTTCTCGACTCTTAATCCTTATCTGAATTCAGTTCTCCCGCGCGAAGCGCGGAAGTATTGACGTTTCATTAAATTATTAAAGAAAGTAGACGATTCGTTGAACCGTGCTCGTCTCATAATCCTTGTCTGAATGAAATTTCTCCCTCCCGCGCGAAGCGTGGAAGTTTTGACGTTTCATTAAATTATTAGAGAAAGAAGACGATTCTTTGCACCGTTTTCGACTCTTATTTATCCCTATTTATCAGAATTCAGTTTTTCCCCTCTAGCGCGAAGCGCGGAAGCTTTGGTGTTTCCTTAAATTATTAGAGAAAGCAGACGATTCGTTGTACTGTTTTCGACTCTTAATAAGCCCTAAATGTCTGAATTCAGTTTCCCCATTTTAGCGCGAAGCGCTGAAGCTTTGACATTTCCTTAAATTTTTAGAGAAAGAAGACGATTCGTTGTACCGTTTTCGACTGTTAATCCTTGTCTGAATGTGAAGCGCGGAAGCTTTGACGTTTCATTAAATTATTACAGAAAGCAGATAATTCGTTGCACCGTTTTTCGATTCTTATTTATCCCTATTTTTCTTAATTCAGTTCCTCCTCTCGCGCGAAGCGTGGAAGCTTTGAGGTTTTCTTAAATTATTAGAGAAAGCAGATGATTCGTTGCACCGTTTTTCGACTCTTATTTATTCTTATTTGTCTGAATTCAGTTCCCCCTCTCGCGCGAAGCGTGGAAGCTTTGACGTTTCCATAAATTATTAGAGGAAGCAGACGATTCGTTGTACTGTTTTCGACTCTTAATAAGCCCTAAATGTCTGAATTCAGTTTCCCCATTTTAGCGCGAAGCGCTGAAGCTTTGACATTTCCTTAAATTTTTAGAGAAAGAAGACGATTCGTTGTACCGTTTTCGACTGTTAATCCTTGTCTGAATGTGAAGCGCGGAAGCTTTGACGTTTCATTAAATTATTATGAAAAGAAGACGATTCGTTGAACTGTGCCCAACTCTTAATCCTTGAATGAATTCAGTTTCTCCCCCTCTTTTGACGTTTCATTGAATTAAAAGAAAAAGCAGACGATTCGGTGAACTGTTCTATACTCTTAATCCTTATCTGAATTCAGTTCTCCCTCGCGAAGCGCGGAAGCTTTGACGTTTCATTAAATTATTACAGAAAGCAGATAATTCGTTGCACCGTTTTTCGATTCTTATTTATCCCTATTTTTCTTAATTCAGTTCCTCCTCTCGCGCGAAGCGTGGAAGCTTTGAGGTTTTCTTAAATTATTAGAGAAAGCAGATGATTCGTTGCACCGTTTTTCGACTCTTATCAGGTGGGCTGTATCTAATACAGACCACCTTATATTTTTGTTAAAATTGCCTTTATTTATTTATTTATTTCTTTATTTCTTTATTTTTCTTATTTCCACCCACTTTTTTGTTAGCAAGATAACTTTGTAATGGTTCTATCAAATGCTTTGATATTTGGCACACATATGTATAGGCATATGGACAAAACACGGTAAAGTTTTCAACCTTGACCTTGACTGATGACGTCATCTAGGCGCCATTTTGTGAAATTTTCGGAAAATCAATTCATGATCATATCTTCATAACCAAAAGGTATTTCTCATTCATATTTATCATGATCAAGGTCAATATCAGTCCGGTTAATTTCAGGTCAAAATACGCGCGCGTGCGCGTACGTCCGCGCGTCAATGCGCGCGCAAATTTTTTAAATGTTCAAAATCATCTCAAATTTATTTTGCATACGTTTTAGGTCATTTTAAGCATTTTATAAAAAATCGCGCGTACGAGCATGCGCGCGCGTTTTCGCGCGTAACACCATTAAAAAACATAGAATCGCCATTTTTTTTTCTTTGATGATATTTCTCATATTTTTTCGAGGAATTTGATACCATGTTTATCTCTTTATGACCATTAATAACAACATGAGCGTCAATTCAAGATAAATGTCCGTGCGCGCGAGCTCTTTTAATACATAGCATATATGGGCAAAAACATGCCTATACAAAATCCATTATAGCTCTTTGAAATGAACCGTGACCTTCATTTTTTTCTCATATTTAGATAAAGTATGAGTCGGAGATATGATTACATGTCTCATTTTGCCATTAAGTGTATCGTGACATCATCATAATGGCCTTGGAACTCAAAATACGAATTTGCATATTATGAAGTCAGCATATTTATGTAAAATTGATTGTATCTCTGTATATATTGATCGATTTTCTTCAAAATTTCGATATGTTGTAGCTAAGATAATTTTCTACAAGTTCAATAATAATCATTTTTCATTTTGATGACGTCATCAGAGTGAAAATTTCGATTAAAGGCCTCATGTCAGAAATTTCATAATTTGCGTGTTATGACTATAGAAGGAGCATTTCGTTCACATCATTAATCTACATGACATTGTTTTTAGCAGTATCTCGCTTATTTTTGCTCTATTTTGTATCAAATTTTAGTTGACCAGCCCACCTATACTTGTTCCAAACAAGTATTATATGTCTAGTCAGGTGGGCTGTATAACGTACAGACCACCTTATAATTTCGTTAGAATTGCCTTTATTTATTTATTTATTTATTATCAGGTGGGCTGTATAACGTACAGACCACCTTATAATTTCGTTAGAATTGCCTTTATTTATTATTTATTATCAGGTGGGCTGTATCTAATACAGACCACCTTATATTTTTGTTAAAATTGCCTTTATTTATTTATTTATTTCTTTATTTCTTTATTTTTCTTATTTCCACCCACTTTTTTGTTAGCAAGATAACTTTGTAATGGTTCTATCAAATGCTTTGATATTTGGCACACATATGTATAGGCATATGGACAAAACACGGTAAAGTTTTCAACCTTGACCTTGACTGATGACGTCATCTAGGCGCCATTTTGTGAAATTTTCGGAAAATCAATTCATGATCATATCTTCATAACCAAAAGGTATTTCTCATTCATATTTATCATGATCAAGGTCAATATCAGTCCGGTTAATTTCAGGTCAAAATACGCGCGCGTGCGCGTACGTCCGCGCGTCAATGCGCGCGCAAATTTTTTAAATGTTCAAAATCATCTCAAATTTATTTTGCATACGTTTTAGGTCATTTTAAGCATTTTATAAAAGATCGCGCGTACGAGCATGCGCGCGCGTTTTCGCGCGTAACACCATTAAAAAACATAGAATCGCCATTTTTTTTTCCTTCATGATATTTCTCATATTTTTTCGAGGAATTTGATACCATGTTTATCTCTTTATGACCATTAATAACAACATGAGCGTCAATTCAAGATAAATGTCCGTGCGCGCGAGCTCTTTTAATACATAGCATATATGGGCAAAAACATGCCTATACAAAATCCATTATAGCTCTTTGAAATGAACCGTGACATTCATTTTTTTCTCATATTTAGATAAAGTATGAGTCGGAGATATGATTACATGTCTCATTTTGCCATTAAGTGTATCGTGACATCATCATAATGGCCTTGGAACTCAAAATACGAATTTGCATATTATGAAGTCAGCATATTTATGTAAAATTGATTGTATCTCTGTATATATTGATCGATTTTCTTCAAAATTTCGATATGTTGTGGCTAAGATAATTTTCTACAAGTTCAATAATAATCATTTTTCATTTTGATGACGTCATCAGAGTGAAAATTTCGATTAAAGGCCTCATGTCAGAAATTTCACAATTTGCGTGTTATGACTATAGAAGGTGCATTTCGTTCACATCATTAATCTACATGACATTGTTTTTAGCAGTATCTCGCTTATTTTTGCTCTATTTTGTATCAAATTTTAGTTGACCAGCCCACCTATACTTGTTCCAAACAAGTATTATATGTCTAGTTTATTATATATTTTTCTTATTTCTAACCACTTTTTTGTTGGCAAGATAACTTGGAAATGGCTCAATCAAATAATTTGAAATTTGGCACACATATGTATAGGCATATGTACAAAGCACAATAACGTTTTCAACATTGACCTTCACTGATGACGTCATCTAGGCGCCATTTTGTAAAATTTTACGAAAATCAACTCCTGATCATATCTTCATAACCAAAAGATATTTCTGATTCATATTTATCATGATCAGGGTCAATATCCGTCCGGTCAATTTCAGGTCAAATAACGCGCGCGTGCGCGTACGTCCGCGCGTCAATGCGCGCGCAAAATTTTGAAATGCTCAAAATCGTCTCAAAATCATTTTGCATACGTTTTAGGCCATTCTAAGCATTTTTTAAAAAATCGCGCACACGCGCATGCGCGCGCGTTTTCGCGCGTAAAACTATTAGACACCATAGAATCGCCATTTTTTTTCTTTCATAATATTCCACATATTCTTACAAACAAATTGATACCATGTTTGTCTCTTTATGACTATAAATAATTGAATAATCGACCGTTTAACATAAATTTCAGTGCGCGCGAGCTCTTGTAATACATAGCATATATGGGCAAAAACATGCCTATGCAAAATCCATTATAGCTCTTTAGGATGCAAGGTGACCCCAATTTTTTTTTCATATTTTGAGCGAGTATGAATCAGAGATATGATTTCATGTCTCATTTGACCCTCAATTAACTCATGACGTCATCATAATGGCCTCCGAACTCAAAATTTCAATTTGCCTATTATGACGTCAGCATTTTTTTGGAAAATTGATTGTATCTTTCTAAAATTGATTAATTTTCTTTAAAATTTTGATATGTTCTAGCTGAGACAATTCTCTACAAATCCAGTTGTCACAATTTTTCATTTTGACAAAGGCATCATGGCGTATTTTTGCGATTAAAGGAGGCAAGCTAATTTTTTCACATTTTGCGTGTATTCTCTATGGGACATGACTTTTTCTCAAAACTTGATTCTACATTCCCGTCTTTCGCGAGCAATATCTACGTCGTTTTAGCTTCATTTACGCTGAACTCCGAATATGTTGTAGCTGAGACAAAAAGCTATTTCAAATGTACCCTTTATTTTGTCTCAATTTTTTGTTGGATCAGCCCACCTATACTTGTTCCAAACAAGTATTACAAATCTAGTTTATTCTTATTTGTCTGAATTCAGTTCCCCCTCTCGCGCGAAGCGTGGAAGCTTTGACGTTTCCATAAATTATTAGAGGAAGCAGACGATTCGTTGTACCGTTTTCGACTCTTAATAAGCCCTAAATGTCTGAATACAGTTTTCCCCTTTAGCGCGAAGCGCGAAAGCTTTGACATTTCCTTAAATTATTAGAGAAAGAAGACGATTCGTTGAACTGTGCCCAACTATTAATCCTTGTCTGAATTCAGTTTCTCCCCCTCCCGCGCGAAGCGTGGAAGCTTTGACGTTTCATTAAATTATGAGAAAAAGCAGACGATTTAGTGTAGTGTTCTCGACTCTTAAACCTTATCTGACTTCAGTTCTCCCCCTCCCGCGCGAAGCGCGGAAGCTTTGACGTTTCATTAAATCATTAGAGAAAGTACACGATTCGTTGAACCGCGCTCGACTCCTAATCCTTGTCTGAATTCAGTTTCTCCCCCTCCCGCGCGAGGCGCGGTAGTCCTAACGTTTCATTAAATTATAAGAAAAAGCAGACGATTTGGTGTACTGCTACTGTTCTCGACTCTTAATCCTCATCTGAATTCAGTTCTCCCGTGCGAAGCGCGGAAGTTTTGACGTTTAATTAAATTATTAGAGAAAGTAAACGATTCGTTGAACCGTGCTCGTCTCTTAATCCTTGTTTGAATGAAGTTTCCCCCTCCCGCGCGAAGAGCGGAAGTTTTGACGTTTCATTAGATTATTAGAGAAAGAAGACGATTCGTTGCACCGTTTTCGACTCTTATTAAGCCCTATTTATTTGAATTCAGTTCCCCCTCTCGCGCGAAGCGTGGAAGCTTTGAGGTTTCCTTAAATTATTAGAGAAAGCAGATGATTCGTTGCACCGTTTTTCGACTCTTTTTTTATCCTTATTTGTCTGAATTCAGTTCCCCCTCTTGCGCGAAGCGTGGAAGCTTTGAGGTTTCCATAAATTATTAGAGAAATCAGATGATTCGTTGTACCGTTTTCGACTCTTAAAGGTAATACAAAGTTTTGGTATGGGGTCATGAATTTGGTTCAAATGAACTTATTTGAAAAATATGTGAGCCTACAATATTCAGTGATCTTTGTCGCGGTTGAAATCGAATCTAAAGTTATGAAATTGTCAATAATAAACTCTTTATGTTGTATAGCTCCCTCTCAAGGTCAAGATATTAATTAAGCTATAAAACAATGTTTCTTGACTAAAATCGACCGATTTGCTATTCCCGTTTGGAAAATTCGCAGCTACCATTGTACGGCCGTAGGCGCTCTTTAAAATTTATCTAAATTTACTGGGAGCACCGGTAAATTTTTATATTCAATTTTTCTCAAGAGCAGAAGTGTTTTATGGGCTAAATTTTTAGTGCCCTTGATACATCCGCATGGGCATCCAAAATTATCAAAATTGTTAAGAATCACTATCCAACCAATTTTCGAAATTTCCCAAAACTTTGTATTACCTTTAGTAAGCCCCAATTGTCTGAATTCAGTTTCCCCCTTTACAGCGAAGCGCGGAAGCTTTGACGTTTCCTTAAATTATTAGAGAAAGCAGACGATTCGTTGTACTGTTTTCGACTCTTAATAAGCCCTAAATGTCTGAATTCAGTTTCCCCATTTTAGCGCGTAGCGCTGAAGCTTTGACATTTCCTTAAATTTTTAGAGAAAGAAGACGATTCGTTGTACCGTTTTCGACTGTTAATCCTTGTCTGAATGTGAAGCGCGGAAGCTTTGACGTTTCATTAAATTATTATGAAAAGAAGACGATTCGTTGAACTGTGCCCAACTCTTAATCCTTGAATGAATTCAGTTTCTCCCCCTCTTTTGACGTTTCATTGAATTAAAAGAAAAAGCAGACGATTCGGTGAACTGTTCTATACTCTTAATCCTTATCTGAATTCAGTTCTCCCTCGCGAAGCGCGGAAGCTTTGACGTTTCATTAAATTATTACAGAAAGCAGATAATTCGTTGCACCGTTTTTCGATTCTTATTTATCCCTATTTTTCTTAATTCAGTTCCTCCTCTCGCGCGAAGCGTGGAAGCTTTGAGGTTTTCTTAAATTATTAGAGAAAGCAGATGATTCGTTGCACCGTTTTTCGACTCTTATTTATTCTTATTTGTCTGAATTCAGTTCCCCCTCTCGCGCGAAGCGTGGAAGCTTTGACGTTTCCATAAATTATTAGAGGAAGCAGACGATTCGTTGTACCGTTTTCGACTCTTAATAAGCCCTAAATGTCTGAATACAGTTTTCCCCTTTAGCGCGAAGCGCGAAAGCTTTGACATTTCCTTAAATTATTAGAGAAAGAAGACGATTCGTTGAACTGTGCCCAACTATTAATCCTTGTCTGAATTCAGTTTCTCCCCCTCCCGCGCGAAGCGTGGAAGCTTTGACGTTTCATTAAATTATGAGAAAAAGCAGACGATTTAGTGTAGTGTTCTCGACTCTTAAACCTTATCTGACTTCAGTTCTCCCCCTCCCGCGCGAAGCGCGGAAGCTTTGACGTTTCATTAAATCATTAGAGAAAGTACACGATTCGTTGAACCGCGCTCGACTCCTAATCCTTGTCTGAATTCAGTTTCTCCCCCTCCCGCGCGAGGCGCGGTAGTCCTAACGTTTCATTAAATTATAAGAAAAAGCAGACGATTTGGTGTACTGCTACTGTTCTCGACTCTTAATCCTCATCTGAATTCAGTTCTCCCGTGCGAAGCGCGGAAGTTTTGACGTTTAATTAAATTATTAGAGAAAGTAAACGATTCGTTGAACCGTGCTCGTCTCTTAATCCTTGTTTGAATGAAGTTTCCCCCTCCCGCGCGAAGAGCGGAAGTTTTGACGTTTCATTAGATTATTAGAGAAAGAAGACGATTCGTTGCACCGTTTTCGACTCTTATTAAGCCCTATTTATTTGAATTCAGTTCCCCCTCTCGCGCGAAGCGTGGAAGCTTTGAGGTTTCCTTAAATTATTAGAGAAAGCAGATGATTCGTTGCACCGTTTTTCGACTCTTTTTTATCCTTATTTGTCTGAATTCAGTTCCCCCTCTTGCGCGAAGCGTGGAAGCTTTGAGGTTTCCATAAATTATTAGAGAAAGCAGATGATTCGTTGTACCGTTTTCGACTCTTAAAGGTAATACAAAGTTTTGGTATGGGGTCATGAATTTGGTTCAAATGAACTTATTTGAAAAATATGTGAGCCTACAATATTCAGTGATCTTTGTCGCGGTTGAAATCGAATCTAAAGTTATGAAATTGTCAATAATAAACTCTTTATGTTGTATAGCTCCCTCTCAAGGTCAAGATATTAATTAAGCTATAAAACAATGTTTCTTGACTAAAATCGACCGATTTGCTATTCCCGTTTGGAAAATTCGCAGCTACCATTGTACGGCCGTAGGCGCTCTTTAAAATTTATCTAAATTTACTGGGAGCACCGGTAAATTTTTATATTCAATTTTTCTCAAGAGCAGAAGTGTTTTATGGGCTAAATTTTTAGTGCCCTTGATACATCCGCATGGGCATCCAAAATTATCAAAATTGTTAAGAATCACTATCCAACCAATTTTCGAAATTTCCCAAAATTTTGTATTACCTTTAGTAAGCCCCAATTGTCTGAATTCAGTTTCCCCCTTTACAGCGAAGCGCGGAAGCTTTGACGTTTCCTTAAATTATTAGAGAAAGCAGATAATTCGTTATACCGTTTTCGACTCGTCTAAATGAAGTTTTCCCCTCCCGCGCGAAGCGCGGAATCTTTGGCTTTCATCATAATAGAGAGAAAGGAAGACGATTCGTCGTACCGTTGTTGAATCTTAATCCTTGTTTGAATTTAGTTTCCCCGAAAATTTTAAACCTCTGATTTTTTTAGCTGATATTATAGGAAGGTGAAACTTCGAGAAAATACAAGTATTTTAGTTGTAGTCACTCTCGAAGTCGTCACAGCGGATAAACAGTCACAGTTCGAAGGGGAAAAAACTTGTCGGCCGACCGACAATATACATCTCACCGATTTTAAACTTCTGCATTGATATAGTAGGCCTACACGAGGATTGAGCAAGAATACCGACACAGCTGACCCGACACAGCAACATATTTACCCGTGTCTTTCTTACTCCCTCGACGAGACGACTCAACCCAACAACCCCCCTCCCTCTTTTACACCCACTCCTCCTCTCTCAGGCTCTTACCTCCCCTCTCTCTCTCCTCTCTTTCATCCCCCGTTTCTTTTGTTTCCCTTTTCTCTCTTTTTTCTACTTTTTTTTCCTCTTCTTTCTTTTCCTTTCTTTCTTCTCTTTTCTTTCCTTTCTCTTCCTTTCTTTTCCTTTCTTTCCTTTCTTTTCCTTTCTTTCTTTTCTTTTCCTTTTCTTTTTTCTTTTGTTTCCCTTTTCACTCTCTTTTTTTCCCTCCCCCTTTTCTCCTTTTCCCCGACGGCAGCGCAATTTTACCGACAATATCCTGACAGGTGGGGGTGTCGCACCCCACCCCCCCCCCCCCCTCCTTTGGCGACGCCCCTGATCAAGACCACCATCTAACTGTTTATTTATACAGACATTTCTTTTCACTCTTTCTCTTTTTGAACTCCAAAGAAAAGCATATATACTTTTATTCCATGAATTGATAACAAAATTAGGAGCAGGTACTACAGTTGCCGTATAAACAATTTGTGAAACGATTAAGGCTTTAGTAACAACCACTTTACCATAAAACGTTAATATTTTCTGTTTCCAGTTTTTTAATATATTTTGAATTGGTTTCGATTTCTTTTTTTGTCTTCATCCCAAATTAAACATCCATTTCCCTTTAATTGTTCCTGATTGATTCACAAATATTTTATTGGTTGTTCAGTACATTCCCCACATTCTCCATTCGCATAATCTGTATTGTCCCAATTTACTTGAAGACCTGCCAGTTCTCCAAAATTTCTGACCTCTTCCATAACCTTAATCCCGGATTCTGAACTATTTACAAAAATGGTTGTGTCATCTGCAAATTGAGACACATTTAATTCGGACAATGCAGAACCTAATATATCAATTCCTTTTATATCTTCGTTTTGTCGGATCTTACATGCTAGAAATTCAGCTACAATAACGAAACGTAAAGAAGACAATAGGCATCCCTTTCTTACCCCTTACCCAATAGTCCAGTAGACGGTACCATATACCATGTACATGACCTGGAAAAGTTGTTAAGTACAAGGTTTTTTGTGGATTCGTGTTCTAAATGGGTAACGAAGTAAATTCAGCTTGGTTGCCAGCTTGGCAACCTTGGGCAACTTTTGGTAATAGCCTAATTAGCATAATCATATAACTAGCATGATGTGCAATATGTAAAAATGTTGCTAATCTTAATCCAGGAAGCCTGAAAACATGGATAATACGACTTTTCTATGACGAAAAATTCATTTATGACACCAGTTCTTATTTTTAAGTAATGCAATCGTCTTAAAAAGCATAATTAGCATAATTTCGCTTGTAAGTATTCTTGTAACTATAACGATTGAACATCTTAGTTCACTTTCTTCTTCCGAGCTTTCGTTCTTGCTTTCTTTATTCTTTTTGCAGATTTCTGTTGGTTTTCTGTTGCGTTTTTTGGGGGGTTGGGGTTGGATTTTCAGCTGACGGGGCTGAATATTCACTATCGCTATCGCTCGAAGCATCGATGGTAACGTCGCCGAACATCTTCATCTCGCGCAGGAGTCACGGTGATCGCTGGTGGTTCTTTTTGATTTTCATCATACGTAGGTTGAATCGTGTCTGATACGGTGGTTGCCTTGATAACGACTGGAATTAATAGCACTGGAGACTTTATAAATAAAGTCAAGAAGAGTCGTCCATGCGGAGTGAAAAGGCTTACGAAACCATACTGAACGTTATGTTAAATGTTGCATGGGCACATAGAAAAAATACAACCTTTCATACGAACATCACTAAAAAAAAATAGAAAATATAGGAGGAACCAAAATGGGACGATAATTTGAAATGTCATCTAGAGATCCATTTTCATGTACAGGAATGACTTTCACCATTTTAAGCTTATCGGGGAAAGGGCCTTTAGAAATATGCAAATTAAAAATTGAACAAAGAGGTACACAAAATAAGGTAATTATTTTCTTAACAACACCAAAATCAATCTCATCATACCCCTCAGTTGTAAAACTTCGGCTGAACTGAGAAACAAAAGAATCAAGAACAATAAAGAAAAAATAGAATTAAACTAAACAAAAATATTTCAGAAAAACAAGGAAGAAATAAGTATACGTGTATTTAAAGGCTAAGGAGGCATGCGGCGGGGGGGGGGGGGGGTCGGGATAACAACCAAGTTGACCGAAGGCCCGCGAGACCGAAAACCATACGTGTGCAGTTATACAACATTATGCTGGCGCACAAACATTACCTCTTCTCGTATAATATAGTGGAGGAAAAAGATTGTGACATTGGCTGCTTTAAATGCAGAAATAACGCATCTATTTAGTTAACAGACCGATATTGAAATGCAACTTTTTATCATACCTTAGTTTACTTGCCTCAATTCAGACGTCGCTTGCAGAAAATTCAAGAGAAACTCTACAAAATGTTATTAAGGGGATCTCGTCACCCACTTTATTACGCAATATCACTCAGAAATGTTTATGTAGCCCGTAAACTAATGTTAGGGGCTGATTATTAAAAGAACCCATTTTTATTTGAAAACTGAAAGCGATTGCAAAGTTTTCTGTTTCCTTAAGCCCGTCTCACACCAAACTAGTTCTCACTAGTTCTGGAAAATGTTGCCAAACGGGCTCTAACTGTGTGCGAACGGAGTTGAACGTAGTAGCAACTGTTTACGATCTGTTTAAGAACTTCATGGGCGGGTTCGGGAAAGGGAAAGTGCTCTAGAACTTTGAGCCTGTTCAAGAGGACGTACTACAAACGACTGATTGCCGTACTATGAACGGAATTGTCGTACTTCGATCCTACTAGGAACGTGTAACAACGTGCTGTGGTCGAGCATTAATTATCAGCAGTATAAGCCCCCATCACACAAAACTAGTTCTCACTACGTTCTAGAACCGTCCTAGAAAATCGTAAAAACGGGTCATGGTCGGGGTAGAATGGGTAAATAATTTCTACGACCCGATCCTAGATCGTTCATTAACAGTCCTCAATCCCGGCCCCCCACTCAGAGGTCGGAATGACCGCATGCGTGTTGCCAAAATGTCCGGTAAAGGGGTATTTTTCGTGCGACAAAGTCCGGCCCGAGAATTGTAAAAAAAGGGGTGTATTTGACTTTCCACCCTGAGATTTCTTTAAAAAGGGGGTGTTTTTCTTTTTTTCTCTCATCTCTTTGGACCCCTGAGAAAATATTCTGAATTTAGGGGGGTACATTGAGCATTTTTCCTGATTTAGGGGGGTCTCCAAGGCAGGAAAAGCCTGTGAAAAGCCCGCGAAAGGGGGGTTGGAAATGTTGGCAGTCCTCAGATAGGGGGTGCTTTCAAAAAGAGGGTACGAGCATATGCGTACCCTAAATAACACTGAGTGGGGGGGGGGCCGGGTCCTCAATACGTACATCTCGTCTGTACCCCGTCCACAGTCAGTGCATCAAATTCAGATCGGCTAAATTGGCCATTTCCAAGCAGTCCAAGCTCGATCGTAATCAGTTTAAACCAGTTTTTAACTAGTTTTACGTCGTTCCCAAAACGTCCAAACCATTCCAACTAGTTCACAACATGTTGTAACTAGTTTGTAAGTTTGTAGTTCCTTGGGCGTTCGAACGCGCCCATATAGGCCCAATGGCTAT
This sequence comes from Strongylocentrotus purpuratus, assembly GCF_000002235.5. Classification (NCBI taxonomy): domain Eukaryota; kingdom Metazoa; phylum Echinodermata; class Echinoidea; order Camarodonta; family Strongylocentrotidae; genus Strongylocentrotus; species Strongylocentrotus purpuratus. The sequence continues at coordinate 23,138,669 of NW_022145614.1, forward strand.
GAAAACCCAGCGCGTTCTTGCCATTCCTCATTTCCGTTCAATTACTCTTATTGCTGATATTATTGATGCTCGACGTCACGTTGTAACACGTTCCTAGTAGGACCTAAGTACGGCAATTCTGTTCGTAGTACGTACATCTCGTTTTAAGTACGTCGTCACTCCGTCTAAATGCTGGACAGGGAAAATTTTGAACAGGCTCAAAGTTCTGGAGCACACTTCCCGTCCCAGCCAGTCCGAGCCCGTCCATAAAGTTTTTACACAAATCGTTAACAGTTGCTACTACACCTTTCACAGTTTGAGCCCGTTTGGCAACATTTTACAGAACGTAATGAGCACTAGTTTGGTGTGATTGGGGCTTTACTGTCCAACTCTTTTCCCGTTACATGTCGCAAAGTGAGGAAGTTGGTTTTTTATCAAATGCCAGATATCTTGAAGCCTTTATTGAATATTAGTCTCTCACAAAACATTGTTTTATAACGAGACAAAAGATACGATGCAGAAGCGGAAATCTCATTTTCATATTTCATAAGAATTTTCAATCTTAAAGATATTGTAATTATACAACATATAAACCGTGTAAATAAAAAGTTTTATTAAAGGAATTAAAACATGAAAACTGCAATATTTAAATGCCGGTGCCTTGGGATAAAAAGTTTTCGTTCGAGACCCAAGTCTTCGAAGTGAAAATCAAAAGGAAACGAGATGAATGCCAGCGTAAGACAATTTTTCTTACACTAAAGAATTTTGTCTCTCTCTTTTTTTGTTGATATAATACGAGTCTAGAAATAATTATAATGTGAACGGGAGGATACGTCCTTACTCATAAAAAGGCTTTCTTCCATGTGAATGAGGTATTTTCAAATCTGTCATGAAAACAAAAAAAGAAATACAAGTCCATTATAACTACTAGCGTTCAAAAATTGTGTTTGTAGGCCGATACACGCGTCTATATCATAATCATACAATAATTACAATTATCTCCATCCCCTCTCTTTTCTTCCCCCTTCCCCTACCTCTTTGTCACTATGTCCCTCCACTCTCTCTCTCTCTCTCTCCCTCTCTCTCCCCTTCCTCTCTCTCTCTCTCTCTCTCTCTCACCACGTCAATAATTAAATGCATTTTTACACATCCCTATGAAATAATCTAAAAAGTCGTGTTTGAAAAGACATATTTCAATGAACTATTTTTTAATTGGTTCTCTCTAGGCTAGCGCAGTCTCCATAATGTACACTCAATTTGACATGTTCCTCGTGTTACGTTATAAAGCATTATATACACCCCAAATGCAACCATGCACCTTTTTTTTTTTTTTTGTAAGGCTAAACATTTCCATGGGCTTATAGGGTTATTCCCTTTCACAGACCTTCTCAACAGAATTTTGATTTTCAGTTCAAAATTACTTTTATTTCAATTTTCCGTAGCTACCCCAGATCAGACATTTAAGAATAAGACGGAAAAATAGCCTTAAGATTTAATTTTTGTTGAGCTTTCTTTACTGCCCCTCCAAAATATGCCATGCAAGGTTTGCCTCCATGTGCTAATAATTGAATGCTGACCAACCATCAGCCCCCCCCCCCCCCTCCATAATATTCCTGTTTACAGGCCTGTCCTGAATGAACAACCCATGTGCCATGCAGCGGTTTGTTTAACAAAAATGGAAGCATGAAAGAGAAATCGCCCCCTCCTCTCTCTCCCTAGTAATATCATATATAACATAATTCAATAGTACAAAGTACACTTCAAACACCTTTAACAGTTTGACCATAACAGAAAGTATGTCATGAATAACACTAATACTAATATTTAAAGATGTGTTATAGGCCTACATTGGGTTAAGTTTAAGTGAAATAAAACCCCGGTTTTATCTGACTCAATTAATCAATGTATTATAGCATAATTATTTCTGTTTCCATTTCCATGCATACAGTAATGATAATACCTTCCAGTCATTAACTTTAACCCAGGTATTTCTAATGCCTGGGGATACCTGGGGATAGAGGCAATAGATGCAATTTAGGAAAGGCATAACACTCTCAATGAGTGGAAATTATTATTTGATCACTTAAATGAACTTGCAAAAATGATAATTTCTAGCATTATTGACCCCCGTTTGATACCTCTTTTCAATATTGTAGTATAGTAGTATCTAAATCTAACCTTCACTCGTTGACACACGCAGTTAAAACGCAATAAGTATTTTATATACCTCATACATAGATTGTCATTCACTGATTGGTCAAGACTATATCACATGTCAAGGAGCATTTCGATCTATCAAGTATCATTACGTCAGAGGGGTTGATAGCTACTATCAAACCCTGGGATAGGACCCCTAACCCCTCCCGCGACTTAGTTGCGCAAACAAATTTTTTGAGTTGCTAGGCTACCGCAATCGCGCGGTTACGCGCAGCGCGTAGGAATTCAATACTCTTGCCTTGGACTTGATGTTGGATTTTTCTTATTTGGGTTAGTAAATTCCTCTTGATCTCGTTTCCTGTTTTTAGAGCTAGATCTAGACCTACAGCTAGACCTAATCATGAATCAATAAAAAGGATGAGGTATATAAAACAAATATGGACTGCTCTGTAATCGGATGATGGTGGGAACTACCACTCCCTCGGTGGTGTTCACACCGGCCCTTAATCTATCACCCCCTCGGCTTCGCCTCGGGGGTGATAGAAGGGCCGGTGTAAACACCACCTTGGGAGTGATATTTCCCACCATCATCCTCATGAGCAGTCAATATTTGTATAATAATGCATGGTTAACGCCTTTCCTATTGGATTCTTATAGCGCCCTCGATCGACAGCGTTAGTGTTAAAGTACATGTGTGAGTTTCATGATTACATATGAATTCAGAACAGGTCTTTTTATACCTTTAGAACGTTGTTATAGACTTACTGGATAACTTGATTAGCATGTGTATATACAGTGCGTCCCAGAAAAAACGAAACCGAGAATCATCGATGTTTTATCATAACTTAATCACAATTATAATTTATAAATTACATATATTTGTCAAGCTTAGATCCTCTTCTTTCATTTGATGCAACTTATATGACTCATATTTCAAGCATGAGTGATTAAAACAATTTGAAGAGAGGGTACCAAAAAGTTATTTGGCAGTATCTGAATTTCAAAGAAAAATCACATTTCATTATCTGCCCTTTAATTCATATGACACCTTAATCAGGAAAAAATGAGCCAGGAATAACAAAGTTCTGTTTGTTTAAAGTAATGCTTGCATTTCCACAATTTGATTACACGAATTCGTTTTCACTAGCTCCGTTTCGTTGACGATCAGCCATGCATCAAGTCTTTCGTCTTCTTTGTGCATGGCTGATCGTCAGCGAAACGGGACCAAACGTTTGCAGTTTAATCGGTAACTGATCGTACATCATTCGTAGATCAACTGCTGACTTTTTCTCAACCAACTATCGCCTGGTACATTTGCAATTGGTCTGTGAACTGATGAATTCATTGGGAGACCAAGAAAACCGTTATACGACCAGTTTAACCAGCAGAATTTTTTTTATGCAACAGCTTAAACCTCCAGCCGACTGAAAAAGCATGCAAATAAGACTCTCCAAACATTTTATATTCCAATAAATGACTAAGCAGGGGCGCGTCTACAGGAGGGGGCGGTTTAGGGGGTACCCCCCCCCCCTTGTGCTGCCAAGTTAAAATGTGATTTGCATAGACAATCGCCATCATGGGTCCAGGCCCACACAGTACTGGTAGATGTTAGTAGATGCCAAGAAAACATCACTTATGGGGGTTCAAAATAGCAAAGAAAAATCACCTCGCCGCTGTGCGGCTCACGATGCTCCGTATGTTGGTAGATGCCAGGAAAACAGGAAAACATCACTTATAACGGGGATTCAAAATAGCCAAAATAATCGCCTCCCCGCTTCGCAGCTCGTGTACAATGCTCCGCATCGTCATTGGGTCAACCCCCCCCCCCCCCTCCCCTTGGCAAAAAGCTAGATCCGCCCCTGCTAAGACCCTAAAAATACAATTCTGTCTCAGACTAAAGGAATCCTTAGGCTCAGACGAAATCTCTCCCAACTGAAATTCAAATCTAAAGTCGACATACTGTTAAAACTACGCGATTTTGTTATTATTAATGATTCGTGTTTCACTTTTCATTTTGTATACATATTTTGTAATTTTGTTCTACTTCCATCGTCCATGACCTGGCATCATTAACTTTATTGCTATACCGACAGGTGATATGAAACATTGTATTTAGAAATAAGCGTTCTTTCCTTTATTTTTTTTTCTTCTAAATATCAAGCCATTCTCTTCCTTTTATATCTATATTGTATTTAAACTGATGGCTACAAGCATATCAAGCTCTGAGTTTATGCTGCATCTCGGCTAAATCATGTTTATTTACTTCATGTTGATTATGCATTAGGCATGTAAGTTAGTTTTAATTTTCAATTAAAAAACAACAACTTTTCTTTATGTCATGTACTGTAACAAAAAATATTGTGGAAAAGTGTATCATTGTAAATGTATCGAAACAAAATGTAATCGTCGCATTAATGGACATAACATAAATATGTACGTTCGAAAAAAGATGAGACAAATGATATAGAAATTTTAAAAAATCTAAGTTCAAAAATATAATATATGTTTCAATATAATCAGTTACCTATTTATACGTTTTTTAGTTGAAGACAATATTTGATGTATTTGTAGTAAGGATTGAATTGAATTTTTTTTTTTCAACTTACAAATCAAATTACATTTTAGCGATTCAATATATACAAAACATTTCAAATCATTTGAACGTGTACACAATATAATTATAATTAAAACAAAATTTAACGAATAACACACTAAAAAGAATTATTCATCAATGAGAAATCTGCCGAAGAAGGGCAATCACGGTAAGTGCTTGCTTGAAAGCGTGATAGACCGGGGTGGAGATATCTTGATCATTCCTCGATTTGATCTTCCTTGTTCTGATCTTCCTTGCTTTGATCTTCCTTGCTTTGATCTTCCTTGCTTTGATATTCCTTCCTTCGATCTTTCCTGGTTCTATATAGAGCAGAAAATAACAACATTATGGTTCTCTATTTTATTTACTTGTCAATCTATAAAATTAGATTCAAAATTTGTGTTTGTGTGCAAGAGAGGGAGAAAGGAAATAGAACACTTTGCAAGCGCCTGAATTAGAAGGGGAAGATAAATTAAAGGGAACGCGCGCGCGCGCGTGTGTGTGTGCGTGTGTGTGTGTGTGTGTGTGGGTGTGGGTGTGTCTCTGTATGTGAGAGGGTTAGTGGGAGAAGAGAGAGATATAGAGAAAGGGGATTTAAACAAGGCCCTGTAACATTAAAATGCTTTGAATCAAATCTTTAGTATCTCCATCCTTTCTAAAAATTATTCGTCTTTACAAAGAATTTTTCAGTTCCGAAACATTAACTTGCTTGTAAAGATACGACAGATTGAAGGAAGTAACAAAAAAAATATGTGGGGGGGGGGGAGGGGAGGTACAATTGATTTTTAGTTTTTTATGTTATTCAATCGATTACACTCCAATCATATTACAAGTACTATTATATTTTATGAATCAAACATCTCCATTATTACAATGAAAAACTAATGTCTATCTACATGATCTACAAGCAAATGAGAAACTTACTTAAGTAGAAACATGATCATCATGGCGACTAGGATAATGATGCCGATGACAACGATAATGGTTATCGTCCCCTCCATCGGGAAGCCTGAGGAAACTAAATGAAAACAATGTTATTTGGATTGGAGCGCACAATAAGTCAACTCTAAAAATTCAGTAAGCCTTAAATGAAAATAATCACCTACGCACACTGGCACACAAACCCACAATTTTTCCTTATTTTTTTTTCCATCAATATCAAAACAATACAAATAATTCTCCAAAATACAATTCTTTTTCATCATAATAACAAAATTAGATAAACTTAATTTACTTGTACAATTCATAAATTACGATCAGAAAAACAAACTAGATTTGTAATACTTGTTTGGAACAAGTATAGGTGGGCTGGTCCAACTAAAATTTGAGACAAAATGAAGGGCACATTTGAGATATCTTATCGTCTCAGCTACAACAAACTCGAAGTACAGCGTAAACGAAGCTAAAACGACGTAGATATTGCTCGCGAAAGACGGGAATGTAGAATCGAGTTTTGAAAAAAAGTCATGTCCCATAGAGAATACACGCTAAATGTGAAAAATTGACATGCCTCCTTTAATCGCAAAAATACGCCATGATGCCTTTGTCAAAATAAAGAATAATTAGAACTGCATCTGTAGAAAATTGTCTCAGCTAGAACGTATCAAAATTTGGAAAAAAATCGATCAATATTTACAGAGATACAATCAATTTTCTATAAATATGCTGACGTCATAATATGCAAATTGGAATTTTGAGTTCGGAGGCCATTATGATGACGTCATGAGTTAATTGAGGATCAAATGAGACATGAACAAATATCTCCGAATCATACTCTATTAAAATATGAAAAAAATTGGCGTCACCTTGCATTCTAAAGAGCTACAATGTATTTTGTATAGGCATGTTTTTGCCCATATATGCTATGTATTACAAGAGCTCGCGCGCACGGAAATTTTGTTTAACGGTCGATCATTCCGTTTTTAATAGTCATAAAGAAACAACCATGGCATCTATTTGTTTGTAAAAATATGTAGAATATTATGAAGAAAAAAAAATGGCGATTCTATGTTGTGTAATAGTTTTACGCGCGAAAACGCGCGCGCATGTGCGTGTGCGCGATTTTTTATAAAATGCTTAAAATGGCCTCAAACGTATGCAAAATGATTTTGAGACGATTTTGAGCATTTTAAAATTTTGCGCGCGCATTGACGCGCGGACGTACGCGCACGCGCGCGTTCTTTGACCTGAAATTGACCGGACGGATATTGACCTTGATCATGATAAATATGAATGAGAAATAACTTTTGGTTATGAAGATATGATCATAAGTTGATTTTCGTAAAATTTTACAAAATGGCGCCTAGATGACGTCATCAGTAATGTTTAATGTTGAAAACGTTATTGTGCTTTGTACATATGCCTATACATATGTGTGCTAAATTTCAAGGCTTTTGATTGAGCCATTTTCAAGTTATCCTGCCAACAAAAAAGTGGTTAGAAATAAGAAAAATAAACTAGATTTGTAATACTTGTTTGGAACAAGTATAGGTGGGCTGATCCAACAAAAAATTGAGAGAAAATAAAGGGTTCATTTGAGATAGCTTTTCGTCTCAGCTACAACATACTCGAAGTTCAGCGAAAACGAAACTAAAACAACGTAGATATTGCTCGCGAAAGATGGGAATGTAGAATCAAGTTTTGAGAAAAAATCATGTCCCATAGAAAATACACGCAAAATGTGAAAAAGTGACTGATGCCTTTATCAAAATGATAAATGATTGAAACTACATTTGTAGAAAATTGTCTCAGCTAGAACATATCAAAATTTGGAAGAAAATCGATCAATATTTACAGAGATACAATCAATTTTCCATAAATATGCTGACTTCATAATATGCAAATTCGTATTTTGAGTTCCAAGGCCAATATGATGATGTCACGATACACTTAATGGCCAAATGAGAAATGAAATCATATCTCCGACTTATAATTTATCAGGATATTAAAAACAAATTGGGGTCACCTTGCATCCTAAAGAGCCACAATGGATTTTGTATAGGCATGTTTTTGCCCATATATGCTATGTATTACAAGAGCTCGCGCGCACAGAAATTTATGTTAAACGGTTGATCATTCCGTTATTAATAGTCATAAAGAAATAAACTTTGTATCAATTCGTTTGTAAAAATAGGTGCAATATTATTAAAGAAAAAAATGGCGATTCTATGTTGTGTAATAGTTTTACGCGCGAAAACGCGCGCGCATGCGCGCGTGCGCGATTTTTTATAAAATGCTTAGAATGGCCTGAAACGTATGCAAAATGATTTTGAGACGATTTTGAGCATTTCAAAATTTTGCGCGCGCATTGACGCGCGGACATACGCGCACGCGCGCGTTATTTGACCTCAAATTGACCGGACGGATATTGACCTTGATCATGATAAATATGAATGAGAAATGCCTTTTGGTTATGAAGATATGATCATGAGTTGATTTTCGTAAAATTTTACAAAATGGCGCCTAGATGACGTCATCAGTGAAGGTCAACGTTGAAAACGTTATTGTGCTTTGTACATATGCCTATACATATGTGTGCCAAATTTCAAGGCATTTGATTGAGCCATTTCCAAGTTATCTTGCCAACAAAAAAGTGGTTAGAAATAAGAAAAATATATAATAATAAATAAATAAATAAATAAATAAAGGCAATTCTAACGAAATTATAAGGTGGTCTGTACGTTATACAGCCCACCTGACTAGATTTGTAATACTTGTTTGGAACAAGTATAGGTGGGCTGATCCAACAAAAAATTGAGACAAAATAAAGGGTACATTTGAAATAGCTTTTTGTCTCAGCTACAACATATTCGGAGTTCAGCGTAAATGAAGCTAAAACGACGTAGATATTGCTCGCGAAAGACGGGAATGTAGAATCAAGTTTTGAGAAAAAGTCATGTCCCATAGAGAATACACGCAAAATGTGAAAAAATTAGCTTGCCTCCTTTAATCGCAAAAATACGCCATGATGCCTTTGTCAAAATGAAAAATTGTGACAACTGGATTTGTAGAGAATTGTCTCAGCTAGAACATATCAAAATTTTAAAGAAAATTAATCAATTTTTAGAAAGATACAATCAATTTTCCAAAAAAATGCTGACGTCATAATAGGCAAATTGAAATTTTGAGTTCGGAGGCCATTATGATGACGTCATGAGTTAATTGAGGGTCAAATGAGACATGAAATCATATCTCTGATTCATACTCGCTCAAAATATGAAAAAAAAATTGGGGTCACCTTGCATCCTAAAGAGCTATAATGGATTTTGCATAGGCATGTTTTTGCCCATATATGCTATGTATTACAAGAGCTCGCGCGCACTGAAATTTATGTTAAACGGTCGATTATTCAATTATTTATAGTCATAAAGAGACAAACATGGTATCAATTTGTTTGTAAGAATATGTGGAATATTATGAAAGAAAAAAAATGGCGATTCTATGGTGTCTAATAGTTTTACGCGCGAAAACGCGCGCGCATGCGCGTGTGCGCGATTTTTTAAAAAATGCTTAGAATGGCCTAAAACGTATGCAAAATGATTTTGAGACGATTTTGAGCATTTCAAAATTTTGCGCGCGCATTGACGCGCGGACGTACGCGCACGCGCGCGTTATTTGACCTGAAATTGACCGGACGGATATTGACCCTGATCATGATAAATATGAATCAGAAATATCTTTTGGTTATGAAGATATGATCAGGAGTTGATTTTCGTAAAATTTTACAAAATGGCGCCTAGATGACGTCATCAGTGAAGGTCAATGTTGAAAACGTTATTGTGCTTTGTACATATGCCTATACATATGTGTGCCAAATTTCAAATTATTTGATTGAGCCATTTCCAAGTTATCTTGCCAACAAAAAAGTGGTTAGAAATAAGAAAAATATATAATAAACTAGACATATAATACTTGTTTGGAACAAGTATAGGTGGGCTGGTCAACTAAAATTTGATACAAAATAGAGCAAAAATAAGCGAGATACTGCTAAAAACAATGTCATGTAGATTAATGATGTGAACGAAATGCACCTTCTATAGTCATAACACGCAAATTGTGAAATTTCTGACATGAGGCCTTTAATCGAAATTTTCACTCTGATGACGTCATCAAAATGAAAAATGATTATTATTGAACTTGTAGAAAATTATCTTAGCCACAACATATCGAAATTTTGAAGAAAATCGATCAATATATACAGAGATACAATCAATTTTACATAAATATGCTGACTTCATAATATGCAAATTCGTATTTTGAGTTCCAAGGCCATTATGATGATGTCACGATACACTTAATGGCAAAATGAGACATGTAATCATATCTCCGACTCATACTTTATCTAAATATGAGAAAAAAATGAAGGTCACGGTTCATTTCAAAGAGCTATAATGGATTTTGTATAGGCATGTTTTTGCCCATATATGCTATGTATTAAAAGAGCTCGCGCGCACGGACATTTATCTTGAATTGACGCTCATGTTGTTATTAATGGTCATAAAGAGATAAACATGGTATCAAATTCCTCGAAAAAATATGAGAAATATCATGAAGGAAAAAAAAATGGCGATTCTATGTTTTTTAATGGTGTTACGCGCGAAAACGCGCGCGCATGCTCGTACGCGCGATCTTTTATAAAATGCTTAAAATGACCTAAAACGTATGCAAAATAAATTTGAGATGATTTTGAACATTTAAAAAATTTGCGCGCGCATTGACGCGCGGACGTACGCGCACGCGCGCGTATTTTGACCTGAAATTAACCGGACTGATATTGACCTTGATCATGATAAATATGAATGAGAAATACCTTTTGGTTATGAAGATATGATCATGAATTGATTTTCCGAAAATTTCACAAAATGGCGCCTAGATGACGTCATCAGTCAAGGTCAAGGTTGAAAACTTTACCGTGTTTTGTCCATATGCCTATACATATGTGTGCCAAATATCAAAGCATTTGATAGAACCATTACAAAGTTATCTTGCTAACAAAAAAGTGGGTGGAAATAAGAAAAATAAAGAAATAAAGAAATAAATAAATAAAGGCAATTTTAACAAAAATATAAGGTGGTCTGTATTAGATACAGCCCACCTGATAATAAATAATAAATAAAGGCAATTCTAACGAAATTATAAGGTGGTCTGTACGTTATACAGCCCACCTGATAATAAATAAATAAATAAATAAAGGCAATTCTAACGAAATTATAAGGTGGTCTGTACGTTATACAGCCCACCTGACTAGACATATAATACTTGTTTGGAACAAGTATAGGTGGGCTGGTCAACTAAAATTTGATACAAAATAGAGCAAAAATAAGCGAGATACTGCTAAAAACAATGTCATGTAGATTAATGATGTGAACGAAATGCTCCTTCTATAGTCATAACACGCAAATTATGAAATTTCTGACATGAGGCCTTTAATCAAAATTTTCACTCTGATGACGTCATCAAAATGAAAAATGATTATTATTGAACTTGTAGAAAATTATCTTAGCTACAACATATCGAAATTTTGAAGAAAATCGATCAATATATACAGAGATACAATCAATTTTACATAAATATGCTGACTTCATAATATGCAAATTCGTATTTTGAGTTCCAAGGCCATTATGATGATGTCACGATACACTTAATGGCAAAATGAGACATGTAATCATATCTCCGACTCATACTTTATCTAAATATGAGAAAAAAATGAAGGTCACGGTTCATTTCAAAGAGCTATAATGGATTTTGTATAGGCATGTTTTTGCCCATATATGCTATGTATTAAAAGAGCTCGCGCGCACGGACATTTATCTTGAATTGACGCTCATGTTGTTATTAATGGTCATAAAGAGATAAACATGGTATCAAATTCCTCGAAAAAATATGAGAAATATCATCAAAGAAAAAAAAATGGCGATTCTATGTTTTTTAATGGTGTTACGCGCGAAAACGCGCGCGCATGCTCGTACGCGCGATTTTTTATAAAATGCTTAAAATGACCTAAAACGTATGCAAAATAAATTTGAGATGATTTTGAACATTTAAAAAATTTGCGCGCGCATTGACGCGCGGACGTACGCGCACGCGCGCGTATTTTGACCTGAAATTAACCGGACTGATATTGACCTTGATCATGATAAATATGAATGAGAAATACCTTTTGGTTATGAAGATATGATCATGAATTGATTTTCCGAAAATTTCACAAAATGGCGCCTAGATGACGTCATCAGTCAAGGTCAAGGTTGAAAACTTTACCGTGTTTTGTCCATATGCCTATACATATGTGTGCCAAATATCAAAGCATTTGATAGAACCATTACAAAGTTATCTTGCTAACAAAAAAGTGGGTGGAAATAAGAAAAATAAAGAAATAAAGAAATAAATAAATAAATAAAGGCAATTTTAACAACTAGACTTTAATTCGTCACAAAGACGAATAAGGTGGTCTGTCTAAGTCTTATGATAGATTTGAGAATGGGAGAAGTTATATAGACATGTAAACAATGATGATGATGATGATGATGATCTTGATAGTAATGGTGATGACGATGATGACGATGATAATGATAATGTTGATGATGACGATGATGATGTTGATAATCATGATCATGATCATGATGATATTGATGATGATGATGATCATGCTGACATCTGATTGAAAAAATGAGGGAGATGTAGATAGCATATAGTTTCAGCTACATTATACTAAAAAATCAACAAAAAACAAGCGGAAATAACGGCGATATTGCTCGCAAAAGACAGGAATGTAGAATCCAGATTTGAGAAAAAGTCATCTCCCACAAGGATAACATGCAAAAAGTAATGGATCAAGTGATAATAGGGTAATAATAAAGTAAATATGGTTGTTTATTACATTATTTGCGATTCTACGTGTTTTAATATTCAAAGGAGATGGTACAGTGAAAGGTCAAAAAGAAAAAAAAAAGTGAAGAAAAAAAATTGTTGGAGACGCCCGGACTCGAACCAGGGACCTCGAGGTCGGAAGTCAAGTACGTTACCGATATACCAAAACATTTCCCATAGAGATTACACGTAAAGGGAAATAAGAATTCTCAAATCCCACCTCGCAAGTGAAATATGAGCATGATCCCGGCATCTGATCAAAAAATAAAGGGCACACTTGTGATAGCTTACTGTCTCAGCTACAACATACTCAAAGCTCAGCGTAAACAAAGATAAAACGACGGAGATATTGCTCGCAAAAGACGAGAATGTAGAATTCAGTTTTGAGAAAAAGTCATGTCCCATAGAGAATACACGCAAAATGTAAAAAATTGACATGCCTCCTTTAATCGCAAAAATACGCCATGATGCTTTCGTCAAAATGAAAATTTGTGTCTAATTTATCAGTAGAGAATTGTCTCAGCTAAAACATATCAAAATTTGGATGAAAATTGATCAATATTTACAGAGATACAATCAATTTTCAAAAAATATGATGACGTCATAATATGCAAATTAAAATTTTGAGTTCGGAGGCCATTATGATGACGTCATGAGTTAATTGAGGGTCAAATGAGACATGAAATCATATCTCCAATTCATACTCTATCAAAATATGAAAACAAAATTGGGTTCATCTTGCATCCTAAAGCGCTACAATGGATTTTGTATAGGCATGTTTTTGCCCATGTATGCTATGTATTACAAGAGCTCGTACGCACGGACATTATCTTAAACGGACGCTTATTCCGTTATTACTGGGCAGAAAAAGGTGAACAAGGTATCAAAATGCTTGGAAAAATGTGCCAAATATGATGACAGAGAAAATTTGGCGATTTTATGTTGAAAAATACCGTTACGCGCGAAAACGCGCGCGCATGCGCGTGTGCGCGTTTTTTTAAGAAACGCTTTATATGGCCTGAAACGTATGCAAAATTAATTTAAGACGATTTTGAGCATTTTTATTTTTTGCGCGCGCGCTAACGCGCGGACGTACGCATGCGCGCGCGTTTTTTGATCTAAAATTGACCGGACGGACATTGACCTTAATCATGATAAATATGAATGAGAAATGTCTTTTCGTTATGAAGATATGATCCTGAGTAAAAAGTACCAAAAAAAACACAAAATGGCGCCTGGATGACGTCATGAAGACTTGATGACCTTGAAAAGGTTACTGTCACGTCTCATGACAATGACCTATGACTGTGCCAAAATTGAACGAAATTGACTAAACCGATCTTGAGTTATCCTGTGAACAAAAAAGTGGGAACAATAAATAAAAATAAAGAATAATAATAAATAAATAAAGAAAGAAAATTCTGACGAAAACAATAGGTGATCTGTTTTCAACAGACCACCTAATAACTAGACTTTAATTCGTCACTTAGACGAATTAGGTGATACGTATGATAATGGTCTACATAACGAATAATGCATTACACGATATATTATTTTGTAAAATGCTTCTCCCATTTATATGCTTCTCCCATTATGATCTATTCATATGTCAAGATTAAATTGTGTCTCCTTGATCATCATGGATCTAGGGAAGATAGATTGAAACAATATATGACCTTTGACCCTGTGCAGTAACCAGTTACACATTTGACTCTAATTTACATCATGAAGAACACCTTTTGACGATTTTATCTTATTCAAAGAAATGAAAGTGTAATTGATAAATGATTATCATCAGTATGATGAGGTTATGATGATCATGATCATGATCATGAGCGCGATCATGACATCTTATTGAAAAAATGAGGGTTGATTTAGATAGCAAATAGTCTTTACTACAACATACTCAAAATCAACAAAATCCAAGGAGAAATAACGGCGATATTGCTCGCAAAAGACAGGAATGTAGACTCCAGATTTGAGAAAAAGTCATCTCCCATCGGGATTACACGCAAAAAGTAATGGATTAAGTGAAAATAGGGTAATAATAAAGTAAAAAGGGTTATTTATGACATTATTTGCGATTCTACGTGTTTAAATAATCAAAGGAGATGGTACAGTGAAGGTCAAAAGGAAAAAAAAGTGAAGAAAATAAAAGTGTTGGAGACACCCGGACTCGAACCAGGGATCTCGAGGTTGTAAGTCAAGTGCGTTACCGATATACCAAATAATCTCCCATAGCGATTACACGTAAACGGGAAATGGAATTCTGAAATCCTACTTTGCAAGTGAAATATGAGCATGATCCCGGCATCTAATCGAAAAATAAAGGACACACACGTGATAGCTCATTGTCTCAGCTACAACATATCCGAAGCTCGGCGAAAACGAAGCTAAAACGACGGAGATTTTGCTCGCGAAAGACAGGAGTGTAGAATCCAGTTTTGAGAAAAAGTCATGTCCCATAGAGAATACACGCAAAATGTGAAAAATTGACATGCTTCCTTTCATCGCAAAAATACACCATGATACTTTTGTCAAAAATAAAAATTGTGGATACTGCATTTGTAGAAAATTGTCTCAGCTAGAACATATCAAATTTTGAAAGAAAATTGATATATATTTACAGAGATACAATCAATTTTCCAAAAATATACTGACGTCATAATATGCAAATTGAAATTTTGAGTTTGGAGGCCATTATGATGACGTCATGAGTTAATTGAGGGTCAAATGAGACATGAAATCATATCTCCGACTTATAATCTATCTAAATATGAAAAAATATTGGGGGTTTCTATCTATTCTGAAGAGTTACAATGAATTTTGTATAGGCATGATTTTGCCCATGTATTGTGGATAAAGATAACGCAAATCCGCGCGTGCTGTCAACTTTGACGGACGCTCATTGTGTTAATAAAAGGTGAACAAATTATCAAAATGCTTGGAAAAATGTACCAAATATGATGACAGAAAAAAATCGGCGATTCTATGTTGCAAAATGCCAGTACGCGCGAAAACGCGCGCGCATGCGCGTGTGCGTAATTTTTTTATCAAATGCTCCATATGGCCTGAAACGTATGCAAAAAAAAATTGGGATGATTTGGAGCATTTTAAAAAAATTCGTGCGCGTAAACGCGCGCACAAAAGCGTACGCACATTTTTGCGCGCATTTTTTGACCTGAAATTGACCAGACGGATATTGATCTTATTCATGTAAAATATGAATGAAAAATTACTATCCGTTATGAAGATATGATCATTAGTTGATTTTCACAAAATGGCGCCTGGATGACGTCACGATAACTTTGAGTCTTTGAAAAATCACGCAGTTCTAAGTTAGACTAAGATCTATCATCATTGAAAGATTCATGACAATGGCTTTATTCAGTCTTGAGATATCCTGCGAACAAATTCGAGGAAGAATAATAATAAAAATAAAAAAAAACTAGACTTTAATTCGTCACTTTGACGAATTAGGTGATACGTGCTATTTTGTTATCATGAAATTGTGCCGATGATGATCTAATGATAATGATCATAAATACGATAAAGACCATGATTAAGAGTGGTATAGCGCCCACTTCAGGTATTCGATAGAGATTTGTAGAATCAGGATTTCAGAAAAAGTCGCCTAACACGCTAACTAAGAAAATTCTGACATGTCGCCTTTAATTGAAATTTTCACTAAGATGATGTCATCAAAATGATAAATGATGTACGTCAATATTGAAGATAATTTATTAGCTACACCG
Organism: Strongylocentrotus purpuratus; assembly: GCF_000002235.5. Lineage (NCBI taxonomy): Eukaryota > Metazoa > Echinodermata > Echinoidea > Camarodonta > Strongylocentrotidae > Strongylocentrotus > Strongylocentrotus purpuratus. The sequence goes on from NW_022145614.1 coordinate 23,155,019, forward strand.
TATCAAAATTTGGGAGAACATAGAGTACTCGTAAGCTAGATAGTGCTCAAAGATCAATGTCATGAAGATTCAAGATGTGAACAAAATTTACCTTCCATAGACATAACACGCAAATGACGAAAATTCTGACATGTGGCCTTTAATTGAATTTTGTGCTATGATGACATCATTTAAATGAAAATTGGTGTAGACTGATCTCAAAGACGATTGCCTCGACTACAACATATTAAAATCTAGAAGAGAATCGATGAATATTAAGAGAAATACACTAAATTTTCCATAAACATAATGACGTCATAATATGCATTTTTGTATTTTTGACTTCCAAGGCCATTATGATGACGTCAAGATGTACTTAATGGCCAAATGAGATATGAAATCATACCTTCGACTCATACTCTATCTAAATATGAAAAAAAATTGGCAATCCTTATTCATCCCAATGGACTTTTTATAGGCATGTTTTTGCCCGTATATGCTATGTATTACAAAAATCGCGCGTGCGGACGGTTATCTTGAACGGACGCTCATTCCGTTATTAATAGTGATAAAGAGATAAACTTTGTATCAAATTGTTCGGAAAATTATGAGGAATATCCTGTCAAAAGTTTTTGCGGAGGAATTATTTTTCGTTCGGCCGTGACGAACGAAAACGCGCAAAAATGCGTGTTTTGCGCGATTTTTTATGAATGCTTATAATGGCCTGAAACGTATGCAAAAAAAAAATTAGGACGATTTTGAGCAATATAAAATTTTACGCGCGCATTAACGCGCGCACGTACGCGTACGCGCATTTTTGAACGCATTTATTGACCTGAAATTGACGGGACAGATATTGACCTTGATCGTGATAAATATGAATGAGAAATGGCTTTCTGTTATGAAGATATGATCATGAGTTGATTTTCACAAAATGGCGCCTGGATGACGTCACGATGACTTTGAGTCTTTGAAAAGTCACGCAGTTCTAAGTTAGACTAAGATCTATCATCATTGAAAGATTCATGATTATGGCTTTTTTCATTCTTGAGATATTCTGCGAACAAATTCATGGCAGAATAATAAAAATAATAAAGAAAATCTTGACGAAATCAAAAGGTGATACGTCTACGTACGTATCACCTAAAAAGAAATTTAATTCGTCATGGAGACGAATTAGGTGGTCTGTCTTCAAGTCTTATGAAGATTATAATATTTACTATATTGAGAAAGGGAGAAGTTATATATACATGTAAACAATGATGATCATCATGATCATGATGATGATGATCTTGATAGTAATGGTGATGACGATGATGATGATGATGATGATGTTGATGATTATCATCAACAGACCACGATGACATCAGACTGAACAAAATTAGAGAACATTTAGATAGCGTATAGTCTCAGCTACAACATACTCAAAAATCAACAAAAACCAAGCCGAAATAACGGCGATATTGCTCGCAAAAGACAAGAATGTAGAATCCAGATTTGAGAAAAAGTCATCTCCCATAAGGATTACACGCCAAAAGTAATGGATCTAGTGATAATAGGGTAATAATAAAGTAAATATGGTTGTTTATTACATTATTTGCGATTGTACGTGTTTTAATATTCAAAGGAGATGGTACAGTGAAAGGTCAAAAAGAAAAAAAAGTGAAGAAAAAAAATTGTTGGAGACGCCCGGACTCGAACCAGGGACCTTGAGGTCGGAAGTCAAGTGCGTTACCGATATACCAAAACATTTCCCATAGAGATTACACGTAAACGGAAAATGGAATTATCAAATCCCCCTTTGTAAGTGAAATATGAGCATGATCTCGGCATCTGATCGAAAAATAAAGGACACACTTACGATAGCTTATTTTCTCAGCTACAACATACTCAAAGCTCAGCGTAAACAAAGATAAAACGACGGAGATATTGCTCGCGAAAGACGAGAATGTAGAATCAAGTTTTGAGAAAAAGTCATGTCCCATAGAGAATACACGCAAAATGTGAAAAATTGACATGCCTCCTTTAATCGCAAAAAAACGCCATGATACCTTTGTCAAAATGAAATCTTGTGAAGACTGCATTTGTAGAGAATATTCTCAGGTAGAACATATCAAAATTTGAAAGAAAATTGATCAATATTTACAGAGATACAATCAATTTTTCAAAAATCTGCTGACGTCATAATATGAAAATTGAAATTTTGAGTTCGGAGGCCATTATGATGACGTCATGAGTCAATTGAGGGTCAAATGAGACATGAAATCATATCTCCAATTCATACTCTATCAACATATGAAAACAAAATTTGGTTCATCTTCCATCCTAAAGCGCTACAATGGATTTTGTATAGGCATGTTTTTGCCCATGTATGCTATGTATTACAAGAGCTCGCACGCACGGACATTATCTTAAACGGACGCTCATTCCGTTATTAAAGGGCAGAAAAAGGTGAACAAGGTATCAAAATGCTTGGAAAAATGTGCTAAATATGATGACAGAGAAAATTTTGCGATTTTATGTTGGCAAATACCAGTACGCGCGAAAACGCACGCGCACGCGCGTGCGAGCTTTTTTTGCAAAACGCTTAAAATTGCCCGAAACGTATGCAAAATTAATTTTAAACGATTTGAAGCATTTTTTTTTTTTGCGCGCGCGCTGACGCGCGGACGTACGCGTGCGCGCGCGTTTTTTGACCTGAAGTTGACCGGACGGATATTGACCTTAATCATGATAAATATGAATGAGAAATGTTTTTCCGTTAAGAAGATATGATCATGAATAAAAAGTACCAAAAAAAACACAAAATGGCGCCTGGATGACGTCATGAAAAATTGATGACCTTGAAAATGTTACTCTAACGTCTCATGACAATGACCTATGACTGTGCCAAAATTGAACGAAATTGACTAAACTGATCTTGAGTTATCCTGTTAACAAAAAAGTGTGAAAATAAATAAAAATAAATAATAATAATAATAATAATAATAAAGAAAGAAAATTCTGACGAAAACAATAGGTGATCTGTCGTTGACAGACCACCTAAAAATATAAGGTGGTCTGTATTAGATACAGCCCACCTGATTATAACCACCTCCCTTACTATCCCCAAACACCACCCTCTACAATCTTGTCATTCATTCATCCTCACATACACATGCACACTCACATACCTGTACACTCTTGGCAAAATGAGCAGAACTTGTCCTTATCAAAACCGAACTTCGTCATTGTTCTTTTGTGTATTTTGATTTCGAACGCAAGAGTTGGGCAGAAATAATTAAAGTCGGAATTACATAGCTGATGCTTACAGCGTAATCGAACCAAGAACTGCAAAACATCTTAAACTCCTTTCTTCCAAAAACCATGAGTGATTGGAATAAGTTACCCCTTGAGATTACCACGAGAGTTTCACTGGATATTTTTAAAGCAACCCTTTCAAAATCCTAATAATTTGTTAACATCTACACACCGAGGCGTCACCGGGCTTTAAGTTATGTTGTCGTGTCACACGATGAAGATGAAGATGAAAATGCCATTTTTGAGAAGGTTTAAAGCACGTGTTTCTTTCGTTTCATAATTCGATTGGCGGCCTCAGATAGGTTATTAGTTAGGGAAAAGAGTTTTAATTCCTTAAAAACAAGACACATGACGATTCGGGTTTAGAAGATTGCAGTTAATGGGTTGTTTAGATGTGTAAAATCAGGGAGGCACATGGATGCGGGGCCTTTTTTTAAGTTTCACCGTTCTAGAGTTAGGTCACAAGACCCCCAGCCCAGACCAGCTTTGCTTTGTGTTTTTCATAGATATGATTTTTCCTATCGATAAAAAACTTTCAACGACACTTAATTTCACTTTTGCTTAGGATGTTTGTTGATTTCCTTATACTGTTGAATTTCTGCCAAGTTTTGAGACTGTTGTGGTTTTTCTTGGCGAGAGAACTGAGAACAAGAGTAGACGGAGATTAATGATAGAAGTTGCTATGGGCCATCCTGGAGATAAGCTCTCGAGCTTTCGTGCCGGTTATTCTGTTCAAGCTGACTTACTTTTGATCTCTTATTCTTGTATATTGTATGGTGGAAGCTTGACGAATAAAAGTCAATAAATCAATCATGCCGCTTCATTAGGTTGTCGTTATGTGACATAATTATTAAACAACTAATATTATACGAAGCCGAACTTAAGAGAGGTTAACAAATTTGCATCCAAGAACTTAATACCTACAAAACTTGGTACCACTTGCTTTTTTCATGATGAACATAGCAGTCTTTTCATTTTTTTTTTAAGCGGGTATAATTTTGTTTTGGTAACATCGCATATCAAGCTGTATCTTGCAAAATTCATATTAATTGCATTTTTACATATCATTTCTTACTTACGAGGTTGAGGGGAAGACCTATCGGCGATGGTGACAATAAACGAACAAAAGTTGATATTTCCGTATCTGTCGGATGCAACGTAAACAATAGCCGTTGTTGACTCAGATGGGAAACTCGCATTTGGATGATAGTTTTGGATGATTGTCACAGGACCCGATGGATCATGCGCAGTTACCTCCGACCACGTGACGGTTCGAGCACTTGACCCATTTATACCCCATTCACAGTGGCCTCAAACACCGCGACAGCAGCGGGACTGTCCCGCTGCTGTCGCGGTGTTGTCTTCAGTGTGAAGGCTCGGACCCGTTATAAACTATCGCGGGATAACACCGCCTAGCGATAACGCCGACACAAACTATCGCTAGGGACGCCTAGCTACAGCAGCGGGACAGTCCCGCTGCTGTCGCGGTGTTTACTCAGTGTGAAGGCTCTCCGCTATAACACCGCGACAAACACGTGTGATTTGTTTACTTACCTATCACTGACCTCTTTTCTACAGCAATGGGGAACATAAAGTGAAATAGAAATAAAGTAACCAGTGGATTCAAATTGATTTTATTATTATGTAGGTATTATAATTATCCAAATAAAAATATTTCACACTTCAAAAAATTAAAATATTCTGACTGGAAGCAATAAAAATGCTAGTTTTTTAAAAAGTAATATGATCGAGGATACAAAAAGCAACTTGACATGTTTACCGCGCAATTTCAAGCAAGTATTTCCGGTCATATCGGGGTCACTCGCGGGTCATGAGCCATGCATACACGTGTTTGTTACGGAGGTAATAAAAATCACCCGCTGCAGCGTGAATGGGTACATGATATTTATCCCGCTGCTGCAGCGGGATAACTTTTCTACTGTGAATGCATTTGTAGCGGTGTTATGGCGGTGTCGCCGCTCCGCTACAACGCCGCTACAAATTTCAAAACCACTGTGAATGGGGTATTAGTGGTATCATGATGTCCGAGGGGCAAGATAGAGTGGGTCCGGTGATGTCAGCTGAATTAAACAATGAAATAGAAATGGCAGAATCCGGGCGATAATATAAAAAAAAAACTATTCAAATCAGTATGCATGATTTTAGCAAGATGGAAAAATTGCCATGGATACTTTAAAAAAATACAATAGCAGTAGATTGGTTTCGCAACACTGTAGCTATGGTTAATATTCTTGCCTTTGCGTTTCCAACCCGACAGATTTCGCAGTGTTTCACTAACATGATATGTGATATTTAGAATAGACCAGATCGTAGTTAGCACACGGTACAAATGACTCCAGTTATCCAAAGACCTTTAAACATGGAAATGTCCCCATTTGAGCATTTTAGAACATATTCACTGCCAAAGTAATGGAGGAACTTCGTGAATAACTATTATTTGCTATCTTGAGAACAATACATCCACCTGTAAATCATAGAATGTACCGTTGATCAATATGAATAGTAAATATAACTTTTATGAGAACGTTTCCAGTATTCGTCTCGATGGGTTTTACAATGTTTTACAAAACTCTATTTTACATACCAATGCGCAGACAATACTAAAAACGGGCTCATTGAAACTTGTCGTTCTAACCTAAATGACATTTCCCCTGATTTAATGTCGGTTCTGATTTTACCCGTGACAGTTACGGTGAAAGAACAACTGGCCGACTTATTGTTCATGTCTTTAGCTTCATAGGTGACATGGACTGGTATCCCGCGAGTTGAGAAGAGAGCACCAGAAGTCTCAGACGATTCTAGGATGACTCTTCCGGAGTCATCGGTAGCTGTCGGTGCAGTCCAGTTCACTGACACAAAGAGCTCCCACGGTGCAACGAAGACGTGGATGTCATCCGGACATTCAAAAATCTCTGGTTTGGTGAAGTCAGCTGCAAAGGGTGAATCGGGCAATTAAATTAGCATAACGTAGATGTACGTGTATATTGGAAAATTAAATAACAATCTTTTCAACAAAAAACCCAAAGTAATTACATTACAATCGTATTTCGGATTAGATAACGAGGTCAATTATAATTAACTTACCTTCAATTACAAAGCAGTAGAAATGTGTTGGAGTTTGGTGACAAATTTCTCGTATTGGGTCACAGGGACCTGATGCACAAAAGTCAACCTCTGTAAGAAAATCGGAAAGTGATATTAATCCTAAGTCCCAGTGGTCTCTATTTACAGCAAATACAGAATTGATCAAGGGGGCCGGGGGGTGCAAAATCAAAATTTCCCGAGGAAGCCTGCCGAAGACACGCCAAAACTAGGGGATCTGGAGCCTTCTTAGGCCAGTTTCTCGCCTCTGATGAGGATACCACTTCGTAAAAACATAAAAGAGGGTATTTGAGATCTTTCAGCTGGAATGGTGTACTGATTGATGTTGGTGGCAGTGGGGCATGGGTTGTTCCGCTACTATTAGAAGTGATTACGGTTAACGTCCGGTTTACTGATTATTTTGTTGTAAGGATATTATAAAATGCGTTCAGATTGGTTTAAACCAAATGGATTTAAATTATCGCTCTGTTCGGGACGGGAATTTTTTGTTTACCTTGAACTTGGATGGGAATAACGCAATCGGCTTCGAATCCATCACTATTCCAGAACATGTAAACCACGAGGTGTAAACCGTGGTCGAACAAGTCTCCTGGGGTTTGCGACGACATCCCCTCTATGTCGCTAGTGTTGGCCGGGTTTGTGGCGTTGGGCGGATCGAAGAAGACAGGAAGGGACTCTGTTGCCAGCAGACTGGTGTTATACATTGACGGTATTCTACTCGTCGGACAACCTGATATAACAGGTGCCAGGTTGGTGTTTGGATCACCTGAAGGTTATGTTTTGAATGAAAAAAATAGGGTACTAAAAAATTTAAGTTAAAATCAGGGTCATTTCTTTCCCTCTCTCTCTCTCTCTCTGCTGTCTTCTTTTTTTTCTTCTTCACCTCTTTTACATAATTTTTTCCGCCATACGAATCAGAAAAAGGTTAAAATGGGAATAACATTATTCTAGTCACTGCACTCTAAACAAAATTCTTAGGAAAAGAATTCTGTGAGTGCCACACAGCTAGGAAATAATGAACCTAATTGACAGTGGTACCCTGTACCTGCTTCTTAATATCTATGTGTGAGATCAAAACCTTTTAGAATTGAAGCGACATTACTGTTACACAAAATTTACAAAATGACTTACCCTCGACAGTGACATAGAAGAAGCATTGACCTTCGTTGCCGGCTTCATCAGTAGCCGTGTAGATCACAGCGTGGCGTCCAATGTCGAATAGGTGCCCGGAATCGTATTTGCTTTGTACGAACACCGGTCCCGAAGCCTTCGGTTCGACCCACGTCACAGAAGCGTTTTGCAAACCCGCCGATGCTCCCACAGTAATGTCTTGTGGGCAGACGATTACTGGTGGTGACAGGTCTGGATAAATTGTGAAGGTTGAATTACAGTCATTTCAAATTGAGGTGCAAGAAACTTTACGTCACAATTACGTTACCTTGATCTTTTTAAAAAAGTGCCCATGAAAATGAACAGTGGCGTGGCACGGGTTCAGACAATGAGTGCATCAGCATCATTTGGGGCGGGGTTGGAGGGGAACTGTTCTTATACACCGTTGGTTAAATGTGAAAAGACTGCTTCTCATTATTAACCCTCTTTTTCACTTTTTCTAAAATGCCATTCACTGAAAACATTATATCGTTTCCCCCTGCTACTGGCTTTGATCCTAGAAAAGAGAAGGGAAATGAAGTAGAATGTACGGTGAAAATGTGTAGAACAGGTGAATATGCATGTGACACCTGTTCTACACATTTTTACATAATAGCAGGGAAGGGATGTTCCTTTGTCTACCTGAGGAACTGTATATTTTATGCGCACGCGGCATACTAGTACCTTGAGCATGTAAAGGCGCCATATAAATATCAATATGTATGTATGTTTGTACTAGATTTAGGAAAATCAAGGTTGACGCATTCTCGATCGCCGACTGAGACGACGTAACGCATGCGCAGTGCCTTATAATGTTGTCACACGTTGCAGTCAAAGCTGTTGACGTGCAAATCTAAAAGTCCCTACTGAAGAGTAGGGTGCGTACATCCAGGAGGAATGTTAAAGGTATTACAAAGTTTTGAAATGGGGTCATGAATTTAGTTCAAATTAACATATTGGAAGCATATGCGTTCCTACAATATTTATTGATCGTTGTCCCGATTGAAATCGAGTCTAAAGTTATGAAATTATAAATAATAAACTCTTTATGTTGTATAGCTCCCTCTGAAGGTCATGATATCAATTTAGCTATGAAACAATGTTTCTTGACTAAAATCGACCGATTAGCTTTTCCTGTTTGAAAATTATATATCACAACTACATATTCTGAGATTTTCATGGTCGCAGCTACCATTGTACGGCCGTAGGCGCTATTTGAAATTTATCAAAATTTACCGGGAGCACCGGTGAATTTTTATATTCAATTTTTCTCGAAAACAGAAGTGTTTTAGGGGGTAATTTTTTTAGTGCTTATAGTACATCCACAGGGGCATCCAAATATATCAAAATTGTAAAGATTCACTATCCACCCAATTTTTAAATTTCCCAAAACTTTGTATTACCTTTAATGATGAATTACTCAAGGGTCCGTATCAAGGAAGACATCGTCGTCAACAAATCATATAGTACTTTTTAATTCTGTGTTAAATTATCTTTGACGATGACCTTTTTATCAATATTGTGCAATAGCTGTGGGACACAAAAAACTTTGCTCACAATAGAGAAAATCATTTTACCAATCAGGAAGTGCTTACCTGCGCTTGTCCAGTTCACTTGAAAACCAGCATTCTCCACACTCTTATCTGTCGTGAAATACAACCAGGCCGAGTCCGTATCATCAAGACTAAAATTCTTAGGGACGATGTTCCCTGAGAAGAAATGGACTTGGCGCTCTGGAATAATTTCTTCACGTAAGTCCAGATTGAAGTCTACTACCAGTCCTGGACCTACCGTCAGTTCGTCCTTGAATTCTTCAACTTCGAATGGTTCGTTGAATGTGAACATGATCCGAGTGGCGCCAGGGATGAATAGTAGGTACAAGATCCTGTCTCGAGCAACGTAGGGGTTAGGATATGACGGCGATTCGAATATTCCGCTGCGGCAACTGGGGCCATAGCAAGTTATTGTTGTTGCGTCAGCTGCAATTGGTGATAATGAAATAATTAAGCCATAATTTGTTGGTATTTCGAGATAAGTACTCATTAAAGGGACTTGGTAACTTCGTTCAGATGAGAGAACATGGCGCTAAGGTAGTGACTTCAATGCTAGATGTACAATTAAAGATATTCTGAACGCTTGAGTGAAAACAGACCATTATTAAAGATAACAATTGGAAAAACGAATCTGATCGATTCTTTAAATCTCTATTATATAAATATGTAATCACAATATTTAATGACATTTTGGGTGAATTTAATCGTCACAAAGCAATGAATTGGCTCTATATACTATTCCAGACATTAAAGTGTTGAAAGATGTTTAAACCCTGTCTTATTTTCATGAAAAAACACTCGAGAAAATTAAAAAATGAGAGGGGTAATTTACTGTTTAGAGGGTGTCTCACAGTGACACCTTAAAAAAAACATAAATATCTTTGTGGTTTGAGAACTTTTTCAGGATTTGTTGGATGATAGAGGGTTTATACAGTAGAAGGAATACAAAAATAACGCATTTTTTTCATTAACCTTCAACAATGTTACCGAGTCACTTTAAGATCTACAAAGATCTGCAAATGCAGAGGCGGTGTTCCCGGGGGTGGGATAGATGGCATAGTACACTCCCCAGTGTACTGCGCCCTCTACCCCCCCCCCCTATACCCACCTTTTCAAGTTCCCCCAAAGTGCACCTTTTCACATAGGAAAAATGCATGATACTTTTACTTCAGGTAAGTGCCACTTTTTATTTTAAATAGGTGCCCGAAACACATTATTATGAGTTCCACTTACGACTTCTAATAAGCGCCCCTTTTATTTTGACACGTGCCTGTTTTTTCTTTCAAGTAGGTGCCCTTTTTCATTTTGGTATTTGTCCCCTTTTCCTGTTTAATAAGAGCACTCCCCTTTTCTCATATATGCCCCTGTTCACCTCTTATACACGCCCCTATTAAAATTTGATAGGCAGGGGTGGCGGAGCGACTTTCAAAGTGAGGGGGAGGGGAAGCACACATACAATGGGAAATCTGAAAGCGAAAATTTACAATTCTTTTGACATTGGTATATAACCCTACATTGGGATTAGATTAACGGGGATGATTTCGATATTTTTTCTCTGTATACATCATACAAGATAGTGTTTAAGCATCATACTTTGTAGTTGGGTGTAATGGTCGGAAAATTCATTTGCGAGCGATTGAAGCGAGCGAGGAAAAATTATTAGATGTGTGAGGTCGCAGTGCGAAAACTTACATCTTATGAAAAGGAAAAAACCCAATCCTGTTGGGGTTATTACCACATTCTCATAACGGAAAAGTGAAAAGACCTTTGATAAGTAACATAATTATATCATCTATAAATGCGAGCGAGCGAGGGGAAACTTATCTTGATAAGGGATTTTTTAGAAGTGACAAGGGGATAGGTCCCTAATAAGCAAGGGAAAGGGGCACGTATCATTGTTAAAGGGAAATTATCAGAGGTGAAAAGGGGCACTTAACGCACCTGAAAAGGGGCACAAATGAGAATGAAAAGTGGCAATTATAACAAATGGAAATCTGAATAAGGGCAAATCATCGGAGTTGAAGGGGGCACTTATCTGAAGTTAAAAGCAGTAACTTCTCGTACCCGAAAGGGTCATTTACCAGAGATGAACATGGGCACTTATGAGAAGGGAAGGGGCTCTTTTTGGTTGAATATGAACTTGTCAATGGAAAAGGGGTAGTTATTAAAAGGAGAAGGGACACAAAGTAAAAGGGGCACCTCTCAGATTTAAATAGGGCACTTCTCAGCGGTGAATGGGACACTCATCAAAAGTGAAAAGAGGCACTTCTCGTACCTAAATAGGGGCACTTTATATGAGAATGGATATTGGACACTTTGACACATTATACTCGACACATTTGTCGAGGGAAAAGGGACACGTTTCAAAATAAAAGTGGCACCTATTAGAGGTGAAAAAGGAAGGGGCACTTATACAAATTAATAGGGACACTTGTCAAAGTTTTAAAAAAAGGTCACTTTTAGGAATACTTGAAAAAGTGGGGGTACTGTGCCATTTCAGGTGCGAAAAATGCCCCATTTCCGATATTTTTAAATTTGACACGTACTCCGTATCTTTTGAAATAAGTGTCATTTCCCTATTGATAAGTGCCTCTTTTCATTTTCACCATATAATTTGCTCCTAATTTAAAGTGACTAAGAGCAACTTTTTCTTTAATTCTCGCCATAGCTCGCTCGTTGCGCTCGCTCCACGTTATAGTTTAAATGATTATGTCGTTATTAAAGGTCTTTTCAAGTAAAACCCTTTCAGGGTTGATGTTTTTTTTCTCTACATAAAATGTAATTTTTGCACTGCGACCTCACAAATTTTGAAATTTTTGCTCGCTCGCTTCGCACGCTCGTAAATGATTATTCAGACCATCACACCCAACTGCAAAGTATGATGCTTAAGCAGAATCTTCGACCATGTAAAGAGAGAAAATATCAAAATCATTCCTGATAATTTAATCACAATGCTATAGGGGAATTTACCAATGTCGACAAATGTTATATTTTCGCTTTAAGGTTTGACTTTGAGGAAATCCCTTTTTATTGGTCCCCCCCCCCCCCCTCTTTGAAAGACGCTCAGCTGCTCCTGATTAGGTGATAGGATGTACTATAAACTCAAACTAAAATTGATGCAAGATGACTCATCTCACGATGACGCCCATAATAATTGAAATAAAGTTGCTTACTATGATTATGTTTTGCAAACAAAGTGGATTGTAGGTAACTCTTCGTCATCATGGTCATGTAGGAGGTAATCAAAACAAGGCTAAAAGACAATTTGATAGATGTGAAGTGACACTGAAGCATATGGGTTTACATTTCCGAATTCTAACATTCTTATAAAGGCTGCCGATGATATTCTGATGTTATACCAAGTTTAATTCATAAAAATAGGCGTAGTACTATTCTATTCCTGAATCAGAAAGCAGAAACCAGCGTCTCTACTTATTTAGTCGTTTTAAAGTTTATTCATGACCGTCACGGTGGATATGAAAATGAACGGAGAAGGGAAGGAGCCTCAAATGAATCGAATCCAAATGGCATCGAATGTATGTATGTTCAACTTACAAGATTGGTCGCAGTTATATCCTTGGCCACTTTGGCACTCGCAGACATGGGTCGATTCGGTCGAACCAGATCGGTCGTAACATATCTCCCCAGATGAACATGGGTTGGTGAGACATTCTGAATAGAAAGGAACAGATTTGTTTTACATATATTATCAGAAAATACATTCTTAAATGATATAAACATCAAATAATGCGATGCGTTTATCTTTGCCGTTATAAACACTCTTCTTTTATTCTTACTGAAGTACTCTAAAATTATTGGCTCAATTTCAGTTTGTTTTTGATCGTCTGGTTTTACTAGATTCTCACATATTTCTCTTATTTTTTGCTGGTTTTCAATAAATTAACTAAAGTGGATTGCATTTGCAGATATGTTTTATTTGTAATACTTGTGCTGAATACAGAATTTGTGATATGATTATTCAAAGAATGCTGATGGTGATGGTGGTGGTGGTGATGATGATCATAATAGTGATGATGTTTTGATTGTGGTGGTAATGATGATCATAATAGTGATGATGTTTTGATTGTGGTGGTGATGATCATAATAGTGATGATGTTTTGATTGTGGTGGTGATGATGATCATAATAGTGATGATGTTTTGATTGTGGTGGTGATGATCATAATAGTGATGATGTTTTGATTGTGGTGGTGATGATGATCATAATAGTGATGATGTTTTGATTGTGGTGGTGATGATGATCATAATAGTGATGATGTTTTGATTGTGGTGGTGATGATCATAATAGTGATGATGTTTTGATTGTGGTGGTGATGATCATAATAGTGATGATGTTTTGATTGTGGTGGTGATGATGATCATAATAATGATGATGTTTTGATTGTGGTGGTGATGATGATGATCATAATAGTGATGATGTTTTGATTGTGGTGGTGGTGATGATGATCATAATAGTGATGATGTTTTGATTGTGGTGGTGATGATGATCATGATAGTGATGATGTTTTGATTGTGGTGGTGATGATGATCATAATAGTGATGATGTTTTGATTGTGGTGGTGATGATGACCATAATAGTGATGATGTTTTGATTGTGGTGGTGATGATGATAATAATAATAATAATAGTGTAAACTTATAGAGCGCACACACCGTCCAGGGACGCTCATGGCGCTAGCTCAGCAACAGTTCTCTTTGATACAAGTAAAGTAAATAATTTTGCAATATTTTTTGCGATATTTTGTTATAACCCATTTCAATCGTCAGCTCTGCCTGGTGGGGCCCGGTGCCCTCCAGCTGCTCCGTTCACTGACAATTTAAGGGACTAGCCCAGTCAGCACATTATTCACAGAAGCTCTAGCATCTGAGGCCAACAGGCCCCACACAGGCAGCCAATGAGACTAAAGGGTGATAACTAATTAATTTCAAATGTATATACAAAAAACATATCAATTATGGATTTAGTAAAATAAACTTATACAACTTAAGGAAATACTGGGTTACAGATGGAATAGGTAAGTCTTAAGACGAGTTTTAAAGGCAGAGTATGTTGCAAAACAGCGAAGTGATGAGGGAAGCTTATTCCATAATTTGGCTGCTGCATGTGAAAAAGCATGGTCTCCCCATGAATGACGGGTACGGGGAATTTGCAGCAAATTATCACTTCCAGATCTTAAGGTACGAGTTGGATTGTAGGAGTGTAGTGAGTCTTTAATGTATTGTGGCGAGATTCCATGGAGAGCCCGATAGACAAGTAACATAATTTTGAAGTGGACCCTTTTCTGGACAGGTAGCCAGTGAAGAGAGCGTAATATAGGCGTAATAGAAGACATTCTTGGTGTGAAAGTAAGGAGTCTTGCACTGGAATTTTGGAGGGATTGCAGTCTGTCTTGCTGCTGTTTTGTGAGTCCAAATAGAATAGAATCACAAAAATCTAAGCGGGATGAGATTAATGCATGGATTAATTGTTCGCATGCTTTTTGAGTCAGAGATTTTCGTATGAACCCAAGGTTCCGCAGTTGATGACGATTGTGGTGATGGTGTCTCAGATTGTAAGAAATCTATATATATATATATACTTACCGTATTGCCCTTGTCCCTGGACAACACTGGTGGTTAGAAAGAATATGAAGATTATTCTAAGGCACCGTTCCTTTCGGTCATCCATCCTCATAGTCAATTCGGTATTTAAACCAAAAAAAGCACGATAATGTACTCTGCTCGCCTTTTTCGTCTTCCTTCCCGCGGACAATAAAATTGAATGGTGCAAATAGAAATGTGAGCATATAACATGACCAGAGAGATTCGAGTCAGGCAATGTATCTCCTTCCCACAATGTATCTCCTAACCATTGTATACATCAATAAGCCGTGTTATTTTTCTTATTGATATATTTGTTATTTCAGCTCTGCTTTGTTGTTGCATGAACGGTGTCCGTGTGGAGAACACAATGGGACTTGAACATATTTGAGTCCCTGTCAAGGCGAAAGTCAAATTTCTGTTTTCATTTCCTCGAAGAAGGTCGAATGACTATTGTTCGTATTTTCATTGGTGTGTGAATATGGGATATCTATATGTAGCAGTTGATTGAAGTAAGGCGAGAAAGAGGCGCGAAGATAGAGAGACCCACATTGGTTGGTTGATTGGTTGGTCGGTGTTACGATCATAAAATATGAAATACAAACATCATAGCCCATCATGAAACAAAAACTAAAACGTTTAACATAGACTATTCTAGAAAAAAACATACGTTCATTTTTATATTTATTTCACACTAGATGCCCTAAAGAACCGAAATGCCCTAATTAAAGCACATTACTTGGATTAAATACATTAAACTAGCAATCACTTTTACTAGCTCGACTTCCTTCACCAGTAGCAAAGTTTTTAAAAAAGATGCGCCGCTTAATATTTTGTCACGAATTGGCCCCCTCCCCTCATGCCACTAGCTGGATCCACCCCTGTTCTTCACAAACATTATGCTTGAATAATGTAAGTGATACACATATTACATGTATGATGTATCCTTATTAGGCTTTTTTTTTAGATTAAAATTTAAGCCCTTAAAAGGCAAATGTGAATCCTCTGTTTAAAATTTTAACACATTCGCCTAAATAATAAATAATAAGGGGACAATATAACCTCAAACAGGAAGGACATCATTCGTATAGGTAGGGGATAAACAATTTGAAAACCGGGCTACAATTTGTTCTAACGCAAATGTTTTTGTGCTTCTGGGGTTCTGTCCACCCCCCCCCCCCCCTCCCACACCGTTATTAGCTACACTCGATGTGCTCGCTTTGCTCTACTTAGACCCAAAACATAATGTTTCAGGCAAAGGCGCCGGAAGAGGGGGGGGGGGGCAAAGGGGGTTGATGCCCATAATAATTCAAGTGAGGTGGTGGAAAAATCAAGGGAATAATCACCTTTCTCGTCTATTTGCGCGTTGTTTATTTTGGGTCGGGGCGGGGAGGCACCTTATTAACTTTAATATATTTCTTGTGTTCTTAAAATTATTAAATTTGGGGTTTCACGTGGGGACAGGGTGGGGGGTATTTCCCTTCCCAATTTTAAGCTGTTTTTGTCACATTCAACAGTTTCATTAATATTTTGGGGTTGCCGACATATTTATTTGAGCTGCCTACCCCCCCCCCCCCCATGATTAAAAGTCCCTACGACAACGACCTGTACCATTATTATTTGAAACATATTTCAAAATGTGCTTAATTGGTTCTCTGATTTCCGCAGTAGCATGTTTTATTGATAGCAGAGAGTAAATTCAATTCAATTCAATTCAATTCTTTTTTTTCACCCAAATTCACAGGAATATATGGAAATTTGTTTTGGTCACACAAATTAATTTAATGTTTCCAGGTCAAAAACACAGTAGGCCTACGTTAGATACAGTTCGTATACACACAAACAAACATATAGCGAACGAGAATCATTGATAAACATTACCAACACATATCTTCTTCCAGTGACTTCAAAAGAAATGTAAGCATTTGGGGTACATTTAATTTTTATTTTTTTAATTCATGTCATAATACAAATCGTGATTAGCAATCAATGGCTGAAGTGTTCACAGTTTACAAGCAAACTTAAAAGTACGTAGAATACAATATTGCAAAAAGTACAATTTTACACACAACACGGTCAATAACTAATAATCAGGGTAAATAGACCATTGTGGTTTTAAAAATTCAAGAAAAAACAAAAATAGAACAAATTACACAAGACGTTATAGTGACGTGTGTTACTTCAAAGAGTGAGTGGAAAGCAAGTAAGGAATGGCTAATAAGTAGAATTATCGAAACAACTTAATAAGTTCAAGTCAATTCAGTACCAGATTTATAGGGACCATCCTTGGAATATCCGTACTCAGACTAAACAGACTATGCTTTACTAGAATCAAAATAACAATTACAATAAAACGAAAACATTTTAAACAGACATGCAATGTTTTAAATTGCATTGATAAATTTCCAAATCATGGGTAACAAGAATGTCTTAGATAATGATTCATGATATTTCCGGGGTGTAATTCATAATTTTGGATGAGTTCATTAAAGCTTTGATTTTGAGAAGAAGTTCATGATGGCCTGGGCAAACTCGTCTGATGTCCATCTCTCTGTAATGAGATCACACTCGGCTCGGTTCACCTTGTACAGGCGCTCTTTCTCGGTCTCCCAAATCAGATTCTTGGAAAGTCGCATAGACTGTTGGACCAATGAAGAGAAATTATAAAATAAAGATATAAAACAACAAGTAAATACGACACATACATGGTGGTCTCTAAAGCTATGGTCATAACTCAGAGCGGCGACCGACCGAATAGTAGCCTCCTCGGTCGCCGCCGGAATTTAGGAATCGCCCAACGATTTTTGGAGAAGTCGAGCAGTTTGTAGAGCCCCAGCGATGAATGGCGGTGCCCTGTCGATTTCCCGTCGGTCGCCGGTCGATTTTAGGTCAAATTTGGCGAAATCGGGGAGCTTCTCCGGGCTGCGTCCTGGCAGTGACCGACTGATGACCCACAGATTCCCGAGCGATCTCCCATCGACCACCGGGCGATTTTAACGAAATTACCTGGCGGCCGGCCGGTGATCGGCGGGGCACCAAAATACACTCGGTGCCCGGGCGTTCGCCGCCCGGGCACGGACCTAATCGAGCGTTCGCCGTCGAGCGACTTAGGTCAAAAATCGAAGCCGCTAGGTCAAAGGCTGCCGACCGATTTTGGAATCGCCGCCCAGTGACCGACTGATCTCCCTGCGGGGACCGAGCGGCGACCGGGCGGCGACTGCTCAGCAGCCTTTGACCTAGCGGCTTCGATTTTTGACCTAAATCGCCCGACGGCGAACGCTCGATTGGGTCGGTGCCCGGGCGGCGTCCGCTCGGACACCGAGCGTACTTTGGGTGGCGAGTGAAAGTGAGCAGGCGCCGCCCGGATTTTAACTCCGCGCAAAAAACTTCAGCAGCGCCCTAGCGATGTCCTAAAAACAAGCGGTGCTTTTGGGAGTTGTGACCTGAAGGTCTCAATATTATGATAGTGGCGATAAGGGCGGCTGGAAGGAAAGTAATATCTAACAAATCGGGGTACGAAAATATTGCACAATTTGTGAAATTCTCTTTAAAATTGAATTTGACCTTTTCTTTGCACTCGAATTTCGCAGGCGAATGTTAATGGAATGATATAAAAATGCATTACACAAAGGTAATTGTTATGAGAAGGTTTCATTGAAGACATTAATGATATAGATATTACCAATGTCGATGTTAATGTTACTTACTCTAAATTTAAATTCTTTAGATAAAATAATAAAAAGGTACATAATGAAGAATCATCGTGAAGCAGTTACTAAGGCAATATTGATATGTCATTGTTCCTAGAAAATAATCAAATGTTTTGAACAGACCAAGTGTTTTAACATTTCGACTCAATAAAGGGAATTATATTTAGTTTCACTTTGAGAGAGTGTACTGTAGCACAACAGCAACAAGTAAATCAATTCTTTGACGTGCATAAGGCTACAACTTTTCGTAAAAGATATAATAGGCTTGGATTAAAGGTTGCGATTGGGTTTTAGGCTAGATTTAGGGTAAGGTTTGGGTATAGGATTTTGTTTGACGTTTAAGTTTAGAATTAGATTAGTGTAGGTTGTCGCCGAAGAATGTGTCATACAACTTAAATTTCCATCATTATTTCCCTCATAAATTGGTTAATATTCTACCCTTGATTATATAATTGTGTACATAACATACGTTTCTAGGAAGTTGAGCATATTCCTTGACCTTCTTGTCCACTGTCTCTCTGAACTGAGCATCAGGAATGACCTCTGTGACCAGACCACGGTCAAACGCCTCCTGGGCGGTCAGCTTCTTACCAAATAACAGTATCTCATTCGCCTGTAAAATAACGATGGTAAAGACCCTCAGTAGGTGATAAGTGTAAAGATAAACGTAATCGGGAAACATTATTTAACACGAGCTCAAATTCTTTCAAAGAAGCAACCCACGTCACCATCAATAGCCTAGCAAGTCACATTTTGAAATGCGTGAACGTGGTAATGGCATATTACATAATCTATTACAGATTTCTATAGGAAATACAATGGGACCCATCGGGTAATGACATTAGGGACTCTAGGTTTACACGACGAGAACGTGGACCTCTATGTGTGACATCCTTATAAGGCAATGTGACGTCCTTTTAAGGCACATCCCACGGTATACATAGCCTGTAATTATGGATCTATGCAAGTATTTTAAACCCACACCACGTATGTGCCCCTTTCCATAATTTATATCTGTCTCTGTTATGTAAAATAACAGAGAAACTTTTGTACAAGTTTGTACACCATCTAGTACGCATGTATCATTACATAAAGGCATAAGTATACCATTAAGACCTTCCAAGCATCACCAAAATCATCCGTAACTAATTTATCTCACCTTCGCTGCTCCCATAATCTTGGGGAAAGTATAGGAAGAGCATCCTTCTGGACTCTGACCAAGAGCAGCGAAAGGGGTGTGAAATTTTGCCTGAAAATATCAAATGAATTAAAGCTTCATTTAAGTCTTTTCATTTCTTAACTGTTATCCTCTCACAGTATATTGTAATTTTTCATCTTGCCAGGTGGGTCAGGTATAGGAACAATAACAATTGTCATAGTTCCATAATCTATTCAAATTTTGACCATTACAGATATCATAGAATCTTCGATGTCAGTACTCACAGCATTCAGAAAATTCGTCCCACCGATACCCATTTAACACTTAGATGAAGAGTGGCAAATGTAGATCAATTTTCTTTTCCAAAAGACACTAATACCACGCCAGGGTTCGAACCCACGACCTTCCCATTTTCAGTCAAGTGTTCCAAGAATGAGGTTGGTTTTTGGCGCCACCAGGATTCGGTTTATAGAATATGAACTTACTCTGTCAGAGGCGAAGACAACATCCATCAGCGCCAATGTAGTTACAGCAATACCAATGGCAGGCCCGTTCACTGCTGCAATCAGAGGCTTCGGGAAATCGATGAAGGCATTTACAAATCTCCTGCCGAGGTAAAAGCCAGAAAATAGGGATTAAAGTTCAGAAGGATTACAATAATGAAGATAGACAGTAGATGAATGGATTGGTGACTTGTCTGGCCTCGAATCACAATGTGATCTATTCAGTTTTATTTTTATTTAATTCACCAATACAGGATTTATCTCATTCTGAAATCAAACTCTCCTTAAAGCCTCGGTCACAAATGCCAATACGAACTGCTACGAACGCCGTACGAACGTTTTTCAGACAATGGAAATTCGGGAAGACAATAAAAAAACAGGGAGATTCGTACGAAATTATCATTCGTACGAACCTTTGTGACCGTAGCATTAGCTAGTCTAAGCATTTCGATATCGTTTGGTTGCAGAGGCTATTGTGCATGGGCTTTCGAAAATGTTAAATGGGTATATAGTACCCGGTAGGATGCGAAAGTCAACGTGGTTGGATGAGCAAGTGTGCACTTTTAAAATGGCGACAGACTGGAATGCTCCCACGGGAGTGGAGAATGTGCATACATTGTGTGCGGGTGAGCATGAATCAGATAAACAGGGTAATAATATGTCTGTACAGCGCTTAGACACGCTATTGATTGATGTATTGGGCGCTATATAAAAGCGGAATATTATTATTATTAAATACTGTACTATGCACAACTTCAAGAGAGTGTACCGTCCCAATCTGAACTGTATACTCACTCTAATAGAAGGCTCTGTTGTTTTGACGCCTCTTCCAAATTAGTGATGTCAACTGTCGTGAAATTCCCAAGATCATTCCCACTACAGTAATAGTCCCCAACACCTTAGGAAAGATAGGAAGTATTTCAAAGAACTTTGACAATTTGATGTATTAGTTTATTTCCTCTACCCCTGTTTGTTATCAATCAATCTTAACTAAAACTAATAAAAATGTATTTATTCATCTCAAATTAATCGTTTACTCATATTAGTGAAAAACATAATTTCCGGCACCCAAAATGTATTGATGTTTTGCACTTTGCACTGATTCGTTTGTAGGATTATTTGTGAATTGTACACAATCATACGGATTGGGAATCTCAATTTCTGAAGGAAGAAAAAATAAGTCTGAAAGAAACCGCAAAACATTGTGACCAGTGGCTGCAGAAGAAGAAGAGTGATGAATTTAACAACAATCCCACTTGTAATCATACATGGTTTTTGTGGGTAATTAAATATTATTAAAGATGGGGGGAAGGGTATAGGGAAAACATGGAGGAAAAGGGGATGTTGGTAATGGTGATGGGCAAGAATGGAAATGAAGATTTATCTTCTTGCACTTCTTCAATGTCGTTAAATATTACGCAGAATTGGAAAGTAAGGTTAGGAAGACAGGGAGGTAGAAGAGGAAAATTATGTAGATAGTAGAAGTGGTAGTGGTAGTGGTGGTAGTGGTAGTGGTGGTATTGGTAGTGGTGGTATTGGCAGTGGAGGCGATTGTCATGCATGCGGGAATAGAACAGTTTAAACTTCCTGCCACAGGTGAGTTCGGTTTGAGTTTGGAGGCAAAGACAAAATCCTCATTAACTGCAAACACATTTGACACCACAGCATGGAAAACACGATTCCGCACAAAAAATGTCACAAAATGCCATCGGACGTGCATAACAAGGTTCATACTTATCTAATGTAGAATATTGGCATTGTTTTGTAGACATTTCTTAGATTCCAATCAATAATCTCCATAGAAAGTTTCTGATAGTAGTTTACCCACCATAATTATAGGTTCGTGAGAAAAACAGCAACATGGTAAAAGTAATGCAGCTTAATAATCGTATGATCACAACACCATTATTATACCATTTGTTAGATAATGATTGAGATTATCTGTAGATAATTGATTACATCATTTTGAAAGGAGGATAATGAAAAGTCTACGAATTACGGTGCAGTTATCTGAAACTGGTCTCTATCATATAGTTCTTAATAAAAACGACATTAGCATCAAATGTTATTATATACCCCTTTTATGTCAAAGTTTTACATGGTTTAAAACTCATACTATATTACTAACCTGTGATTACGGCAATGACTACATTATCATCTTGCCCTGCTGCAATGAGAGCACCTTGTAGATCAAGGTACATCTTTAAAGAAAAATACATAGTGATGAAAGCACTGTGAGAAACTAGTCGAATTTAGCCGATAATGTATTACTTGATTTGTAAGAACTTTGTTTAATCTGTAGTCTAACGAATATTTCATATCTTTATATCAAATACGATGTTTGTGCACTTTTTCATGGTAGCTCGGCTGAAGCTGGGGTAAAAATATGATTGCAGGGCCCTCAGTGAGAACAATATTAATACCGATAAGGCTACCCTGAGTAAACAAGAATACTTATCAATATTATTATCATTATCATTATCATTATTATCACTAATATTATTATTATTATTATCATTACCATTTTCACACAAATTCTGGCGCAGAGATAATTAAATCACAATGCTCTAGGTTAAGGTGTGGATGGGTTTTTCCACAGAGTGGGATATCAACGGCTGCATTCAATATTTAAACATTTATGTGGAAATCATCAGACTTCCTTTTTTATCCCTAACCCTTCTCTTCTTCTTCTTCTTCTTACATATACACACATACCACATAAACATGAGCTCTTCCACCCCCCCCCCCTCTCTCTCTCTCTCTCTCTCCCTCTCTCTCTCTCTCTCGCTCTCTCTCCCTCTCCCTCTCTCTCCCTCTCTCTTTCTCTCTCTCACTCACTCACTCTCTTCTCCACAAACATACACATATGCATGCCCACGCAAACACACACCCATCCCCTATCTCTCTCGCTCCCTCACCCTCCTCTCTTCCTTCCCTCTTTCCCTCTATGCTTTATCTCATTCATATCTACTTCCCGTCTTCTGACCTGTGGTGTGAAAGCATTTTTCTTCTTTGGTCTGTTGAGTGTGATGGTCGCTATTCCATTCTCCACACGATACAGAATACCTTTCGAGGTTCTTCCGACATTCATTTTGCTGCCTCTTGCTGCTGGATCGTTCTTTACTTCTCCATCCTGAGAAAATAACATACATGCCAGTGAGAGAGTATGAATATTATAATTTAAATAATTTATATATTAAAGTCCCCGAGGGTACAAGGATAAATTTCTTCTCTCAAGTCATGTTTATGTCTTAACGAATTAGGACTGGAATTCTTAAATTTCATGGGTTAATAATATTAATTCATTAACAGCAACTTTGACCCTAACAAAGCTGTAAAACAAACAACAAAATTTTTGAGAAAGGTATACTGGTCCCATAAGCGAATATTATAGAAAGGTGCAGAATTTGTGTAACTTTCATCCAGAAAAACAGAGAAGACATTAATCATCATTTTTTTTTAATACAAGGATAGAGACAAATATTTAACCCCCGTATGGATATTGAATGACGACACATGGTCCGGCGTCAATTATCCTCGGTTGCCAATTTCCTTCATTAACCGAGTTCCTAACCCCAAACACTATACCATACCATAACATGGATCTCCGGGATGAATCTATCAAGGTATCTTCTCCCAGCTCGGAGGTTGTTAGCAGTTTTCCACACGTCTCTTTTCTCTGCCAATCTAGTACACTCTTGCAGTGTCATTCTAATCCATAAATGCATTTCTTCCCCTAGAGTTGGTACATTATACTTTTCACAATACCATAATCCAAACGTTAACCCAAACTAAATCAACATTCCAACCTTAAACCTTTTCCCCATAGATTTAACGAAATATTCCCCGGAGCTGAGCAAGTGCCTGATCACCCACATACCACCTCCTCCTCGGTGGTTTCCTCTGCCGTGCATGAGAACATACCTTTGTCATGATTTTCTGAATTCTATGGCTCCACTAATCCTTGCTCGATGTGAAAATGTAGGCTTATATCAAAGAATATCAGGTGAAGTATTATGCTATATCTACCCCGGTGTTGCCCGCAAACATATTAATAGTGTTTATGGAAGATGAAACCTCAACAATGTGTATTACTCGTCGAATAGACTGTTTATTCACCCTGCATTTTGTATGCCAGGAGACTTTATAGCTGATAACAATATAATTGTATCACTTGACCCGTACTCTGACCATGGACGGTCCACGCTCTGACACTGTGTTAAGTTTGGTCTAAAGTAAACTTAAAGTAAACTGTCGAGGTCAAGTATTTCCTTTATCAAAAAATATTTGGCACCAAAATTAACTGAATACGGATCGGGCGTTTGGGTTTCCTTTTGTTTTGTTTTGTTTTGTTTTATTGTTTCGCATTCCACAAAATAACAGTTTACATATTATTAAGTTCAGCAAGATAAAGTATATTGACAAACAAAAACAATGATGACAGTAAATAATCATTAACGACGTGAAATATGAGGAACCTAATACAGGTATGTGGTTACATAAAGTCATAATAGTCACTCGAGCGAGGCGCAAAAAAGAAGAAACAAAGACATAAATAAATGAAAAATAACGACAACGTGCCTTATGCGTATGATTTCAAGAGAAAGTCTTTGATTTTACGCTTGAATGAATACAGCGAGGGTGATTGAATAGACCAGTTCACGGTTAGCACATTACTGTAATGAACCCGGATATCCACAGATCTTAAAAACATGAAGAGGTCCCATTTTTTACATTTTGAAATAATCACTCCTACAGAGATGGAGGTGCTATATAAAGAGCCTTTGTTTCCCCCTTTTCAAAGTATACTTCCACCTATGTATCATGGCGTACACTGAATGTGCATGAATCAATAATGTTACATAGCTTTCATGAGCACGTATCCACATTTCGTCTCCCGTGTATTTCAAAATTTGTTCTGCAATGACCTTTATCTGCTCATGCTCAGACTGCGACCGTGAACTGGCTTATTATCTCAGCGTCCAAACTGTTCCAAAATGAAGGTCATGTGTTGGTTATTGTTTTAAAGGCAAGAACGGTGCGTACGGGGGATAGATGAAAATTGAGGGATTGCCTGGTGGGATAAGAATTAATGTCACTATTTTTAAAAAAAAATCGTCTATATTAAGTTGAAACATAAATATCCCTACAAATATAGTTCTGTTACTTTCAATAACTTGTAAGAAAGAAATAATGGATTTGTATGTGCCAAAACATCGGCAGAAGAAATAATCCTTACAGCTCTTTTTTTTTGTATTTTGAGTATGGAATCAATTTTCGTCTTGGAAGAATTACCCCCAAACTAATATTCCGTAACTTAGGTATGGTAATAATAACGTAAAATATAATCATTTCAAAATATGGGGAGGAAAATGATGTTTGAGTTTATTGGTAGCTCCTAGATTTCTTGAAAGCAATTTTCATAAGTAGTCGATATGGACTTTCCATGTTAATTTACAATCAATATTAAATATAAAGACCAATAATTTTGAAGAGTCAATTTAACTCATTGCCATTCATGAAAACATCGCCAGGTAAAGTATGCAGTGAATCACTAAAGACCATGTAATTTGTCTTTTTGAAGTTAAGAGATAACTTATTTGGTTGAATCCAATCGCATACAAATCGTAATTCAGAATTTAATTTATCAAGAAGGATTTGAGGATTATCGTGAGTAAAAAATATGCTTGTGTCATCTGCAAATAAAAGAAAAGAAAGTTTATTAGAAGAGTTTTGAAAATCATTGATGTATAATATAAAAAGAAGTGGGCCCAAAAGGGAACCTTGAGGTACATCGCAAGTGATGTGTTGAGTTTTAGAATTTAAATTATGAATAGACACAAATTGATTCCTGTTTGCAAGATAACTTCTGAACCACTCCAAGGCCCTTCCACGAATTCCATAGTAAGAGAGTTCATATAAAAGTATTTCATGGTTAATCGTGTCAAAGGCCTTGGAGAAGTCCGGAAAGATACCAGCAACGTGAGACCTCTTATCAATTGCCTTAGTAACTTTATCTATTAATAATATTATTGCATGCACAGTTGACTGTTTTTTACGAAAACCGAACTGGGAATTGATGAAAATATTAATTGGTGAGAAACTTTATAGTGCGAGAATAAATTATCTTTTTCGAGGACTTTTGAGAATGAAGTCAACAGTGATATTGGACGATAATTACCTAATTCATCCTCTGAACCTTTTATGTAGATGGGTATTACTTTAACGACCTTCATTTTATCAGGGACAACACTAGACAGCAAGGACAAAGCTAATGAAGATATCAATAGAAATTGAATTATTCTTATTTTCATTTAAACATTCTTAAGACAACCGTTTAATCAATACATTAATGATTTCATTGATCAAACAATTTATTGTTCCATTCTAATAGTGAATCATAAATACAGAAAAGCAAAGCGGATTAAAATTATTTTGAATAGATTCTTTTCAATAATATATAGATGAACTAGAGGGAAAATACCAACAGATTGTAACAGTCAGTACCTCATTTAATCATTGCCTACAAGTAGACGCTAGCAATCATTAACTAAAAATCAAAAATTGCCAGACTTGGTAAGTCCAAAGAGCATTACTTCATATCTACCTTATAGTCACGACAGCGAGATATCAAAGTAGAAAAAGAACAGTGTATTGACATGGATAGTGCTACTTTGGAAATGTGAAGGAAATTCTTTCAAATTATTTAAATCACATTTTTTTCTACTCTCCATAAAATTGTTTTGGTTCCTTAGATGTATTGTCTAGAAAATAATCTGTAACAAGAACACGAAGGATGTGTATGGATGTTAATGACAGCCATGATGTGATCATTAGATTTTTACTACATGTTTCACTCAAATCCATTTGTTCCCTCAGTATACATGGTATATAATTTTCGTCATAATTACCTATCTTTCTTTCTTTTCCCTTATATTTTGGTTGTCCGCCCATCTCTCTTTCTCTCTCTCTCTCTCTCTCTCTCTCTTTCTCCCCCTCTCTCTCTCTCTCTCTCTCTCTTCCCCCCTCTCTCTCTCTCTCTCTCTCTTTTTTCTTCTCTCTACCCCTAATTCTGTCCATTCAGAAATGCATGGTATTATGCTCTGTATCTGACCAGGTGACGATACTATGGTTCTAATCATTCACATACCCTTGGCCTTTAAACCTACAGAAAACCCTTATAAACACTGCACATAATGTATACGCTCCCCTCCCACTCTCTTTCTTTCCCTCTGTTTTTGTTTAACACGTACTTTATATTGGCACACCATTCTTTGTTCAAATTTGTACTCTTGCAGCATTTTCGATTTTTCTTCCATTTCTTGCATACGGATAATCATCAATTAATTTACAGTAACACGTTCTACTTCTAAGACTTTATGTTTGACACGATTGAAGAGACTTTTGAAAAATCAACCATGAATCAAACATGATTTCTGAAGGCAATACAATAGGGTATTGGAATTTCATGTAAGCCGTTTTCTTGAAAATACTTGTGATCGAACTATTGTCTAAATGGTACAGCACCTAAGCATAGCATTGCATTACGAAATAATTTCTGATATCTAAGCTTATTTTATAGACTCAATAATGATAAATCATTCATATTATGTCTAACGAGCTTTTCCTATCCTAAGAAAGTTAAAAGAATACCCAACTCATAAATGGTAGTTTTGTCAATATTTTATGTACTAAAGTACTACTTGTAATTAACGGGCATAAACAATTTTATGCTAATGGTAACCGTCAGATAAGGTATTGCTACTTAAGACAGAATATTGTTCCAACCGTAACGTTCATCTCATTGGCGCACAATTAAGTTGACAACAATTCAATCACGTATGGTCAGCGTTCTATTACTCACTGTGAAGACAAATATACCATGGAAATAGGTCAAAAAGAGACCATTAATACCATGTTTTGATAATTCTATATTTTGCATATTTTAAAGATATTCTGACTGGTTTTGATAAAGTAGCATTTGTAAAAGTTAATTTTTGCATCACCATTTTTTAAATGAAAAATACTTAAGAATATATATCTTCAAAATTTAAATTTAAAAATTTAAAAATAAGTATTTAGATAATAAAAAGCGAAAAAATTAATTGAATCAGGACATATTACTGAGAAAAAAAACAGTGGCACACTTGCTTATAAACTTTTTTTGCAATATACTGTTGAAAATGTTCTTCCTTTTTTGCTCTTCATTCCATCTTGCCCTTCTTCTCATTACTTTTCTTATAACAATCCATTTGAATATCGATGTCGTCATTCCCGTATATTTACATCCTGCATATTCTATATAAAGGTAAAACTGTTTGAATACATCAACGAAATGATTTATCGAATCGAATTGCTTTTAATTATTTAATAATTTATTATAGCTCGTGGCTTTAACCATATTTGGAGGAAGTCATTTAAATATGTGAATGGGACAAGGTGGGCAGTTTCAACTTGTCGCTCTCCTTCTTCAAGCCGGGTCCATCCAAGCCTGGGACAGTCAAAGTGAAATTCCCTCGAACAGAAGTGAACGTCTGACCGATGGACTGGAAGAGGGGGTCCAGAGAGGACCGGAGCACACCCCTAGCGAGTACCTCCACGATCCTACAAGCCTGTAGGATGACCTTAAGAGCGGGATTGACCAACCAGACCAGGATGAAGTTCATGATGGCGAAGACCAAACCCCAAGCAATGCCCAAGATGGGACCAAGGAGTGCGGAGAGGAAGATGTAAAATCCCCTCTGTTTCAAAATAAAGGGATTAAAACATTGTCGTTTGTCGTGTTTTGAGGAGGCAAAACGGTTTAAATCAGTTAATAGTGTTTAATGACTAACTGGAAGAAATGCACTTGCTTTTCGAAATCATTTTTTTTTTCTCACAATATCAGGAATGTAACAAACATTGAAAACAATTGTAGGCGTTATGATAACTTTGAACTTGGAAAATTCGAATTTAATCAGCAAAATATTAATATCACGCTTAATTATTGACACAATAATGTATGTTGTGCAAAATTGTTATGCTTTCTTTCGTCTGTAATTGTTATTGAAGATTCTTTGACCTAAAAGGCTTAGCTAAAACATATTTTAAGAACACCCTGACGAAAGCTGGTTCGTGTTGGGAGTTTTAATCAACACAGTACAACAAAAGTTATTTATCAAGTAAGTTTCTGACAGGTTAGCCTACACGGTAAAATTTAGTTATACATTTAACGTAAAATAGAATTGATGGAAAATTCTGATTTCCCCTTTGAATAAGAAGAAACTCACCGATGTCCAATTGAAGATGACCTTGTTGTAATTCCAGACAACACTCACATTTTCTGAACCAAGTGGCTCTTGAAAGGTCTCCTCAAAATCAACCTGAAATAGACCGTTTTTGATTTCAAGAAAATTCATTATTGATGGATTTCATATATTTCCACGTAATCATTTTTTAAAGTTTTCAGTACAATATCTTCAACATTATTAGTTTATAAATACATAGGAAATATAGCAAAATAAGTTTGTTCGTTTAAGTAAAGAACTTTTAGCTTTTCTTTGAAGCAACTTTGTGATATTCATGTTTTGATTATTCAGATACCAATTTCCTCATTTCAAACACTAGGTTTCAAAGCGACAGGAGCATTGAAATAAAGTGAATATTCATCAAAGTCATATCTAAACAAAGTTACGTATCTAGAAATTCATACACATATAATGATAATGGCAATAATAATATTAATGATAATAATAATTGTTCCACGTTTTCGAAGCAGCCACTGTAAAAACGTTGACGGTAGATTAGAATCTGGATTTGGTAATAATCAGTTTATATTTGTCAGTTGTTGAGCGATCGTTACAAGCTGGCGCATATATTTGGGGGTGTCATTAAGATAATTAACTGTCATATGATTTAGAATTTTGAAGAATTACAAGCAGACTTTAAAAAAAGGTAAGAGGACACTTTTTTTTTTTTTTTTTGGTATCGAAATTTGAAAATTTGACATTTTGCTCCGTTGGGGGGGGGGGTAAGGTCATCTTTTTGAGGTCGGCCATGGGAATATTTTTTTTTTTTTTAATTAAAAAAAAAAAAAAAAAAAAAATCTAAAAGGGGTGGGTTTTAGGGAAATTTAGGGGGGTTTACACACAAAAATTTACCAAAGGGGGGGTTTAACCCCCAAACCCCCCCCCCCCCTGTGTACGCGCCTGAGGACAATAGTAGCATTACTTAATGAACAATAACACATGTCATGAAGCTGTGAAAGAGAGGATGAATGAACACCTTATTTTAAATTCTCACCTTTACATTTGGCTTGAGAGAGTACAAGTTCATATCGTCATACTTTGCCGTATTTGGTGCTCGCTCTAAGGCTCCATGACAACATGGTCTAGCTTGGGCCTGGGCCTGATAGCCCGAGGTATTGTTGTTGTAGAGGGGGTAATACTGGCCACCCTGAGAAATCAAATAAGTCGTGGCTGGAGTACCAACCAAGTGCTCATTCTGAGGTGGATTGTCCTCCATAGTAGAGTTGACAGACATGGCTGAAGTTGGCTGTTCCTGCTAAAAGATAGGGAACGCCATAATTCGTTAAACCCTATGATTTTTAAGGCAAATCAATAAAGATGTTACATAAAATGCGTAAATAAGCATGATTGAATAATTTTATTTTCCATGGCTTGATTTTAAAAGTATCTCATAATGAAAGTTTTGGAGAATCAAATGCGACTTACCGAAACTATAATGAAGACAAGAAGACGACACAAAGCAGAGTGTAGCGGATCGCTTATATCTCTAACCTCTCTCTCATCATCAACGCGGATTTTATCACCAAACAAAGATCCATTTACGTCATACGAATCAACTAGTTCACAATAGGGTTTTGGTAAATCTATGTCAGCGAGTAATTAACCATGTTTTCGAACTAGACCAGAGTTGTTTGCATAGTTGTGTAATAAGGAGTAGATTTTCGAGACAAAGATAAATGAACAAAATATGTATAAATTAATGGCAACTTGACTTATAAACATTTGAATATTTCCCCTATAGAATAGAGCCCAGGTACCCTAAATACTAAGTGGAACGGACCCATTACCTCTGTCACCTTAAATAGATTTTTTTGGACGAATCCAAACATGTATGCATGTACTTTGTTTCGGTCTTGCAAGGGGAAACAGAAATGTAAATATATGATTGACGCCGAAACAAGGAGCAAAGATCTATTAGGTTTATGCCCGATTAGAGGGAGCTCATTAGCATATTTAACCTATTGACGAAGATTAAATCAACATGATATGTTTAATGGATTTCATTCAGAATCAATCTTGGGTTATTGTTCTTCGTGTTAATTCTGCTACAACAAAAATCAATGAATAATAGAAACCATCTTTTTATCAAAACGGATAGCATGGCTTTTACTTGCGATAAAGTTATGAGTATTTGATGTGTAGATATTAATATGATATGGGTAACGACACACCCATCCACACGCCCAAAACTGTACACACGAACATACATATGCCCCCCCCCCCCCCCGGGGGGGGGGGGAAGCATCTTTTTTGGGGGGTCCAATTTTTTAGGAAAAATTTATCGGCGACTTAGCCAGTCGGTGAATAAGCAATAAGCGGGGGGGGGGGGGGGTAAGAGCACTATTTTTGCCTTTTTTTTTTTGACCGGGGGGGGGGCAGGCCCGTCGCCCCCTGGATCCGCGCCTGCCCATATTATACAATAGTATTCAAGGCACATGGATCGAATTGGGTTTAATAACTGAACTTTGGCAATTCAAAACGTTTCTCTAGATAACTCCAGTGATCTTGCTGCATTTAATGTATGTCTCGTTACAATTTAGATTCTCAACAATCGTAAAACCCAAATATTTGTCAGACCTAGTGACATTCAAATCTTGTCCATTAATGAAAACAGAATGACAGAGATACTGAATACCATCAATTTTAAATAAATGTATTTGATATGATATAAAAACAGAAAATCATTAGTAACACTGATTATTTTCACCGATTTGTAATTGATTGATAGAGATTAATAATTTTAATCATGATCAGGCCTACAAAGCAACCTCACTGTATTCGTGGCAACTAAGCCAGTCTGGTTGTAATTTGAATGATTGCTCTGTGAAAATTGTTAAGATTGCACTGAAAACAGTAGAAACAAGTGGGAAGAACAAAAAAGGAAATGAACCAGTTAACCAGTATATTTCTATTTTCGGAGAAATAATCGTTAAAAATACGCCCCAAAAAATACCTTGGAAAAATTTCTGACATTTGGTTCTGTTTTGAAAAAAAAACACTCACTATTTCTCCAGCGACTCAACCTCTTTCGCTCCAACTATCTCTCTTCTTCACACCGACTTGTTAAACTTTTTCACTTCTCTCTTCTCAACTGATTAATTTGTTCATAAAAAACGGTTATATTCTGTTTTATTTCGTTGTTGCTGGTTGGATAGTTATATTTCTGCAGTCACATTTACACACAATTTAACACCATTCCTTTTAGAAACTGCTCCCAAAGACTATGATAGTAAGCGACAAAGTAAGCGACAAATTTCATTCTAGTTTCATAATTTCTTGTTTACTGAATTATATATTTTTTTTAAATCGTCGATGAATTATTCCACTATCCTTATCTAACAGTTTCATTCACTTTGAAGAATTAGAATAAAATCATTTAGCAACAACATCAGTACGTAAAAAGTGAATACTTAGTAATAACAATAGTTGAATACAATCAAATAATAGCAAAGAAGGTGGATTTATATAGCGCATATTTAATTGAAGAGTCTCTTTAGGCATATCAAAATGTAATTACAACAAGGACAAAGTACAATTCAATGGCTACAAAGTCTAAAACCTTGGCTTCGTATAAAATAATCATGTGATAAACTGCATTACGATATAAATAATGCAAATAATAGAGGCCACAAGTCACACAAACAATATTGCAGTAACTGTTTAAAAATATATATACAAATTTGATTGCATGAAATGAGTAAATCTACCATAAAAACAAAGGCAATTTCACAAGGGAACCAAAAGTAAAAACACAGGTCAGTGGCGGATCCAGGGGGGGGGCCGAAACGGCCGCGGCCCCCCTATTGGCGGCGTAAAGAAAAAAAGAGAAAAAAAAGAAAGGAGAAGAGAAGAAAAAAAGGAGAAGAGAAAAGAAAGGAGAAGAGAAAAGAAAAGAGAAGAGAAAAGAAAGAAGAGAGAGAAAAAAAAAAGGAGAAAAGGATTCAGCTCATACCAACTCGCTTGTGCTTATATCTGAACTCATGTTGATAGTAATCATGGACAGGGGCGGCGATCCTGGGCCCGATAGAGGGACACATCCCCCTGGAAATTTAGATATATAGCTAGAAAGAAATATACATGTAGCAGAAGGAACGTAAATATTGGGCTTAGGGATTTTCTAGAATGCATAATTTCAGCATTCTACATTGCAAAATCTCGCTTGGTCGCTACGCCCCGGCCCTCGCCCGATAACACAAAACTATGATATGACACTCCCGGTGGTGGATATTCCATGGTTGGTGTATAATTCTAGTAGATATTTTTCCCTCTTTCATTTCTACTGACCTAATTGTGTGCTATCACAATCATGATTGTTTCATTTTCCCTTTAAATCATGCGTAGCTAGGAGCGGTAGGGGCAGGAAGAGGACATAGGACGAAAAAGGACCAGACAAAGAAACATTTTTTTAAATTCTGACAAGTCGAGAACGGTACAACAAATCGTCTTCTTTCTCTAATAATTTAATGAAACGTTAAGCTTCTGTGCTTCGCGCTGGAGGGGGAAACTGAATTCAGAGAAGGATTAAGAGTCGAGAATAGAACAACGAATTATCTTCTTTCTCTAATAATGTCATTAAACTATGAAAGGTCAAAGCCTTCGCGCCTCGTGCGGAAGGGGGAAATTAATTCAAATAAGGATTAAGAATCGAGAATGGTGACAACGAATCGTCTTCTTTCTCTAATAATTTAATGAAACGTCAAAGCTTCCGCGCTCAACGCAGAAGGGGGGAAACTGAATTCAGAAAATGATTAAGAATCGAGAACGGTACAACGAATCATCATCTTTCTCTAATGATTTAATGAAACGTCAAAGCTTCCGCGCTTTGTGCGGGAGGGGGTTGGGAAACTGAGTCCAGACAATGATTAAGAATCGAGAACGGTACAACGAATCGTCTTCTTTCTCTAATAATTTAATCAAGCGTTAAGCTTCTGCGCTTTGCGCTGGAGGGGGAAAACTGAATTCAGACAAGGAATAAGAGTCGAGAATGGTACAACAAATCGTCTTCTTTCTCTAATAATTTAATCAAGCGTTAAGCTTCTGCGCTTTGCGTGGGAGGGGGGAAACTCAATTAAAACAAGGATTAGGAGTCGAGAATGGTACAACGAATAATCTTCTTTCTCTAATAATTTCATTAAACTATGAAAGGTCAAAGCTTTGCGCGGGAGGGGGGAACTGAATCCAGACAAGGAATAAGAGTCGAGAATGGTACAACAAATCGTCTTCTTTCTCTAATAATTAATGAAAGGTCAAAGCTTTCGCGCGGGAGGGGGGGGGGAACTCAATTCAGACAAGGATTAGGAGTCGAGAATGGTACAACAAATTATCTTCTTTCTCTAATAATTTCATTAAACTATGAAAGATCAAAGCTTTCGCGCTTCGCGCGGGAGGGGGAAAACTGAATTCAGACAAGGAATAAGAGTCGAGAATGGTACAAAAAATCCTCTTCTTTCTCTAATAATTTCATGAAACATCAAAGCTTCTGCGCTTCGCGCGTAATCGGGGGGGGGGGGGGGGGGGGGGGGGGGGGGGAACCTTGAGCTGCCCGAATATGAATTTTGTATATCTTTTTCTCGTATATATTTTGGTGATAAATAACACTTTCACAAAATACATATTATCCTCAAATTTTTTGCTCGCTCGCTTCGCTCACTAGCCGAATTGTGAAACCAGAAAATTACCTTTTCGGGTAAGAGGCTTCAGCCCTCCCCCCCCCCCCCCCCCCCCCCCCCCCGATGAAAATGTCAAAAATTGTACCGGTATGGTGCTTCTAATATGACCTTGTCAGTATTGGTATGTTGAGTTGAAAAACGGTCTGCGCAATTTTCAAATTTCCGGCCCCCCCCCCCCCCCCCCCCCTATTAGAAAATCCTGGATCCGCGCCTGCCCCACACTTGACTTATTCTATCATATCTGATTACGTTTTCATCTCTAAGGTTCATATGTATATGAGAGATTCGAGTCATGTGCACTGATAAAGATTTGGGATTTTTAAAGGAACAGCCATTTGTTCTATTACTAGAGGGTCATCAAAATAACATATTCTCTTTTCATGAGAAACAATGCATTTAAAAAAATTATTTGGTAACACATTTTATCATCATTTGAAAAAATAGTGTGCAAACATTCTAGATATAACCAAAGAAATTGCTAGAACAGTTACACCGAGGACAATTAATAATCTAAAATAAACGCACTAGGAAAAACAGATTGGGGGCTTTGTCCCTTCCTAGTTTCTGGAGTGAGATTCTTTAATTTTCTGAACATTTTGATACGGCCCGAAGATCAATATATGAAGCATATCTTACTACATGACCCGGTCCTGCTATTCAGAAGGAGGAAGAAAACAAATATGAAAGAAGTAACATATTTGCCCGTGGATCGATCGTTCCTAAGCTCTTCTTTGGTTATTCATTATTCCTTCAGTATTATTTTCGCCAACGTCTTGCTTAGTTTTAAACATTTCATTTGTTTTCCAAATCTAGGAGTAGGCCTATGTTATTTCCAAGTCATTTAAAATAAAAAATGTCTCAGCAATAACATTAACTGTATATTCTTATCACATTCTTTCAATGTTCATTCATCTTTTGATAAAAGTATGTACTGTTGCTCCTATGTAACAAGCGAGTATCAATTCCAATCATATAATTTCTGCTATGATCTAATGATTATTAATTTTTAATGGTTATGATTATTGTATTTTCATATTCTTTGCTATGTATGGTCCGGTAGTGTATCAAACTGCTTGTAACACTTGCATCTCAAAGAAAGTCATGTATACAAACTTTTCGAATTCTTTCTTAAAGAACGAAAAAAAGATATGTTAAAATTTGGTTCTGAATCTATATTACAAGCGACATGACATACATGTACTTGTTATTTCCCTTCTTTATGTAGCTACTGTGTGTTTATATATATCTCACTGCTGAGCACATCTCCTTGTGTATCTCTCCATGTCAGTCTCTCTCTCTCTCTCTCTCTTCCTTTCCCTCTTTCCTTTTATTTCTATTTCTCTGATTCTCTTTCTGTCTGTCTGTCCCTCTCTTTCCAGCTTTCCCCCGTCTATCCCTCATTTAAAGTTGTACCTCAATGGTCAGTACCTTAATCCTTTCAACTTCAAAGCTGATATACTCATCCTTGGTAATACACACATGTATCTATTCATACAAAGCAGTAGCAAAAACCAAGATTGCATTATATGTTTTATTCAAATTATCAAGCATAACAATATAAATAAACAATTCATTATTGCATAATATAAGTGTGTAATTTTTCTTCATTTGAATAACACTATTCTGTTATACAGAGGAACAAATCATCCAATTCAAAAGAGAAATCCTACGTCTAGCTGTATGGGCAATGGCAATGATGCTCCAACACATTTCTAAACATGAAACCTAAACTCATCAAAACATTACGGCTGTCAAGTACCATCGAGCAAAAATGACAGGCCAGTAGTTTTTCTTTGTACTGAATTACTGCTTGGTTTAAGCAAACCTTCTAAATATCATTATCATTTTTCCTTTGCCATCAACACTCCTTTGGTCAATTGTGTTAACAACACAAAATAAGGTGTGTGCTGGTATAAGAGAGTGTTTTCTGTGCAAAACTACATTTGCTTCCCAATGATAAAAGTAAGAGAGAAATAAAAAGGGTTCAGGTTCCTTCCTACTTTCTCTAGAAATAAGCTCTTGTGCCAAAACAGTCACTTTCTGGAGCTCGGTTTTGTGCATGATATGAACATTTTTCTCTATTAAGGAAATGTGGATTATACAGTACCTGGCCGATTGTATCAGTTGCAAATAAATCGGGTGCCTTGTGTAAAATGATCACATATATCTAGCACCTTAATGATTTTTTTATTAACTATCTTGCAAAAAATCTTGTAAAACAAGTGTTTCCAATGCCCTCTGCTATTGTTATGTCTAATGGAATGATTATAGGCACTACATGTAATTCACTAGTAGTGGGCAATATTTAAGCAAAACATTTGTTGTTGTTGTCTTTTTTTGGATTTATAGCCTCATAAAAACTATAAAAACAAAGAATTAAGAAAGTTAATACAGTACGAAGATAATTCCTCTTAATATTCTTTACTCTTTACTTTTATATCCCACAGACCAGAACTTACAGTAAGAATTATAACTAAATTTGAGAAAAATATAAACATACAAAAGCTGTATGAAATGTGTTAAATCTGTCATCCCTTTGAATTACTCTTTTAAATAAGACTTTGAGAACTGCTTATTCCTACGATGAAAATTGATATTATAGGGATATTAGCATTATCTTTAGAGCTTTGATTTTGAGAAGTAGTTCATTATGGCCTGTGTGCATTCGTCTGATGTCCATCTGTCAACAAGGAGATCACATTCGGCTCGGTTTACCTTGTGGAGGCGCTCTTTCTCGGTCTCTCGAATTAGATTCTTGGCAAGTCGCAAAGCCTGCAAGGACAGGAAACATGAACACACGTAATACCACTGAAAAGATTGGTTACAAGAACACATGGTGGTCCAGTATGTGCTACGGTGACAAACACCTCAGGCTTTTTTTCTTCAAAGATACATAGAAGTGTCGACATAATGGATATTTTCAATTAAATTTGTTTTTATCCATCAATGGCACATTGTACTGCTAGAGAAATAGACACATTTTGGGGGTAATTATTGCATTTTCTGCTCATGTACATGTGATTCCTAATTATATTTGAAATGTTATTCATTCACTTTGATCTGTAAGCTCATGAATGTATTTTATGGATATGGATCAGAAGATAATGCGAAAGATCATTGGTGGCTC
This sequence comes from Strongylocentrotus purpuratus, assembly GCF_000002235.5. Lineage (NCBI taxonomy): Eukaryota > Metazoa > Echinodermata > Echinoidea > Camarodonta > Strongylocentrotidae > Strongylocentrotus > Strongylocentrotus purpuratus. The sequence continues at coordinate 23,193,176 of NW_022145614.1, forward strand.
ATTTACATATAATTCACTAAACCACAGAGATATTTTGGGAGCAATAAGAGTAATACTTCCCATTTCAACATCTTAACACACGTATGGTGAGTATGCATAGGATCTTTGCTGCATGCAGGCACATTTTTTTCCCTAGCCTCAAATGCCAATCGTTGACACAAAAACTTCTGCCATGGTTTCACGCCTCATATGCGAGCGAACCATAACTCACATTTCTTGGAAGTTGAGCATATTCCTTGACCTTCTTGTCAACTGTCTCTCTGAACTGAGCATCAGGGATGACCTCTGTTACCAGACCACGGTCAAACGCCTCCTGGGCGGTCAGCTTCTTACCAAACAGCAGGCACTCGTTAGCCTGTTTGTAAGAGGAACGTACAATAAAAATGGAGATGTTGGTTTAGTTGCATCAGCATTTTAGTCTAACGATTAACAAAGATGAGTTCAAAATCTGTCCTTTGGATGGTAATAACTAAAATGAATGCTGAGTTTTTATAACGGTGAAAAAGTATTTGTGAGCTTTCTCAATCGCCTTATGTTAGTTTATTCCCAGACTTAACTAATCAAACATGATTAGCACATGTCAAACACAAACCATGTATGTATGTACAAGCGCATGGATGAATGAGCAATTTGATATACATGTAGCTACGGTATAAACATGCCAAAACTTAATTATTATATATTTACCATGTCAGCAATTTTTCATACAATGAAACCAGTTTTAGCAACAACTTGTCTATAGAGTAGGATAAAAGACTGCATTTTATGGCGAGGGGGGGGGGGGGTTAGGGGTGGTGGTGTTGTTTCTTTTGAACAGTGTTTATGAGACCTGTAAGGAAGTAACCTGCTTCTCATCACCCATGAGTGGTCTTTATATACAGGTTTCACATGAATGCAAATTATGGAAATGCAGCCCAACTAAGTCAAATAAAACGGGTGCTTTCATCACATGCTCAAAAAGGTACCTTTGTACCAATGATGTACACTTTGGTGAAAGCTTAGATTAAAATCATCATGACAACCTGCTATGTACAAAGGTGAACCTCCATATCATTTTAAGAACCTCACCTGAGCTGTTCCCATTATTTTGGGGAATGTGTATGAAGAACAGCCCTCCGGGCTCTGACCAAGTGCCGCAAAAGGTGTGTGGAAGGTTGCCTGTTGGAGACATAGAAAATGGAATCGAATTGCAAAAAAAGAAAAAAGAACAAACAAATAAATGAATTGTGAATTTTACATCGTTTTATGAATTTAAAGGCCAAGTCCACTCCAAAAATAACTTACCGGTACTTAAAATAAAAGCAGAAAATCGGACAAACCAACAAGTTTGAGCAAAATCAGATAACTAATAAAATAGTTATGAATCTTTAATGACATGAACATTTTTGAAAATCACTAGACAAATTGGCAACTCACTCATGAGTCTGTGACGTCATTATTGCCTCACTATCCACTAGTTGTTTTCTTTATATTGATAATATACATTTCCCATTCACCCCGTCCCCCAAGAATCTTATTTCCTCACACCAGCATCCAAGTTATATTGATAGTAATATGTTTTTGTGTGGATGCACTAATATAGAGTTATTTTTTTTCAGTTAATCATGAAAAATGTGAACTTTAATAAACTATTTATATAAGAATCAATAATTATAAATAAAAAATATTCAGAAAATAGTATAAATTTCTACAAGTTCATAAAACTTTTTTAATGCAATATGATACAAATCATATAATCTGTGCAAAGGCATGGTGAAATTAAGCTTTGGGGGAGAACAAGGGAAATTAATGGATAAAAATATGTAAAGCAAGTAATAAACAGTGAGGCAATGACGTCACAAAATAATAACAAAATTAGCAAATTATGTAGTGATTTCCATTGCTCCATAGATTTTCATACTTTTTCAAAAAAAATTCTGCTTCTATTGAAAGAAAATTTGTTTTTTTGAGTGGCCTTGGCCTTTAAGCCAGCATACATTAACATAAAAAAGAAAGAATTCAGCAAAATCTTTGGAGGAAAAACAGCGTATAACGATATTAATATGCAACATTTATAAAGCACTTATGACCATTTTTCTAAGCACTTTCTATGTTATATAGCCCTTAAAAACATCAATAGGGACATGCGCCAATATTGAAGATAGACACTGCCTGTGCAGTGGATATCATCCTAACAGCAGGGTTGGAATGGCCATGAGGATTGAGATGGCTGGATTCCAAGGGAAACTACATATTTTAGCTTGAGAGGGCCTGTTATTTGTGATCTGGGGGGGGGGGGGCGGGAGTTTGATGCGCAGTGGTGGGCCAGTTGCACTAAAAGTCCCCTGCTGTTATATGGTCCCATTCTGCCCCTGCTGAGTTTGCTTAATATTACCCACCATTACAAATTTTGTGTCAGATTCTTTGATATATGCATGTACATGACCATGGTGATAATTTTGCTGGACTCAATCAAAATTAGATTATCTGTTACGACTTTTGTTTTAAATGATATGAAATGGGACTCACTTTATCTGAGGCATAGATGACATCCATAAGGCCTAGTGTGGTTACTGAGATACCGACCGCTGGGCCATTCACAGCACAAATCAAAGGCTTGGGGAAATCTATAAAGCCATTCACAAATATCCTGCAAGGATTAAGCATTCAAAAAAAGGAAAGATATATCTATTAGTCATTGAATATTCATTGTTATAGCCAAAGAGTTTAAAGACATACCTGAAATCATTGAACTCACACTGTCACTGCTTGCTAACTTGTATATATTTTAACTCTAACACTGACTAACCTAGTGGAAAAGGCACTATATAAATTGCAAGTTTGCAACTAATTTATCATTATTATCATTATAGTACATCTTTTTATGTTGTCTGCTGCATGTAATCAAGAACTGCATGGCCTGGGCATGGTTCTGTTTGATGCACATACATGTATGCTTGTTCCTCTGTTTATTCTTATGTTGAATAAACTAGTTTTCTTGGCAATCTCCTAAAAAAAAAATCTTAAATTTTTGGACATTCAATGTACATGTATGTGAGTTAAGTGAGATGCAATAATTCAAATGATTGGTGTGATATCTACCTACATCTGAAAAGAAATCATGAAATCATACAGCATGAACTCATCTCTGGGACAAGTTGTTGAGATAAATGCATAATTTTCTTACATGTATTTCAAAAACTTTTTACAAAGACAAGTTCTTTTATTTATGATAAAATCCAAGGCTTTCCATCATTTATATATTTAGAACTTTTGTGATAACAAATTTATATACATAATTGAGGAAAAAATTATGGAAAGAGGTAACAGGTACACAGCAATTTAACAAATACACTCATAGCAAGGAGCTAAAATCTGTGACCTCAAAATCATTAACAAGTTTTCACTTACTCTAGCAGGTCGCTACCTTTTACAGATTCTTCATGTAAAACACTAGGGTCTATTTTCATGAAATTGTTGAGGTCATTCCCACTACAGTAATAATCACCAGCACCTACATGTATGAAACACAAGCATTACAATTATTACTTCACAGCAGTTGGGAAATTGAGAGCAGAATCATTATCAATAAAATAACTGAAATACACAGACAACAAATTATTTTTTTAAATTGTTGTCAAGGAAATATATTCTGTTTTGACATGTCATTTTGTATATTTGTTTTCATAATTTTCTAAGGAATGCTGAATGAAAATAAAACATCTCAATATTGGGAAACAAATATATTATGTCCACAGTGGTGAAATAGATAGAGCCAAAGGAATAACAAATAAACAGTACATAGGAAAACAAAACAGTGCAAATTAAGGCATTGAAACGAAGCACATTATGTACATCAATGTAGAATCAATGTTCTTTGTTTTGACAAAATACACTATGCCTTTCATTCTATTGATACAAATAACTAGAAATAAATCTTTTTAAAAAAATGTTGCTTCATCATCCATGGTTACAAAAGCTACAACTATGGTTCCACCGGACACAATAAACTTTTTTATTCTTAAGCATGAATTGAATTTAAAGGTCATGGAGGTAATAACACTTCCTTAACGAGCTACAGGTGAACCAAAGTTGGGTGTACTTTTTTTCAATGAAATGTACACTGTATAGGTGCTAAAACAATTAAATATTGCATTGTTGTCAGGGCATCTTGTGCGCAGAGAATGAGACTAACCAAAACATTTGTTTAATAATACTAATTTAAAATAAAAACAGTTTCTTATAAAGTGCCTTACCATTAACTGACCAAACACTTACAGTATTATTATCACCCGTTAATGGATTTGCTTACTATTCTGCACATTGTAGTGCACATTTTCCATACCCTGGGGAGCATTCCAGCTAGTCCTCTTTTAGGGGCACGCATATGCTAATCCAACCACATTGACGTTTGCATCCTGCCGGATACCAAATCAACACCTCGGTGGAGAGGATCAATGTAGATAAATTGCCTTGCCCAAGGACATAAGTGCCATGCTAGGGCTCGAACCCATGGCCTTTGCTTTTCCAGCTAAGTGATTGAACCTCTCGCCTACAACACCGCTACATAAATGTTTATAATGAATGATAATCTATTACGAACCTGTGATTACTGCCAGGACCACACGGTCATCCTCCCCTGCCATTTTCAGAGCAGCTGTCCAATCAGAATACATCTTGGGGAAAGAAAAAAATAACTTAATGACAATGGGAAGGAAGAAGATGAAGAAATATATGAAAAATAACAAAATACAACAATAGCTCTGACTCCTCCAACATGAAGTTCTGTTTTCTACGCTCTTCTCAAGACCTTTTACATTGAAATCTATCATGATCAGAGATCTTGAAACTTATTAAAATTTAGAACTCTAAAAGACATTATGAATAATGATATAATACCATATTGTTAAAAAAATATGAAAACAATACTTGGCTACTTATAAACTTTCTGAAAGTAATTACATTAGAGACAAAAACATGTCAGCCTTTTGGATAACATTTGATTTCAGTAGATAAACTCCAAAAACAAGATATATCAAAGCACTGTCCTTAATTAGCATGAACGTTTTCATGTTCCTTCATCTTTTTTTCTTGTATTTTTTTGAGGTAGTGGTGGCGATAAGACCCTCACCTCTGTAGTTACAGCATTCTTCTTGTTGGGCCTATTTAGAGTGATGGTTGCTACCCCATTATCCACAGTGTACTTTAGCCCAGTGAAGGACAGAGATCCTTGGGTTGTTGAGGCCGTCTCTGCTTCACCACCTTCTTGTGCAACCAGATCATCGACAATGCCGACATATTTTTCTTTTGCTTGGTCCTGACAAAGAGAAAGAAAGTATTATATCTATTTTCAGTTCAGTGACAAAATAACATATTTTCATGGTTTAGAATACAAAATTCCTCAACATCTTGTGGTTTGTGACATTATCCTAAAAATTTAATGAGTGGTTTAGATTTGCAAAAGTTTCATGGCATCAAAAAACACACTCACAATCAACATAACACTATATTTTTGCAATTCAGAAAAATATCTATAAAAAAGTTTTATGTCACAAATGTTTCAGCTTTACATTGAGAAGCTTCATACTGTAACTCTTAAAAAATAGAAAATCACTGATACTGTTAATCTGAATCATTCCTTTGATGTTTTAGCATATTTACCTGTGACATATTGCCTAGAGAATTCCAAGAAGACCACTTAGCCTTGCCAACAAAATCAAATGCTCCTGGTTTGGGGGTGTTGCACGTGCCAGCAGTTGCCTGAAAATGTACAAATATATGTGCATACATTGTAGGTCTATTCAATGGTGATCTGAGCACATTTGCTCATGGTTTTATTCTTTGATCGATGTATGGTTAGGGATAGAGCTTGGGTTGTACTGGGAAAGGGTTAGTAAAGTGATGGGTCCAGACTCCAGAGCAATTAATGAGACCAGTCGTCAGTCTGAGTTGACCTCAGCTCTTTATTAGGGACTTTTAGATTTGCATGACGAGAACGTGGACTGCTACATGTGACATCCTTTTTATATTAAAGGCAATGTGATGTCCTTTTAAGTCACTGCCGGGCACTGCCAGTGCCTTAAAAGGACATCACATTGCATTAAAAGGATGTCACATGTAGCAGTCCACGTTCTCGTCATGCAAATCTAAAATTTCCTATTCAGACATGATCAGTACCAAAGTGCTAAACAACAAACCACAAACCCACAACCAAGCAGACGCCACGAGGTGGCACTACACTGTAGCAATTACACATAGCGTACTGGTTCAGGGTTACAGTTGGAAACGAAGTTAGCGTTACAAACCGGCGCCGGTGTATCAACGGTGCATCAGGACAAATTGGGCATATAGAGAATCTATTTTCTGGAACAGCCCAGTAGCCCAAAACTGTGATACATGAGTTTTTATACATATGATTATTTGTTTTGCCATCTGATATGCGATAGCATTGCAGGTTTTGTAATTTGTTGAGTAGGATCACATATGCAATATTCATTGATACTTCCACTGTAACTTTCTCATAGACATGATGAACATGTACATGTGTACATGTATGGTTGAATACATATATGCTACACATACATGTAAATGTACCTAAAAGGCAAATGTTTCCCTTTGTCATCAAAATTGTTCAAGCATGTATTTACATTACATATTGCTCAAACACTTAACAATTAATAGAAGCAATACTGGTAACTTATTTGTATAAAAATTGCATTTTTTTAATGTGTTTTTAAGATTTTTAACACTTTCTACCATTTTCCCAAAGTTACATCCTACAATGCGCACACGCATTTCAAATTCCTCTTTCTTAGTTACTCATACTACTTCAGTGTACAATAACCTGGTTCTCAACTAAAAACTTGTTAAACTTGTTAAACTATACAGGTATACACATACAATACAAAGTTATGTAGAGTATAGAATAATCTAAGAAGTGTAGGGTCTATAGAACAAAGTCAGTATGAATTTATAATCACCTGTTTAAAGAGAGCGTATATCTGAAGCTTGACCTCATTACCTGGATCTTCTTTCAAAGAGTTGAGTCTATCCTTAGCTGCAGTGAATTCAGCATCAGAGAAAGACATCATACATGCAGTGTTCTGGATTTGCCTCTTTAAACTGGTGCATGTAATCTGAGAAGAAAAAGAAATAATTAACCAAAAAAGAAGAAGAACTAGTTTACGATCTTGTCATTCAACAAGAGCTCATTCAACAAGAGGTCCATGGTCCATGGACCTTACACTCACTTGAGCCTATGAAATTAGGAGCCTATATAAGGGACCTAGCTCCCATCCCCTTTGCACCAGGAATATGAGATTTATTGGAACAGTATGGTAATTTAGGGGTACGCGTGCTGCTCCCAGGTACCCTGCATGGGCAGGTATCCCATTCAAACAAATTTAGGTCTTCTTCACATAGTTTAGTGACATAGCTGTCTAACAAGTTAGGCCTAACCAACAATGATTCCTACAATGTTTACAGTTTAGCCATAATCCATACCCCCAATTTTGCTATGGAATCATATCTACACTTAATCACTTCCCAGAATATGAAATAAATTATTACAGTAATACAGGTATTAGTAAATGGGCAGCTCTGAGTAAAGAGCTGTAATGATATGTATATCTCACTACCCTCTGCCCTCCAGGCTCCACTAGGTTGCCACCCCCGGGAAAGCCTGGCGAACACAATTCCCTGATATTGATAACGCTGATCAACGCAAAGTCGCGATCGGGAGTCTCGATCTCATGTTATTGCTAAATTGTTTCATTCTCTCTTTCAGGACACTGTATCTCGTGACATAATTGGCCATTATAGACTATGCCTTCATAAATCTTGGTATATTTACCTTGTTGTACACGTATTACAAATATTGAACAGTCTCCTAGTTCCACATTTGAGACTGAAGAGGGCTGCCATATTCTCAGGGTGCTTGTGATTCTCGATCTTTTGTAGTTAGCGACCAATAAGAGATTCGGTCACTGGATGGATGCATTGCACGTACGTGCACTGTGCACTGGCTTCCTCATCATGACGTCACACTTCGCGCGAAAACATAAATAAGAAGGAAGAAGAAAAAAGTTCAAGAAACTTTGAAGTTTGATCTTAAAGGGTGCAGCATGGATTTGCATAACAATACTGTCATAAAAGGTAAAAGGTTTTCTACGAACTCCTTCCACCACATTAGTCTCGTCTTGGTTTATTTTTGCGTGATGGACGGAGGGTTGCCTTGCCGAAATAGTCAGTGACTAGATCTAGGTCTAGATTCTAGTTTAAGTCCCGCGTGTGCAGTTTTAAGTTTTGTTTTATCTTAGGCCTGCGCCTGAGGGGTCTAGATCTATGCAGAGTTGCAGACTCAAGATTTTTCAACTTGACAGTTTCTCAGACTCAACAAATTACAAGGTCTAACTCATTTAGCTGGTAAATTTATAATCCAATCTAACAGTTAGATCTACACGTAGCTTACATTTACAAGCAACTGTGTAGACTCTAATACTAATAGAATCAATTAATGCATGAGTCTGGATCTGGTTAAGTCTTAGATCTAGAGTCTAATAAGTTTATAATTTGTTTTTTTTCCTTTTTGATTTTATTAGGCTAATGGCCTGTCTAGAGAGTAGTCTAGTCGTAATTGTCTAATGACATGGGGCGATATCCTGAACCCTGTGTTATCTCTAATATTGTTGTATCTTTGAAGATTAAGATTAAAGTTGGTAGATCTATTCTGAACATTGTAACTTTTGTTGTATCTTTTCTCTCATCTGTTTGGTCGCGCCTTTGTTCAAACTTTGGTGTGCTTGTAATACACCAGTTTACGGTTACATCAGTGCACTTTCGCAGACATGGGCGCCATTTTAATTGACTTTGAAACAAAGCCAATGACCTGAGGTCAGTGGTATTTATGCGTGAATTAAGATTGCGCCCATGCAAATGATGATATGCGCGCACAACGCAGCGCGCAGGCAGTGATGTCATAATTTGCATGGGCGCAATCTTAATTTACGCATAAATACATGACCTCTGCGTCATTGGCTTTCCTTACTCGCCAATTAAAATGGCGCCCCTAACCGTAAACTGGTGTATTGTGCTCATTACAAGTAAAATGGCGCTTAGGTCTATTTAATCCTCATTTGCATATGCGCACAAGAGATAATATGACGAGGTAATTAGTATTCTGAAAATTGTTGTATCTTTTATCTTATCTTATCTTGCATGGTATTTACAACAATATTTACAACAGGTAGGGGGTTGTTGTATCTTTCGTGGTCATATAATGGCGGCAATATTTCTTGCCCATCTAGATCTAGATTTAGTTGAATTTTGTACAAACTACAGTTTCAGTGGTGTTTGAAATGTTGAGAATCAATACTGTGTCTATAGAACAGAACAGTTAGTTTAATATACAGCGCTAGAGGTTAATGCTAATGCGTATTGACTGACCTCTAGCGCTGTATACTTGCTGAGACGGCAGGTGTATTTGTGTAAGAGTTAAAATTAGACTCATCCTGTTAATCCCATATACTTTTATTCTCTAGTCTCTTCTCTCTCTATACGTATCATGTCACATCATTTACATATTCACTTCCTCCATTCATCTCCTCCACATACCAAGTCTTCAAACGGGTGGTAGACTATGTTCCTTTGTTCTCTAATTCTCATTCTTTATTCATGAATCTTGTGTCAATGCTTCAGGTATTTCCACTTCTTACTTATCATTGGTTCTCTTCTCCTTTTCCTTATGAAAATTCAGTCTTACTATCAAATCCTATTTTGCTATTGGTTTATGATGTCTTTCATTTCAATATAGTTTGCTTAAGAATAATCAGTATGATGCTGCATAGCAGCCTATACTAGGGACTTTTAGATTGCACAACGACAACGTGGATTGCTACGATCGACGTCCTTTTAATGCACTGCCTTGAATGGGCGTCACACGTATCAGTCAACGCAAATCTAAAAGTCCCTAATAATTAGACACTGGTGGCAACGGTGTTTCTGTGTTCTTCCCAGAAATTTTGGACTACCTTCGCCATCGGTTTACTTCATTCATCTATTGATTGTCTGAGCTGTTTTGCAGCTAAATATTTTCTCACGAATTTTGCCCCCTCTCCTGCAGCCGGCTGGATCCGCCCCTGGTGTTTGAAATGTTGAAAATCAATAAAGCAGTTGTTAATAAACAGCCAGGACAGTTATGTGTGGGTATTGAGTATTCACCTGTATTCATTCACCTGTCTTTTTCGGGCTCCCTAGTAAGACAATGTCTTGTAATGCCCTCCCATAGTTTATTTGTACACCACTGCAAAGAGTTTGTTCTTTGATACAATAGGTCCATTGTTGGATCTGTGGGAAGACTCAACAGGATTATCACCTGCTGGGCCTATAACTAAACTTGTCGAGCTGTGTTGAAAGATAGGCATCCACCTCTGATTTGAATCTGTTTATGGTTGGTGCATTCACTGCTGACATCGGTAGTTTGTTCCAGGTGTTGACTACACGGTGTGTGAAGCTATACTTGTGGATGTTGAGATGTGCACGCTCCTTGGGGATCCTCGTGTTGTGGCCTCGTAGATTGGTTTCCAGCTCCTTCATTGTAAACAGATTGTTTATCTTGATATCGTTGAGGCCATGCATGATCTTGTAGACTTGAATCATGTCACCACGGAGGCGTCTGTACGAGAGGGTAGGTAGGTTGAGCCGTTGAAGACGGGTTTCATATGGTAAGTCTTTCAGTGCTGGAATCATCTTTGTGGCACGCCTCTGGACTTTTTCAATTGTTGTTCTATCCCTTTCTAGTAATGGGCTCCACACACAGTTGACGTACTCTAGATGGGGATGCACCGATGTCTTGTATAGTGGCTTGAAGATCTCTTCATCTTTATGGTCAAATGTTCTTTTGATAATTCCAACGATCCTGTTGGCCTTGTTAGCTGTTACACTCACATGTTTACTGAATTTTAAGGATGGATCAAAAGTTACACCAAGGTCCTTCTCATCTTCACGAACTTCAAGGTCTTTTCTTATACCTCCTCCTTCCATGTTGTATGTCATCTTTACTACCTGTTTACCATAATGCATTATACCACACATGTCTACGTTGAATCTCAGTTGCCATCTTTCAGACCATTTGCTCAGATTATCCAAGTCTTCCTGAAGAACTTCACTATCTTTCTGTTCTCTGATGCGAGTGTACACCTTTGTGTCATGTGCAAACATCTTTACTCTGCCCTTCAATACATCTGGAGTTTTTTTTTCTGGTAATTTTTTTAGTCTGCATTTTATCAAAGTGTAAATTTAGACATGATGCAATTTAATAAGAAACCTCCACTGTCATTCTTTTCTCTTTGCAGTGAACATGAACCTACCAGTTCACATGTCAGAGAGTGATGCTGCACAGAATCCAGGATGTGTGAACCTTCTCAAAGCACTCTCCCAACATCTGACAGAAGATGGCACATCTAAGCACATGGAAGAAGCTCACAAACTGGTAAGGAGCACTATGAACATGACTGACAAAGAAAGCGGACAAAATATACAGTTCCTCATGTAGACAACGGAACATCCCTTCACTGCTATTATGTAAAAATGTGTAGAACAGGTGTCACATGCATATTCACCTTTTTACATAATAGCAGTGAAGGGATGTTCCTTTGTCTACCTGAGGAACTGTATATTTTGTCCGCTTTCTTTGTCCGTTATTTTCATAGTGGAGTCAAAGGACTAATGGTCATCCTCAAGCCTCATTCAGATATGACACCTTGTTTTTTTAATAGCCTAAGCACAGAATGCTTCACATTATTCAGTAAATACCCAAAGCACCTTTGTTGCACGCAGTTGCTTATTCACTTACTCATTTTTTTTAAGAGGATGCATTTTACCACTACATATCTCAATGAGCCTTTACATTTACAGTACTATCAATGTGTCCTGAATTCCTTTCTTATTGTTCATCTTTATAGAAACACTTTCATGTTTTATGTATATAGGTTTAAAGGTAAAGACTAGTATTGGAAATGCCCCAATTTCAAAAAATGAAATGGAAGCTCTTATTACCAATCATGTGAAAGAATATGTTTTGAATATTACATGACGATAAAAATTTTGACGGGAAACCGCCTACTAATTGATATATTTGGTAAATTAGTATATCTATATACTGTTGAGAGATACAAATGCACGTGTCGCGCACATGTGTGTAGTCCCATATACATCTTTCTGTGTACAGTGCTTCTAACTTTATGAAGACTTGGCAAAATTTCTTATAATTTTGATGATTCCAGAACCTTGCAGTACATCTATGCTAGATGATCAACCTTTTCTGATCGATTTCACAACATTTCTTTTACTATGCGATTGCATGACTATAACTGGTCTTTAGCTTTAACATTGAATACAGAACCTGTTTTCAAATTGCAGTAAGACGCACATGATTATGTCTATCCAAAACTGTTGGATGTATGATCAGCTTTTGGTTGAGTCTAGTGGTCTTTGATACTGAAATTGTTAATATCGGTGAACAAACTTTGCAGAGATTTATTTTCTTCTCAGCAGAAAGAATGCATGAAGCAATTTAGCCCTGAAGACCCAAGAGTGTGCTCCAGCTGATTTCGCGGAATTGGGGCTTGACACTAACAAGGTGCTGAACTTTTTACATAGGGCTCATGCATGCAGTTCAGACTGGACCCCTTTCAAAACAGTTGGTGTGGAGCCCTGCTATGTACCATAGTCTATAATCATCCATAAACCACAATTCAGTTTGTACTTTGTTATCATTTGTTTGGGAGGGTATCGACAATTACATGTATACAAAGGACAAAGGCGGAGTTATTAATTGAGTTTTCTTTCCTTGTAAAGGCCAAGGAGAAGATGGAAGGAGCAAGGATGGGTTACCTAGAGAAACACATCTTGCATCATGAGGTGCATCAGCTTCTCACGGAACACAACATAGCTTCTCATGAAGTGGCTCCCGACTCCAAGACTGCACAGGTAGGAATCAATTAATAAGATCAATTCCCACTCATAGGGCCATAATGTACGCCTATGGCTGGGCTCAACACTAAAAAGTGCCAGGGGCACATGGGGGCCAAAAATCAACATTTGGACCTTCCCCCCTCCCCCCCCCCCCCCCAAAAAAAAAAAGACTTACAAACTTATGCAAACTGTAAAAAGTGTGGACCCCCTTTCAAGACAGCTAAGTGTTGAGCTATGCTTATGGTGAGTAGTCACTGCTGCAGCTGTGACAAATTTAGTTGATTTATATTTTGTTACTTACATTGTCAAATGACTTAATTGTTTGGTCTTTGGGCTTCATCCAATTAGATGAAAATGGAGTATTCACCCTAGACCAATCTTTGCTGGTCCACCTTTTATAAGAATTCACCCAGTCTATCTGTGTATAAAGGTAGCAGCTAATTATCCAAGATAACCAAGTACCGGTACATGTGTGAATTGATTGGTAAATTCATGTTATTATTGTTGAAAACTTATCACAAAAAAGATGTAAAACCTATATTAAACGCACATGTCTGTGGGGTGTATTAAAGGTACTATGATGTCCAATTTGCAGGCCAAAAAAATGAAAGGTTAAATTCCAACTACCCAGTACATTTGAAAGACAATACTAATTTAGAACTTCCCTCACAGCGAAAGGGCTTGAAATAGCTTTTAATGGGAAAATAATGACCATTAGTTGTCAAATCAACTTGAGCGATTGCAATAGTCTGATTTGCAAACCCTTTTACTGAATGGTCGTACGTTTTGTGCTGCACAAAGATTCAATCAGTTTTATTTTGACCATTGAAGTAGTGGGTAATTCATGTAGACAAATGCCCATGTACTTGTGACAGCTCATTTTATGTACCATATGTTATTACCAAAGAAGAAAAGTCTGACAGTGAAGTCTAGAAGGTAAACGGTTTCCTTGCATAATTTGAATACTGGGACACTGCTAATGTTTAAATTTCACAGATAAGACATACATGACATAAAATTCTTGCAAAGTTCTACAGAATTTGATATATTCGCTGCAAAAGGGACATAGTATCTTTAAATCATGTTTAGTGTGTGAAAAAACAGACAAGCGATTTAAAACCGTGTTTGTAAAAGCATTAAAAACGCAATGTTTTAAATGTGCCAACATTTTGAATGATTATTACGGTGTATTTGCAGTATCAGTCTGGACCCCCCCCCCCCCCCCCCCCCATTTTCCAAATTTCAACAAGGTATGTATGCAGCATTTTCAGTTCTGAACCCCAAGAGACTTTTTTTGTCAGAAAGGGAGATATGCGCAACACAAGAACAAAGTATTGTCATGTTGATTAATTATATCTTTGTTGTTACTGGACAGTTCTATGAAGCCCTGCAGCAGTGTGTGGCTACAGCTGAAGCATGTGACTATCTATCAGAGAGGAATGATAGCGAGGAGCATGGTGACAAAGCTACCCTGCTAGGCTTAGAGAAAGATAAACTACTCGCAGGAAATCACCAGAAAAAGGTACATCTCAGTGCTAACTGTATTGTATATTCGGAATGATAGCAGTCTGTTTCTACAGAAACTCATTCACGTCAATTGTCCACATTGTGTGGTTTGCCCTGTTTACAAGCAAACTAGAACGACTGTTGACCTCAAAGTTCGCCAGACTCTGCAGAAAAATATTAGCCAATCAGAGCACTCTTCACGTTGTCATATAAAATATCCTATCCTGAGTTATCAAACCCTTGTGATAAGTTTATTTGTATGAAAGTTAACAAAAATAAGAAACAGAATGGCATAAGTTTGGAATAAATTGGACCGATAATAAGAAATTTATGAAAGTTTTTAATAAGTGAGAATACTCAGTTTATGCAAATCTCAAACTAGAAATTTGGTCAGTGGATTGTACCATAGTCACAGATAACTCTCCCTTTTGTTTTGTACAAAAATATCATTAATTTCTGTTTTTTCCAAAGTGACTTCTCCCTTAATAGGACCCTCCTAAAAATATATATGGATAACATATTAAGACTGAGCAATAAACCCAGTGTTGGCTTTACATTTTAAGGGTCGATCTTGCATTTTAATCTTTAAAGAAATGTTATTTTATTCAGCAATAGAGATAAACAGTATGAATTAAAGTCAAAATATTTCATATCAGCAATACTTTTTTCTTTTTTTTGGGGGGGGGGGGATGGGGGGCTGTTCTATGTCATATGTAATGAATATAATTGATCCATTTCTTCATAGGTAATGTCAGGCTACAAAGGAAAACATTTCATTTCTCATATAATTGTGTATTATTTATGGATTGATATAATTTTTTTTTTTTTTTTCGTTGATTGAAGATGGTGTCTATGATACAGCCCCAGTTAATTCCCCTCATAGAAGAGAGACTCAGAAAGCAGTGTGAAGAGCTTCAATCATTCCATGAAACAGACTCCAGTTCAACTACAGGTAAAGCTTTATCAGTTCTGCTTGCGATTGGGAAAGGTTGATTATGTTATACAGTGCGTCCCAGAAAAAACGAAACCGAGAATTATTGATGTTTTATCATAACTTAATCACAATTATAGTTAACAAATGACACATATTTGGAAAGCTTAGATCCTCCTCTTTCATTTGATGCAACTCATATGATTCATATCTTACGCATGAGTGATTAAAAGCAATTTGAAGAGAGGAAACCAAAAAGTCATTTGGTGGGCGGTATCTGAATTTTAAAAAGAAAATCACATTTCTAGAAAGTTAAATTTCTGCCCTTTCAAATGACACCTCAATCAGGAAAAATGAGCCAGGAATAGCAAAGTTCTGTTTGTTTAAAGTAAGGCTTGCATTTCCATAATTTGATCAACTGAGTTTGTTTTCTCCTTGAAATTCAGAATCAGATAGTGCTGTAACATCACGGATATCTCCAATTCCGTTTAACCCGCCTGTCAAAACCGGACGGTTTTCGGTTAAACGATTTATTTTAAAAAAAAAAATTAAAAAAAAAAAATCTTTTTTTTTTTTTTTTTTTTTTTTTTTTTTTTTTTTTGTCCGTGTGAAAAAGCTGGAAGGTAATTTAACTGAAGGCGCCGATTTGTGCTTGTGAACTAGTCACAAATAATAGTAACAATGTCGTTTTAGAATAATGTGTAAGATCATTAAAGTAAATTAAAAACAGAGGACCTAGGATAAAACCTTGTGGTACACCATGTGTTAAACTTGGATGAATATATATTGAGATCTATAACAAAGATTACTTTCAAACCAAGATGACAGACAAATTGGAGTGTTGTTCTAGTTTCCAAGTGGTAAGTCATCACATCGATTACTGAGCTGGGAGACATTGCCAGGCATAGTGCCAGGTGGAGGGGCATAAATCGAAACTTTAAAAAAAAAAAAAAAAATTATAAAAAAAAAAAAAAAATTATAAAAAAAAAAAAAAAATTATAAAAAAAAAAAAAAAAAAAAAAAAAAAAACGGGAAACGAAACCGTCCAATTGAAAACGGAATCCGCCATGGGCGGTCGGATACCGGACGGTTAAACGTTTGACTACAGCTAATTCAGATACCGCCCGCCAAATGACTTTTTGGTTTTCCCTCTTCAAATTGCTTTTAATCACTCATGCATAAGATATGAATCATATGAGTTGCATCAAATGAAAGAGGAGGATCTAAGTTTTCCAAATATGTGTCATTTGTTAATTATAATTGTGATTAAGTTATGATAAAACATCAATAATTCTCGGTTTCGTTTTTCTGGGACGCACTGTATATAAGAATTGTTTCGTAATATTATGAGGTTGCATTGTTGAATCATCAAATTCATAGATACTATCTGCGCATATGCAGATAGAGGTAATTTGTTCCCAAATTGTAAAACCCATCGAGATGAGTACTGGTATGGTGCTCATGAAAGTTATGTAATTAGTATTCATTTATGCACCAATGGTACATTTATCTGATACACATGTGGAAGTGTTCTTCTCAAGAGGCAATCGAAAGGTATCCATGAAGCACCTCCATAACTTCGGCAGTGATTATTCTAAAATGCACAAGTACGGCGTATCCAGAGCTGCCAACCATTCCGTTTTTATCGTCCGGAATTATTCCGTTTTTTCCTCCAAATACGGCATTACGTTTTTGTTTTTTTCATAAAATACGTTTTTAATAATTTTTTTTTTAATTATTTTTTTTACATACCGCACGTCAAACAACGGCCCTCAAATGGTGATTTGATCACAAATTCAATAGAAAACTAATTTTAAAACATACTTGAAGAGAAAAATATTCTCAAAAAAAATGAAATGCTGATAATACCGAAATACCACCAAAAAAATTACCTGCTTGTATGGCAAAAAACAGCATGATGAATGAACATTTCTGCATTGGAAGTGTGTCGCATGTGGTTGTAAGTTTCGTTTTTTATGAATTCCTTTTTTTTGCTTGAAATTCTTTTTTTTTTTTTTGCCATCATGACTCCTTTTTTTGGTCGCACAAGGTTGGCAGCTCTGCGTATCCATCGTGTAAAAGATCTGTGGATATTTGGGGTCATGCATTCCAAAGCTATTTACGAACTGGCTTATTGACTCGGCCTTGCTGTAAGTCACGTGCACTGCACCACAGATATATATATGGGACTACAGGCATGTTTGTTTGGTCCAAACTTTACAGCTAGTTTTGGTCATATTTCAAATAGGGCATATGAAAAGTAATCCTTTTCAGGGGACATTTATAATGAATGAATAGCGTGATTTGAATGTCAATGCATGTTTTCCTCTAAGACCAAGAGTGTCTGCAAGAGACTGTGTATTGGGTACATTATTTTCTCCACCAATTAGGCCTAACAGATTCATTGGGGGGCCTCCACTCTATGATGCTGTCAGGGGTCACCTGCCAAGATCAGATGTCATTTTAGGCTATATGTAAATGTTTACATGTGAGACTTTCTTGTCATAAATAATTTTTTCAACTGTTAATCCCATTTTGACCAATTAAGTTTGCAACCACTAAAGACTTCTTTCCAAACACAATGGTCACTGGTGGACGAAACACAATGCGGCCTTCTCCGACTCCTTTCATCCTAAGTTAGTTGTCTTTTGTAAATCTCTTCTTCTTTTTTTAAAGTCATACTCCTTTCCTTCTCTCTCAATTCATCCTAAGTTGTCTTACTCCCTCTTTCTCTTCACCATGTTTCATCCAGGTGATGAGTTGACCTTTGCTAAAGCGACCCAGCTCCCTGACGTCTTGCGCAGTGAGAAGATGAAGCTGGAGGAAGAGAAGAAACAGCTCAAATTGGCCAAACTCCTGAGGAACAAACAGTTCTGGCAGTACAATCAGGTAAGGCATTTTTCTTAAATTTCTTGGCTGCCCCAAGATGGTGGTAAGAAATATGTATTTACAATGCAACAACAGCCTTCTTGGGGAAGCCAACTCATTGTCCTATACCTCTCAGACAAAATAGAAATGATGTCTTGAATAATTTCTAAAACATGATTATTATTATTTTATTTTTTTAATTCTCACTTAAAACTTTTTTTTGTTTAACTCTCACTCCTGATTCTGTACTGTTCACTGATAATGGCTGCCTTAGGGAGATAGTGTAGCAATTGTAACAACTTCAAGTGCTCTTTAGGAGCTTAAAAAGACTATGTGATATGACCCATACATGACTGCACAGCTTGGAGGAACTTATCACCAGTCATAGAAATAATTCCTTGAATTGCAACAGCATAGATAATGGCAGTTGGTTCTAATAGCCATAATATTAACTTCCAGTACACTTTTAAAAGATCATAGAAACAGTTGTACCCAGATAAATAAAGGTATTGTGGTCTAGTCAGGAAGTCTCCCTACCGTTAGTCACAATGTAAAGGGAATCTAACCACAGTATAGTCATTCAATTCAATTATATTTTGTCCAATAATGCCAGATCTTAGTCTACATTTCTACATTTACCACAGTGATGAGGTAAATGGGTACAAGTAGGAAGTCATTCCTTGAATGCTCCAGCACCTTAATTAGGGCAGCTAGGCCAAAGCCAGGATAATAATTCAGCTCTTTGGAAGGTCAAAGAGACTTTGCTACATATATGATATGTGCTATACAAAAGCTTATTGTAATTTTCATTATTAAAGGAGACTGGAATATGATTATATCTTTGCAGATCTTGAGAGAAGCCCTACATACCTTAGAGAAACTGATCACCAATCATAGGCTACGTCTGCAAGCTGATAGCGACAGCATCACCACAGATTGGCTCGATGCACGTTGTCATGCCATGAGCCTCAAAATCAGGTCAGGATAGAAAAGGGATTACAAAAAGGAGCATTGACCCTCTTGAAGGCTTGTTCACATATGATCTTTTTACCACGGTGATGTAAAGCCTAATGAACTCAACTTATGTAACACACATATACATGAGTTTGCATTGATCCTTTGGTGCCATAGCTGCTTGGTTTTCATCCCCATTTGACATTCACTAAAACTGGTTTCATGCGTATGTGTGAACAAGCCCTTATAAAGCTAACTTTGGTAAAAAGCAGAAGAAAAAAATCAGAGGAACGTACATACATACATACATACATATTGATATTTATATAGTGCCTTTACATAAACATGCTCAAAGCACTTATTTTACCGGTAGTTCAAATTTTGAAATAAAATTTGATGAAGAAATTATGTAATTTACAGATTTTGAAAAGTTAAGATCATTAATGATATGGGGAATCTCCCACTGGCAGTGTAATTTTAATGTGTACCTGTTATATATGGAGAATTCTCTTCCTTTTGTTGCTCAAAGGGTCAAAATGAATTGCAGTGTACATGACAATTTGTGTTGTCCATTGTATCATCAACATTTATATATGTCCAAAAATCAGATTTCTATATAAGTAATACGCTAAGGCTCCGCGGGGGGCGCGACGTCTCGGCGAGCCTTTGTATTCTATTGTTTTTTTATGAGATCGCCGACCGAAGTTGGTGCGGCTATCTCCTCCTGAACCCTCCCCTCGGGGTACCCGTGCCCGGTGCCATCGTCCGCGGGAGAGTCTACTCTGTGGAATTGGCTATACTCCGCCCGAGTTTCTCCTCCGTGTCGACGTCCAGGGCGAAAACAGACGCGATATGCATAATGCAGGATATGCGTGACGACAGAGATACCTCATGGATATTCAACATTACATCCGTAGACACACGACCGATGACCATCCACTCACATTAAGTTGCGTATTAAATGCACGGCGCACAGGGTCGGGCTTACCCGAGTAAAGCATCTTTCTATAGGATATCCTTTGTATAGTAGCTGCACAAGCCACAGAGATACACACGAAGCTTCCCGTCCACGTCCAAACTTAGGGACCTATTTCCATCATTATTGCCGCGATTTTTATATAGTTTTCATGAATGGAGGTATGAAATCAAAGCTTATTTTGTGATTATTACGGCCATATCATGCTACTAAATTTTGATTATCATTTTATAAAGGAAAGTTTTCACAAGAAAACCATTGGACTGACAATTCAGTCCCAAGCTGCCTTCCGTCAACACACAGTGCAGTGCTGCTGTGCAGTGTGTGTGAGCTGCAGTTAACTCCAGGAAGCTCCAACACCGGCTCCGCGCACCGCAGGCATCCGAGGCCTGCGGCGCCGGTGTTCGAGCTTCCTGGAGTTACGCTGTGTGTGTATGTGTGAGTTCGGCTGAGCTGAGCTCGAGTCGAAGAGATTTGACACTTTGAAATTGTTATCTGTTGGTTTGCATCATTATTGCTGCGATTTCATATAGTTTCGTGAATAGATTTACAAAACCTGATCTTGGAATTAGTAAAAGTATTACTAATGTCTACGTTTTTAAACGACTGTCTGATTTTTCTTGTGAAAATTTTACTTTGAAAAATGATTATCGAAATTCATGGTCAGAAATAATCACAATCTAGGGTCTATTATGTTACAGTATCAAATCAATGCATGAAAACTTAGTTATTGAACCAGAAAAATGTTTTTTTTTTAAATAGGCAATTATGAAGTATAGGAAGCCTGAAACCTGTCCTTAGCCTACTAAACAAATCTCAACAAAGTGTAGGCCTATCCTTTTATGAATTAATAAAAAGTAGCCCCAGAAAAAAGAGCCCCCGAAAGTTGAAAAAGTAGTCCCCGAAATTTCCCAAAAATTGAAATGGAGCCCCCAAAATGAAAAACTTAATTTTTTGCCTGCGTCCCCCTCTAGAATCCCTCGGATTTCCGCGGGTCCTGAGTTGAGTGTATATATAATATAGGCGGGTTTCAAGGGGCCATAAACCCCATAAACCCCCAAAAGCTCGGGGGTTACGTTCTTCAAAGTTGGGGGGGGGGGGGGGGAGAGATCAGATCGCAGCGAGTTGAGTGTATATATATAATATAGGCGTGGGGTCCACGGGTTTCAAGGGTCCATAACCATTACTTTATTACCAGCCTACATATACTTTGCTGATCTCTAAGAAGTGTCTAACTTTTGTTTTTAAGTGGCCCAAACATTGTCGAGCATGTGTGCAGCGCAATTTGTAACTGCAAGGAAAAGGCGCTATATCAAATATCTTTTGGATTGGATTGGATTGGATAAACCCCCGAAAGCTCGGGGGTTTAGGTGTTTTAATAAGGGTCAGATGAGCATATTTTTAATACTTTATTTGTGACACTTGCGGGTCACTAATTGGCGTGGGGTCAATACGTAGAGTTGCGTAGTGTTGCGTACAAACTACGCTGGCCTACGTTACTATATGCTGAGGAACGAAAAGGGGTACGCAAGATGAAAGAAAACAATTCAACACGTTTAATTTTTTTCGCGTACTTTCGGCGTAGAAACTTGACGCAGAAAGCAGCCTTTTTACGCAACACTACGCTACATGCCTACGCAACAGTACGCTACCCTACGCCAGATCGACAAAGCAGTAAAAGCTTTCCACACAGTAAGCAACCATAAGCAAACCTGTACGCCAGCCTACGCATAACCTACGCAGGGACTATTTTCCCATTAATACGCAGCCTAATTTCTGCGTAGTCGGTACGCCACACTACGGAACTCTACGCAGTTCCAGTGGCTTAAAGAATAATTACCGGTACAGTTGGATCGTTTTTTTAATTTTTATATAAAGCCAAATTTTAAAAAAAACATTTTTAGCGTCCTGTTTTTTCGAAAAATGGGAAGGAGGAGGCCCTTTTTTTTTTTTTTTCTTTCAAAATGGCCGCTCCGTACATTTTCCCTTTCAATTTATTTTTCTTTCAACAAAAAAAAAAAAAAAAAAAAAAAAAAATAGAAGGCGGCCCCCCAAAAAGGAAGCAGACGGGGACGCTGTTTTTTTTTCTTTCAAAAAAAAAAAAAAAAAAATAGGAGGCGGCCCCCAAAAAGGAAGCGGGCGGGGACGCTAAACATGTATATTTTTTTAATGGCCTGAATGGCAAATAAAGTTCTTGGTGGTTTTAATTAAGACAGTCTCTATATATCTCAAACCCCCCCCCCCCCCCCCCCCCCCCCCCCCCCCCCCCCCCCCCCCCCCCCCCCCCCCCCCCCCCCCCCCCCCCCCCGCCCACCCCTCTAGAATCCCGCGGATTTCCGCGGGTCCTGCTAGTATAACAGTAATCCTTTTGTAAAAAAATAATTAAAACGAGGATAATATTTTTGTTTAGTTGGATGAAAAATAGCATTATTTTGAAGATTCTTTTTCTTCCTTATTTGTTTTCCTTTTCAGAGTCTTTGAAGCCAAGCTTCTTTGCAGCACGTACACACCTGAAGTTCTTCAAGCAATGAAAACAGCAAGGTAACACAATTGGTTTATCTCCTGTTATATATTGTTTACAGTGAAATCTATAAGCTATAAAGACCACATTTTTGTTTGTTCCTGTTATGTTGTGCTTGAGCAGTCTGTCTTATTGAAGCCTGTACATGAAGGCCACCTCCCTGTCAAGACAACATTTTTGTTCCTATAATGTTTGGCTTGAGCAGTCTGTCTAACTATTTTCTCTCCTTGGATGGGTCTCTATGTACGGGTTTCACTGGATTACGATTACGACATAGTGCCTTTAGGGAGGTGTATCATGTATGTTGTATAACAAACACTATTGGGTTCTTAAGAGTGCAAGTTCTTCTAGAGTATAAAGAGGGCAAGTACATGTATGTGAGAAAGTATTATTGAATAGTAATGAATTTTGAACATGAATTGACATAAAATATGATTTGACTTGATATTTTGTCTTACCCAAGCTCTGTTAGCCCAGGGCTATCAGTTTGATACAGTAACCAGAAATTAACCTTACATGTGGGTGGCAACATTTGGGACAAGATAGCTTAGATGTGCCGTGGTACATTAACACAAACACCCATCTGGTTCTATTGTATAGGCAACAGCTAGAGGGCGCTGTACAGGAGCGTGAGAAAGACCTGATGCGGCACGACCAAGCTCTGAAGAACTACAAAGCCATCGGTTCAGACTTTGAGGAGATAGTGAGGGAGTACCAGGAGTTAACGGCTGCCATTGATAACAAGAAATGGGCTCTTCGAGAGCTAAAGCAGGCTTTACCAGAGGAGGAGCTAGGACACAGATAATACCAACTTTGCTGTAGTATAAACTTTAATAGGTGCAACTTATATCAGCCTTTCAGAACAGAACTTCAGTTAAACCTAACTTCATAGGTAGTCTTCATTTAGGTCTTCAGAATAGTCATCTGGGTCTCCATTAATTTATGACTGCAGTATAAGCGATTATATTAATGACTTCAAAAGACTAAGACGAAGTATTCTGACAAAGATTTTCATTAAAAAAAGAATGACTCATGAATTTTGTTTATCCAGCCTTCGGGAAATATATTTTTCATATTTTACCATTATTCACATAGTAAATAAAATGTACATAATATATTTTGTTACATACAAAGATTCATAATTTAAATGTACACTGTATATACATGTATATACAAAATCTTATTGCGAATGATCAGAAATGTACAATTTGAGCTCAGCAGAATTTGTTCGAACGTCGAAGTACAATGTGATGTGGTATAATATTGATCATGGAGTGACCAGTTTTACCATACTCATTTTCCCCAATAGGAAAACGAAAAATGAAATTTTGATTTCTAATCATAAATATCTTGATAATCAGACAGGCGATCGTAACAAAATAATTGTTGCACTCTTCACTTTTATATTCTGCTGACATTTATTTTGTTCCTATGTTTCCTTATAATCTGTTGATGTCTATATTCACTACCAATGAAATATGTTCGATTGAAATACATAAAATAATGTAGGTGTACATACTTAATGGAAGAAACTGTATTTAGTGTGAAATAAATTGACTTTGAAAAAGTTGAAAATATGCTCTTTGTGACAGTGCCCAGATATCTCAAGCTGTGTTCCGTTGAAAATGTGCGCTGTTTGTTATGTTCATCAACACATACGTATGAATGGATATTAGATATTGCAAGAGAAATATTAGCGATATTAGAGATATTAACACAATATCCCATTCCACAACCGGAAGTGGAACTGCTCAAATATCGGTCATGTCATCTTGATAGTCACATTCTACATTATGACCAATTTTAAAAAAAAACGAAAAAACCATATACAATTTGTTCTGTTCCCCTTTTTTATCTCATCCGATAAAGGTCTATGACGCAACAAATTCTTTTTCATATCAAAATGGTCACAAAATTCCAGAATTGCAGATAAAAGATTTGTTCCACAGTCCTTGAGAAAGTTGTTCTTTTCTCTGTTCCTCTTATAGCATGGAGTTGTTACCAGCAAGAGATAGTCTGGTCCTCATTTAGCCCACTTTCCATAGCCTGGTCTAATACCCCTGGCATTGATGACATCCACAAGGACATTGTGTTTGAACTGGTTCCATTCTCGCTTCTGTTCCTGGTCTATGTATTCGCTGTGGATTTCAGTCTTTAAAAAAAAAAGAATGAGAAATAAAAATTTAAAGGGTGCTTGCAAAAGGGTTTGATTACCTAAATGTAGTGAAATGGTAGAACTTGTGCTGGGTCAAAAGAGTTATCCTTCCGCATTTTGACTACTGTGTCTTCTTGATCCAATTCTGGTCTTTATTTTTATATGGATGTTGGTATTTAACATTAATGACTTGTCATACCAAGAAACTTGATGATCAGGGCCCTGTTTCATAAACTTATTTTCAATAACAAATTTCCTCTTTTTTCCAGCATTCCATAATGATGACAATTTATCTAAATTATATTTAGATACTTTCTGCCTCAGAAATACTGAATGTTAGATATATTCATAGGTCTAGAAGACGATATACGTATACATCAAAATGGGTGGCACTGCACAGGACAACACATCGGCACAATTCACTCTAAAACTTTGTCTCATACAATTAATCAGACCTTGAAATTGATCAAATTTACCTCTGATAGGGATTCATAGAGTGTCTCATTAGACTGAAGAAGAAGTGATCTAGTGGTCTCGTCCAATTCTGCCAAAGAAAAAAAAAATACAGGAGTTTATCATTTTTACAGTTATTGAGAATGTGTTACAGTAATATTGAAATGCATGATTTCTTTAAATTTCTATAAAACAAAAAACATGTATGCATTAGACAGGGATGCCAGTTAGAATTGATCAGAGGGCCTGAAAATCACCTAGAATGAGCTATTTTGTACACAAAAAAGCCTAAACTATGGTCTGAAAATAACACTCCAGGGCCTGAAAACTGGCATCCCTGATTAGAATGTTAACATGATATAAATAGCAAAGTTACATTCACCCATATGAAATGACTACCAAATTATTTAAAACTGAATTAACTTTCATGCTTCTTATTTTTTTTATATAATATTACCATGGCTGTATTATAAAGAGATTTGAAATAATTAATAGATGTTTTTTTTAATATTTACAAAAAGTATTTTTATGGAAATTTGTTTTAATCGACCAAGCTTCTAGAAAGCGTAAAGCTCATGTCCAGTATTAGTCAGCTTGAACAAACTTTTAACAGATTTCTGTGATACAATCTTCAGCATTTCATGCTCCTTGATATTTGAAGTTACTGGCAAAAGGTAGGAAAATTAATTTAGATACCTGATCATGACTTAAAGTTACCTGATCATGACTTAAAGTTACCTTTTACTTGATATTTTTGTAAGTCTTGTCATGCCCTTTACAGGACAGTGGATTTGTCAGAAATTGTATAAAATCCACAAGATGAACAGTAAGACGTACAATATCATTGCGAATTTGGCTGTAACTTTACTTTGCTTTTCGACTGAGCTGTGCATAGACTTCAAATGATCCTGATATACATTTGTTCTTCTTACCGTTTATCCTCTCCACCGAGATGACACCTAACTCCACGCTGGTGGATGTTACAATGGAGGAATTGCTTAGTTCTTCTCTCAGAACACTAATCTCACCAAAGGACTCTGAATGTAACAGCTGACCCATCACAACCTGCTTGTGTCGTCTCTCCTGCATCCCCACATTAGATAAAGAAAGAAAGAAAACAGATCCATTCACACGAAGAGCTAGAGCATATAATCTTACTGGGGGAATCAAAATAGGGTTGCCAATGCATGCAAAACTTGAAGAAGAAAAAAATCATAAGATGTGTAAATAATGAAGCTCATTTAACTAAAATCATCATCTAGCAACAACTTGTCTGCAATGAATAGATATCCTAATCTAACTGAATTCTAAATTTCAATTTTGGGCTAAACATTACACCTAACCTAACAAACTCTTTTGCCATAGTAACCCTAACACTTATATTTTTTTCCCCTATCTTTAGTATTATTCAGGTTTTAAAGCATCAAAAGAAAAAAAAGGAGGAATGAAGAAAAAAAAGATTGATTTACCTCTTTCCCATTTGGTAGAACTTCCTTGACCTCCACTTGCCTCAGGACATGGCATTCCCCAGACTTGACAAAGCCGATGAAAGGACACAAGAAACCTTCACTCACCAGAACTACAAACCAAATGAAAGGTAACAAAGATTATGTTTAGAAATAGTCTCAAATTTTTTTTTTTAATAAATAGCCAAGAGCAACAAAATTCACTTATCTGTGTATTAGAGATATGGCAAGCACACTGCGCTTATTGCCCCATCAGTTTACCGATACATGTGAACAAGGATGATAACGGCAACATATGAACAATGATCTAACCAGTATTTTCTTGAAAGGTTGTCCATTCCAAGAGTTCAGCTAGCTTGAGTAATGACTGTCTTGGCCACATCAGATATGCCTTGCAGGAATTGATCAGATTTATCTTCTCTGTGTTCTCTTGTGATTGTATTTGCTAAGAAAGAAAATATGAAAACATCATGATAGAGCAAGTAAAATATTCTGCTAGACTCCCATAAATATTCTACATTGTACCACATTATTTTAATAGATATAACATGCATGTAATACAAAGTAATGAATCATGTTTATTGTGTTGGTGTCTTTGCATGGTGGATTAATTTTTTTAATTCTTAATTCTTAATTTTAAGACCATATTTAAAACACACCGTCATAAAAACTTGAACAATCCTATGATAAAAAGTATTTCAATGTAAGAAAAACCAATTTTGGTGTGTACAGTTGAAATTGTCTTTGTGGCCACCTCTCTACAAAGGCCACAAGTCTATAATGGCCATGTACTTTGTCTACCTTGAGAAAGAAACGTGTGTTTTAGAACCTGTTTAGAAAGGTGGCTTAACAGACAGCTTTGACTGTAATATGTTTGAGATGTACAATGGAGGAACATGACCCTTGCTCTATCTTACGCAGAGTGAGGGTCTAACATCAGACATACTCTAAGAACATAAACTTTCAAAAACTGTAAAGGAAAACTATTTTCACTGTAAGAATCTTCACAAATTACAAACATTTTGTGTCGTGTCAGCTGTGATACTCAGTAATTTTGTGGCATATGAAACTTGCAAAACTGAGCCTTGTGAAAAACTTGTGAAATACATGAACATTTCATGGACATGAAAGTTTCTGGTTTGACAAGTGCTTGTACAGACATCAAGATATATATCAAGGAACAATATGGTAGCTGGACTTGTTTTTAAACATGAGGGCAAAAACCCATGGCATCCACCTACATGTACCTTTACACACTTGTCTCCTTCATAAATCAGAATAAAATACAACAAGGTTTTCTTTGTCTACACATCAGCTATGACAGTTTACAATCTTTGGCAGAATTAGATGCTTTGATATGGCATGAAAGAAGTTAAACCCAATTCCCAGAGAATGACTTGATATATGCGATTGACTTACCATAAGGCATTACATAAGTACATAGAGAGATATGAATTATCAGGCATATGATGGAATATCAATGTCATTTTTTGCATACCTCAGTGATGCGTTTGAAGTCATTGCTAGATATCTTCAGGAACTCTGTCGGTACAGAGTTGATTGAAACAGTCAGCAGCCTGTTTAAAACACAATATATAGCAAAATTTTAGTACATTTTCTATATAGCAAATAGGATTCATCAATCTAATACTGTAGACATGTCGTAGTTGACTAGTTAAAACACTCAAATGGGATGCGAAGGTCACTGCTTTCATTTCACATTTGACACAGGTACGGATATATGTGGGTATACAGTGTACACCTGGTAGGAATTGTTCCTTCCCAATGCACCGTGTCCTGATAAAAAAAAATACCAGGGCTAAACCTGTGGTAATTATTTTCTAGACACTTTTGAAGCACAAAAAGATGATATATCGTGTGATATTTACCAAACAAATTCACAATACTATTTGTAAGCATTAGCATCATGGCCATCTCTATTGCTCTTTCTCAAAAATGATATTGCTCATTCTAAATGAATTCAGATTTTTTTCTTCTCCTGATCATTGGTTTTGATAACAATTTTCCCAGGATCAATTAACTCTGTCTTGTGTCGGCTAACAACCTTTAATCTCTCACTTTAGTTGAAAAACGTTTTAAGAAAGAAATGTGTTGTAGTTTTAACCTTTTTTTTCTTAATAATATAGACTTCAATAAATCAAGTTCAAAATCAAATAGCTAATGGATATTCTGCTGGGTACTCACTTGCTATTTGCTTCTGGGCCTTCCACCTTCTCTAATGTTCCAAAGCAATCACCCACCTTTAGCTAATTTGGAATGATACAAATAATGACATTATTAGAATAATGAGAATATTAGAAAATTAGAAAATATAGAGCAGAAAAATTAAATGAATGAAAAGGAAATACATATATTATAAGTACACAAACTGTGTGAAAGGAAGATGCTTTTTATTTGATTTTGAGCAGTTTTCTTCTCTATTATCATACATTTAAGAAACTACCCCCCAAAAACATCAAAAATATATTAATGAAATGAAAAAATAAAGAGGGATTGGGAGCATGATGGACAGAGAGTAGGGGGAGGGAAAGAGAGAGACATATACTGCTTTCTAACTGGCTTCTATCGGAGTCACACCGATGAAAATACCAATTGAATTTTCCTTATGTAAACAAAGGTGAAACCGCAGTTTTCCCCCTGTCGCTTTTTAACTGCCGGTGAAATTCACCCCCTGTGGCGAGCCCTTGCCGGAAGTGAAGAATTATTGCGTAATTATTAAGCCCGCGATCCATCTAGCTAGCATGCAGCATGTTCAACCATAAGTCAACAAACACAGCTGGTTACGATAAAGCGCGAGTATACTGCGACCTTTGACCATTTTAATCGCCTTTTTCTCCTGAACGCTTTCTAACTGGCCGTTTCATCGGTGTCACACCGATAGAATGAGAATTTCTCCTGCTCTTGAGCAGGAGAATTTAATCGCCTATTTCTCTTCTTTTCATCGGCTATTTAATCGCCTTTTTCTCCTCTGTTGCTTTCTAACTGGCTGTTTCATCGGATGTGATCCGATGAAAATCAGTGCAGTTAGAAAAGGGTAATAGTGAGTGAGAGAGAGAAAGGGGGGTGGGCATACTATAATACTTACTTCAGGGAACCTGTCCTCACTATGTGATGACTCTGTTACAAGCAAAGGTACTTTCCCAGCTGCACCTCTGTATTGAATCCAGGGTCTACTCTGAGGTATAACACTCCCCTTCAATACAGTAAAGAATCCACTATTCGCAAATACTGTAAAACAATAATAAATAAACAAAGTGATATTGATGATATGACTGCTTGCATTTCTTAACTACATGAATAATCTTTTTCCTTTTTCCTAGCACATAGGCCTATACAAACGATACAACAAGGGATTGGCATTATTGCATCGTTTTATTGTTAGGAGTCGGGAGACTGTAAGGAAAACAAAAAATGAAATATATCGCACAAAAAGGATCTCTTCCAGAACCAGACCTTCTGATACAACAACAAATATACTTCCTATTTACAATTACTGACTGTTATATGCATGTTCTAACAATTCTAAGGATATCATTAAAAAATTGTCATAAATTAACTTTTAAGCTTTCAATTTTGACTTCTAATGCTTTTTCCATAGTGAAATTGGGTATGAAATATATTTCACAGGATTTAACTTTACAACAAGGGTAACTGCATGACTCTGTTTCTGGAAGAAAGTCACAACCTTTTTAGTCTTACTACATTGTTCAGTGATAAACCTCTCGAGCAGAACTTGCCGCCCACTGCACTGGGACAGGGTCAATAATAAAAAAAAAATAAAAAAAAATATGGGATCTACATTGTAGATGGTCTCTGTGTTAAGTTTATGGGAATGAGAGATGAAACACTATAAGAATGAATGTCTGACCTGTATATCCTTCGTCCCTCCAGACGTCCAATGTCACCAGGGTACTAAGCTCTTTCAGCTCCTTGTTGGTCAGTTGCTTGGACAGGTCAGTGAAGGCTTTCAGGTGTGAGTAGACCAGGTCGTTTTCATCTGCCTTGCGTTCGTAGGGCCTATTATCATGATTGATCAATATCACAAGTATAGATTAAAAAACAAAAACAATGAAAAAGTAATAATCTAAAGCACTCTCCTGTTGATCCCACATTCTGGCGTGATGAAGTATATAATGTTTTGTGTTTTTTTTTGTTCATGTTTTTTATCTTTAAACTTGTGCTTATCATTGTTGTTTTGACTCATATGAGGAGATATGAGTAGATTTAAATCTTGTTGAAGGTGTATATACATGTATGTTCATTTAGTTTAGATCCTTTTAAAGTAGTACAATGTGTATTGTGAGGATTGGAATCTGCACAAATGACTCGATCTTGCAGAAAATCACATAATGTCGATATATTTACACATGTGGCAAAATGTGGCTCGTACGTTACTATCTATGAACCATTTCTTGTCAATAAGTTTATGTAAGGGCATTTCATGAGCAATCATTTTCATGTGATGCTGCTACTATGATATATTTCCCATATAGTAATCAATCAGATGACATAGTTTTTATACAATTTTTTTTTCACTTTTACCAAAACTTAAAGTTCTCTTTAAAGTGGGACTGCACTACTTGTAGCTATACTTGCGCCCTCTATATAGCCAACAATCCCCAATGGTCCCCTTTTTCTTATGTTAATTGAGAGCTGTTTGATGAGATAGCTATCCCCTGCCAGTGACCACTCAGGGAGATCTAATCCCCGCCCCCCCCCCCCCCACTCAGTGTTATTTAGGGTATGCATATGCGTGTTTCTTCCTTTTGAAAACACCCCCTAAGTTCGGTGTGTAAAGTCAATTTTGTGTACTACGAGCCGGACTTTGGTGCGTGAAAAGTACCCCTTTACCGGACATTTTGTTAACACGCATGCGGTCATTCTGACCCCGGATCGGTGGGGGGGGGGGCCGCGATTTAATCCGTCCTGTCCAAACTAGTGCAGATAGGTTTTAAAACTTATAACCCACATTTCAATAAGATATGTCCACAAAGTGAGAGATGTGACTGATTTGAGAAAGTGGCCCAAGAATCATTGCCAGAAACTCACATTTTCTTGAGAATAGTTCTGAGATCCTTGATTCGGTTTCTCTGGATGATAACAGGATCGAGGATCTTGCGCTCCTTGTGGAGCTTGGCCATGTGCTCCTTGATGTCATGGCTGATATGATCATCATGCAGCTCCTGCGTCTCCTCCTTCGCATTCTTCTTCTTGCTCTTTGTGACTGTTGGATTCTCTATGGAACAAGGACAGCAACAAAATACAATAATATATCCTTCTTTTTTTTTTCTTTTTTTTAGCGCTCATCTTCACAACACAAGGTGCTCAAGGAACTCAATATACCACGTCTCTAGCTAGGTTACTGGAAGATGCTCACAGCATTTCAAGAATTATTTCCTACCAGACCCATTCAAGTGTTTAAACCACTGAACTACAACACCTTTGATAATATGTCCATTTATATAGCTGGTATCTACCAGGTTCTAACACTTATGGCACTATACAGATTATTATTATAATCAATTTATTTGACACAAAATCAGCAATCAATAAGGTACAGCTACATGAACAAAATCATTATCTTCATTGATATCATAATACACATACTTTTATTGATGCTAAATCTTGATTGTGTAATTAGCCTTCAACTTCTTTACATATACACTGTCTAATTTATGCAAGCAATAGTTACATGAAATGCTGCTACATGTTTGACTCAATACGCAATTTGAACGGTTGAATACTCTTGTCAAAAGTTGCCATTGGTTTACACGTAAAAAGCAAAGGGTTCATATATAGTTTTGGTTGCAAAAAGAAAATCTGATCATCTAGGCTCATATTGTTTTACTTGTATGATTGTTGTACCAAAACACAGGTGCCAGATATTTTGATGCTTCATCAATTATTTCCAAGGAACTTAATTAGCAAGTGTAAAGTTCTGAAATGACTGCCAGATCATGGCATTACAGTGCCATCTGCCAAAATCCTCATACCCTAACATCTCCCATTTTTCGTCATCATTTTTATATCAGAGCTCTCTTAAAGCTTCTTAGAACTAAGTTGGTCACCGCTCCTTTGAATTGTTTAATTTTTTTTTTGTATAACATACCTGTTGAATTGTTTGTAGCTCCAAGGCTTTTAGACCCTGATATATCCTTCCCGAGTACCGGTAGCATTCCAGGTTGGGGCTTGCCATTCACAAATATGCTTTTGTAGTTCTCCATAAAGAGTTTGTGTGCTTCGTCTGAGCTGGGTTCCCCTTCAATGCTGTATGGAATATCGTACAGAATACAAAAGAGTAGATTGTAAAACATAGAACGTTCCACCTATTATATTGCACATATCCCAGGGGATGCAAAAAGGTAACTACACAGTGTATAGCCAAGGCTTTGGTCCAGCTGCCCTCAGGTACTGAAAAGAAAATCAAGGAACAACTAATTAATACTTCATACATTGAGCAAAAGTGATTAGAAAATAATTATTTACCTTGAATGAAGGCCATCAAGTTCACACAACCACTTGAGTTTATCATAGTTGATAGCAGAATGTTCTTTCTCATCAGGAACTATTTAAAAAAGAAAAAATGAAGAAGAAAAAAAGGAAAGGATAAGATAAAGTTTGACATTTTTATTGTATTTTATTGAAATAAAAACGTGTCAGTATTTGTAAATGCAGATTTTGAGTGAACGTTGGCCACTTCTGTGAAGCGGTTTCTTTTTGGCATGTGCTCTGCAACTAAACAAGTCATAAAACGACAAGACCTTATGATACATAGAGCTTGTCGGAAAGTCCTAGATTAGATGGCTATAGATCTAGACAGATAGAATGCAAAATATGGCGCTAATTCAGAATCATATCCATACTTTGACCCGTAACTCTGGCATGGAGATACCGGCCATACAACAACATATCAAAAATCAACTAGGGGCCTAGTCTAGATCTAGACCTAGCCTAGGCGGTAGGCCTAAATCTTCAGCAATTGTTCAATGACCTAGTCTAGACCAAACTGTCAAAATGTCAATACGCATTAGCATTGACTCTCCATGCTTTGCTGGAGTGGTCTAGACCTAGATCTATATAGAGTAAGACCGCCAAACTTCGGACACTTAAGACAAAACGGGGGAAAACATTAAATTCTTTTTTTAATTATTGAAAGATCAAATATACTATTATTGTGCAAATACTGTGTATGTATGTCATGAAAAAAAAATTAGTAAAGGAAATGGAATACTAGAATTATTTACTTACCCGCCGAACGTTTTTTCATGCCAAACTTCGGACGTTAATGTGTAGCGCACGTATAGCGCACGTATAGCGCGGATTCATCAGAGGTTTGGAAACCGGATCAAAAATCGTACGACGGGGGTAAGTTTGACTGCGTTGATTTCATGAAAAAAGTATTATTTTCTCGTTTTAGGTAGATTTATTTTAGGTAGAACTATCAGAATTCAGAAAGGTGTTTTCACAACACTTGCACAATATTTTGGTGCTAAAATCTTACGAAAGCGCTATTTTTCGTAGTCACATAAATGACACTCAATGTTGCATGTCCAAAGCTTGGAAGAGCGCCATCTTCCGGTAGGGGAACCTGTATAGTACCCCTAGGTCCGTGGTAACGGCCGCCATTAGAAAATTTTCGCGATAGAGTGAAAAAGTATCTCATAAGCTCCCATAATTTTGGCAGAAACCACCTGAAATATGCCAAGGATTTGTTTGTAATCGATATATTGGAGGCTCTACACCTTAACTCCCCTATTAAGGGACTGTAAAAATCTAGGTAACCTGAAATCTGTCTCTGAATTCGATGTTTTTTGTGAGTTTTGCAGACGGCAACCTGCCATAGTCTAGAATCTAGTATTAGTAATGCATGCAAGTTACCCGCCTGAGCTAGACCTAGGCTCATATTTTGCGTTCGAGCCGTTAAAGTAATTTTTGTCCGAAGCTAGCTTGGCAACGTCCGAAGTTTGGCGGTCTTACTCTAGATTCTAACTTAGATCTAGATCAAGACCTAGAAGAATCTTAGATCTATATTCTAGGTCTAGATCTAGAGTCTAGGACTAGTAGGTCTAGATCTAGACCAAAATGGTCATGATTTAAAAGTTGTTAGTCTATGTTTTTTTACCTGTTTCGTGTCAATTTTCTTATCTTTTTTTGAGATATTTACTTCATTTGGGGTATGTTTTAGAAGGATATTTCCACGCCGGAGTTACGGGTCAAAGTATGCATATGATTCTGAATTAGCGCCCAAAATATATACGCGTCACAGCACACAAGTAAATAAGCACATGGGACTGAACAATAATGTAAAGACAAGAAACGTAGATTAGACGTACCATTATGACGGGTTTTCTGTCTATCTCTCTTACTCCAGTCCGCATCACCTTTCCCTTTTGGTACGAGAGCCATGTATTTTGCACTAATTGTAATGTTTAAATAATGAAAACAACTCGCAATTTACTTCGGTTATATTTTCACTCAGTGTAAAACTAGCCGTGAAGCGTTCATAGCAACGCCTAATTGCTTAATGAATACACAAAACAAACGTTGAGGGCCGACCGATCAAAAATATTATTTAAACAAAAACTAAATATAAATGGCAAATAAAATCAACCACTATTATAAAGCGAGTTCAAGCATTAAGGCAATCTATGTGATTAAAGGGGAAGTCCACCTTGATAATAAATTGTCTTAATACAAGGAGAAAAAATTAGAAGACATCTATTCTGAAATTTCTTTATTACCAGCCTACTTTATACTTGTCCTATCTCGGAGAATTAAGTGTCAAACTCCGGGGTCTAACTTCTGTTTTTAAGTGGCCCAAACATTGTGGAGCGTGTGTGCAGCGCTTTGTAACTGCAAGGAAAAGGCACTATATCAAATATCTTTTTGGATTGGATTGAGAAAAATCGGAGAAGAAATATGAAAGTTATTGATTTTCAAAATTCATAACTTTTTTATGGGAGGGGCGGGGGCGGATGGGGGGCTATACAGCGGTGTGGGGTAGCCCCAGTCAGAAAGGAGGAACTTTTTCTTACGTCTGCATGTTACTAGAATTACAAAGAACACAGTATTTTTCTTCATATGGAACATTTTGGGCACGACCGCATCTAAACAAAGCCAAAGCACGTCTGTTTGGTCTATTTTGAGGTGCTCATAGATTGTTTAAAATTATGATAGGTTATAAGTTTATTTCGTCAAAGATTGAATTTTCCATAATTTACATGCTGATGACATATTTAAAAAAAAATCATCTGTAAGATTAGCTAAAGGTAAAATATGTATAAGACTGTAGCCTACAGATGGTCGAGGCAACCTATTTTCTTACGGAATCCATTCTGTTATTACTTAATAATACATTCTTTTTCAAGGAAATTAGTTCGTTTTCTTTTATGATATCACCAAAAAATCTTACATTCAGATTCAGATCCAGATAAATTTATTGGTCCATTTGGAAATTCAGTTGTTGGCATTACATAAAGCACATGAACAATATCCAATAGAAAATAATATACACAAATAGGTAATACACAGTAACAAATGTACAATGATATAACACGGATATACATGTATATCGTTTTTACATAGTGGAACAATATAAGAAAATAGGATAAATTAATAAATCGATTCACAACACTATTGAAAATGTACGATTGCGTAGGATTCGGAAAAAGTATTGTTATTATCTTTCGTTATTATTATTGTTACTATTATTATTATTATTATTATTATTATTATTATTATTATTATTATCATCATTATCAACAGTATTTATAACACGTATCATTATTTGTCACGGTTATATTTTTCTTCATAAATTAAACGGTATATTAATTAAACGGTATATAACTAAAACATGAAATAACATATGATATCATATAGGTATTATTTATTTATTTGCTCGTGATACTGGTACATTTTGGTTAAAAAGGAAAGGGTACAATGCAATTGATGAATAGCGAAGTGGCACAGGCTTATTTAATTTGACTGGAGTTGTTCATTGTATTTACGAATGGAAAGCGGGACAAAGGAATTAAGGAATCGTGAAGTTCGAGCCTTCATTGATCTGTACATATTGACCGATATCATAGTTATAACTCTGTAGCTTAATGGTTCAGGTTCATTCATGGATTATGCCTTTTTGCCAAGCTGTATAGGGAGAAATACCACGTATACAAAAAGAAAGGAGGGCATGAAGGAACTGTATTGAAGCATTGTATTTTTTACCAACTCCGAAACGATACCATCTATTCCAGGCAGCTTTGTTTCATTTTATACGGTTGCAGTCACCTCACTTAATTCAATGGGAAGGTTTAAATCATTTCCTCTAATATGAGATTCTTGAAAAGTACATTTTAAGCTTTTCATCTGTGTGTTATGTTAGTAGTATATATCTCTATGGTTAATAGTGATAAGAACCCATCATCGAAACCACTGCCATTATCTTTAAACAGAGAATGAAAATTTCCCATTTACTTATAGCATTATCATAGTCTTCACTTTTTTTCTCCATGATCGTCATTAATTAATTATACCATTGGTATATTCTGGTACTTCTTTTCTCATCTTGTTCAAACTTTCAAATCTATGTCGACCACCCTTCCTGTATACATTTCCTCAGTCTTTCAGCAACAGAGAACATCCTATTCCCTTATAGGTCTTCATCAGCTCCTACCTTTGTCATTCCCAAATCCCGTAAACAGACTGGTTTCAAATCCTTTCAGTCCTTACTGAGCCCCACGTCTCTGGAACAAACTCCCCTCTTTCTTAAGAAACAGTATACTTCACTAGTTTTTTTCTTCAAAAAACATCTGAAAAATTACCTGTACAACTCCTCTTAAATTGTCGAAAGTCTAGGAGAGCAGCGCCTTGTAACCTTTGGAAAAGGCGCTATATAAATCCAATTATTATTATTATTATTATTATCTGACCCTATTCGACCAATCTCTTTCCATAATGAACAATCTTTATTTACCATGGCATCAAGAGTATTTATTAGTTTTAAACTGGTTAGCTCTTTTAGCTTTCCTGACCGCTCTATCAAAAATCTTATGTGCATTTTTTAATTAATAAACATCAAATTTTACCCTCGGTATTCTTGCATTTCAACCATTCCTTTTGTTTACATTTAACACAATTCCGTGTGACGATTGCAGAATAGTTAAAAATACTAAACCAAGCTTAACTGCTTCCACTCTTCATTCTAAAAAAAATCTAAGTTTAAATGTTGTGGCAAGATTACGGATTTGGCATTAACCATTTTGAGACCTCCTTTCTCAACTTGTTGTATAAGAATACAGGCGCGTACGCAGGGGGATGGGGGTGGGGGTCGACCCTCCCCCTTCAAATTTTTTTTTTTTTTTTTTTGTGTGTTTTGGAGGAACCCCACTTTTTTCTTCTTTTTTTCTTCTTTTTTTTAAATTGTGCTAATGAGTGACCCAAAACAGGTGACCCTACCCCTCCCCCCTAACTGAACAAAATATCGATCGGTCAATTTTTTTAATTTTCGGGACAAAAAAAAAATGTGCTCCTATGTGTAGGATACATACGCTTTCTTTCTTCGTTGTTGTTGTCGCATTCCTTGTCGTGTTCGTCGAGAGATTCGACTGACCCAGGTTGATTCTAGCTGGTTTCTAAGATCGTCGTCATACTATGCATGGTGACGACTGTCTGCTCTGTCTCCACTCTGGCCTTTGACGATATCGTCGTCCTCCTCATGGTTGAAGGGCCAGTGACGGACCCGGGTCCCCTCCCCTGAGGGAAAAAACGTTTAAAAACACGTTAATTTGACCTTTTTCTGTAGATGGGCCACCTCCCCTGGCGCTCACGGGGGGAGGGGGGGTGCGATTTTTCTAATTTTCGAGGGCCCCCAAAATAATTTAGTGCTCATTGTAATTAATGGATTAATTAATCCATATGTTAGCTTTCTGAGGTAATCTGGCACCTCCCCTCCCTCCCCCTCCCTTTGTACATGTCTCTGACATAAAATAAGCATAGTAACAAGAGATCATCACGTGAACTAGTATTGTTTCGTCATAGATTCGAGCGCATGCGCAATGTGAAAAATAAGCGCATTAAATGCGCGTATAATATAATAATTATGTTGAATATCCTAGCAATTTTTGTTTACATTCCTCACAATGATATCTATATTGTTCTCGTAGTGTTTATTCACTATACTTTTCTCTGCCTTTTCAGCCAATTTTTGCCGAATTTTGGTCGATTGTGCGTCTCATTTCTCGTTATTGTCAACATCTAAGCAATTTAAGGCCTTAGATCCGTTGCCAGATTGAGAATTTGAGAATTACCAACGTTATGAGTCCTCGAACTACGGTATGAGTATGACCAGTAACATTATGACCGTATATTATAGACACAAAGTTAACGTGTATCAAGCGATACATGTCGGGCAATGCCGTTATTTATCCGACAAACCCCGAGTCATTTGTTTCTCAAAAAATGATTTTTGTTACTACTTTTACTTGACTTCAGAAAAGAAATTCGTTATGCGAGTCTGACTTTTAGTATCGGCAGATAAGCGAATAACCCATTTTCATCTATAGATCATCTTTTCTTATATTCAAACATTTTTCAGAGTAAACAAAGTTGGGTTTTCTGAAACGCAGTCTAACATAAGTGATAAAATGTTTTGTTTTTTGTTTTTTCAGACACAATTACGATATAGCTGTTTTAATAATTGGGCCTTAGTCAAGTTCTTGTAACTGTTCCCCAATTTAAGTTTAAATGAAGCGAAATAAAATATGGACAAAATAGAGTTCTCCTTGTTCTCCTTCTCTTTCTTTCCACTTTACTTATGTTCCTCCTATTTTAGATTCGTTCTTCTTATTTTCTCTTATTTGTTTCTTGATTTTCATTTTGTATCTTCTTTTAATAGTACAGTCTTTTTTTTTTCGATTTCAAGTTCTTCCTTTAACTTTAACTTTAACTTTTACTTTAACTTTTTCATCCTATTCACTATAGTGACTAGGATATTATTCTAGACTATAGTTTCCTTCCATGGGCTGATTTTGTTATTTTTTCACCGTTTATTTTCCCCCTCCCTCTCCAATTGCATTGCATAATCACAAACGAATGAATAACTTCGGATGCTGACGCATAAAGCATTTACTTGATAAATAATTTGTTTGAGCATTATAGTTGAAGAGAGGGGTGCTAATGAGTGAGATAAGAATATTTAGAGAGGATGGGTTAACTTCGTTAATTTTATCTGTTCACCCAGTTATTGTTTTGTGTAATTTTATTTTCATCATTTTACGATCATAATATGAATATTTAGGTATCAAATATCAGTTCTGTTGTCCTGTGGAAACTGTAAGCACATAAGGCCTATTTTGACCCATTAATTAACACCATACACGGCTAGCTGGCACAAAACCCTGGGTCGGGCTTCTAAAATGGGACATGAAGCATGATTTGACATGAAAATTGACGGGGCTAAAAATGAACCAATCAAAATTAGCTTTATATGTATGAAAAGCTTACGTATCATATGTCATTGTCTGGGATTGAGGATTTACACATTTGACGCAAAACGCGTTGCTGCAAAGTTGAAGATTGGTATATTGAAAGGCAATCGAGCACAGTGCGACCGATCAATGGACATTATGTATGAGAAAGTAAAAAAAATTAAATGGATTGTAAAGTTTAACGTCAAAATGACGGAGGTTTTTTTTTCAAGTAAGGGCATGGTTTTACATGGAATGTAAAGGAAATGTTTCCTTCTTCTCATATCTCGATAGAGGATATTATACTCAATTTCGACTTTTAATGGTAAAGAAAAGTGTAAAAAGATGTCGAGAATTTTACAATATGTCATGTAATATAAAATGCGCGCGGGTCGGTTGATCTCCCAAAAGGAGCGCGAAGGAATTGATATGTTTTTTAATTTCATTTAACTTCTCTTCCTTTTCTGTTCTCATTATTCTTATTCTCTCCTTTCCTTTTATATTTTTCGTTTATACTTCTCAAGTTTCTCTAACTTTCCCTTTTCTCTCTCTCTCTTTTCATATTTTGCTTCATTTCGTTCACTCTTATAATCCTTTTTTTTTCTCTTTATGTTACTATAATTCTCCTTCTTTTATTTCTTCTTATTTTCCTTCTTTCCCTCTCTTTTGCTCATGTTTCCTTCTTTTGAAATTCAATTTAATTTCAGTCTTTTATTTTGCATGACGAACACCATCGTTTTTTCGAGGCGCGATATAGCTCAGTCGGTAGAGCATTAGTGTCGTTATCCGGTGACCCGGGTTCGAAACCAAGTCGATGCGCTATAGTGCCCTTTGGTAAGGCATTAATCCTCATTACCAGGTCCCTCGGAGAGGACCCTTAAGCCGTCGGTCTTCTTGTTGCTTACTAACAAGCATTTATTGCTTTTTTTAGCTGTCAAGTAAAATAACCACCACTATCACTTTTCACTTTATCTCTCTTCTAACTTGCTTTTATTACTATTTTTATTATTATTTTAATCAAACTCATGCAGATTTTAATCTATTTCATTCTTTTCATCTTTCCCTGCTTTTTTTTAACGTATGATTCACCAGGGTCATCTAAGAGACGTCGAGCTTCAGGGTCATCTTCTTCTCCTCGCTAAGAGCGTGAAAGACGAGATGTCCAATCTCGAGTTTGTCGAGAAGCGGAGACTTCCAAACCGCGAAAAGGTTTACATCTACATCCCTCGTCGCTATCGTCATCGGACGGATAGACACTCTCTTCACTTCTACGGCTACTTTGAGTACCATCATGGCAAACGTCAGCTCATCATCCCGTTGTCGAAGCTCCTCAACCAAATCGCGGTTGAAGAGCTGCATCAACTCAAGTCGGGTCGACACCGTCGACACCGTCGGTTAGTCTATCGCATTGTCGATGTCGACTTCCACTCAACGATGTCCTTGGATTGGAAGTGAAACTCAAAGAAGAACCTCTCTTTGAGTTTCCCCAACACAAGGACGTCGTTGAGTGCAGGCCTGCTCCCTCCAACAACGTCTCTCTCGTTCCATCTTCCACCTCGAGTTCGAGGAAGCGTATGGACGATGAGTTTTCTCAACATGAGGACGTTGTTGAGGGCAGGCCTGCTCTTTCCACCAATGTCCCTCTCGTTCCATCTTCTACCTCGAACTCGAGGAAGCGTAAGAAGGACGATGATTCGTCATCATCTTCCTCTGCGAAGAAGGTTTGTTATAACAACATATTTTCAGTTCCACCACGCACTGAATAAAGGATGTGTTTCTTTATACAGGCATAAGTCTCTTTTCAATATTTTTGATTGTCTTATCCATATAGGATCGAAATCGACATCAAAACTTGAAGAAGAAGAAGAATAAAAAAAGAAAAAGTAGAAGAAGAAGAAGAAGAAGAAGAAGAAAAAGAAGAAGAAGAAGAAGAAGAAGAAGAAGAAGAAGAAGAAGATGATGATGAAGAAGAAGAAGAAGAAGAAGAAGAAGAAGAAAAAGAAAATGAAGAAGATTGAACAAAGTAATGTGTCTTAATCATTATAAATATCAGTGCAATGTTATATATTGAGGAAAAAAGAGGGGTACTACATATTTTTGACGATTGATATGACTACTATAGTGCAACGTTTTGCAATGAACATGGGGACGCATACAAATCTTTATCGTTATTATGACAATAGTACGATATTTGAAAAAGTTACCATTTTGTATAATCTAAATCATGAATATCATTGCAATAATTTGAATATTAATTTTGAAGAAAAGTGGGCATCAAAATATGCATACTAATCTTATACATTGTAGATTCCCCCCCCCCCTCTTTGTTTTCTTTCTAGTTTAAAATGGTGCATATGGAATGTCATCTCTCATTCTTCATCTCCATCTCACTTCATATCTGCGTTGAACTGAATTACTGTTTCGGAATAACTGTTTTGGACTATTCCTTTTGGAATATGATTGTTTTGGACTGACTGTTTTGAACTTATAGCTTTGGAATGATTATTCAGCTTGGTCTAGTACTTTTGGATTAATTTTTTAGATCAACTATTTGACTTTTATTTGTTTAAACGTTTTGGACTTTTTTATAAAAAATAAACCAAGAAATATATCCCGCAAATCTGTCTGCTGTTTCATTATTATCAGTTTACCGAGTTTGTTTGATACATTTGTAGTTAAAATATCATCTACTGATAATGTGAATCTATATATAGATGAAAAATATGAGTTAGAATTATAAGACAAAACAGAGTGATTGAAACAAGTATTGGTATGGGTGTGTTCGCATTTGAGCTAATATATCATTATGAAGTGTGCTAAACAATGTTATGCTAAAATTGAGGAAGAGAAAGGAAAGGAAGGGAGTAAAGATAAAGAGATAGAGAGAGGGAGAGATAAGAGAGTGAGTAGGGAATAGAGGGAGAGAGCTAGAGAGAGAGGGAGAGAGAGAGAGAGAGAGAGAGAGAGGTGGGCAACTGTCCACGAGACTGACAAAACAAAGAATTTACAAACAAAAAATACAGCAAAGTTCCAAAATGTCCCACATCCCACAATCCCGATAGCCCACGAAACCAACTATACCCATGAAAAAAGTACTGGGTTAGACTTGATTCCAGCTAATTTTCTAAAAGATGGTGCGAAGGTTTTATTTAAGCCTTTAAGTTATATCTATATTGACGAGTACTTTTCCAGAAGATATGAAAATAGCAAAAGTGACTCCACTTTATAAAAAGAAAGATAAAACTGATGTTAGCAACTATAGACCTATTAGTATTTTAAGCGTAGCATCAAAGATTCTAGAAAAATCGGTCTGTGTTCAAATTGAAAGATACTTCAAAGAAAATGATATAACTTATGAATTTCAATCTGGTTTTCGACATGATTATTCGACTTAAACATGTCTAATTCATTTGACTGATTATTTGAGGAGAGAAACTTCCCAAGGGCGCTTTGTTGGTATGGTGCTCCTTGATCTGCAAAAAGCTTTTGATACAGTTAATCATTGCGTCTTATTGAAGAAGTTACAACTAATGGGTTTT
The DNA here is from genome assembly GCF_000002235.5 of Strongylocentrotus purpuratus. Lineage (NCBI taxonomy): Eukaryota > Metazoa > Echinodermata > Echinoidea > Camarodonta > Strongylocentrotidae > Strongylocentrotus > Strongylocentrotus purpuratus. Next base: position 23,236,980 of record NW_022145614.1, read on the forward strand.
GATAAGGCAAGTTTAGATTGGTTCAGATCCTACTTATCTAATCGACACCAAGTAGTGGCCATTCATGATATTCGTTCCAAACTAATGCCTATAACATGCGGTGTTCCTCAGGGAAGCATTTTAGGCCCAATTCTATTTTCAAGTTATATAAATGATATGTGTACTTGTATAAAAGACTTCAAATTATTATTGTACGCAGATGACAGCGTACTACTCTATTCAAATCCTGATCCTAAATATATTGAGGAAAAGCTCAGTGAACAGCTGTCTACGTGTGTCGATTGGATGACTGATAATAAGCTTGCTTTACACTTTGGGAAAAACAGAAAGCATTTTATTTTGTTCTAAAAGTAGTTCTAAAAAGTCATTTGAATTCAAAGTGACACGCAATAATCAAGCAATCAAGAGAAAAGAGTCTGTGAAGTATTTAGGCATTGAGTTGGCTAGCGCAATTTCATTTTCATCTTTAGTAGAATCAGTTGTAAAAAAAGCAAATTCTCGTCTGAAATTTTTGTACAGATATCAAAGTTGTATGGATTTAAAAGCAAGACGTACACTCTGTTTTGCTCTTTTTCAATGTTTATTTGACTATGCTAACCCTGCATGGTATAGTAACATAAACAAGTCAGATCAAAAGAAGTTGAAGATTATACAGAACAAAATGGTGAGATTTATCAACTGTTCTGGTCCAAGAACTCATGTTGGCTACAGCGAACTTTCTAAAGCTGGTTTTCGTGAAGTCGACCAAAGATCAAAACAACTCGTATTGCATCACGTGCATAAAATATATCATACTAGGTCGAATCATTATATTCGATCCAAATTCGATCTTGTTACTGACGTACATGATTATAATACAAGAAATAGCCGATTCAACTTTAACTTACCAGAAAGAGTAGGTACTATTGGAAATTCGTTTTATTACAATACCATAAAAAATTGGAATTCCCTTCCCAATGGTGTAAAAGAAATAGGAAACTATGATCATTTTAAGAGGAAATTAAAGGAATACCTAATACTTGACAGTCGAAGAAGAGAAGTGAATGACATGTTATATGATTGATATTTTTATTCTTCTGTCGGTTCATACTTTTTCATGTTGTATATACTTATGTTTTCGTACGTTATAGAAATTCTACAAATTCAATTTTATTTTCCTCTTCTCCCTTCTCCTCTTTTTCTTCTTCTCCTTCTTCTTTTTCTTCTTGTACTGAATATCATTTCTATCATCAGTTTAATGTTGTTATTATTATTATTATCTTTAATAAGTAGTTCTTTTAATTTTCTTATCTGTCTGTAAATATTACTATTTTAACTTATTAATTTTATACATGTCTGTAAGGGACCCCACTGGAAATAAGCTCTCGAGCTTTCGTGGGTTATCCTGTTCAAGCTGACTTATTTCTGATCTGTTATTATTGTATATTGTTGTATGTTGGAAGCTTGTCGAATAAAAATCAATCAATCAATCAATCATGACAAAATTATGACAAAATAAAGAATTAAATAGAAGTGGCCAGAGGCCTAAGAAATCGTCTCGTGGGCTGTTGGTATTGTGGGATATCGGTCTATATTAGTAAACCCTGTGAAAAGAGACATTATAGAAGGCACACAAGACCGACAATTTCGGTCTACGGGCTGACGGTCTCGTAAAGCACTGGCGGATCCAGGGGGCGGGGGCGGCCCGGGGGGCCCCACCCCTGGGAAAAAACAGGTAAAAACATATTAATGTTACCTTTAATTGGAGACGGGCCCCCTCCCCTGGTGCTGGTCAAGGGGGTGCGATTTTTTAAATTTTCGAGGGAAAAAAATTAGTGCTCAAACCCCCCCCCCCCCCCCCCCCCCCTCCTGCTGTTGCGTGGACTATTTAAAATCACCACAGTTTAACAGCGATTAAAATCCCATTGAATCGATTTTTCAAGAACTACGTTCCAAACAAAGAAACTATTCTAAGATTACAACCACTTGAAATTAATTGTACCTGTAAAGGGCTAGAGGCTATCACAAGGCTCTAGAATAAATCTATACATTAATCTCACCCCCACATTTTATTTTGCCTAATCTATCCATTTAGTGACAGAAAACAAAGTCATCTTGTGTAATGTTCAAGAATAGTAACTCGTCCCAAATAGAAATTGAACTTGGACAGTTTGAACTCGTAGGGTAGGAATAAGGATATCCGCATGTATTTAATTAGCAAATTAATTATCAAGTTTTTATTTGATGTTTCGGTATAACGAACAATTACTTGAAAGCATAAATACGCACATTTATTTTCTGAGCTGCAAAGTTCTCTCACTTTAAGTTATCATGTGCCGAAGCTTATCGTACTTACTATAATGTGATAAGCAGTGTGTGTGCAGGCGCGCCGGAAGCAGTTTGGGATTGGGGGACTCACCTTCCAGGGACAGTGGCGTAATGAGCCAAAACTTTTTTTGTTGTTGGGGGGGGGGGGGGGGGGGAGGAAGACAAATCTGTATCACCACCACTCTAAAATGTTACATGCAGACCCCACGGAACGTTTTTCAAAGTGGAGTATTAACAATGACGTAGCGTAGCGAGCGTCAATTGGCGTAAGGTCCAGGGGCTGATCGAGCCCCCGGAAAGTTAGGGTTTTATTTTAGGTACCTAATTTCAGTCAGGTAAGCATCCAGGGGCCCGCCTTAGGGCCCTTGGTGGGGTCCAGGGGGCAGAGCCCCCGGAAGCTCATGGGTTTTAGGTACTTAATTACAGTAAGATGAGCATCCAGGGGCCCGCCTTAGGGCCCTTGGTTGGGTCCAGGGGGCAAAGCCCCCGGGAGCTCATGGGTTTAAGGCATTTAAATACGGTCAGATAAGCATCCAGGGGCCCACCTTAGGGCCCTTGGTGTGGTCCAGGGGGCAGAGCCCCCCCCCCCCCCCACAGCTCATGGGTTTTAGGTATTTAATTACGGCCAGATGAGCATATTTTGATACCTCATTTGTGACATTGGCAGGTCACTCATTTTTTTTCTCTCTCTCTTTCTTTCTTTTTCTCTTTAATATACTTTTTCAAAAAAGTGAGGGGAGGCCCTGACATGAAGGCTTCTAAATAAGCATATTTTGTCGCCTGACTGTAAATTTGGGAATTTGACAATTTCCAACAAACGCATAAAAAGGTACGATTTATAAAAAAAATGGAGAAAAAATACCGGAAAATCATGTCATTTCAGCAATATTTGTAAATCACTGGTAGCGAATTAGAACCCCCCCCCCCCCCATCAGAACGCCAGTGGTCGGGGGCTCACGTCTTCTCACCCCTATAATAAAAAAAAACACACGCTTCCCCATCCTCACAAGATTTCCACGATATGCGCGTATCGCTATTATAAAAACCGTCATTGGTAAATATAGGGGCATGCGGAATGTATAGGAAATTTAATTCCTGTTCACTCTTCTTTTCTTTGAATGGAATATAATTTTTATGTGATTCAATTCAGGTTTTATTATATTTATGTTCTTTTTGGTTAAAAAATAAAAACCATCTTTACTCCTTTACTGCTTTTTTTAAGGGGGCGTTTTGCCCCCCCCCCCCCCCCACTTTCGGCGCCTATGGTATGGGTGTGTGTATTTCTAACTCGTGTCAATGTTTAGAGCGTGAATCAAGCATTCTTAATTAATATCTGACAATGATTATTTTATATGCTACCATAGATTTTGTGCAGGATCTCTTCTAACTTTTATAACATTAGCAGTAAACAAATGAGGAGCAGAAATTTCAAAATAAATTCACTTTTATTTTTCAATAATTTGCATGCTCTCTCTCTCTCTCTCTCTCTCTCTCTCTCTCCCTCTCTAAGTGCCATATCGTTTGACTTTGGCGATCATGCTGTTCCACAACCCTCGGCTCCTAGCCTTCTGTATTAGTACCACTCCCAGTTCTTTCACTCCTCTCTCTTCCAACAATTTCTGCAGACTGTCCTAATCAACTTCCTCAATTTGCATGCATGACAATTATTACAGTTTGGTATCATTAGAACGAGTAATACATTCCCTTCAAGTTTCCAAGACGTTGTGTAACATTTACAATTTGGTGTGGGTGTTGAAAGTAAGCATTGTTCAAATTTTGGTCAAATTTTAAAACAAGAGAATACCCATAGAACAGGATAAAGGGGGACCTATCTTCTTCTTCTACTTCCTCTTTTCTTCCTGTTTTAATAATTTTTTTCTACTTTTTCTCTTCTTGTGTTTCTTCCTGCAATAAGTCCGAAGCTCGGTAGTAATACCACGAAAAGTCGAAGTCGTGCATGCATAAGTTGCATACATATAAACAAGAGAGTTGAGCTTAAATATCAAGCAGAGCAGAGAGGGGTATGATCGAGTGAATCTCATGTAGGAAATTACTTGAAAATCAAACTTAATAAAAACAACACAATCATCAGAAATGATCAGAAAAACAAAATCATCCTTCCAAACCTAAAAAATTAAGTGTTACCTTATACGGTTAAGCGACTGTCTGAAGGAAAAGTTTCCCCTTTTACGTCAGATAAGTGCCACTTTTTCGTTCTAATAGGCACCCATTCTACATACTTATAAAGTGCCCCTTACAACTTGTGATAAGTGCCCCCTGTACCTCTGATAATTGTCCCCATTGAAATCTGAGAGGTGTTTGACAAGGGCCCTTTTCATTTATAAGAGATGCCCCTTCCGCTCCTAATCCTAATAAGTGCACCGCTTATGTTTGACACGTAGGCCTACCCCCTATTTCATTCTATGATAAGTGTCCCTCTTCCTTGTGTTAAATGCCCCTGTTCACCTCTGATGAATGCCCCTATTGAATTCTGATAGGTGCCCCTTTTCATCTCTGGCAAGTGCCCCATTTCACTTCTGATAATTTCCCCTATTCCGATCTGATAGGAGCCCGTATTACTTTGACAAGTGCCCCTTTTCCTTTCAAGTGCCCCTAGCCCCTCTGATAAGTGCTCTTTTTATTTTGACACGTGTCACATTTTCTTTTCTAATAAATGCCCTGTTCCTTCTGATATTTGCTCCCTTTAAAACAAATTTAAGAGCCTTTTCCCCATCTCATAAATTCTCCTTTTCACCTCTGATAAGTACCCCTTTCCTTTTTACTAAGAGCCCTTCCCCCTTTCACAAATGCCCCAGTTATCCTCTACTAAATGCCCTTATCAAAATCTGATAGATGCCCCTTTACCTTCGAAAAATTCTCATTTTTCATCTCTGATGAGTGCCCCTTTTCAGGTTCGAAAAGTTCCCATTTTCACCTCTAATAATTGCCCTTTTAAAAATTTTGACACGTGCTTCTTTTCTTGTCTAATAGGTGTTACTTTCCCTTTTGATAAGTGCCACCTTTTCCTTCCTCCATTTCATGTGCCCCAAATTCAAAACGACTAAGATCAATTTTGTCTTTAATTTCCCAAAGCTTGCTCGCTATACGATTGCGCGCATTTAAAATTGCCATAATTATGTTACTTATTAAATGACTTTTCAGTCTTTCATGATTAGATTGTGCTTACATGATGTAAAGTAGTCTAGCGCCACCTCTTTTGAAAACATAACAGTGGAGTTCAATGATGATTCATTTTTATTTTTATATCGCCATCATACGGAGCCCGGGAAAGGGGGGGGGGGGGGTCTTTATTTTTTTTTAAAGAGGGGAACACACTTTAATTTCATTTAGTCGATAAAGAGTAAGGACATGTGATTAGCGTAGCCATGGTGGCGGGGGGGGGGGGGGGGACTCGCTTAATACAGGCTCTGTATTAAATAAACAGAAAACAAAACTATAATTTTAGTCGGACAGGGTAGGGAGCTTTTGCAATTTTTCACACGAAATAATGCAATTTGATGAGTAGCTTGGATGGGAATCGAACCGAGTACATCTGCATTGTGAAGAGATGTCTTATCCACATGACCACTGTGCTTCACTGATATTAACTTGTTTGGTTCAAGATGTTAACACTTTCTGATGTTAATGACTTTAAAAAATATGCTGACAAACAACTTGTACTCCTTTGTTGTTGTTGTTGTTGTTGTTCGTTTGGTATTATAATGGCTATTAGTCAAATTTGACTATTGTTGCCAATTTCATCGCATCTCTTTCTTTTAATGTCTTGGTAAAATTATTATTTCTTTCTTTCTTTGAGTAGGAGGGGGTGTCCCTTAAACAAACAAAAAAGATGAAGAAAAAAAAAAACGCGAGGTAGAAAGGCGTAGCCGAGAATCGAACCGAGTACATCTGCATTGTGAAGAGATGTCTTATCCACAAGTCCACTGTGCTTCACTGATAATAACTTGTTCGGTTCAAGATGTTAACACTTTCTGATGGTAATGACTTAAAAAATATGCTGATAAACTACTTGTACTCCTTTGTTGAGGAGGAGCGGGTGGCCCCTAAACAAAAAAAAAAGAGATGGACAAATCAATATGAAGAAAAAAATGTTTATAAAAATACGTGGTAGAAAGGAAAAGCCGGGAATCGAACCGAGTACATCTGCATTGTGAAGCGATGTCTTATCCACAAGACTACTGTGCTTCACGGTTATTAACTTGTTCGGTTCAAGATGTTAACACTTTCTGATGGTAATGACTTAAAAAATATGCTGATAAACTACTTGTACTCCTTTGTTGAGGAGGATCGGGTGGCCCCTAAACAAAAAAAAGAGATGGACAAATCAATATGAAGAAAAAAATGTTTATAAAAATACGAGGTAGAAAGGCATAGCCGGGAATCGAACCGAGTACATCTGCATTGTGAAGCGTAAATTCTTATCCACATGACCACTGTGCTTCACTGTTATTAACTTGTTCGGTTCAAGATGTTAACACTTTCTGATGGTAATGACTTTAAAAATAAAATATGCTGATAAACTAATTTTACTCCTTTGTTGAGGAAGAGGGGGTGTCCCCTCAACAAAAAAACAAAAAAAGAGAAGGACAAATCAATATGAAGAAAATAATGATTACAAAACACGAGGTAGAAAGGCATAGCAGGGAATCGAACCGAGTACATCTGTATTGTGAAGCGATATCTCATCCACATGACTACTGTGCTCTACTGTTATTAACTTGTTCGGTTCAAGATGTTAACACTTTCTGATGTTAATGACTTTAAAAAATATGCTGACAAACAACTTGTACTCCTTTGTTGAGTAGGAGGGGGTGTCCCCTAAACAAAAAAAAAGAGATGAAAAAAAAACGCGAGGTAGAGAGGCGTAGCCGGGAATCGAACCGAGTACATCTGCATTGTGAAGAGATGTCTTATCCACAAGTCCACTTTGCTTCACTGATATAACTTGTTCGGTTCAAGATGTTAACACTTTCTGATGTTATTGACTTTAAAAGATATTGCTGATAAACTACTTGTACTCCTTTGTTGAGGAGGAGGGGGTGGCCCTTAAACAAAAAAAGAGAAGGACACATCAATAGAAAGAAAAAAATGATTAAAAAAAAAACGAGGTAGAAAGGCATAGCCGGGAATTGAACCGAGTACTTCCGCATTGTAAAGAGATGTCTTATCCACAAGACCACTGTGCTTCACTGACATTAACTTGTTCGGTTCAAGATGTTAACACTTTCTGATGTTAATGACTTTAACAAAATTAGTTTTGGCAGAAAGGAGGGGATGGAGTGTCAATATTGCTGCCCCTCCTATTTTATATATGCCTAGATTACATGCACTTCCATCACATTCATATCCCAATTAAAGTAAGCATACCCAAATGTATTTACCTTGATCTTTTTACCTTGTGATGTGATGTATAATAAAGTGCGAAATTGCTTATACTTGCTACATTTAATCCTAGAAAGTGAACCTATATCCTGTGTTAACATTGGTTTTAGTTCCATGATTTTGAATTGAATGGTTTCATATTTTTTACAGCCTTGATCCATTTTGATTGTCAAGAATTTCATGATTCATAATGAGTTGCAATAAAAATTCAAATAAATCATCATGTACTGTGCCTTCAAAATGTTTTTTGTGTCTAATGACTCTAGCTCTCCTCGCTTCGCTCCCCATACATCATGTCAACAGAGAGTATAGCGATCATAGAGCGGCTCATAGAGCTATAATAGAGATAGATCTTATGAGCGCGATCGTCGCGAGCATCGCGCGCGTACGACGGTACGTATACGATACGCGTGTGCTACTATACAGTTCATGCACGTGCATGTAAAGGATACAGTCAACAAAGTAATAACGTTGCAGATCCACCCTGATTTCCAAAGTTCATACGACGATATTTCGACGATATTTCGAAAGAAAGGAATCTTAGAAGACACTGAAATATGGCGACTGTCTTGAGAGTCAGACGAAAGCGATCCAGTGATCCTAGCGAAGCTCTCATATTTCCGTGTAAAAAGGCCCGTACTTCTGGGGATGGCAGCGGAAAAGGGAGCGCCAGTGCCGCCGGAGCTGCAGGCGGCGGGGCGGATATACAGACGGTATTCAAGTTCGCTGGCACTGTGGATAAAAAGGTAATGATAAATTATAGATAGATCTAGACTAGACCTATACTAAATTTCTCCTCCCAGAGGAATGAGTGCTGAATGTTAATTATAATATTTTATTGGCGGTCTTTAATAGGATTATTTTCTTAAATAAATAAGTGAACAAGATCAGACAATCGGTACAGTCTCAGTCGTCAGTGTGCATGTCCCGAAGCGAAGCGAGGCTGATGGATTGTGGTTTTATTGATTAGGTCTAGGCATTAACTGTTTTCTTTTGAATTTCAAATACAGATCTGTAAATGACTTGAAATTGAATTGATGTTTCAAGTATTGTTTTTAAAGCGGCATTGTCTAAAATAGTGTAACTAACCCCAGTATTAGAACATTGAAGGGGCTCTGACATCATGGGGGTGGGGGGAGGGGGGGGGGGAAGTCTTACTGTGAATTATTAGGTGAAGAGTTAGAGGGGTGAGAGGGAGCCGTTAGCATCTTTTTTTTCTTGTTCCTGTACCACTTCTTCTTTTTTCTCTTTATTTTGTTTAATTTTTGTTTGTTTTTGTTTTGTTTTTTGTTTTTTTGTTTGTTTGTTTGTTTGTTTGTTTGTTGTTTTTTTTGGGGGGGGGGGCATTCCCCAGTGCCAGGAGTGCCCCCACCCCCTCATTTTGTTTGTTGTATCACAATGAGCGTGATAATTGTGGTCAATTGATCAATTTGGGATCATTGTTTGTACAGTAGGCCTACATTGTGAAATTCTATGAAAGGATGTGCTACTGGTATATTGTTTGTGCATGAGCTCACTGAATAAGCCTATTGTACATGATGTATACATCTACATTACAGTATGTACATTTGTTTTCAAGAGTATCTAATTTTCACATGATTGGTAATAAGAGTTTCCATTTCATTTGTTGAAATTGGGGCATTTCTAATACTGGTCTTTACCTTTATAGTTTCATAGTTCTTACATTGTATTTTGTTTATGAAATTTCATTTTTCATTGTTTGTTGTTGACACACCTGTATATTTTCCCCTTTAAATATTCTGGGCGGGGGGGGGGGGGGGGGGGGCACTGTACTCAGATTTGGTTTGGACGGGGGTGTGCCACTCAAGCCTCAAAACCCCTACCCATTATTAGGGGTCATTTGGGGTTATTTTTCTTGAAAAAAGACAAATTGTTCACATTTTTAGTGTGAACATTTTGGAAATTGTTAAAAAACAGACTCATTTTAATGGTATTTTTGTCAAAAGTGAGACCCATGTTTAGGAACTTTTTGTGAAAAAGTGATCCCAATAAGAGCTGCACACCCCCTTTCATGTATGTCCTAATATGGGAGTACCCCCCCCCCTGGTAAATATTACATCAAGTTACAGTAAATTGTGATTTTGCACATTATTCCATAATGATTCAAGCCATGTTTTACATTCCCAGAGCAGAAATAAGATATTATTACATTTATGTACAAAACAAATAGGAGAGAAGAGAGGGGATGACGTCACGTCATCAACCCATTATAAAATTGCATACAGCCTACATTTGTATGCAATACATACCACTGTTTCATGAAATTATGCAAAACTTTTAAATTCCATGACTTTCTTATTTTTTAACATGATTTTGATGAAAGGTTTGGTGCCCTTTAATGAACATTATTCTAATAAATAACAGGAAAATATATCAGGAACAAGTTTTCACTCATTCTTTTTTGTTTGCTTACACTGTATGTACATTAGAGGGGAAATATTTACACCTGCTTTATGAAGCATACTGTCTGGACTCTGTAGACAGAGTTGATAATTTTTGGAAAGTTTGTTTACTCTTTCTCTGTTCATTGGAATATTATTTTTGTCTCCTTTTATGCCTAAAACTGATGTCCTTGCTGCTTTAAAAAAAAACATCTTGCCATTCTTAACAGATTGAATTTGTCTTTGATGGACAAACAAGCCTTCGTACTCGCTTGACTGCATTGTAATAATTCTGCCTGCTGTGAAATCACTGATGCACAGCTAGGGTCCAGAATAAGAATAGAAGAGGAGCAAGAGGAGTCTGGGCTATGTGGTTATGAAATTGACCAAATATTGATTGCTTTCTTCAAGACAGCTTTTGTGTATAGTGATGGCTAAATAATGTACTGGGCACAAACATTTTAAGAGCTGTGGTACATTTCTATATCATATACATGTAGGTTAATTGTCTTGACTCTCATGAGAAATCCTAGGTTTGATCCTTGTTTGGTGCTTACATACATCCTTGAGTAAGGTGTTTTACCTACATTTGTCTCTCTTAACCCTGGTGTATTAAGGGTACCTGGGAATACTGGGAGACTTATTCAATCCTTTGGATTGTAGACTATTGAGACAATAAGCCCCATATTTTGTTAATATATATATATTCCTGTTTGGATTTTGGAAGTCCAAAACTGAAAGAGCACACCAGCATGACTGGTATAAATGGGCTTCATTGGATATGGTTCTGTTATTGGAAGTGACATTCTCTCTGTTGAAATCAGTAGGAGGTGGTACTGCAAATTGGCAAATTTGACCTCTTACCTGAACCCTTTCTTCTTGAATCGTCATCTGAGAACCAAAAAGGTTGTTTAGTGTGTAACTTGTGTATAGGCTTTGGTGTAGTACAGGTTGTAACATCCTTTTGCTGCCCATGCAACCAAATATGTATGTGCAGGTATTCTTCCTCTGTTTTAAATGATCAAGATATCTTAAAGAAGGTTAAATCTTCTTTTTATATTACTGATTATATGATCATTATTTTGCTTGAAACATTTGAATAATATATATTTAATAATCAGTCTCCTTTGGATTTAAATCCTAGATTACCATCACATGTATATTCATTAAATATGTGACAAAAGTCACCTTTGACATTCCACAGTTTGTTCCAATGATTGACCAAAGCAGAAAAATAGTTCAACAATTTTTGTTTTCATGTTAAGAAAATTGTGAGTAACTTGCATCATGCAAAAAAATGGTACAGAGTATTCAAGGGTTGTTATCTTTTAATGAACTGAAATGTAGAAGCTTCTTCTTTTCATCCTTTCTCTCTCTCTCTCTCTCTCTCTCTCTCTCTCTCTCTCTCTCTCACTCTCTCTCTCTCTCTCTCTCTCTCTCTCTCTCTCTCTCTCTCTCTCTCTCTCTCACTTGAATTCCCTCTTCTCTCTACCAAGTGTTGATGGTTTCATTCCAATCCAATGTTCCCCTAGATCTCTCATCGCAGTGTAATAAGATAAACGGGTCTCCATGTTGTATTCATGTTGGTTAGTCTGCTACGCGATATGTTGAGAGGCAGATGGGTAGAGAAAACAGAATTCAATTAGGCATGACATTATAGACAAGTGAGAGAGGGATGGAAATGATGTTATGTCAATGTTCTTGGATTTTGCTGACTGGTTTTCAGGACCCACAACTATCCATGTAAACATACATGTACTTTTGCAAATTACAACTTCTTATCAGTATGGACTTCACTTTTAATACAGACATGTCCTACATGTATGATGGGGTAAATGCACTTTTACAAATACTACAATTCATAATTGGTTTGACTTTGGAAATTTAATGGGATTATGTTCTTTGTGATAATGGAATAACCATTGGAACATAATAAAATGTGAACTCATGGCCACAAAATTGCTTTCAATTACCTTTTTACAAGGTATAAATGGATAATTTAAATGTATATCATTAGTGTACATCAGGTGGGTTCATGTATTTGTGGTGTTTGGGGATGGGTAGTTCATTAAAAGCATTCTTAATGCAGAAATAGATTTACAATTTTACATACATGTAGAACAAAATGATACACTTGTGTATGATAATTACGTTTAGTATTACTATTAGTTTGATAAATATGACTTTCAACAATGTCAAGTCCTTCAATTCAAACTGTGTCACTAAATTGTACATGTTTAGTTTAGAAGTTGCCTCCAGATTTTGCTGCAGATCTGAGGTGGGGGGGGGGGGGGGGCTTATCCCTTTGCCCTTGCAAGAGGGGATTGTACCTCAAAAGTGGAACTCAAGTTTTTCTTTTTACTTTTTTTTTCCTCTAAGATTTATGTTTTGTTTCTTTTTGGACAATGAAAATCATGAAGTACACAATATCTACTTCTACTTTTGTAGTAGCTGCTTGTTGTTCGGCCACACCAACATTAAATGATTGTGAATTCTAAAAACAAATAACAAAGATAGTATAACCAAACATAAATAAAATATGTAAAAATGAATGCCTGTTACAAGTTTCTTAGCTTGTTTCCATCTGTGTAAATAATCAATCATCCATTATCCAGAGCCCGTTCACACTTGTCTGTAGAGATGATTAACGGCCCATTGATATCAGGTGATCACCAATGCTCCCCAACAAAATACAGATCTTCCATTGCAACATGTAGGCTTACACCAAACACTAGCACTAAACATATTACTGTCCATTTTACAAGAGACCCTTTAGATGATCTACATCATACTTGCATGCTATAGAGAACAAAGCATGGTAGGCATAAGGTGTTTATGAGACCATCCCTGATCAGACCATCCATCTTCTCCTGCCTGCATGCATAGTGATGGTTTGGTTTCACTTCATTTCACATCCATCTGTGTCCCTTCAGATGGAGAACTGTCATAACTGTTGTTGTTGTTGTTGTTGTCTAATTCAGGCAAGTCAGTCAGTTTATGACCATTATTGCTGAATTATATAAAAAGAAAAAATTGTTTAGAATTCAAATTTACGTATACACTCACATACATGTAATATGTAATAATAAAGGTGGTTCATACATGTAGGTTGTGTATTGTCACTTTTATCAAATTAGACAATTATATTCACTTCTAAAACATGCAGTCATAATGAAGCTCATTTTGGTACATTTGTTATCCGATTTTACCTTTTTCTCCCAAATTGACAATTTGACAAATTGGTTGTAAGATTAACATTTCTGCTGTTCAGAATTTAAGGAAAGTGAGTTCATGAATGTTAAATGTGGTGACCTATAGATCAAACACTGTGTGGGCAAATTATTGCTCTAGGGATTATTCATGCAATTACTCCTGTTTGAACTCTTGAATGTGGGCTAAGTCTCCTAGTAACCCTTGGGAGATTTAGCACAAGTATTTTTTAGCCCACCATATAACTTCTTGTAAAATTTCTTAAAGTTTAATTGAAAATGTAAAAAACATTGGTACTACTAAATTATATTCTGAGAAAATAACTTAAAATGCCCCCCTCTCAAAAAATGAAATGGAAGCTCTTATTACCAATCATATGAAAGATTATGTTTTGACTAATACATGATGATACAAATTTTGCCTGGAAACCTCCTACTAATTGATATATTTGGTAAATTTTCATATCGATCCGGCCTGGATAGATATCGCGTAGTCCCATATACATCTTTCTGTGTACAGTGCTTGTAACTTTACCAAGACTGTGCCAAATTTCTTATCATTTTGATGATTCCAAAACCTTGCAGTACATACCAATACTTACATGTATATGCTAGATGATCAACCTTTTCTGATCGATTCCACAACATTTCTTTCACAATGCAATCGCATGACCAGAACTGGTCTATACAAATGCAAGTAAATGTGAACAATTTTGGGCTACCCTCACAAAATGTTTTGTATCTGTTCCATCATCAGCTTTACATGTACTTGTCATTGCCTACATCAATCATGTGGCTCCTGAATTAGTCAACTGGTTAATAGTGAATGAAGGATATTGCAGAAAGTCTCTAAATCTTCTCTTTTTTGGGGGGGGGGGGGGGGAGAAAGATGAAATATCCTGTCTATGTTCCCTAATCAGCTTTGCATCAATATCAAACAACTGTTTTCACTGACCTGTCCTATGAACTTTTCATGTGTTTTGACCCCTTCCATTAATTGGTCTGGTATATAAATATACACTGTCTTGAGAGGTTCTGGTTCTTTAGCGCTTAGAAACATAGTATTAAGCGCTTTATAAATGTAATTTATTATTATTATTTTTCTGGTTAAAACTATGCGCAAGAGGTAACTCCAATTACTATTGCACAGCCCCGAAGCAAATGGTACTATTGGAGTCACTGAGGCCCATAGTTTAACCAGTACCTCGAAAAGAAGGCATGGTTCCTTTGTATAATATCCTGCATCATTTTTTATTATTTTTGTTAATTTTTTTTATTAAATTATTTTAAAAGTTACAATTTTTATTAAAAAAGGATCAAAAATGAAAAAAACAAATCATTAAATAAAGATTTGAAGAAAAAAAATCAACAAAAAAATAGGTCAACTCCCAAATAGTACTTTTTCAGAGCAACCTTAAAATAATTGAAATATTTCTGATCACGTGACGAGCTCAAAACCAATCAAAAACCAATCAAAAACCAATACATTTTTGATGCAGTATATAATAAAAGCTAGTGTATAATGGATGATATGGGAAGACAAATGGAACTAAGTTTCTAATTAGTTATTAAGAGGAAATTAAGAAGGGGTTTTGGTTGCGCACTAGTAGCTAAGATGTTGATGAGAATTCGCCTCAAAGTCCCACAGGCATAATCCTGAGCTGTGAGCCAGAAGGGTATACATGTATCGTATTTGCCAGCGTTAAAGGCTGCAGAGCCGCAAAGGCCGCAACCCCAATTTTGACATTTCATAGACAACAACAACAACAACAACAACAAAAAAAGGGAAAAAAAATGCTAGTACTGTATCGCAGGCAGTTTTGGTATCCGATATATACCCCTACCTACCACAATGCAATGCGAAATTGCCTGAAATGGATACAAAGAAAATAGACTGCCTGCAGAAGAAAGCGCAGTCGCCTTGCACGGTAGCTTTGTTGTGGTCCCTACTTTAGCGTTGTGAATCATGCAAATGGCACAAACTTTGATCTACATGTAGTTCTACCGGTAGTTTTTGTTTAAAAAATAAGTTACATGTATGAAGTTTCTTCACGAGATTGAGAAAACTTTATGTCAACAATGCAACACAAATTGTCGGTGAGATGTTTGGAGTTGTTCTAGAAATGTCCTGTACCATTGTACATTAACTGGTATAGTCATAGTAGTCCCATATGGTACGCATACTTGCTGTTTTGAACGTAGAATTGAGGTGACCCGATTTTGACTGTTGTTGCGCATAGGCTGCACCCAGTCTTTTTGATATTTTCTCTTCCGAAAATACTGCGGCCGGCTAATACGGTACATGTCTCCTAAGAGGGGCACATCTTCATTAGGTACGTGTATTTGAGACGCATCTTCATGGAAAGTTTCAACCCGAAAATTTCATAAAAGCGTAGGTGGATGTGTATTTTTTTATATTTATTTTCATGATAAATGTCATGCACAGCAAGAAGCAAGGACTGTTCTTCAAAATATTTTGTCAAGTCTAGATCTGTTTATGATTGATAACGAGAGATATAGATAGCCGGCAAGTTGTCTGTAATTGGCATCCAGCCATGGAGAAAACATCGTTGCATCGGTTCTCATTCCAAGAGGCATGATTGCTCCGAGAGCGTAATATGATAAGCAACCTTTCATAATGGGTTTTATTGTGCCCTTTGTTCCTCCCAATGTCTTGAGAATGTGATTGGTTTCGACACATGAGCCTTTAGCAAGCAAGGGTCTGCGTTATTAGGAGAAATGAGGCAAAGGAAATAAGACCTTTGCTTTCGGGTGTGTAAATCAAGGCACATTCATGCAAAGTAAGAAATGTTTTTCCAGATTAAAAATATTAATTTTGTTTTAACCTAATTTTTTGTTTATTGTAAAAGCAAGACATCCTTGCAGGGATTTCATATGCAGGTAGGCCTTAGGCTATTAATTTTGACTGTAGGGCATGGGCCAATACAATACAGTGTAGCTTGTTTTGGAACTTTCCAGAGCTAAAATGCCATATTTTTCCACTGCTGTTCCTGTGCTTATTTAAAGGGAGGCTTTACTACTTCAGTCAGAAGGGATTAGACCACACAGCGAGCCAGCGAGGTCACTGTGACAGGTGGCTATCTCATTAACTCAGCTCTCATTTAACATAAGAAAAAGAGGATCATGGGGAACCAACAGGCACCGATTGGGGAAGTTTTCTATATAGAGGGAGCAAGTAGCTACAAGTATGACAGCGTGCCTTTAAGGGTAAATTTATATTGTAAAGAATACTTAGTTATCAAATTTGATTCCATGGTTTTCATGTACATGTGTGTTGGTATAGTGAAATGAGATGATTCTCAACCAACAAGGATGGAGGCAATGTGAAGTGACCTGAACCAGTATTCACAAGTACATACTGTACATGTATATACTGTATAACTATGAATATTCAAGTTGATGTTTTTATATTTAGATATCACTGGCTGCCAATGCTGGCTGTCTGGGGCTGATGATATGATGTTCAACATTCATCTCAATACTTGAATACCATGTGTATTCTGCTCCTCATTTCTGCACAACGGTAGCATTACGGGATTTCATTTATCCTGTCTGTGACATTTTCTGGATCAAGTAAATAGACTACATGTTAGTGGAGATGTTTATTGCCTTAGACTTACATGTGTATGTGTACATGTATGTACTGTATGTGCCGGGTCGAAGGTCTGCATCTTGATGCTAGTTTCTCAGAAATATTGAGTCTGAATAATTGATTGAAGATGAGATGAGAAAAGAGAGGAAGATAGGAAAAAAGAAATACATGTAGATGTAAGAAGGAGACTCTACATGTACATGTATACCCCCTACGACTCTCCCATCATATTTGCCCTCATTAGATGTCAAAAGATATTATTGAGATATTGAGATTGAGGATGCACTAACATCATAGGGGTGCTGGGGGGGGGGGGGCACCAGCCCGGATGAAATGCAAATCATCAAGACTATTAGTAAGGGGGTGGATGAGGGATTTGGTGTCTTCTTTTCATGTACCCTTTAGCCCTCCCCTTATCTCTCTTTTTCTCTGTGTATGTTCATACCCACTGAGGGTGGTGTTACCTTTTATTGCCCCCCCCCCCCCTTTTGTAACTACTGTACGCCACTCACTTTTCCCATCATGACATGTTATGAGACTTTGATGAGCCTGCCATTTGTTATTCTTCACCGTAATGCCTCGGTTGAGCATCGTGTTTCTAGACTCTGTGGGTGTGTCACAACTTGTGTTGATGCCAGCTGCTACTGTAATCACTCTATGTGTTAGGTAAAGAGAAATGATAATACAAGGAGAAAGATAAGATGATTTTTTTTTTTTTTTTGAGAGAGAGAGAGAGGAGGGGGGGGGGGGGGAGGGAGATAAAGAGAAATTTACATAAACTAGATTGAGGATGGAGAGAAAGAGGGTCAAGGAGCGAGAGATAAAAAGAATGAGAGGATCAGGGATAGAAGAGAATTGAATGAATAAAAAAATACAGGAAGAAAAAACAGAAAATAGTATAGAGAAAAAAGAGTACCGTATGTGGTGTTGAAGGGTCAGAAGATATAGAGAATTTTAGAAATAATGAATAGAAGTATGAGACAAAAGAGTATAGGGAAGGGCATAATGAAATAAAACTTAAAAATACATGCCAGTGAAACAAATATGAGAATTGAGAAGACAGAATTAAATAGGAAACCCCACAGCAGGCTTAATTATGGTCAGATTGTTAATTTTAATTTACCATTGTTTCTTTTTATTAGTATAGTTGAGTAGTGATATCAGGTCAAGTTTTTCATAGATGATATGATATCATGCATTACTGTTAGAGGCTATAGTATATATGAGGTTCTGTCCCAAGTCATTACAATGTTATCAAATGTGACAGATAAGTCCTGCTTGCTTAATGATACTCGTAACCGAACGTGGTATTCGAAAGGTGTCATGTAGCAATGTTTCATCACCTTGCCTTACCACACCATTCAATTCATATTACTCTCTGGTTATGTGATGTACTGTTTTGGGCACTCAAGAGAAACAGATTCTTTCCCCTGTTTTGCACGCAGTAGTGTGTAATTGAGAGGGAGGGAGTGATAGAGAAAAGAATCAGAGGAGAGAAAGACAGGAATTGATATACATAGTTAGATTGATTGAAGAAAGAAATGGATAGAAAGATGAAAGGAGAAATGAAAAGAGAGAGAGAGAGAGGAATGGAAGAGATCTTAGGAGAATTATAAGGGAGAAAATGGTTTTAGAAGACAATAGCAAAGATGCTATCTTTTTGTTAATCTTTCCAGTCCCTTCCCTTTCTTACTCCATCTCTCTCTCTCTCTCTCTTGCACTTGTTTTTTTCCCCAAATTTATTGCAGTGTATACACATGTATATTGTACAAGTCTATGATCTCCACTGAGTGTTACACATGTATATTGTACAAGTCTATGATCTCCACTGAGTGTTACACGTGTATATTGTACAAGTCTATGATCTCCACTGAGTGTTACACATGTATATTGTACAAGTCTATGATCTCCACTGAGTGTTACACATGTATATTGTACAAGTCTATGATCTCCACTGAGTGTTACACGTGTATATTGTACAAGTCTATGATCTCCACTGAGTGTTACACGTGTATATTGTACAAGTCTATGATCTCCACTGAGTGTTACACGTGTATATTGTACAAGTCTATGATCTCCACTGAGTGTTACACGTGTATATTGTACAAGTCTATGATCTCCACTGAGTGTTACACATGTATATTGTACAAGTCTATGATCTCCACTGAGTGTTACACGTGTATATTGTACAAGTCTATGATCTCCACTGAGTGTTACACGTGTATATTGTACAAGTCTATGATCTCCACTGAGTGTTACACGTGTATATTGTACAAGTCTATGATCTCCACTGAGTGTTACACATGTATATTGTACAAGTCTATGATCTCCACTGAGTGTGGCTACTTTCACATCAGTAGTAGATATCTTATGATGGTTCTAGACAGTACGTAAACATGTAGCTATTTTACATTTTACATTACTGTATAATGCTATTGCTCAACTGGGAAACTACATTATTGCAACACTGACATGTAGTTGAAATCACTTTCCACCATTTTGTCTTCTTTTTCTTCTATTTTTTGTTGGGGGGGGGGGGGGTCTTGTGATATTTATTGATACTTTCCAAAGTGGCACCTGTAGAACTATAGCTTCAAAACCAATTTTATTGACATTTCAGTTCTCTAACTCGTAAATTTCCCTAAAAATCAAGAAAAGGAAAATTTGATGTGCAAAACCTCTTTACTGTGAGAGAGCACTTCACCCTGATATTGGGCTCTTTTCATTATTGCTCTGTTTTATGAATAGATTTTTATTGATTGACAACTTAGAAATTAGGAGTGGAATTGTTTTATTGAGTATACTTAGATTTCTCTCCTTCTTCAAATTTGTCCAATTCCCCTTTTCCCTTCAATAGTATCTCCTTAAAGCCAGAAGGGCATTAACTGTGTGGCAAGGATATGAATTAAAGACCTTCTACCTGTCATCCATCAATGTGTTCCACTGTGGTGTACACTTTGAGATTGCTTGTGCATACCTTGCACCCTAACCAAATCACCCTTGAATAAAAAGACTTCGGGAATGAAACTGATAGGCTCCGATGAAACTAGGACGGTCAGTGGTCACTCTTCAAATGTTTTCCTAGAGTGCACTCTATAAGCTCCCTGAAATGTGTCAGGTATCGACATTGATTTCATTTGTAGCCTTGGCTCCAGGCTCAATGATTTTTTGTTTAATTCTTGATCTTTCATACAAATAAGTTTCCCCATGTCTGGATCTTGGAAACTAAATACCTTCTCACTCACTATTGCATGCATAATGCACAAGTGTAGGCGTTGAGATTGGATCTAACGCCATACTCTGTCACTCTAAATACCTCAGACTATTTTAATCATACTTTTATTGAGACAAGTGTAATGAAAACTTGGGCCTGGAAGTTACATGTAGGCAATTGATGTAGCAGCCATCAGGGCCTGATGTGGTGTACAGGTTTCACTAAATCTAAGAATAGCATATTGGTCAGTTAAATAGGTCGCTAGATCTCCTTGTTATGAACAATGTAACATACATGTAGGACTGTCCTGCATTCTCATTATCTTCAAATAGCATCCAAAAGACAAAATGTAGGATGCGGAATCTTCAAAGGACCCGTCTTCCTTCTTTTGTTGCAGTGTTTCTTTTTTTGTAGTTTGACAAATGTTGGTCTAATGACTGTACTATTTATAAGGATTTTCATGCCTTCCATGAAAGGAATATAATGTTTATAGGATACCATTTATTCTTCTCTTTACTTATAAATGTTACTCCAGTAAATTAAATAGATAGCAAGAATTTCTTCTTTTTTTTAAAAGAAAAAATAGAAAAGGGAGAGGCAGCCCTACAATAACATCAAAGAATGAAATGCAGGATGCCAAATCTTCAAATGATATTAGCACTCCTTGTCCTCTTTTATAAATGTAATACCAGTGTCGTTTATAGAAATCTTTGTACAGTGACCCCATGGTTTTTAGACTTGTAAAGAAAACAGAAGCAGCCTTGCATGATAACAATCAACAAATATTTAGTATTAACAAAATGAGGACATTATTTGTCAATCATTTGTCTATCTTATTCCTTAGCTTCATTTGAAATTATTTATCGCATGATCCATCCTTTCATAGAAAAGCTGACTAAAGCTTTTAGAAGAATCTAGCAGTGAGACACCAATTAAATCACTTTTTAGCCTAAGAGCAAGGACAGAAACGTATCCATACATTGCCCCATGCCATCATTTCTCATGCCAGACATGTTTGCTGGTTTTCTCCACAAGGAAATCACCAGATAATCAGATATTCAAGGCAACATGTACATGTACATTATGTGCATCAACATAGGGAGGCCGGTTGTAAGGCTACTGCAAAGGGGGGAAAAAAAAGCGAGTTATTTTTTACCTTGCATGGCTACATGATGTGAAGCCATGTCAAGTTTCTTTTATCAGGATTCGATGATGAAACCTTCATTGACCTTGGTGCTTTTATTAATCAGATTGATTTTCTCTTTGAGGCTACCACGGATTGGTACTAATTGGACACAGTACATTTACGTGTAGATGACGTGAAAGTGAATCTACACTTTGAACCTCCGAGTTTAATGTGTCTACATTCATTAAGCTACATGTGTACTTGAAAATTGAAATCTCAATGTTTTATATTCGTATTGTCACAATCAAAACGAATTTGCAAATATAAATGTACCCCCAAAAGCTGGCTGTAAATTGTGAGAAAAGAGATGTTTTTTAAAATATAAATCTAGTCTTCTTAAAGTTATAGACCTACAGTTTGTATACACGTACAGTATATGACCAATGTTGTAGTTGAATAAATTATTCCCTGCTCAGTACTTTTGCATTTCTCTTGACGTCTACGTCATGTGAGAACTAGAAGGGTGTTACATTGTAAGTCAGTGTAACAACATACTGTAGGAGCTAATGTTTTTCTGGCTCTCAAGAAATTGGTGAAATAGGTGAAATATTTATTAAGAGGTGATACATACTACCTCAGACAAGCCTCAGACAATGTTTGGGCAAGGCCTGGCAATGGAAGTTTCAGGAGACAAGTTGGTTAACCGAGTAGACAAGGGTCTCAACTGTTTAGTTGAAGGATAGTTATTAATGCCCTTCTTGCTCTTAAAGTGACTCAGTAACATTGTTGAAGGTTAATGAAAAAAATGTGATTTTGGTATGAAATGTTACTTATTATGTTCCTTCTACTGTACTTACCCTCTAACAGGCATGAATCCTGAGACAATTCTCAAACCACAAAGATATGTATAGTTTTCTTTGAAGGCGTCACTGTGCAACAACCTCTAACGGTGATTAACTGTAAATTCTCCCAACCATTTTTTAATTTTCCCCAACCGTTTTTTCTTGAAAGTAAGACACAACACAGGCTTTAAAAAAATTTCAACACTTAAATGTCTAGAAGGGTATAAAGAGCCAATTCATTGCTTTGTGACGATTTACATTAACCTAAATTGTAATTAAAGTTTAATAATATAGTTGGGAGAATTAAGGAATCAATCAGATCAGTTTTTCCCAATTATCATCATTAATAATGGTCCGTTTTCATTCAAACTTTCAGAATATCTTTAATTGTGCATTTAGCATTGAAGTCACTACCTTAGCACCATTTTCTCTCATCTGAACAATGTTACCAAGTCCCTTTAACGGATGAAATGGCCCTCTAGAATTCAGAGAGTCCCCCATTTTTACAATTATCTTAACTTTCTTGTTGGAATGGTGCACTAATTTAGGCTCATAACCTTTGAACAAGAATAGTATTGCACTGTCAGATGCAGTCAACTGCTGTGTGTGAGCTTCAGAAAATATTCATCATTTTGTCTCAGTACGACCCTAAGCAGGCCTCTCTTTGCTCTTTGGCATGGAGATGAAGATCTAAGCCCATGCTACAAACATGGAGACAGCTTCACACCTTATCAAAATACAATCACTATGTGCCATGATTTTCATTGCATTAAATAAATTTGTTTTGAAAATGTTTTAAGCTGGTAACCTTTTCATAGTTACATATACATGCATGTTCTTTCTCAATTGCAAATGATCAGTCCATGGTGCTATTTTTCAAGGGTGAAATGAGCTTCTCTAAGCTGAGCATTTGTAACAAGAGATAAGAAATTTGATCAGGATCGGGATTAATCCCAAGGTTTGTTCACAGTTTCTGCAAATTGTACTTTTAAGTGAATTTGACTAACATTTGAAAAAGAAAACTACTTTATCTTTAGAATAATTCTCTTTCTTTCGGGAAGTTTTTTCTTCTTTATTTCGGGGGGGGGGGGGGGGGGAAGGGGGGAGGGGGGGGGTATCCAGATCTATCCTTGAGCTCTCTAGAGCTGACTTTGTCTCAGCTCAAGTTTACATGTACAGTGTATTTCTTTGCTCACATTGGCCTAAATGTACATGAACATACACATCTTGATTAATTCAAACCAATTTTTAAGGTAATTTCAGCTACTATAGGATTTTAACAAGTTTGATCTGGAGTAAGTGAGAATAGATCCATCAAAACAAGCCTCCATACACTGAGAAGCCTGAGATATCTGTGGGCTGTATGTGTTTGCAGGCCTGTCTTGCCTGATTTCACACTGTATTCGCATGAGCTTCTCTTCAATTCACACTCAACTGAGCATTCATCTATACTTGAACCTGTACTACAGAACAACTGGGGGGGGGGGGGGTGTTGGCAGAGGCAAGTGGGGGTGGGGGTAAATTGGCAGAGGCAAGTGGGGGAGACGAGGGGATTTTATATGTGTGTGAGTGATTTCGCTCTGTGTTTGTATTATGATTTTCTCATTATTACATAGTCATCTGAGCAGTCTTGTCCACATGAACATGTACTAGAACTTGTACTTCACTATAATTATTGAGAGAGTGAGGGAGCCCGATGATCTCACAAGTTCACATTCAACTTTAAGCATTTCTGCATACTTCAACCTGTAATATGAATATAATGATGCTGCATAGAAAAGGGCTAGAAGAGGAGTCATCTACACAGGTTTGCATGAGCTTCTCATCATTATACACTCAACTCAGCATCCTTTCATATACTGGAACCTGCCAATCAAGGAGAAGGGGGGGGGGGGTCATCTCTTTGATATAGTGACTTTGATGTGTGTACACAGTGTACAAGTTCAGTGTATGAAAATTCATCTTCAGCATCTGAAAAATGTTACAATTAAAACATGATAATTATCCTCTCATGTATATTTGCAATGAAGCTGGTTGTTTTCTGTCCATACAGCCCTGAGTTAGTGCTTTAATATTACCAAGAAACAACCTTCAGTGCTGATTTTGACAAGGATACCTTAATATTTTAGTCTACACAAACTTGCCTTCTAGAACATATTGCATTGATTTTATTATTATTATTATTATTATTATTGGCATTAGTTCAAAATTGGCATTTTTGTAGTATTTCAGCAAAAGTATTGTTCCATAAATTGGTTTTAGATCTTGTCCATAGGAAAAGAAAGATCTGAGGTTGATATTTGTTTACTGTGATAATAAATTATAATAAGAACATACATGTGTATGTATCTCATGTCAGTTTATATCTACTGAATAAACATTGTAGAATGTGTTAATTGGATTACATGATTTGTAAAACATACATGTACATGTAATTGTAAGTCTGTCTAAATCTGCAGTTCTTTATCGTCCCGTTAAAAAGTGGCTTCTGATATTAGGCTTTTTGAAGCCAATTAATAAACACCTGAAGTCTCTGTAGTAGCATGAATATTACAAGTTTACAGATCTTTGTGAGTCAGTGCTCTCGGTGGAATTCTTAACAGTTTACTTTAGCAAAGTGACCATTAATTCAGGTGGCATTTAGCAAACATGCTGTCTCCCATGGGAGACTTCAAGTCAACAGAGAATGATCGAAAGAATAGTTTTTCCTTCTTTGTTTCCTTTAGTGCTCAATAGCAAACAGTTTCAATAGTTGGGCTCATGATAAAGACGTTGATGCAGGGTAGCTGAAAAATGATTGGAAAAGGGGGTCACCTTTCTTTCTTATTGCTATATAATGGAATAGAAAGCAAGAATTCTTTCCCCAATGATAAAGTGGTGAAGTTGAGAGCTTACGGTGTATTTCCTTTACCAGCAAGTGAGATTTCAGAGAAAATTAATGTAGTGATGATGTGACTCTAACCATGTTTAGCTCCCTCCCCTACCGTCTCTCTCTAGAGCTCTCTACCCATCCCCCTTCTTTCCAGAGCTTTCTCTATCTCTATCTCTCTCTCTTAAGGTGTTTCTTCATCTTTTTCCTCTCACTAATCAAACACAAAGCTCTTTTTTGCATTTCCATGATCTGGGAGTGAGTAATCTTGGGCCATCTCAAACATAAACCTTTTGATTGTCTGCCATTCGATTCCACCTCTGTGCACATCTATAAGAAAAGCGTTCATAATTCACAGAAATCTAATTCACTATATTAAGGCCATATAGACCCAACACAGCCTGCATTTCTTCTTCACCTTCTTAGTGCACCTCAAATCAAAACAAAAAGGGATTTTTAGATGGCTAAATTTACATTGCCTACCCGTCACGAAACCCTAGCTAATTTCCCTGCATGTCCTCTTTGTGAACTGGCTGTACTCGCAAGAAATTGGAATAATGCTGAAATTTGTGCCAAAGGCGATTAAACCCATGTACGCATGACAACGTCATTGACAAACGAATAATGCTGGCACGCATAAATTGTTGGGATATCCCCCGAAGCTGAAGCTGCAAATTTGTGAGCTCTCAATTTAATATGCAGACCTTCCTTTTTGTCCAATTTGGGTATAGAATTCAATTATCTTGTTGATTGTAATTTCTCCAAGCTTTTTATGACATGACCTCATTTTTTATGGTGTCATTATTTTTCAATTGTGTAGTATTTCTATATGTTCTTTTTGAAAGATATCAATCAATTGTAGATGAAAAATGCCTTTTTTTTTGTAGAAGGCTCGATGGACAAGACAAGCAAATGTCGCAGGGTCATGCTGATTTGACCCGCTGATCACGTTTCTAAGGATTACGTTATTAGGTCTTAACAATCCCAAGAATATTAAATAGAGTTAAATATTTACAAGTATTTCAATTCAAGTATCCCTGCAATAAATCTTTAGTCAGCAAGGTTAATGTACGATATGAACCACTAAATCTTGTGTTGAGAGCTATTAAACTAAAAGGGTATTTTCGCTGTGTTAAATCATACTGTAAGGGTTAATGCCCTTCTAGCTCTCAGCTGACATTATAATGCTTCATTTTAAATTGCACTGATTGAACAGACACAATGGCCAAAATTCACAAAGGAGGTTTGTCTACAAACCTAGGTTTATGTGCGTCTTCAAAACGCGTCATATGACCCACATAAACCTAGGTTTGCCGACAAACCTCCTTTGTGAATTCGGGCCAATACAGTGTGTAACTGCAAAGTTATCCTTGTAGATCTCTAAAAAATAACAAACGTACACCTGTATGTGTATAATAATTACATTGAACAGTTAGCAAGGTATTTTCAACTTTTTAAGGCTACATTTCGATGCATATATATTCTTTTTGCAGAAATAAACTAGGCTTTAGTTATATGATTAATCAGACTTAGAAACGCAACTGTTTCGAGCAAAGTAAGCAAACCTTACAAGTGTGGAAATTATGCAATTTGTTTGCGTTTTAGATCTGATTTAGGTTACCGTAATGTAAACACAGAAAGGAATGTATTGTTTACACTATTACATGCATATCACAGTATTCAAGCTTTCTTTGCATATGCAATGTGCATTGGGCTGCAGAGATCGTTTATCAGTTGATCTGGATGTTTTTTGTTTTCTAATTATGTATTGACAATTTGGAGAAGTAGCAGAATGCATGTGTGGGTGAAAGTTGAGGAGTAGCAGGATGCTCAATTAATTTTACAGAGTTTTCAAGCTGTGATTAGTTACACTTTTTGAAAATTATAGTGAAATATGCCATTACTACAGGCCGTTTCTTTCTTGCTAATATCTGTTTGGGAACACTTATAATGAAAAATGCATGCTATATCATGTTTCCTGCCCAGAGCTAGACGAGTGGTTACCTGTACTGTGTTTTATATCTTACTCCACACAGGGTTAATCCCCTTCTCGCTCTCAACCGACGATGTCATTAATTCAGAGGGCTTTAACTTTTATGATTTAAGCACAGAGTTAATGCCCTTCTGGCTCTCGATTAATAGACAATAAAAAAACATTGGTCAATTCCTATAAAGAGCTATGAAGTTCACTGGCATATTAATGCATGCAACATTCACGTTGCCAGCACTAGCTAATCGTGCGTATAGAAGAATAGACAATCTAGCGCTCACTTTTCTCCTTAAAATATCAATCTAATGGCTTCACATTATAACTATCCTCTGTTTTTTTCTTTCATGCATGCACAGCATACACCATACATTTTCTATTTGTGTCAAGTCTTGACTATACTTGTACATTTATTATATAGCCTAGATTCATATTTTTTTTTAAAACAACATGCAAGTAAAGTCCTTATCATCCATATAAAATCCTTCAGTATAAAATCCTTAAATCAACAAAAGTCACATTTTCAAATGATTTATCCAAAGCCTTACAACACAACCTCCACCACATTAGACATTACGGCAGGCCTGAAGATACCAGTATATTAGTGTAATTACAACATATTGCCATAGTATCAGACACTGCATACATATTATCTAGAAGAAAATACATGAATTTAAGAGCCATATATATGACTGTATTCCAAATACTTATTTGGAAACCTAGTTACTTGAGACTGCCACGGAGGCGCAGAGAAATTCATGGGGGGGGGGGGGTGTCACCTGTCTATACCTGGATAATAAAATGTGAAGTATCTTAATTTACATGGCCCCTGGTAAGGGTGAGGGTGTGGGCAGGGGGTCCTGTCATCCTGTAGTCTTTTTCTTTTCCCCTGTTCCCTTATATTTTCTCTCTTTTCTCTTCTTTTCCTTCTCTTTTTTCTGTTTTGTCATTTGATTGGGGGTATATACCCTCTTGTAGTTACATGTGTCATGTACATTTAACTGTGGGAAACCCCTCTGTATGTTGGACTTGCTGCATTCATTCTGAGATTGCGCAATCCCATATCCATGCATCATATGCATGGAAATCCCCATGTTTGCTAGATGTGACCATAAAAGTAAATGTCACATAGCTGCACCTGTTGAGGTTCTCATGAAGTACGTATAGTATTAGCTGCACACTTGGTGTAATAGCTTTATAATGGTTTTATACCGTTTGCTACTTTCTCGTGTATTAAAGATAGGTTCAATGTCCAAATTGAATGAGAATAGCTGATGAATCAATCATCAAGGAATGTGGATTTATATACCTGCCTAATTTTACATATCTTTGTAAATGGCTGTTCCTGTATTTCTCCCTGTTCTGATCTCCCATGCCAACTAATATTTATTAATTCTCCCCCAGAACCCATATTTCCCACAGGCAGAAACACCATTTTGAGATTGTGAGGACGATGAAGGCTTCAATGAATCATGTCACTATTTCAGAGGTTAAATCTAAATCTATAATTTATGTGTACAGCAAGATACCAACATTTTTATGAAAGCGTTTATCTTATGGCTACCTTCATATCGCACACATAGAAAACCAAGAGAATAAATTTAAAAGATTCATCTTTTGACTTACAGTACCAAAATATTATTTTGCTATATATTTATAGATAATGTTGCCAAGCAATTAAATATATTAAAAATATATGAAGTCAACCCTTTCAATTTAAACTCCTTGGCAAAGCCATAATATGGTACCTTTAACCCCTCAATATAACCAAGATATCATAGGTTGAACACACTCCCCATGATAAATGTTGGGCTCATCATCTTTTACATGGCCGTCTCGTAAACTTGTCTAGACTTGAACACCAGCCCCTCTGGGGACGTGTGTGTGTATTGTGCAGGGGTCTTTACTACACAGGTGCAGAAGGCCATCTGCAGAGTACCTGGGGCAGCAACCTAATTGAAAATCCTGGATTAGTGTAATCTTGTTAAATGTGGGTTAATGTAAGTTGTACCGGTATGTAGTTTTCTTGTGCTCTTTTCACCGATCATGCATTTTCTTGTAGATGTTGCCATTATTATCAATCCTTAAAAATTTTAGAATTTATAATCAGCTTGTGACGGAGTAAATTCAAACATTTCGTGTGTTTGTATACAGTCATTGATCAAGAGCTATTATTATAAAAAAAAAACATTTTTGTGCAATCTTGATTAGATGTTAACATTGTAAAAAAAAAAACATGATCAAACTGAGAAAGGAAAAATTATGAGTAGAATTTTTTTTTTTTTAAATTTGGGGGGGGGGGGGGGAGGGGGTGGTGAGCGTATTTGCGTTTGTATAATCATTGCTTCATATCCAGGATGAAGAAGGGGAAGCATTTTTTTTTTTTAAATTTGTTATCTTGAGTAGATGTATAGGTTGTAATATTATGAAGTCAGCTTGATTTAGAAGGGCATTTTTTTAAAGTTGTTTTTGTGTGTGATCATTGCTTAAGCTCTAGGCCTATCATGTTAGAATTGATAATAAGGAAGGCTCTTTTAAATGATTTTTGATATCTCATGCTTATTCAACATCTTACATAGATGTACCTGTAAATGTTGACTCAATCTAACTTGAGTCTTTGCATCAGAATCAGTCATAATCAGCAAGAAGTTGTCATCAGAGTGTTCAGTGCTTTGATAGAGAGTGTAGGGTGCAGATAATAGGCAATATTATACAAATAATGAATGGTTATGAGTTCAATAGTGCGAATATGTTCATGAGTTGAAAGATTAACATTCTATTCAACGAGGCGTCAGCCGAGTTGAATAGAATTAACGTTAATCTTTCAACGAATGAAAATATTTGCACTATTAAACGAATGAAAAACATTCATTATTTGTTTTATACAACATCGAAGAAGACCTAATAGAACGTTAATCAACAAATTATGCTTTACTCCTTATAAAGATAAATTACAGTTCGAGTCAAGCCTTCTCAATTACATGCAGATTGCCTTCGCGTCAGATACAGGCAGGGATACGCGCGCGCACATGCAGCAGA
Source organism: Strongylocentrotus purpuratus (assembly GCF_000002235.5). NCBI lineage: Eukaryota > Metazoa > Echinodermata > Echinoidea > Camarodonta > Strongylocentrotidae > Strongylocentrotus > Strongylocentrotus purpuratus. The sequence continues at coordinate 23,266,991 of NW_022145614.1, forward strand.
GAGGTACGCAGTCTGCATATAACCAAAAATGCACGGCGCATATAACCAAAAATGCACGACCGTGCAATATACCATCTATTGAATATCATGTGACCAACAATCGTCCAATCAAATGACAAGGATCCACGTAGGTGTTGTATAAAGTGGCATATTGAATGTATGGGTAGTTGTAATACGTCACACCCCTGCCCCCATGAAGACCCAGCAGCAACATGGGTAGAAACTGGCAGTAGGCTAATGCCACGGTTCAGTTGCCCAGGTACACTCTGCCTCCACCCACCCCCCCTCCACCATTAATCAGTTTGTGAATATGGAGAAACAAATATATCATTATACACACTTTGGGGTGGCCTCAAATAATACTTGCCATCACTATGAACATGACTGACAAAGAAAGCGGACAAAATATACAGTTCCTCAGGTAGACAAAGGAACATCCCTTCACTGCTATTATGTAAAAATTTGTAGAACAGGTGTCACATGCATATTCACCTTTTTACATAATAGCAGTGAAGGGATGTTCCTTTGTCTACGTGAGGAACTGTATATTTTGTCCGCTTTCTTTGTCTGTCACGTTCATAGTGCATATTGTATCATTTGCTTGGACTTTGATATTAATAGGTGTCTAATACACGTAAGTAGTACCAACTCTATTGATAGCCTGGGGAGATAAATATTTAACATCACCGTCAACTATTCATGGTTTAATTTACTAGTGCAGCTGTCAAAGATGTATATGGACATGTAGGCCTTTTTGCTGAGCAGGGCTGTTGCCATCTTCAAACCATGTTATGACTTAATGAATATTGTCATATTTCACACTTGTTTAATGTCATTGCCTTTACATGTAGGGCAGTACGAGGTATACTTGCAAAAGAGGGTCTATTTCTGTGAAGTCTTTCATCCAGTTGAAATTATGTTCATATTATGCTGTGCCAGAAACATATATTTGTTGATTTTGATTAAAAAGATATAAGTTAACTAAGATTTGGTACTTGCTACACAATTTATAACTTGTCATTAACAGGATGGAAGACATATATATATATATATATCGACTGATGTACATGTATACCCCTTCATATGAGGGGCATATACATGTACATGTAAGTTGATAGTTATGTCTGCCCCTTTGAACCAGAGATGTTGATGCAGTAATAGTTGGAGCACTCATGGATCGTAAAGAATGAGAAGATATAATTGGCGTTATCATAACCCATGTCACTGTCACAGATCTGTCATGTTAAATTGTTGAGTCTCATCAATTGCTCCTTGACTCTTAGTCCAACATGATGGTAATGATTATTGTGATAATGATAACAACGGTATTAATAGTATTAGTAATGGTGAATGTCAATGAAATATTTATGTATTACCACATTTATTTATACTATTTAGATTTCAATAAAAGAACATCATATAGGAAATTTGCCTTAGGGTTATATACACATCAGTTTTTACTTTATAATGTCCATGTTAATTGGGGCCCTTGCATTATAAAAGCAAAGATTTTGTATGTAATGCATATCAGTAAATTCTATTCCATCGTGAGATTATATGGCCACTTGCAGAGTGTAAAGGGGCACATACCCGGCCTATATGTATGCCCTCTTTTAAAGTTGAACCCAATTTGGCATTCTTTAAGTACACAACAAAGATATCTCCTTTGGCCTGTCATAGATGTCAGGATTGTTTCCTCCCCCCCCCCCCCCCCCTTTTTTTTTTGTATAGAATCCTGGAGCTGCTCCTCCAGAGATAATGTGTATGTATGAATGTTAGGCTAGATGAAATGAAACCAAATTCTAGGACATTTGTGTTGGATGAGTGGTGAGGATCAATGTATGAACTGCATCATGCAGGCTGTAATCAAGCTTAGCAGACATCAAGGCTAATTAGGAAGTATAATTGCTCTTCTACTTTCTTTGGTGGCATCTCTAATTTCACTTGCCCATACTGTTTCAATAACATTCATTGTCTTGTGCTGAGAATGAGAGACAGAAGGGTCTTAACTTCATCCTTTTACACAGAGTGAACGTCTTTCTGGCTCTGAGCAGACCTGTTCATATGTTATTGGTTGGAGAGCTGTATAGCTACAGTTATTGGAAGGTTCATCACCAAACCTTTTATTGCTAACTAGAACACTTTGATGGGAAAAGAGGTGTAATAGAGCTTCCACAAGACAAGAAAGTAATTGTCTCTCTCTCTCTCTCTCTCTTTTAAAAACATTTAAAAATGGATGATAAGAACAAGGGTAGAAACTGGGGTGCCTATTTTGTTTACTGAAAGAGCATGCACCCCCCCCCCCCCACCCCCACCTCCATAATTTAAACTTAGAATATTGCACAAACCTACATGTATATGCCCCTATTACACTTGACTTATTTTCTGGTCTTCTTGAGGAGAAAAATAACAAAAATAAATTGTTCATCCATTCTCATAAATCTTCATAAAGTTCATATTACAAGCTTTTACATTGAAATTCCTAAACATTCCTGCTTTTAACACATTCTCTTCCATTTGTATTCACTCTACATGTATTGCCTGTGTGCAATAGTAGTTTGTATCAGTATCACGTTGTCTTTATATTAGGTGTAGGTATTTTGTGAGCCAGAATTGTATGGCTTTGGCTTCAATTTATTTTCTACATACATGTAGGTCATACAGCTCCTGAGGAGACAGCAATACACAGCATGAAAAAGTACTGCTTTGCAACAGGTATTTGCTTTGCTCAGTTCTGTGACACCAAATTCTACATTTCATTATACTCTGCTACATGCATTATACGATTAAAGGTGTTAGCACTTTTCAAAAAGCTACTGGTCTAAGAAAATATCAAGCCAGCACTTGATGGCTTGAATAGTTTTAAAAGCACTATTTTTGAAAATACAGGTTGAAAAATCAGCTCAAACGATTTTAGGAAAGCATGGTAATAATATGAATCCTGTTCCCATTATATCACTTCTCTAATTTACATCATATCTAATTTTAAAGACATATTAGAATTCAGAGATGTACTATTTTTCTTACCTTCTAAGACACATACTGTAAGTAAACAATTTAAATTCTTTCACAGGACCATGTCAAAATGTTAAAAAGATGCTTTCAAATAAAGACTAATTGATGATAATTATGTTGATGGTACATGAAAATATTAATTTCAAAATCCTCTTTACAATCTGGCAAATTATAATTGTCATTGTCAAGTGATATTCGTCAACTGACCCTTCTGTAAATAAATAAGGAGTGATTTGTTTGTAAATTTAGTGATTTCATTGGAGTAGTTCCAAATGAATATGTCACCAAGTCTGTAAATGACAATCTATTAAAATGTTCAAGTATTATTTCATTGGTTCAGAGCAAGAAGGCATAAAATCTGTGTTAAAGTATACAAGTTAGTATCATTCTAGGTCCAAAAAGGGACTTGATGATGGGTATAAACCTAACATTCTTTTACCACTCATTGATGGGATGTCAATTGCATTAGGTCACTTGGCACCTTCACATGTCCACATGAGGTAGCAAGTGTCATTCTCATCTTTTTAACACCCTTGACAAGCATATTGCATTGTCGAAGGATAATTACTGCTAGGCTATGGCTTGCACATACCTGCTAATCGAGCGCCGGTAATTATCATAATTAGACTATCAACTGAGCCGTCTGGTGTATGACTGAGTTGGAGGTACAATATCATTACCGATCCCATAGCAACAACGCTCACAAGTACGACTACCCTGCTAGATACATTCAATCATGTAATGCTCAAAGATAATAGCAAAGGGTTTTGTATGACGTGGGTGTATGAAAAATGTAATATGCATTACAAAAAGTGAAGTTCATCTGCAAGTTTTCCATTCTCTTCTTTCCTTGTCTTGATCCATTGTCTTCCTCTATTTCTTTCTTTCTTCTCTTTACTGTATTTTTTGGTCATATGCTTTTTTGTCCCCCCCCCCCCTTCTCTTTCCCCTTATCTTGTTTACGTATTCTCTCTCTCTCTCTCTCTCTCTCTCTCGCTCTCTCTCGCTCTTTCTCCCCATCTGTGTGTACACGTACATGTAGCTGTAGCTGTACACTTGTCTCAACATATATCACACATTGTATATGAACTGAACTTAGCTCTCTGGCATTCTACCTGTACAAAAAAAAACCTCAAGAAGCGATTTCAAATCATGTAGTCTTGTATTTAATGAACCATACAATCAGACATTCATTCCCTGGCTGAGTCATAACATGGCATAATGCATACAAATCTTTCTCAATAACCACATGTCTCTATACAACATTTGGAACACCTTTTCTCCTTTTCCATTGAAATGAAACCAATATTTCATGCTTTAATGCACTGCTCCATTGTCATGCATTGCTGATCTAAATGCATGAGGATTTCCTCTGTCTTGATCTTGCAGTTGAACAGTGTTGATATAATGTATGTTGTGTAAATCTGCAATTGACAAATTGCTCGCGTGATATCTAGACAAACATACTCAAGGATTGCGAGTTTGCCATAATAGTTTAGTTTCAAATAATATAATGAATCACTCTTCGGGATGAAAATACACCAAACAATGATCGAGAATGATATTTGTATAGTTCTTTGTGAACTTCTACATTGCTAATTAGTGTAAAACAAATAAGAAGTGGGCACGAAACCACACCAAAATGATGTCCTTGAAACAAGATACATGTCTTGAATAGGATAGGATAGGATACAGGTCTTACTCCTTCTACATGTAGGTGTAAATTCTTTTTTTCTTTCTAAGATATAAATTAGCTGAACACTAAATCAAATCCTACCCCATGAACTAATAAAACTTATGCCTTGATGCCTATAAAGGCTTGTATGTATGTACATACTAGTCCATTCCTCCAATGGACAAAAATTATCTTTTTAAAGAATGAAAATTGTCCTTTATAAACCTGGCATAGAATCAATTGGATGTAAGACCAATACGACGGGATCACTGTGGGACTGTATACATGTAGAACTTCTATACAAAAAGGAATACAATAAGACTTCCCTTCTATCTGTATTAATATTTGTTAGCTTTTAGTGTGGCCTTTAGATTTATGAATTTCTTAGTGTTCCCAGACGAGACAGTAAACATTTACAAAGGCCAAGTTTACATTTACTTTTACATACTCTCTTTGCATACTGTGAGACATATGGCACATGTGCTAACATTTTGCTTAATTCTTTCCTGTCTGAATAAAACATTGATGGAACATACACATTTAGCTTTATCATTGATTGTATGTACATGCAGGGGCTGGGAAAATCAATCAATATTTCATCATCCTTTGATGTGAATAATTTGAAACTGCAAAAAGGCAATGGGGTTTATACAGGGCATTTAGATAAGATATATCCATTCAGATGTCTGCCTAAATGTTTATTGAACACTTTATTTTGTGGTTATTTTGAACCCTTAATTTGTTGGTTTCCTCTGAGGGCTTATTTTAAATCTTCAGGAGTAATGTCAAGACTCTGTATGATCAAGAGCCAGAGGCAGAAGACAACTTTAATGCTATAGTTCACATAGGCTAGCCCCTGGGGCACACTAGTATTTCATCACTGTTCATTCTGTATTGATAGTTTGAGATGTAAACCATTGGTTATTTGGAGGGATTGTTTCATTTCTGTGTGAAAAATAGAAAAACACTTACACCATTACTATACAGGACATTTGTCCAATCTATTACTAGTCAAATTACAGTCAAAATCACTCACTTTAAATTTTCCTGTAAAATTATTACCAGTGACCAACCATAGTGTACAAGTCATGGAAGTGGGTTGTTGCTTTGTATATTTCCCATAAAGATGAAATCAAGCCATTGTCAAATTTCTGAGAATGTGTATGACAAAGGTTGAAGTCATGAACTATCAGGTAGCAGAGGTTCTAGTTACCATCCAATACATCATAGTCCATATTTAATAGAAATAACTGAAGTCAAGTATATCATGTGCCTCGTAAGGCAAATAATAAAGGTCATTTGATTTAATGTAGATTGCCCTGGTGTTTAGATTGGACTTTGTTTTGTACATTCTCTGATTATGTAGTCCTAATTTTTCATTTTCCTTCCTTTATTCATATGATAGATAATGTTCATTCTTTTAAAACATTTTATAAAAGCCATATGTTTTTTTGTACAAGAGCTGCTGAAATGCATTTTTGAAGCATGATGTTGGGTCTGATCATCTGATGGTTAACAACAATTCAAATTGAAGGAAAAAGATGTGTATTTTGTGCACTGATAAAAAGATTGTTAAAGAATCGAGAACAGAAAATACATACGTTTCTTGAGAAAAGTTTAATGGTTTATATAGCTCCCGATTGTGCTTCAGGTTGATTGGGTTCATTTATAAGTTAATTAGTATAGACTTTAACAATGGACCTACAGTGTGGCATAAAACAGTCAATGCCATCATATGTATGATTCATCAAAATTCCACAAAAAAACAAATCATGCACTGATGCACATATAACCTTTCTTAGTTTTGACAGCTTGCGTGTGGAGAACTTCACCTTCAATAGAGAAATATAACAATGAAAGTAGAACCCATAACACGACGTCACCTCTCCTTACATGAGTTGCTAAGTACATACCAACCCTCTTTGTCATATATCTGAATTGGGGCTGAAAGGTATCATTCGAACCATGATAAATGTTGACACAACAGACCCATCATTATATCAATCCAAATACTCAACTTCGCCTACTGAAATGAAAAAAAATCCCTTGAAATGAGTCATACTTGGTTCTGTTGTTCATGTTGATACATGTTGATGTTACCATAAAATTGAATATTTTCTGCTAAGAGCCAGGAGGGAACTTATTCATATCTATCAGCACAGAGATTAACACACACCTCTTATTGCTCAGAAAGTATTGTCTGTTTGGAGCCAGAAGGGTGTTAACTGTGTGATAAAGGTATACAGGTTAATGCCCTTCTGGCTCCAAACAGACGATATGCTCTTTTGTGCTCTGTCAACATACTGCTGTGTTACAAGAAAGTGAGAGAGGATGATGATTATTGTTTGTTTTGTTGAGGAAGTTACATATTTGTTTCTTATCTAAATATGAATAAAAAAGTTATTGAATTTCACTTGTGAAGTTGGATGTGATCATCTGCTGAGATGTAAAAACAGAGTTAATTGTTCATACTACAGTTATTATGTTAAATAATTTGTCAATTTTGATCCCAAAAATAAATAAACATCGTAGATCTAACACCCTTATAGCTCTTTGCAAGCAAAAATCATCATATTATCCACCCTAACTTTCCCTACCCCACCCCCTCTCTCTCTGATGCATGTGCGATTTTCTTAGAGTAGGCCTGTTTTCATCAGCTCGAGTTTGCCAAATTATGACCCGCTATTTTAACTATCCTAATCACAAAATAACCAGTTAATCAGCCCGCAGTTGCAATTAGCGGGATATTTGGTCGAGAAAATATCCTGATAAATCTTAGTCTTGTTTCCAAAATATCCTGCTATTTGGGAAATAACGACTGATTTGCGCACGTCCAAGCTAGTTTGTGATGAGCGTATTGGTCTGGTAAAGATGCAATTCGAGCTTCGAGATAATATCCAGAGTCTGAAAATAGTGGGTTATTTGGCAAACTCGAGCTGATGAGGACAGGCCAATTTTGATTATTTGTAATGTTATTCAAGATTACATCCAAGACTACTCTTTTCATTGTCATTGTCAGATAATATATTTGTCCTCATGTAATTAAAGTTTGTGGTGATGAATGTTACATTCAGAACAGTTTCTTCACGACGAGTCATTTGTGAAAGCAATAAAAACTGAACGTGTCATCAATCAAGATTTTATGCTTGGACTGAAATCGGGACTCCACAATGTCATTGACCGTTTCCTGGGAGAGGGATAGATGGTAGTATGAAACTTGCTCCTGTGACAGTTGCTAGGCATCAGTTTCCTGCACTAACCAAATTCTTAATACCAACCGTGTACTCAACTTAATACCTAACCCTACACTTAAACCTATTTGCAACCCTCACCCTGTACTCATACTCTTGGCAAAACAAAGCCCTAAGCAAGTGTCATGTGAGGAAATGTCGGATCACAGGTCTGACATAGTGAGAAGGGGGGGGGGGCTAGAATAGACCCTCTTCCACACATTTAGAAGCGGAGGAGACAATCTGGCTTTTGGGGGCGTTTTATAGGCTTTATAATGGCATTATTTGAAATTATTGTAGACACCAGGACAATAACCAACAATGATAACTTGATTTTATGTCTAAAAGCTTATATATTTACAATTATTTACTATTAAAGAAAAAACATAATATGTATTAAAAGAGCAGATGAATTAATACAAGATATTCTGGATTCTTCTTTATAGTGATATTCAGAATGATTGTAGATGAAGTAAATAATTTTGTGGTCCCTCTTCTCTCAAGGCTACATCTTTGAACTTCGTCTGCTTTAAACCATTAAAACTGAGGTACCTCAAGTAAAGAATGTAGCTGAATGGCGCAATTTTCTTGTTTTCACCTCAGTTAACATAATGAATGTCTATGAAATTTCAATTGTCAATCACGGATCAAATCTAGAATTCTTTCTCTGCATTTTTCTGTAAATTGAATCTGTTGTCAGTGAAATTCAAGCAGATGCCTCTGAGACTTGTTGTTGTTCAAGGGTCAAATCATGAACAGTTTGAAGCTCTTTGTGCAGAAATTAGATGCTTTTTGTTACCAAGACAATGGTTTGCACCAATGAATGATTGCAGAGGTCGTGTGAGGGGCAGAGTAGGAGTTTCCAGCTCTTTGAAACTGTGTATGAACTTCCCTCTTCATTTCACAGAAGAAGAAGAAGAAAAAACTTTTGCCAAGAATCAAGATTTATGCTTCATCTGTTGACAGGGCAAATAGAAATAACTTGGTACTTTAAAGGAAATCTAGTGCCTGTAACAGAGTAAAAAGTAAAGTTTTTATTTTGAGAGCCATTTTTATTTCAAACTGTGATTTTATGCATTGTGATTGGAATATCCTACCAAAAAGAAATATGTTTTTTACTTCATGTTTAATTTTGAAACTATTTTATCTATCTCTGTTTACATTGATAAAGGGGATAATAGTTCCCTCTGTGCCTTAGACTATTGGTGCATTAATGCATTATTTTATTCCCTTAAAGTAGATATTGATATGAGACTCAATTTTTTATATTCATCTGTCTTTCTATCTCTGCCTCTCTCTGTCTCTCTCTTTCTCTCTCTTACTCTCTCTTTCTCTCTCTTACTTTTTCTCTCTCTTGCCTTCTCTCTCTCTCTCTCTCTCTCTCTCTCTCTCTTATAGTGTTTGCACGATTTTAAGTCACCTTGATTTAAATCACAGACGCATAACACCATCTTTGTTTGAATAAAGATAGACTGGCAGCCTAGCTGTGAGTGACGTGTGACATGAAGTTTATATATGTCCTACTTCCTCTCCACTTATAATGTTGGTAGGGAGATAGTCTCATGTCCTGTGTCTGTGGAGACCTAGCTGGGAATACTTCAGGATGTAGAATGTGGTTTTGAATACTATTACCAGATGATATGGAAAACCTTGAATCTGAATATGTATATAATCCTCTGTTGAACCTTCATCTACTTGCCCCCCCCCCCCCCAACCCACTCACCCTCACACTTTTGGAAATGTCGCAGGTTTTTTTTTTACATATTTATATTGGAGCAGCCATGAAGTGTAAGTGTACTATAGTTATTTTGAAATATGCACAGGAGTATAAATAGCTTGGTAGCTCTAGAATAGATAACTCAAAAGCGCTCTTAAAATGGCTCTGGAAAAAAAAAAAGCAAAATTAATGTGACTCAAGTTTATGGAAAATAATCATTATTTGAGCTACCTGGAATGCACAATGAGCCCTCTAGGACAGAAAAGTGATGTTTTGCAATGTAAATCATTCACCTATTGTCTTTCAATTATATTTGATGCACATGGCAGATGTTCTTTAGAACGGGCCCCAACAGCACCTATCAGAGACATACAGCCCTATGCCGTCGGTTCTCTCTAACATAACACAGCCATTCCCGTAGACTAATGGCGTAGTTGGTAGTCTACATTGACCAATATTGACAAAGTCCGAGGGGAAACCCAAGTTCCTTGATCAATGGCAGACTGCACGCTGAGCAAATCTGAAATCGCAAGGTGAGCTGCTAGGCTGTAGGTGCTGGCGGATAAATCGTAGACTTGTAAGCACTCCCGGGGGATATGCCAAACTGTGTGCTCTGACCCCAATTGAACGCCATCGATCAGTTTCTGGAATTTAATCGCTAAATTTCATCACTTCAACTTTGACATTGCTAGTATAAGGGAAACTTGAGTTACATACCGGTAGGTGTGTGTTTGTTATTCGTGATTAAATCTGATACAAGCACAGAAAACACCACTTGAACAAAATGTGCATGTATTAAATATACCTGGCACATTATAAGGAGAATAAGCACAGTGTCTTTAATACATTTTTTAAACATTTTGTTGACAACACAATGATGCTTAGTTTTATTGTGAGAGTCACTTAATTTTTCTTATACAAATAATGCAGCATTTCCAGTTTTCTCATGAATTCCTCTCTCGAGTATTAACGCATTGATTATATCTTGTAAAGCATTCCCAGTAGAAGAGTCCAAATATTCATCATACTCTCCTTGTATTACAAATTTCCCTAATTTTGACATACTCTCATTTAAGTCTTGTAAAGCATTTTCATTAGTAGAATATGTATATTCATACTTTGTATTACAGTGAGTGTGACTGACTCACAAGTATTCAGACATTGATTAAGTCTTATAAAGCATTTCTCAGTAGTAGAGTGAATATTCATATGTTCCTTCTATCATGAATCTCCCTTAAAACAGATTCAGACTTTGATTTAAGTCTTGTAAAGTATTTCCTAGTAGTAGAATCTGAATATTTCTATTTTGTATTATCTTAAATTTCCCTCGTGATATATACATTCAGACCTTGATTGAGTCTCATACAGGATTTCTCAAGAGTAGAGACTGAATATTCATACTTTTGCTTTCATCATGAATTTCCCTCATGACATATATATTCAGACATTGATTTACTCTCTCGTAAAGCATTTCCCAGTTGCAGAGCATGAACATTCATGTTTTCCACTTTTATTTGACTTTCCCCTCCACAAGAAGATATTCAGCTAGCAGTATCGACCAAAGCAGATTGATTAAGGGGGTAATTATTCACAAAATCAGACATTGATAGTATGGTGACCTCTTTTACATGCACAGGGATGATACATCAGTCGCGTATATAAAGTGCAGCCTTTATGGCAGTGTCACTTTCGTTCTCTCATGATGGATTTTATAGAGGGAGAACATTGGCTAGCCGTGTGATCCCTTAGAGTATTGTTGGAAGGGAGATTGGGGGTGCATGAAAGGGGTTTGATTCAATTTAGAGGGTGCATGCAATGAGAATGAGGGATGTGGTTAAACAGATATAAGAGAAAGATAAAATTAGGGAGAGAAAGAGAGAGAAAATCTAAATGTATTCATGTTTTTCTTTTAAATTTGATTTTTTAGTAGAGGGGAGAAACAGACAGATGGAGAAAGAGAGAGAGAGAGAGACAGAGGAAGAAATGGAAGAAAGTTCATAGTGGATGTAGAAAGAGGGGAATTGGGGTAACATATTTATCAGGTAAAAGGGAGAATCAATAATTTTTAAAGATTTTATTCTGCTTCGAACCTTACAGGCATTTCTGTTTGTCAGCAGACGGTACATTGTACATAACAAAGAAGAAAATGCATCTGGAGGCACATACAGGGAGTGTGTACAGATAACATACATACCAGACTGTACAATATTTGATGAATAAGTTATTCACTCTAGAAGTAAAAAATGTGCAGAAATAAAATACAAATGGGCTGAGATCATTGTCCCATTGGCAGAAAGAATATTTTGCCCAGGTTTGATCTCTTCCCCACTATAGGAGTAGCTCTTAACTCCATTGTTGAGGAGGAAGAAGGGTATTTCTCTCATTTAAGGTAGCCCTTCCAGCCTGTCTTCCCATCTTATTTCCTCTATCTCATGATTCCTGTTTCTCCTTCTCTTACTCTGTGTCTCTCTTTCATTCTTTCTCATTCCCATACCCCCCCCCTCTCTCTCCCTCTCTTTCCCCTCTTTCTCTCTCTCTCTCTCTCTCTCTCTCTCTCTCTCTCTCTCTCTCATTTTCTCTCTGGTCCGTCTTCCCCACTGTCTCATTCTGAATAATAATAATATTCAGCTTTTATATAGCGTTTAATACATCTTGGACATCTCTAAGCGCTTTACAAAAGAACCCTGAATAGATGCCTTCCACCCTCTATTTCCCCTCTCTCTCTCTCTCTCTCTCTCTCTCTCTCTCTCTCTCTCTCTCTCTCTCTCTTTCTCCCTGCTGATGCTTCTGCTGCTCTCTATATATTGTGCCTTTCCCTCTCTCTCTCTCTCTGTACATGTAGGCACCTCTCTCTCTCGCTCACGGAAGTTATGTTTGATGTATATTGTCTCAGGCATGTGGAAAGTGAAAAGAGTGTGCAAGTATGCACAGTGGGTTAGTTGTATCCTCCAATGTATCATGCATTGCTTGCTTCAGGCCGCTGTTCAGCATGCTTTCTGAAAGGGCAAGAAAATTGAGCTTTTTACAGCTTTTCCACTACCCAATCCTCCTGCTATGCACATCATATGTGTGGTCTGGGGCTACTGTTTTCCTTATTGGTTACACCGTTACCATGTCATCCTTTCTTCTATGTCAACTTTGATCATATTCTCTCGGTTTATTCTCCATTATGCACAGTTCTGTTTGGTAACCATTGTGTTTCTAAACTGGAATGGTTCAGCTACTTTAGTATTCTGTTCAATAAAACCTAATTTTCATCTTCACATACATTGTGATGTTATAATGATAATGGCTTCTTATATAGCACACATGTCTGCCACGTCGTGACGCTCCTGGCGCTATCCTTGATATTCTTGTAGTCTTTATTTCTTTATGATTATGGGCTCTTCAATTGATTTTCTAGTGCAGTCAATCCTAATACATTATCAAAAGAAGATGTGAAGCCATCATAGAAAGTGTCATTTCTTTCTATTTATCATGTCTACCTTCTTTCTTCCTTTTTCTGCCTGCCTGTCTGACACTTCTGCTTGTTCTCTCTCTCTCTCTCTCTCTCTCTCTCTCTCTCTCTCCCCCCCACCTCTCTCCTCTTGTTTCCCTTTTCTAATAAATCTCTTGCAGCTATCAGAGTAAGATGTGAAGAGAGTAAGTATGATAAGGCTTCTTGAAGGGTGGGGTAATAAAAGCCAATCAAACGAAATGTCATTGTGATAATAACATGGGGATGAGATAGAAAAAAGAGTGGCAATGAATCTGCTTTATTTACTTTTTATCATCTTTTTCTTCTTTGCTTCCCCATTCTCTCTCCCTCTCCTTCTCCCACACCCTCCTCCCCCTTCCAGTCATCTCTCTCTCTCTCTCTCTCTCTCTCTCTCTCTTCATCCTTTCCTTTTCCCCTCGCCCCTTGATTTCATTTCTAAGTCTTATCCCTTTCTATTTTGCCCTGTTGCTGTCAGCTTCTACTGATACATTACAATTCACTTTAATGTAGTTTTTTACTTTCTTTTCGGCAAAGTTTATTGAATTCTTAACTTCTTGAGATTGGTGAATGGTGATTTAGGAGTCACTAATCAGTGACCATATTTCAACCACAGTTAATTATGTGATACAGTCTGCATCTCTTGAAGTTTATTACACTGGGCAATACTAGTAAGCCATACAGTTGTAAATGATTAAATATTTGTGCATGTTATCATATTTCTAAATATGTACATGGGAGATATAAGTAGGTCTAGTGGCAAACCAACTGTGACGGACACCCACATAACCTGACTCAAAACTCTCTTGATTTACAGATTGTTACATTCAAAATGTGCATGCTAGATGTGTAATCAGTTCTGATTGATACACGTCTGTAAAACCCAATTATACACATACATGCCCACATGCAACGTGCAAGATCTATGGAAACGGGTTCAATTTCAAAGCTTTGCATATCCTTGAGGTTAAATTATAATTTTCTTTCATTCTGCCTTGTCTGCTTCCTTTCAAGGGAGAATGCCGGGAAGATTTTTTATTTTAAAGGGCAAATACAGACATTTCACAAGTCTGTGAAGTGATTGTCATTTTGTATACATTTTGTGCCTTTTTTATATCTATTTCAAACATTAGATAATCACAAGTTGGTAAATTTTCTTGGGGGCGATATTTTAGAATCTGATGAGGATGGAATGTATATGTGTCATATGATATAAACACTTTTAAAAAAAAATAGTTTTAATGCATTTGAACACTACTCCATGATATGATTTTTTTTCCCGTCAATATGAAACAAAGTTATGATTCAGTGAGATTGGTTTGTCACTTTAAAGTTTGGAATAACTCATTAACTATCCTATTCAAGGCTCTCATTTAAAAAAAGAACTATTTGGGTTGCCAGCTTGGCAACCTACATGTAGATGATTTCTTAATTTGCCAATTTTAGATTTTGGTGGTTATGTGGTTTATATACAATGAACTGCTCAAAATTCTCATGAAACATTGAGATTCTATAGTTACTTTACGGGCAAGAAAGGACTTTTAGATTGTCCTGGAGGATTTTAGATGGTCAATGGAATCTTGTGTGTTCTTCTATTTTCAAGCCCTGTTATATCCCTCAACATGGCCAAGCCTGCTAGTCACTCAACCATAATGTAATGCAATACCATCTCTGTATACATCTCACATCTCTCAAATTGCATCAACTAGAAGAGGAAGATTTGTGAAAGTATGCGATCATTTGGTTGATAAGCCTTGCACCGTCCCCACCAATCCTATAAGAGGGCATCAGAACATCTAATGAGGGGAGGAAATCCCTGTTTCAACTCCTCGTACTTTAGCTGTGATGCTAATCACGTTATATGTCAATGTAGATACATGCATTAATGTGAGGTACGTCCTGCCTCAAAGACATAGTATGGTGGAACAGCTCGCATGAAGCGTACATAACCACTACACACTTTTCTCATAAATTTACTTGTGCCTTAGTAAAAACATTGGTTTTGTAATATTCAAATATCCTTCATTTTGTGGTTTAGGTAGCTTACACCACTATCTCTTGGTAAAGGTATGGGAATAAACATTAGATTTCTAAATATCTGCAATAGTGTTTCTTCACCATACTAGTGCTGTGTAGTAGAGTACATAAACATATACCAGTTGCAGCTCTTAGTGAATTGATTGTAGATGCTATAAATTATGCTTTACTAGCAGGTTAATTTTGTTCAAATAGATTTCTTTGGCTGACAAGTTCATACAATTGCATGTCCCATGTACATGTAATAGAATCAGACTCCTTAATTATGCGCTGATGCATTTTGGATTATGGAGGAGTGGTAATACGATATGTTTGCTTGCAAAGAGAAGGCTAGCAACATAAGCAAATGTCAGATTTGCTTGCTTGTGGTATTAGGTCTGGAATACTGCTAGTCTTGGGAAGTCAAACCACTACATAATGATAATAACATAATAATAGTGGTCACATTGCTTTGGTTGTGGTGATGATGATGATGGAAGGTACAGTGAGGCTACCATACAGTTTATTGGGAATACAAAGAGCAGCAATAGTTTGATTGTCTTGATGTATATGGTATTAAAATGTATTCTTTTACCTGATGGTAGTCTTGAATAAGATTGCATTAATTGCTGCCATGTTGAATTATTAACCTCGGACAAGTTGCAGCTTGTCAGCATGTATGATTTGTTTTAAAATTCAAGAAGCCTGAGGCTCACATTCATCAACATCGATCTACCCTTGCTCTCTTTCTTTCTTACCCTCTCTTTCTCCCCCCCCCCCCCCCCCCCCCTCTCCTCTCTCCTTTCTCTCTCTTTCTCTCTCTCTCTCTCTCTCTCTCTCTTTCTCTCTTTCTCTTTCTGTCCCTCTCCTCTCCTCTCCTCTCTCAATCCTCTCCTCTCTCAATCCCATTCTCCCAAAGCCCTGCCATATCCATACATGTACCTCCCTTTGTAGAGATGAAAATTCTAATTGACCTAACCCTTGCACCTTGCTAGAGGGCGCTAATCCCAGGGGTCATCGATGAGAAGGCTCTGGACGCACACCAGTTTGAGCACCCCAAGTGATTGTTCTCGAGTGTCCGCTTGCTAATTTCCCCGTTTGCCCTCGAGTGTGTGTGCCTGCGAGTATTAAGGCGGTTTATTTTTGTCTAGCTGTGAATCACTCGTACCTGCCAAGGACGCCGTGAAGCAACGCGTGTAGGCCCAGCACTCGTTGCCAATTTGCACGCCCTATTGCAAGGCTCTTCGTAAGCAGGTCAATGGAGGACAGCCTTGTGTTGTCTCCGGAGGGGAATAGTGCATGGACATTATGAATATGATTTATGATCAATGATAAACAATGCTTATGGATCTCCACTCTCAATCTTTTAAATGCACAAAAAGGCAAGAGTTACTCTATAATATCCATACAAAAGTGAAAAAAAGTGTAAAATATCCACAAGCCCCTTATCTGCATAATGACCTGCTCGAAGACTCCACAAAAAGCACTTAATTGGCAATCCATCATTATATTACAGATGACCACCAATTCCTCTGACCATGCATGGTCCAATATCACAGCAAACATGCCTACCTAATGGTCAAGCCTGGATGAACAGGCAGTGGTCAGCCTGTGAAGAGGCATTTTACCCTCAAGCATGGCAGAGAGATTCGTCTGCTGCATCTTAAAGAAAAAGTGGAGTAATGGTCAATAGGTCATGCAATTGCAGTGTAAATAAAAATTGTATACAATGTTTTTATTTAACGGGAATGTTTGTGATTAATATAGTATATGTGTTTCAGAATGATAGTGTTTTGCCAGGTTTTTGGAGTCATGAGAATAAAACAAATTTTGATGAAAATAACAGTGATAAGCGTTGCCTACTGATGGTATTCTACTACTTTATTTTATCTCATTTCATTTCTGCATTTTCCAAATATAATAACTAAACAACAAAGAACATGTAAAAGTAAGATATAATAAAAATGCAAATAATAATAACTTCATGTCAAGATGAGATTTACATATACATTTTTGTATAATATAATAACAAACTTCATTTTTCTACAACATAGTATATTATGAATTTAAATTATTATCCTAACTATCTGTGGGAGAGTGCCGGAGACCTCCATCATAAGCGATGCTTGACTAGGATGGTGGTCTCAAAAGACAAATCTTAAGGTGACAGCCATCGTAAGCTTTACTTGACTACATGTGGGGAAAAGGTAAAATTCTAATGAAAATGTGTTCATACTATGATGTCCTTCCACATACATGTTGTACATGTAGGAATTTAAAAAAAATGAAGCTCAGATATTGAGTTATCCCCTTAACCAGAACTCCACCATCTCTTTAAAGCAGCAGAGAGTCACAACCAATGGTGGTGACGCTTGTCACCATGGAAACCTAACCATCTTAACAGGTAGCCCCTGGTCATCAGGGGCTCCAGTCTGTCTCAGATATCAGGAAGGAGTCAGAGAATTTCCATATTTTAGATGGCATTTTAGTTGATCGATGTTTATCGGCCACTGAGTGGAATTTCTTCAACATGTGGCTGATGTTTTTATTTTTCCAAGAGATCTATTTATAAATGTGTGTTACCTCACATCTACTATAGATAACACAGGTGATAAAAGTATCTGGGAAAGTGGTTACAAGTAGAATACATCGCACATTAAAACACAAATTTTACAACCATATGACTCTCCAATTGATTAAACCCGTCTCATTTATCATACTTTTTAATTGATTAATCTGTAAAAGGGCCTATTATTGATTTAAATTGATTAAAATAGCCTTTTTGTACCCATTAAGTTTTGTATGGGGTAACACTCCAGACAGAATTTCGGTTGAAAAGTGCCCAATTTGTACTCACCATAATGCACCACCCCTTTCCCCATTTATGAATTAGTATACAAATAATGAATGGTTATGAGTTCACTGAAAGATTAACATTAATTCTATTCAACTCAGCTGGTGCCTCGTTGAATAGAATGTTAATCTTTCACCGAATGCAAATATTTGCACTATTGAACGAATGAAAAACATTCATTATTTGTTTTATACAACATCGAAGAAGATCTAATAGAACGTTAATCAACAAATTATGCTTTACTCCTTATATTAAAGATGAATTAAAGTTGGAGTCAAGCCTTCTCGATTACATGCATTCAGATTGCCTTCGCATCAGATACACGCAGGCAGAGAGGTACGCAGTCTGCATATAACCAAAAAATACACGGCGAATATAACCAAAAATGCACGCCCGTGCAATAGAACATTTATTGAGTATCATATGACCAACAATCCTCCAATCAAATGACAAGGATCCACGTAGGTGTTGTATAATAACTATTCACCTTTCCACTCTTTCACCAACCATGTACCTTGCATCCATCCACACCCTTCCCCTCCTACAATTTATTGTAAATCTATCACTATTACCAGAAGAGGCCCAGTAGTGGGTATCAGACCCATGCCCCGTTGGGAAGAGAAGCCCAGGTATCTATCATGATGAGAGTGACATTTTCGTCATTCATTACCCTCATCTGTACAGTGATTAGAAAGTAATTATTTCCCAGTACGTTCTACTGAGTCACACGTTGATTATTAATTGGTGATTCAAGTTTGTTTGTGACACTACAACATGATAGTACAATAGTATAAGTAATTCTTATGGCATTGTATGATTGCTTTACATGGAACGTAGATGCTTGTCTTATGGCTATCAATAGAGGCACTTAGGTCACACTATTCAATATTCAGGGTGGATTTATCTTGATCACCTTTCTCAGTCTCCCTTTCTTTCTCTCCCTTTTTCAATTTCTCTCTCTCTTTCTCTCTCCCTTTCTCTCTCCCTTTCTCTCTTTGTCTCTCTCCCTTTCTCTCTTTTTCTTTCTCTCTCTCTCTCTCTCTCTCTCTCTCTCTCTTGAACACACTCTATTACAGGTATTTCTTTATGTCTCTGCCTCTGTTTATCTGCTCCTTCCCCCACCTCTCTCTCTCTCTCTCTCTCTCTCTCTCTCTCTCTCTCTCGAACACACTCTATCACAGGTATTTATTTATGTCTCTGCCTCTGTTTATCTGCTCCTTCCCCCACCTCTCTCTCTCTCTCTCTCTCTCTCTCATTATCTATCTATCTTCATCTGTCTGTCAGTCTGTCACTGTGTAGTTTCCTTACTTTCTTGTTTTCTCATTTCATGTATGCACTATATATCTTTCTCTTTACCTCACTATTGGCTCTCTCTCTCTCCCTCTCTCTCTCTCTCTCTCTCTCTCTCTCTCTCTTTCAGTCTCTGTCATTCTTTATCACTTTGTCTCTTTATCTCTCTGTCTCTATCTCATTGCTCCACTTTCATTCTCTTTATGTCTACTCCGATTTCTATTCAGCCAGTGCACACTCCTCCAAGCTAGCTAGCCCCACGTTGACATTTACACGTTGCTGCATAAAACCTGAGATGACTGTAATAGTAGGAGCAGGCTGGCTTTGATTAAAGGACCAGAATCTTGTGAATATGTCTACCAGCGTTTCTCTTTCTTTTTCTGTCATCAATCTCTCATGTGGTTTTATCATACAGGCTTTCCCTTAAAGAAAAACACCTATTTTTATGATAAAGGTCAAGATATTTGTTTTCATCCAGGGTACGAATCATTTCCTCTATACCCGATGTACTGTCGGGAAAGATATTCCCTGTTTTATTAGCAAATGCCAAGTTTCAATGTATTAATACTTCATTATAAAAAATGCAGCATGTGAGTTAACAAAGCGGTTCATTCTTATGCTTGGTTGTTCTTGATTGTGTTAAAAAAAAATGTATATACCAAAATTTGAAAATTATAATCCTTTAGTTTTGCCTAAAAATTCAAAGATAATTTGAATAATTGCATCATGCAAAACTTGAATCACCTGCAAGTAAAGAAATTCATTTTAATGAAAAATTATGTTCAAATCCACTTAGTACACAACTTAAATGCTAAATTTGCTTAGCTTTTGAAACTGAAATTTAAAAGTCATACAAGAAAAAAGTCATGTGCATCTATGTCTTTAAAAGTTGCCATATCGATTACAGTACTTATTACAATCGGTGCTCTTTTATCTTTCGCGGTGGCTAATTAATTATTTCTGCCACTGCTTCTCCACCGCTTATTTACGATGGCTGGAAAAATGATTATACCAAGGAGTGTCTGAAAATTGTTTCTCCTCATGACTAGTTTTAATCAGGAATGTGTTTGACAGTTTTCTTGTCAATAGGAGTAAACAAGGATCTTTGCAACTTGTTTATTACTTGCATGATATACATGTAAATTACACATTGAGAACTTACATTGTAATTGCCACATGCATGTAATTGGGGTATGTTTGATTTAATTCTAGAATTAGCAATCACCCATATGTACTACAGCATACAATACAAGGCAAGATATCTATATTTGCCACTCTCCACCCAGGTGAAGTAAATGGATAACCTGTAGGAAGAAATTCCTTGAATGCTTTTCATTTTGGCTCAGCTATTTGGAGAATTGCTCCCGCTAGTTTACCAGCATTACAAATGCAGACTGCCATTCATGACCAAGATCAAACCTTTCTTGCTTGCCTTTGTATAAATAAATGTTTGAGCTAGCATTCAATTTCTCTGATTAAACACTTAAAAAGATGAAGAACACTCCCGAAGATGGACAATTATTCCATCAGAAGAGGCTGTCCGACCTTGACCATGTACGTTACGGTCAGCGAACGCTTGGAGCGGATGATCTCCGACAGCGGGTTCGTCGTCAGTGGAATGAGGGGGAGGAAAAGCAATCAATACCCATCATGCATTGTGCAGGAAACAATGTTATTCCTTTTGAGGTTTGGATCAATAGACAATATGGATGAATCTTCTCCAGGGTGGTGGAGAGAAAGAGAGACAGAGAGGGGGATGGGAGAGAAAGAGAGACAGAGAGGGGGATGGGAGAGAAAGAGAGACAGAGAGTGGGATGGGAGAGATAGAGAGACAGAGAGGGGGATGGGAGAGATAGAGAGACAGAGAGTGGGAAGGGAGAGATGGGGAGAAAGAGAGACAGAGAGGGGGAAGGGAGAGATGGCAGAAAAATGAGCCTTCAATATCAATTATTCTTTCTTGGCCTTGGGCTTTCTTGTGTTGTTGTTTTTTGGTTATCATATCAAGGCAATTAGTTGCTTTTTCATATGGAAGTTATTGATGTAATAATACATCAAGGAAAGTATGTTAACTTATTCTGAATGATATATTGATGTTCAGATGATGACAGTTAGTAATATTAGTAGGAGACATCAAATGGTATTTTTTTTAAATGAAAAATTACAAGGAAATATTTGAAAAAGAGCATGGGAAGTAAATGATGTTAGCATATGCTTTTGAAATACAAGTGATGTGAAAGCTTAGATAATACGTGGAATACATGATTTAATGTTATTTCATGAACAAAAAGTCTCTTGATCTTGATATCCGAATGAGTGATTGGGCTAATAAATCTCAAAACTTCTCTTTGAAAGTACACTATTCTTACTTATGGTTCAACTAATAGGCCTGTCATTTTTTCTTAAAATCAAATTTACTGACTGCTTTGAGAATTAGAACTTCAGGCTTAAAAATGATGCCATTAGGTGTTAATGTACCTTTAAGGTCAGGCATATGCAAACCGTTTATCACTACTTCTACTACTACCTGAACACCTGGTTGACTGATTTGATGTGCACTTTATAACTAGGCACCTGGAGTATCCTTTCTAATTAGCCAAGCAAAGGGTGGGTCACCTAAACATCCCGATGTACTTTTGTGGAGAATCACACTGCTCTCCTCCAACGTACATAACATGTGTAGATGGTCTAACAGCTCTTTGTTGAATCTGATGCATCTAAGTAAATGTTCCTGGCCTTTCCCTTGAGGGTTCGTCTGATCCTAAAACACACATAATGTCACCCGTGTCATTCACATGTAGAGAGTGTACCTCAGGGGGGAGGCAGTAGATGGGGAGGGAGAGAGAGAGAAGAGAGAAAAAGAGAATGATAGAGAGCATGGTATCATTCATCTGTATGAGTGTACCTAAGGGAGGGGTGGGAAGCAAGAGGGGAAGTGGAAAGAGAGGGCTAGATAGGTGAGAGAGAGAGAGAGAGAGAGAGAGAGAGAGAGAGAGAGAGAAGAGAATGATAGAGAGCACAATAGAGAATGGGAGACAGGAAGAGAATGGTACCATTCATCTGTATGAGTGTACCTAAGGGAGGGATGGGGCATGGAGGGGAGAGATAGGTAGATGGGGAGGGGAGAGAGAGAGAAGAGAGAAAAATTGAATGGTAGAGAGAGCAAGAGAGAATGGGAGACAGGAAGAGAGTGGTACCATTCATCTGTATGAGTGTACCTAAGGGAGGGATGGGGCATGGAGGGGAGAGAGAGAGAAGAGAGAAAAATTGAATGGTAGAGAGAGCAAGAGAGAATGGGAGACAGGAAGAGAGTGGTACCATTCATCTGTATGAGTGTACCTAAGGGAGGGATGGGGAGCAAGAGGGGGAAGTGGAAAGAGGGGATAGATAGGTAAGAGAGAAGAGCGAGAGAGAGAGAAAGAGAGAGAGAATATGGAAGAGAGAATACACCAGTTTACGGTTGTATCAGTGCGCATGCGCAGACAGTTGACCTCGGGTCATTGGCCCTGAAACAGGGCCAATAACCTTTGACCAGTGGTATTTATGCGTAAATTAAGATTGCGCCCATGCAAATGATGATGTGCGCGCCAAATGCAGCGCGTAGGCAGCGATGTCATCATAATTTGCATAGGCGCAACCTTAATTTACGCATAAATACATGAACTCTAGGTCATTGGCTTTGTTTAAAATGGCGCACACCACCGTAAACTGGTGTATTATTAGACATAGAACATGATCAAGAAAATGAAACAGATTGAGAGAGCAAAAGACAGATGGACAGGAGAAAGAGAGAGAGAGAGAGAGAGAGAATGAAGGATATAGTAATGGATAGAGGATGAGAGAGAATGAGGGAGGGGGTCCAGTTTTCCATGTGTCTAAAGGATACATATGTGGGTGTGGTTGTATTTTTTTTCACAGAAGATTGAGAGTATAGAAAGGAAATAGAAAGGACTGAGTGAGAGTGCTTATTGTATTTCATTTGAAGCAATTCATCATGACATTAAATCATTATTCATAGGAAATTAGGAATATCCATTTGTTTCTGATAAATGTTGCATCTCGTGTCTAGTCTCCAACCTAAAACCTCTTGCTTAATTTTAACCTCTAATTTGTGATTATTTATATTCTTGAATAGTACCGGGTATGCAGATTTGCACCTGAATTAGTATCTTTATTTAACCATTAATGAGAGTTATAATGATGGGAACTTTAGCAAAAATGATTTTGTCGTACCATGATATAATAAAAGCAATGTGAATATATGGTAATGAAAATCACAAGGATACTATTATTATAAGATGGGATGATAGATACAATAAAGATGCAGTCTGACATCTTAAGAAGACTAGCTGGCAATCTCTCTGCACCCAGCTGTCACCACTTGGCCGCCTGCACTGGAACATGTGAGAAATCCATTTAGCATCTTGCATGCTTGGGTGCTGATCCAGGTACAAGCCTAAATCCTGTGCGGTGGTGTGCATCCATGCTCTGGTGATGCTCAGGGCATCTAAATTGGCTCATGGGGAAGAGGATCTTGTCCTCGGGTCCGAATATATATTTGTCAGTTCGGTGTAAATTAGGAAAGCTTGGAATCACATTATGAATTTAACAGATTTACACATGTATGTAATGCAATATTTCATGTTATAGTAAAATCAATTTGAACATTGATCTCTTTGTTTGTAAGGCATGAATTCAAAAGGATTTTATACAGATGTTCACGTTCTAATATCAAAAGAGTGGAAAATAAAATTTCATTCCGTCCCCCCCCCCCCCCTTAAATCTCTCTCTCTCTAAATCTCTTTGTTTCTGACTGTCTTTGTCAGAAATTCATAAGAAAACTGATTTTTATACACAACATTTTCCTTCTTGCTCATTTGAAAATCAGTTTTGCTCATCTACCATTAATGTGACATGTTATAGAAAATTGATGTAACAGACTCCCTTCCTTATTTGTTTTTAATTGTCCCTTTTTTCATGTATTTTTTCTGTATCATTAAATAAATAAGAGACAATCACAGAGCTTGTTTCATTCCCAATCATTAATGCGTTTTTATTTCTACTTGCAGAACCAACCCATTTCACAAAGGATACAGGCAGCGCTCACTACTCTCCACCTCTATGCCAACCTAGAACCCCCCAAACCACAAGCCAAGCCCAAACCCACATCGACATCAACCACCACATCATCATCGTCATCATCATCGGCCTCATCCAAGAAGTCTAAGAAGAGCAAATCAAAATCAAAGTCGAAATCGGACACTAAGAGCAAGAGTCGAGCATCCCAGCTTGCTGCTCAGCAAGAGGGAAGATTCCAGATTGTGTCCACATACAGAGGGGTGAATCTGAAAGGACTTGATGGGCAAAGTGCGCCCTCTAGTGTTAGTAATGGTGTGGGTCGGAACAAAGGAGCAACGAAGGATGAACTTTTCAGTCTATTTGATGCTGTCATAGATGAAGAGGTATCAGTATTTTTCTTTTTTTGATATGAACTATGATGCACATAATGTGTGATGTATCGAACAGAAAAAGATTGATTGTTAAATGTTTAAATGACCTTTGTCCTCGTGTGTGTTTTTTAATTTTAATTGCATGTACTCACAGATACAAAGATGTGTGAAAGATGAGATCATGGCTATGAAATTTCCTTTCACTCATTTCTTTGTTTTGACCAGTATGGTCTGCTACTCCTCTCCCACTTTCTTCTTCTTTAATAATAATACTCAGTTTTTATATAGCGCTTAATACAATCACTAAGCGCTCCAAACTTGAAGATTATTACCTCGGCTTTAGCTGTGCTTCCATCTGTTTGTCTGCTCACTTTCTTTTTCTTTGCCTGTTTTTTTCTCATGCATGCTTCCTGTTGCTGTTAGATTTATTGTTTGAGTGTAAATATTGAAGGATTATTGAAACTAATTAACATATTGAAAGTTTACCTGAAAAATATGCCCTATTAAAAAAGACTTTGGAGGTTAACCTGAAGCAGTAGATATAAAGAGAACTGTATTTAAAGTGTTCATTCCTCCCTCTTACAGGCTAAATCATCAAGTAAGACCTCCAAATCAGACGACATCACATGTAACTCGGTTAAAATGATCCGAGAGAAGCTAGTTATCGATGACGGTCCCGACAGTGAGTACGTGTACGATCTCTACTACACAGACGACAACCAGCTTGACTTCGGCCAGACTGTTGTTACTGGTGTGCAGGTATGTTTATACTCTGTCTGGGGAGTCAATAGCATATTGGAGTGTAGTACCCATGTTTTTCAAAGCATCACAAATAGGAAAGCAAAGAGCAAATTCAGATTGAAATTGCACTTCTTACTGGCATAAATTCCACCCCTTTTTATTGTACTTACTGCTATTGAAACTGCAGCATTAACTATTAAAGCTTTACCTGAAAAGGTAATATATCAGAGGGTAACCTGAATAGATGCCCGTATTATGACAGTCAGCATCAAACCCAAATCTTACTCTTAAGTGATAAAGCACAATAAATTGAGCTTTATTGTGTGTGTCCATTTAGTAATATGACTGCACATGCTGAACACCCGAACCCACCACTCATACATGCATACATGATGTTGAATTTACTCATAGGAATACGTTTAAGATTACATGTGTTACAGACTTTAGACAGTCATTCAAATAACTGTTGAAAGGGAAAAATTATTAGAATGAGAAATGTACAAATTGCATAAACCTCGCTAAAACATCCCTACCAGAAGCAAATATATATATATATATATATATATATGTATATATATATGCGTATTTTCCTCATTTGTATTTTTTTTTAATTATCATAATTTTAGAGCATTAAGAGTCTTAAATTCATCTGTTTGAAATGCCTGTGGTTTGTTGTTCTTTCTGTGCAGTTGGAGGATGAGGAGCTAGTGCATGATTTCTTTGATGAGGGTTCCCACGAGAAGTACGATGATGAGGATGATAGCAACGATGAGAATAATTGGAGGAATGACTACCCAGATGAGGATCCAGATAAACGTGAGGCATCATTGGACAATTTCTTGAAAGAGGATGATTAAACAAAAGATCATTAGAAGACATCACAAAATCATTGGCAGATTTAGAGAGGCACAACTGACTTGTGACCCTCCCCTCATTTAAATTCAAATAGAGCATTTAGTACACAATGGAAAATGTTGACATGATAGAAAATGTGTCCCCTTTCATAATTTTTACCCAATTTGCTTAGTCAGGGATTTTTTTTATCTCGCCCTTCCCAAACACCCCCCCCCCCCCACCCCCTCTTTTTATTGAATCCTGGATCTGCCTCTAAGGCAATCACACCCAAATAACTAAACGTACTGTTTGTATGAAGACACTTGAATGGTTCAGGAAGATTACAAGGGTTTTAAAAAAATGACATGGCTCCCACAGGAATCTACTCATAAAGTAGCTGTGTGTCAAACTAAATTGGCACTACTCTAATCCTGTAATTTTGCTGCTCCCCCCCCCCCCCAGTGAACTTTTTAAAAAGAGTTTATTCTAAGAAACCAATAGAAACTTGGATTCTACATGCTTTTTATTTGAAATCACTGTTCTTCTGTTAAGTAACATTTAAGCTTTGTCAGTAAATAGACAATTTCTAATATGCCTTTATGCTGTTTTACTTGATGATCCTTCTGAAATATAGAATGAAATAAAAAATAACACTCAAGGGAGACAAGACAGGCAGTCTTGAAAGGCAATAGTCGGTATTAATCCGTTCTTTTGGAACTTGTGTAATAACTCTTATCCTGCCATAATGAATACAGCCCAGAGCCACAGGGCTAATCCCCATTGTGCCAAGCCACAAATCCCCCCTGTGCCAAGTTTATTTTGAGATAATCTGACGCACACGATGGTACGATCAATAGCACGTGCAAAGCACTCAGGACAGTACAATGAGCATGAACAATAACTGCTATTACGAATGCGAGCAAGCCTGCATGAAGTAGCGAAGCCGTAGCTCGCTCGCGTGAATTAAGCAGCCAATCGATAGCGCGCTCGCTTGTACAAAGCACTATACCGGAAGCGTGCATGCAGCCTTATGGCAGGATACGAGTTAATGTGAAATACAGACCAAGGAAAAGAATAAATAGGCAGGAGATCTTTTAGTATGGGTGGTCTTTTTATACATGTGGTACCTGATATTATCTTTTCTGTTTCTTAATGATCCACAGGACATGAAGATCTCTTTGATGAGTACAAGGACGAGTACCGATACGGCGACATATCAAGCGATGAAGACATCCTCAACGACTATGGGGACTACAGGAAACGACCAACCAAGGGCCTGGACTACTTCGGTGGCGGCCGAGATCCTCTAGATGATCTGATGTGATTGGCTGAGAGGGGACATCTTACGATCATTCAACTAATCAGATGTCTTGTTTGGTTTTCTTCTCTGAGTAATTTTTTCTCTCTACTATGAACTTTTGTTTGTGTCAGCAGCCTGTTATCCTATAATGTTTGATGCGTATGAAACAATCTGTAGATTATTATGCGCATGTATCTGTTTGCGTATAAGTGTGTATGGTTCATTCACGTTATAGTGGAGGAGAAAATTATGTCTATGTTTAGAGCAGGAGACTCAATTTTTAGGTCTCAGGCTTGGAAATTAATCCTTTACATTCCTTCTGCATGAAATTAGTTTTAAAAATCTTAGGAGCACTTCTGGTGTTATGGGAATTCTAGAAGTTGGCATAGGATTTAAGTTCCTTCCGTATCAAAGTTTATAGAAATTGAATAACTTAATATGAAATATGAAGAAAAAAAGATATTCATGTCTAGTCATAAAAAAGTCTCTTTTGACTGTTCAGAATCATGTTTTCAGATGATTTGCACGTAGTTTTTGTAATAAAGAATTGTTTTACAGTAAGATATCTCTACAGTTATTGCGTAAAGAAAAATATGACTTTCTGCTATGTCAGTAGTGTGTTTTTCACTGGTTTTCAAGAAGATAGATAATTGGAGAGAGATAGATTGGAGAAAGAAATTTTAAAAATAGGGATTAAGACAGGCAGAGTGTTGTGTGGGTATGTGTGTGAGAGTGTGTGTGTGTGTGTGTGTGTGTGGATTGTTTGAGAATGAGAGAGAGGAGATGGACAGCGAAGGAAGGAAGGAACGAGATCTTTGACACAGATGCAAAACAGAGAAGAGGATTTATCTGAACAATCATTCTACAACAAATTTACTCTCCTTTAGAAGCAATGCCCAATGTTTGTGCATTTAATGATGACTGTGCTGCAATCAAAACCTTGTCTGTACTTCTTTTTCTTAGTAAATCAAAGAGTTTGCAGAGTTCTATGACAGAGTTTGGTTTGAAAGGTGCAATTATTTGGGGGGAAAGGTGTTATTTTTGTATTGTTGTACTTTCAGATTTTGTAAATTTTTGTATTCTTAATGAAAGTACCTTGTGCCCAGTCTTCATCTTTTTTTTCTTCTTTTTCTTAGTAATTTACCATCTTAAAAACATTTTTATTGCTTCAATCTTACGGCAGCCACTTACAATGCTCCAAATCAAGAAATATTCAAAATGTTAAGTGTGTGCATATGTGCATTGCTTTGTATATTTTCAAATAAACAGAACATGTTTTTCTATTCTTGCTTTATTTTTCAAATACGTTTCCCATTGGAGGGAAAAACCTAGTATCGTATGGTAGAATTTGACCAGAAACACAGAATATTGTCAATATATTTCTATATCCATAGTGGACTAAACATTGTTTAGTAATGAGTAGAATTTGAATTTCTTTGCAGGAAAATCATAATTTCTTTTTGGGAAAATCATGTTTTCTCCCAATGTATTCTTAGGTATATACCCTTTGATTATTAAAGTTTTTATATTTCAGCCAAAGCTCTTTGCCTGACTGTCAGTACTCACCAAAATTGAAATATAAGATATCCCCCCACTGAGTAAGACACATACATAATCTAAATAGTTTCATTAGCTAGGATAATGCAACTTAAATGAGCTGAATTCTGACTATGCTTGGCATGGAAATACTATTTCCAGCCTTTTAATCATTTCATTTCGCAGGATGATCAAGTAACAAACGCTCAACTATTTCAGACTTTGATTCTGTTAATTAAGTGTGAGAGGATTTTTGTTTTAGACTGATTTTCGGTTTGACTTGGCAAAAATCAGACCGGTTTGAGTCAATTAATTCAGCACTGATGTGACATTTTTCATGTTCAAAGTTTGTACTACTAGGTCTAGTCCTATAAAAAAAATCAAGTACTTCAAAAGTACTCTATACCTGAATCAAGCATGCCTGTATTTAGGAAAGCTGTACATACACATAGGTTCTGGAAATTAGTTTTGTACATGTATAGTGTAAACTTGTAACTTTGTATAGTAGGAAGTATTCTATTCTGGACAGTGTACAAGACATTCAATTAATAAATACTTGATATGAGTACAGTGGTAGTGGGTTTCATCTAATTGACTCCATATTATTGGGGATATGATTCAAGTCCAATCCCCATGCAAGGCATTTCTTCTATACTTGTTTCTCTCAACCCAGGTGCTCTCTTCATCTGAATACACCATGCTCTGATAACATATACATGAGCTTGAGCAAGGCTAAACCATTTCTGAGCACATGTATGAATAGAAAAGTTATATGTGCACTTTAACTCATGTTCACAGTTTTAGCCGTTTACTTACAAGTAAATATCCAAGCATTAAACCATATTTCAAATTAAATCTGAATCTTATTCTTAGTTTAATGTACTATTAGAAGTAGATCAAAATAAATTTTCACGGTATTAGATGTGTGGTACGTATAGAGTATTTAAGCAGGTACATATATTTAATATACTGCCCTTTTTATAGTCAGTGCTTTTTAATAATAATACACTGTCTGTAATAACAGTGGGTTTTTGTATTAATAGCATTCATGTGTGTCAGACTTGACATCCTTTGAGCTTTAGCATGGCTGCCATTATGGCAGTCTAGCATTTTCTGTCAAGTACACATGTACCTCGCCTGGGTCGAGTGTGGCAGATGTAGATTAGTGTCCTGCCAAAGGACATGAGTGCTGCGCTGGACTCAAACAGTGAACCATGTGATCCACAGTCCTGTGATGTAGCCACTGGACAATGACACCTCCACATGCTATTTATATCATGATTTTGTTGTATTGTAATTTGTAATATTTGTACTATTCCATTAAAATGTACTCATAAAATGCTTTACACAATCCACCACTGTTTTTCATCTATTTTCATACTTTTTAATGAGATTTTATGGTTTTTTGTTTGTTAAAATATTACTTTTTCTCAATGCTTTTCTTCTTTTCATTGTTAAAATAATGTTATGTAAGTTTTTGCTTTGTCAAGTCATGCCATTTTGAAAGCAGTACTATGTTTGCTTGATTTTAAAACAGTTCTGTCTTATAATGATAATAGTAATACTAACGTTGATCATTTAGGAGCAATTAAAAACAAAAAGTACCATGTCACTTACCAAATCACAAAATATGAAGGGAAACATGAAACACAAAATTCATAAAATCATATTTATGTTAAAAAGGGAAGGAGTATGTTTGAAGGGATCTCTTGAAAGCTGCAAGATTGGATAGTGATGGAAAGTTGGGTATTGTTGCATATTTTTGAAGCAGTTTTTTAGTAGGTGAGAGTCTGGACTTAGGGAGAATCAATTTTTGTTTGTCTGTTGTTGAGTGAGGGTTATGAACGGTTTTTATATTTGGAGGGCGACATTCAGATATTCAGATGCCATATAACTCTTTTTGTTAAATGCATTGTTTGGAGTTCCTTAATCAAGGGAGAAGTGCGAGTCCAAGATGCAAGACCAAATATTAATCCAGAGGTTTGGTTTTGGACAGTTACATGTTTCACTCTATCTTTTCCAGACAAAACAGGCTTATTAAAATAATCATTATTACAACAATGATGTAGACACAAACTTTAAACAAAAAGAACAGCAATGTAAAATATCATTGTGGATCTGGGGCATCCTTTTTTTCAAGTTCATGTCCATCTTTTCTATTAATTTTGTGATAAGAAGACCTTCTTGAGAGCAAGTAAAGTGCTCCATACTCTAATTTGTTCATAAAGTCTTGTTTTCAATATTGTCAGTATAGGATAGCTACAGAAAATGAATGAACTTTCTAACAAAAGAGAGAAGATGTAAAAGCAATCCTTGTTAACATCTGTAACACTGTATGTGTAGAAAATACCAGGAAACAATAATGTGATAACTTTTTAATTGATATAAATATGTAATGATTTTACCTGTTCATGCTCTCCTGATAAGATTCTAATGTTAATCCCAAAAATAATTTAGAAAAACGAAAGAAACATTGTTGAAAAGTGATAAATAGCAGGAAACCTGTGTGGAAAGAGGAAATGATTTGTACTATAAATCAAAGTGCAGGGCATAGATCTGAAATAGAAGATATGATAGCACATGTAGGTGTAGTGTTGGCCTTAGTGTCTTAGTGAAAAAGTGAGAACTGAATTTAAAAAATGGTTCAGTGATAGTTGAGGAACCATAATCTTTGTGTTAAATGTATGTGAGTTGTTATATTTGGTTGTGTTTTATGATGCACATCACTGTCATTCCATCATGCATGTTTCTGTATTTCTATTTGGTAAAAGTTGCAACATCAATAATGTTTTAATTGGATGCCATTCTTATACAAATGTGGGTGTGTGTGAAGGATAAAATAACAAGTGCAAGTGGATATGGAGGGTGGTTGTTGTTGTTGTTGGGGGGGGGGGTCTTAGTTTGTCTTGTGCTTTGACGAAGTGTCCAATCAATGGAAAAGCATTTAGATAGAGTTTCAACTCAATAAAACAAAATTGAGATATAAACAATTTTTTTTTTGTAGAATTGAAAAGTCTGAATAATCATTCATATATTCAACTGCTGCAACACTAACCTGCCCATGCTATTTTAATTTCTATTTTTTTGTTTTTTTTTTTTTGTTAGGCTTTCCACATGCAGCCAATCCATGCAGTCATTTCAGTGAATCATAATATGTACTCTTTCAACAACAAAAAATATTTTGAATATAATGTATGCATATTCTTGTCTCCTCATTTATCAAGCAAAAAAAAAGCTTCAAGTTAGAAATGGACTTTAACCATTAGGACAGATACTGTGCACACACAATCAAACTTTCAAAATTGTTCTAAAACATTGTTACATTTTACCGCACTGCATATGCCTTGTATTTTTGTCTCATCGTAGCAATCCAGCTACTTAAAATCAGTTTGCATAAGTTCATGTCATTTTCATTTTAATCTATGTATTAAGTTCATTTTACATACCTAATGTTTTCATTTGTTTCATTGTACATAATTGTTTTTTATCAACGCACCTTGTAGTAATATGCTTGCCACTGTGTTGATGCAGCTATATATTTTTATAGCATATTTTTGCTTGTGAATATTATGCATTTATTTACTTTTTTAAATAGGATATTCTCGCTGGAAATGCCCTGAAATCCTTTTTGAAATGTGCTTCCGTAGTCCTTTGCTAGGCAAGAATACTTTGCAAATTCCACCCTGCGCAAAACACTCCTTTCAAAGTCAAGCCCATTATATAGCTCTTTATACTCAGATATTGACCAATGTTATAATTTGATGGATGATTGCAATTAAACCATGGTAATGGAAACCAATTTGAAGACTGTGTAGAGGATTTTTAGTGCAATGATGCTATAGAAAATAGATTGAACTATTTTTCTTATATTCAAATAATATGATCAGCGTTTTTTCTCTAAAATGAAAGTGTACAAATATGAAGTTGAAGTCTGACTGTGTTAAAAACACAACATCTTGATGACAGAAGGGTCTAAGTTGCGCAGATGAAAAAGTAAAATAGTTGTATTAAGATGATATCATTTCTATGAAATTATTTCCCTAACCTTAAGGCCCGGTCACACAGGGGACGCATGGGGAACGCACGGCCAGCGCATTGGAAATTTGCAATTTTGGCCAGTGCGTTGTCGTGCGCCCAACTTTTGTCGAAGCTACAGCTAGCTGACACCAAATGCATAGCGTGTTGCTAGCACGCTGGACGCATACAGGGCGCACACAGGGCGCACACAGGGCGCACACAGGGCGCACACAGAGCGCACATGAAAACAACTTCCACGAATGCACAGCGTGTTGCTAGCGCGCTGGACGAATGGTCCACGCATGCACCGCGTTCTACGACGCACGGCCAGCGCATTGGAAATCGGAAAAGGCCGTGTGCCTAACTTTTGTCATAATTTTGGAAAAGCTAGCGAGCTGACACAAAATGCACAGCGTGTAGCTAGCGTGCTGTGCGTATACAGGGCGTGTGCTCCGCGTATGTCTGGCGCTGGTCTAGCGCGCTCCACGCATGTCTGGCGTGCCTTTGGCGTGTACATTCATGCGTCGAGCTCGGCGCACGTTTTTGAGCATGCTCAAAAAATCCCGACGCACACAGCGTATGACGACGAATGCATAGCGTGGGTCCAGCGCGCTCGACGAACGAGTAACGAGTGATGACGCACGCCTAGCGAACGACAACGCACTGGCCAAAATTGCAAATTTTCCATGCGCCGGCCGTGCGTCCCCCATGCGTCCCCTCTGTGTGACCGGGCCTTTACATTGGGAATAAACCTATTGATCTATTTCTCCCGTTTAACCTTCTGTATGTGTGTGTGTGTATACTCCCTGACTTAAACTTCTTTTTTACTTCATATTTTCCACTTTTTTTCTTTAGTTCTGTTTCTTTAAATGTATTCTCTTGCTTTTTACCCCTGTAACTGTCATTAAAAATTTATTCTGAATTTCATGGTGATATATAAAACGGATATGTAATCATTGACAATCATTAGGTATTGAACCTCCCCCAATCTCCTTGAATATCCCACCATATACCAACCAAAGTAACCTTGATAAATAAATTATACTCACTATTTCAACTTCACAAATAAAGGAGACATATTTCACAGTTTACATAACTTATGCAGAAATTACTAACAATGCAGTTTATCGAACAGTTTCATTGTACAGAAAAATATTATGTAGTTATAACATTATTTGTATGAGTTTGATTTTTCTATGTATAATACTTGAATTATGGTTTATTGATTTGATTAGATCTCTTTCTCATATTAATTTCTGTTCTGGACATGCTTTCATTATTTTGTAGGTGCTGATTATAGAAGTTTACATTTGTTTATCTTTCTTATTGACTTTGTGTGGGGATCAGTTTCCAGTTTGCTCAAGACAATGAATTGTATTCACTTTGCACCTGGTCTGTAAGTGCGAAGAACTATTAAGACAATATTGTATTTCTGCAAAAAATAAATGTGAAAATACTTTATTGTAATACACTCTGTAGTGATTTTTCTTATTTTCTTTTGAACTGTATTGGTTTGCTGTAAATGAGATTCATTGAAAAGGTGATTGATTGATTGATTGATTGATTGATTGAAAGTCTCATAATTTGTGCAAAATGCAATTCAAGAATGGCTAACTTTAAAAAGGATCGTTATATAAATTTAAGAAACGCGTTTGTTATTGTTTGAAAAGTTTTTTTTTTTTTAATGGAAATGTGCTTTTAATGAGGTAATTATCTTAAAGTCATTTACAGTATCACCAGTGGCGACGTGACATAGCTAGGTATGACACCCGGGGAAAACAATAAAATTGCGGTACATCTTTTGCACTTTTAACCCATTGAATTTCTTATGGATTCACCCATATAAAATGGGAGCGATGAAATCATAGGCATAATTTGTTGGTCATATTTTCATGGGGGAGGGCTGAGGTCTGGAGTATCAATCATCCTGTTTATACATTTAACGAGCATATACATAATAACAATATTTATTATTGGTAAAAATGTTACTTTGACATAAAAATAAATTCAATTTGGCCACCTCGCTGGCTGCCCAAATATTGGAACATTTAAAATTTTAAATCCTCGGCTGTAATCGAACCGTAAACATTCATATTTTGAACATCATTATATGGGATAAGTACATATAGTTTACATTTGATTTCTCTCTCAAACCATAATTTATTCATTAAAATATGATCATGGTTTTTATTCTTCCTTTCCTCCCTTTTCTCTTTTTGTTTGTTGTTCTTCTGTCCTTGCGTGCCTTCAAGTGCCGCCCGGGGCACGTGCCCCCTCTGCCACCCCTATAGATACGCCGCTGAGTGAGACGTTCATTATGGACCTTTTATGTCGTGAATACCAGATGCTGAATTAATGATGACAATTGATATTATTTTTAAATGTTAACAATGCAGAAATGGTTAAAGAAATGGGTAAAAGAAAAAACTACATATATTTTAAAGCTCAGTATACTGACAAATAGGGCAGACATACATGTTTGATGTCTAAACTAAAGCATGTGCATAATTCAACTATAAATATTAAAAGGCAGACTAACAGTCCACAAGATTGACACTGTTCATTTAGTTAGCATTCTAGGGAAGTTGTGCAGAAGGCGATCGAGACCAATTATCAGTCTCGGGGGTGGGGGTTATTCTCTTGGGCCGACGGTATACTGTCGATCGCTGGAACCCTCAGATAACTTTTCAGAATCAGAAGACGTAAAAAAAAGAGAAAGACGGGGCGGAGAAAGATTGTACTCCATTGGTATTTTAATAATCAAATGTAGAATCGTGTACATGCCAAAATAAATGCAAAACGAAGTCATTTCAGTAAGAAAAGTTTCGTTCTGAATTTGTACATCAACGTACTATATCAACATTTTCTTTTCTTTTAATGTTACGATGGATGACTATGTTCTATCTACTTTTATTGCATCAAAGAACATAGACAAAAACATGAACATGTAAACAAAATGTATATTGACAAAAACTAAATGATCATAACTAGCTCATCATTCATTGACATACAGATATTTTTATTGCCACAATATGAGATTTAAGAAAGAAAACTATGTTGCACTCGAAAACTACTAATTACAACATTGCTAAAAGGTATCTTCAAAATTATTTAACTTTATAAGACTGTCTATATTAACAGGGCATTCCTTTTTTGTTTAAGTATTAGTGATTATCATGCTACTTGAATGCTCTTCTGCGTTGTAGGTGTGCAATAATCAACAGTCACGTGACATGTTACGAAAACAATTACAGATCTCTAGTCAAATAAGGAAAAGTGAAATATGCTGTTCTAAAACTATATAATTACCACTTCAATCCAGTTCCACATCATAACAGGAGTTTGAAAAGAAATAATTACAATATTCTTAAACATGGTTATAATAAGCTTTTTATGTTATTACACCATCAAACGGCAAAACACTGATCGATACAAGAGATTTGCCTATAAAAAGATTGAATCTAAATGCTATAAATTATCAAACAAAAGACATAACTGTATTTTCATAAGAACGGTTGTTTATTTATTTTAGGAAGTAGCTAATAGTGTTTTTTTTTGCAGAAAAATAAGTTTCAATGCTCTGTATCTTAATTAAAAACAAAAATAAAATACTCGTAATATTAACCTACCCTCTCTATGTCTACACAAAGTAAATGAGCATGAGAATCAATATTTACTGGTACTTATTTTGATTTTTCTTTGTTGTGATGACTCTTAGTGATTATATTACTAAATTATATTAAAAGTGTATTCTGCAAACATCTTTTCTTCCTGTTATTACGTTGGCTATGAGAGCAAAGCATTGCATGATATCAATGGCACTTTCCCATGAACGTATCTTTTAAAAAGGTTCTCATAATATATACTTCAGAAGTGTTTTGTCAATTGTAAGATAATGCACACTTTGCTACACGTCTGTTGCATATCTCTTAATTAAGTATTTTAGCTGTTCATTGATCATTCTTTTGGCCAGCCCCCCCCCCCCCCTTCTCTCTCTCTCTCTCTCTCTCGTATTTGATTTGATTTTTTTTTAAAGTTCTATCTTAATTTTAATTATGATGAAATGAAAAATAGTCAGTACAGACAAGGACATTTACTAACTTAGCTACTCGTACAATCAATTAAATGGTAATTATAGAATGTATAATGGCAATTATACACCTAACTAGACAGCCAGACAGAAATGTCCTTAACATTTGTCATTCATCAACAATTGTAAATATGCCCTCCATCATTGCCAGAAGAGTTTTAACAATTTCAATCCCTCGTTCTTTAGGCTCAGTCCTACTACACCCGACCCTATCCTATATATCCTCTCCCAATCCCCACCCCATCACCTCCCTATCCCCAACCCCCATCCCAACCCCCATCCCATCCCATCCGATCTCTTACCCCATCCTCACCCATCCCCGCCCTTCACAGATGTCTACCCTTAGGCCTCACTTCCAGTAGTATTCACTGCGGGCGGGTATGCGGCTACTGCACCACCAGGTAGCGGCGTGTTTCCGGTCGGTACTGGGGTGTATGCAGGAGGGGCGCCACCAATGCCGGTCACTGTCGGCGGGTACGCCTGGAAGGCCATTGCGGTCGGCGGGTAAGGCGCGGTCATTGGTGCAGTTGACGCTGCTTGTGGTGGGTACGAAGCGGTTGGTGGAGGGTACGCCGAACCGACCTGCACCGGGTAGGTCTGTACGGGGGTCGTTTCGTTGGAAGTCACAACAGCTGAGGATGCGTTGCGTTTTGACCGCGGCTTCGAGCATACTTTACCGATAATAACTGCGAATAACCCGACGAAAGTAAGGGAACCAATAACGATGAGGCTGATAGCCCACCCCTCCAGATTTGCTAATATTTAAAAGAAAGATAAAAGAAACTAATGACTAACCTGTAACAAGGAGGTTGCATGTATTAGACATGCATTAAAACAAGAATATATAATTCACTGTCACAATACATTTAGGAGTCTACCAATCTATTCATTTCATTTTGTTCATTTGCATAACTAAAAACACATAAATTTAAAGATTAAAAGCGCTGAATTGCCCAGAAGCAGGAACTTTATTTATTATTCGCTAATAGCACGGATTTTGACATAAATATGTTGCCGGTTTATGGTCACCTTCTGGTTTTACCAGGGACGAATTGTTGTGACCGTTTGAAGCACATTTAATGGTGGGTCCAGGGACACGGGTGGCACGTGCACTCCCCCCCCCCACCCCCTCCCCGGCAAAAGACAATTTAGCATATCTATTTAAGTACACATCGAGAATATAAAATATATTTTTTTTGAAATTGTATTATTTATTTCTCTTATTATTGCTTGCTAGAGAATGTAAGAGTACAATGACACCTAAAATATCAGAGGATTTCGAGACATATAACTCCCCCCCCCCCCCCACTCCCACTCCCCACCCCCCCCCCCCTTCCCTTCCCCTCCCTCCGCCAGAAAATCCTAGATCCCCGCAAGTATGAGATTTGAACTTGGAGTTAAGCCTACGTACAGTTATTAGAGCGTGCACATTTGATGCCAACATCCTCGTAGTGATCGCAGTCGTTGGTATCCCAATCCAACCTGTAGCATCCAAGGAGTGTCGCCTCATATCCGTAACAATGGACGTCATCAAGATGGATGGGATCTTGACCGGGTCCATATTGACTGAC
The DNA here is from genome assembly GCF_000002235.5 of Strongylocentrotus purpuratus. NCBI lineage: Eukaryota > Metazoa > Echinodermata > Echinoidea > Camarodonta > Strongylocentrotidae > Strongylocentrotus > Strongylocentrotus purpuratus. The sequence continues at coordinate 23,305,799 of NW_022145614.1, forward strand.
GGGAAAAGATAGATGGATAGAAAGATAGGCAAATTTATGTGCAGCAGTATTTTGCAGTTTCTGGAGTCGAACAAGTCATTGGATTCAATACTTTCCCGCACACATTGTGTGCACAATCTCCACTCCCTGGGGTCTGGGGAGCATTCCAGCAAGGCGTTACTTAACGCTCAAAAACTGTTTGACCAACAATGACGGTCGCATCCTATACCGGGTACCCATTTAACACCTGGGTGGAGAGTAGCAAGTGCAGGTAAATATCTTGCCAAAGGATATTTAGTGCCCTGTTGGGATTCGAACCCTCGACATTCGCATCTCCAGTCAAGCTCCTTAAACCACTCGACCACGACGCTCCTAATTAGCATGCTCTTTTTACACTAAAACGTTTGCCCCTTTAAACTACCACGACATATTTTATTCAACTTATCTAAGACGCATTTTTCCAACCTATCATCATTTAAACATCATGCTCGGGATCATGCTCTTTTGAATTTCGTAGAACGCCAAGATAATCAGTGGCTCTTTGTTCAGGAATATAAAGCTTTAGACAATGTAGGAGTTTTCAAACTCAAGGCAACCCCACATGTTTATTCCCAAATGTCTTTCATCTGAAAAGGACTGAGACATAATGACCATTATGACATGTTTTTATCAACTCTCATCTCTCACGAAACAATAGATTTCTCATAGCCTCCCTAATATACTCCAATAGCTCAAAGAGACTGAGAGCATTTTTCTCAAATTTCCCAGAAAATTCGCTCGCTAAACTCGCTTGCATTTATAGTTTATCTCATTAAGTAATATATCGAAGGCCATTATAAATTTATTCTTTCATTGCGAGATTATGTGTAAAACCCCATCAGGTTCAGTAATCATCAGGTTTAAAATCTTAAAGATAAAGGTGAGTTCTGTTAATGCGATTGCATTGTGAAAGAAGAGGTGTGGAATGGATCAGAAAAAGCTGATCATGTAGCATGTAAGTATTGGTGTGTACTGCAAGGTTCTGGAGTCATCAAAATCATAATAAATTTGGCCCAATCTTGGTAAAGTAACAAGCACTGTACACAGAAAGATGTATATGGGAGTACACATGGTGTCGGGGCTACCTTGATTTCCTTATCTTTCTTTGCTAAACTACTCAGCCAGTATACATTTTCTTCCAAAATTGTTTGGCACATGACATTTATTTGTAATCTTAAAAATTCAGTGTAAGTTCCAGAAAGTGCCCTTTTTCTGGTGCACCCCCACTTTGAAAGACGCTCCGCCGCCCATGGTTGTATAGATGATAGATGGATAGAAAGATGGATAGATAGATTGATTGAACCATCAGTAAACTGTGTGCAGTGGAAATACTTACCTGGTCTTAGTGTATGATACACCATTGTAGCCAAGTTGACGACATGCGACACGAGCCTCGTCGTAAGACCAGTAATCGTTACAGACTGTACCCCAGACACTGTTATGATAGATTTCCACACGACCTTCGTCCAGATCTTCACCGTCAACGAGACGGAGATCGCCCTCCCTCGCTGTGGTCATTATGATAAGAAGTCGTTATGATAATACAAACATAGTGATGGTTATTTTAATTTTAGATAATAGGCCTTACTTCATTTTTATGTCTCATTTGCATTAGTGTTGAAAAAAACTAGACCTCGCTTTTGTGTTTTGAGATTTTACACATTGCCACTTATTGGCACAAATTTGTTATGAGCTACTAATGAGATAATTCTCTTTAATTTTTTCTTTTGTTGTTACTATTTTTGTTTTACGGGGCAATAGCAGTTTGTTTGGAGGTACAGCCCATCCTTTACCCCCTTCCTCCTTTAAACAGAATCGTGCACACCTTGAGTATACCAAAGAATGAAACAAAAGGGGAAAATCGCCCCTCCCTTTTATGTGGTTTTCTTGCCGCCCCCTCAAGGTTTGCCTATATGAAAATTTAAACTTTTCTTTTTCTTTTGCTTGTTAGAGACTTTTGAGAATCGTGCTCCTTTCTTATTTTCTGCTTTTATTCTTTTTTCTTCTTTTTTTGGGGGGGGGGGGGTGTACTTTTTTCTAAAAATTATCATCCATCTCTTCTTTTTAATCTTCTTCCTCTTCTTATAATTATATTTTCTGTTTTCTTTTTCTTCTTCGTCCGTGTATGGGGAGTGGCCAAATTGTATAAATAAGTTTATTTTTCGTCTTAATCATTTTCTTCCCTTGTAGTACCTGAATAAATCGAGCATATGATTCCAACATCCTCATTATGACCGCAGTTATCGACGCCCCAACCGCGGTCCCAGCAGCTGGTCAGCGTCAATTCTTTACCCGTACAGTCCACGTTATCCAGCCAAATCACCGTGCTCGAATCCGCCGAGCCAAAATACGCCTTCTCCTTGACCGCCAGTGCGCTGGCGAAACCGAGTTGCCGGCAAGCAACGTCGGCGTCAGCTAGGTCGAAGTAGTCGTCGCATATCGTGCCCCACACGTAGTTGTGGTAGATCTCCAGGCGGCCTTCAATGTCGGAGGAGCCGCCGACCAGTCGGAGGTCGCCTTCTATTTGTGCCCCTGTGTTCGATATGGACGGGATGGATGCGGATAAGTATGTGTGTGGAGACAGAGAGAGAGAGAGAGAGAGAGGGGGGGAGAGAGAGAGAGAGAGAGAAGGTAAGACAGGTCGGGAGGATAGCAGGAGATGAGAGAAGAGGAAGAGAGGGAGAGAGAAAGAGAGAGAGAGAGAGAGAGAGAAGGTAAGACAGGTCGGGAGGATAGCAGGAGATGAGAGAAGAGGAAGAGAGGGAGAGAGAAAGAGAGAGAGAGAGAGAGAGAGAGAGAAGGTAAGACAGGTCGGGAGGATAGCAGGAGATGAGAGAAGAGGAAGAGAGGGAGGGAGAGGCAGAATGTGAATAAGAATAGGAGATCAACAAAGAATAGGTTGGAGATGGATGGAGAATGAAGAGAGGGGTAGAGGGCAAGAGAAGCGGATGGAGGAGAGAGAGGGTGTGGACAGTTTAGGGGAGCGATCGAGGCAAGGAGAGGAAGAAGAAGAGTTGAGAACGCGATAGTTTTTTTTACATGATATCTTTCACATTTAAAGCTGATTAAATCAATAATGTTGATGTCACGTACGGACCCTGCAGAGACAGGTTTCCATATTAATCTTTCTAGAGAGAGTTTGCAGAACAAGACTTATGCATGCATATCACCCCAATGCATATCACCCCCCCCCCCCCCCCATGTCCTACATGAAATTTCCAGATCGCTTTCAAATTTGCTAAATACTTAACAAACACAAATAATGACAATAAAATGCTTGTACAATCTTCTTAATAAGGGTGAACGTCAACAAAACAGTGCGACACGAATGCATTTACAACAACAGTACTATGCAGAATAATATCAATAATGTAAGCACTTGCTATTTACGTAGACATACTGTAAGTAATATTTTCTGTTCGTCATTCAAAGAAACTTACTATGGGGGTATATACAAGAAAGGGGCTGCCTAGATACATTTGCTCAACCCCTGTCTTGGGAGGATGGATGCCGCCTCTCGCCTTTATCAATCTCTTGATATGCCACTTAGGGTATGTACAGCTATAGTTTACAGGGTTAAAGATAATGCTTGTTCAAATCAATTATCGATACTTAACAGAATACATGCGATAACTCCCTGATTTGTACTTTGATCCAATCCTTGGCTAAAACATTTTTTGTACCAACAGACCAATATCCGCGAGTTTTTCGATTATAGCCGGTGCTCACTCATCAATAATAATAATAATAATAATAATAATAATAATAATAACAACTAGTATTTAGTACGCTCTCCATAATAAACTATTTCACAAATAATAATACATAACGTACAACCGAATTTCATCAAAAAAGGTACGTACACAATGTTTGAAAGGGATAGGGAAAAGAAAAGTGCTCAAGTTAACTATTTAGGGAAGAGGTATGTTTTCAAGAGTTTCTTAAATTTATTGGTATGTGGAATAATTTGCTGCTTTAATAAAAGAGGGATAATTGTTCCATTCTGTGGATGCAGTAACAGTGAATGATCGATCGCCAGCTTTGCTACGGGTCCTAGGAATGGTAAGCAGAAATGGGTCTTGAGAAGAGCGAAGATTAGGGCGAGATGGGTTACGAGATGTAAAGCAATCTTTGATATATTATGTTGGCGTCTGGCCATGGAAGGCTTTAGAACACTCAAACGTAAAATATTCTCAATACTTTTAGTTTTAGTGCCATCTGATTGAACAGACTCTCATCCATAATTCCATTAGAAATATCATGCAGATATCATGGAATCAAAATTGTACTTTTTCTATATACGCTCTATTATTTCCATTCACGTATTGTAATGCTCGCATGTAAAATTTGCCCTAATATGATTATAGTTTCAAGAATTCGCCATCGTGTTCTATATTACTATTTATCTATATGAACTTAGTAAAAGTAAGTAAGTTTCCAACATAACAATTTTGCTGACTATTTTTTTAAAATAAAAACGAAAATAATAATTCGAAGCTTCCGGTAGACATTAAGTAGATATTTCGCTGACTGAGATAATCTTATGAAAGGAGGAATATAGACCCGCGATAATTAGGGAATTTTGGAGTACACAAAATGTTATATTCGTTAATAATTAACTCGGTTTCATACAGCAGATTTGATGAGTGGTTACTTTGATACGACGGCCTTTATCGCTAAAATAGTATAAGGAATATATATATATATATATATATATATATATATATATATATATATATATGCGTCACTGATGACATAATGATTGACACTCTGATAACATGGTTAAATAGTTTTACATTCTTTTAAAGATTTGGCAAGAAATGAAATTCATGTCAAATACAACCATGTATCTAATTATGATTACACGGTGAAAACAATTATTTATCAGCATTTGTTATCGTTATAGATAATGGTAATAAAAGTAGTAGTAGTAGTATAGTTGTAGTAGTAGTAGTAGTATAGTAGTATATAAGTAGTATAGGGTAGTAGTAGTAGAATAGTAGTAGTAGTAGTAGTAGTAGTAGTAGTAGTAGTAGTAGTAGTAGTAGTATAGTAGTAGTAGTAGTATTAGTAGTAGTAGTAGTATAATAATATAGTATAGTATGATAATTAAGATATGTAATGGTAGTAATATTAGTAGTAGCAAAATAGTAGTATAGCAGTAGTAGTACAAACTGTACTAGATTGTAGTGGTAGTACTAGTTTAGAAGTAGGTAGATAGTATTGTAGTAATAATAGTAGTATAGTAGAAGTGGTGGTGGAAGTAGTAGTATAGTGTTGGTAGTAGTAGTAGTAGTAGTAGTAGTAGTATAGTAGTAGTAGTAGTAGTAGTAGTATAGTAGTAGTAGTAGTAGTAGTAGTATAGTAGTAGTAGTAGTAGTAGTAATAGTAGTAGTAGTATAGTCAGGATGAGTATAGTAGTAGTAGTAGTAGTAGTAGTAATAGTAGTCGTCGTATTGTAGCAGTACTCGTAGTGGTAAAGTAGTAGTAGGTATGTTCTGATAAAAAAAAAAGACAAGGCGAAAGGCACAATGAATCCCTCTCCCCCCCCCCCCCATTTTTTTTTTTTTTTTTTTTTTTTTTTTTTTTTTTTTAAATAAATAAATAAAAAACGATTAGAATGATGATCATCCTCTATGGATTTTTAAGAGTAATCTGACGGATACGATCATACCTATGTTTTAATAATCTTCCAATATTTATACATTCATTTTCTGGGAGAAGGTTGTGGTTGGTCGGAAATCTGTTAGGAAAGGCGGATATACATTGGCCCCTTCTCTTTTTTGTATTACGTTGGTGCTCAGAAAGCTTGACCTGATATAAAGCTGAAGCTGAAACTTGAGATGAAGCTGAAGCACAAGCTATATAAGTTTTGTTGTCTGTTTTAGCGACAAAATGCATTTGCATGCAGAAGCGTTACAAGTATACATGTTTTGATCAACAGCCGAAAGCACGACAGCAAGCGTATCTCATCCTTATATCGTCATATTCCTCACCAGAACCGCACACCACACCAATATCGTCCTCATGGGTGCAGCCATCATCATATACCCCCCATCCAGGAGATTGGCATTCGGCTAGGGTCGATTCGAGGCCGGAGCAGTGTACCTCATCCAAAAAGATGAGCTGGGCATCGCGACCGGGTCCGAAATGTCTCGTGACTTCAAGGTGGGCACGCCCGAGTTGCTGACATACGACCGTAGCCTCTGACTTGCCCCATTTATTTTTAGCGCATACCGTGCCCCAGCGATTATCGTGGTAGATTTCGAGTCGCCCCTCGTAGCGATCAACATTGTTTGAGCCCTCAACGAGACGGACATCGCCGTCCATCCAAATGTAATCTGTGTAATACCGAGGCATTTTTTTACTTTCTCGTCTATCATATTCATTCGGATATACTTCAATTCAATTTTAAAATTTGAATTTTCTATATGTATGGTGGTAATTGATTTTTATTTATAAATACGCATGATGACAGGTAAATTGCCCAATATAAGGGAACGAAAGAAGCCATAATAACCAAACGAAATCAATATCATGTATGATTATCATTTTGTCATCAGCGAAATGTACCCATATTTTGTATCCTATTTCTGTTCTTTGTAAACTCTGTCTGAGTCTTTACCTGTATCCATGTTGAACGTACATCGGACAAATAAATATATTGAATTGAATTTTACTGTTAATTATTTTATTTTCTCAGTTTATCTTAAAATTTTTCCATTGGTGGAGGTCCCATAATATAATATTTCATTCACTTGAATTTGAATCTATGGGTTGATGGTTCGAATCCCAACCTGACATTGACGTAGTTGGTAAATCACATTTGCCACTATCTCCACCCAAGTTTTAAATGCATTATTATTCCTTCAAAACACAATCCATCCTCCAAACAAAACATGGAGAATTCACTTTTGACAATGGCAATGCATTTTGCAACTTTTCACCTTTTTTTTCACAATAACAAGAGATAGTTATTGTATCTACGCCAAAACATGAATTGCATAAGTCTTGTTGAGGGGTTTATATACTCTGTTCCTATCACCTCAACATCGGGGTGAATAGGAACACTCGTTATTATGTAATTATGTAACAGATCAAGTCTAATTTTGATGGAATTTCTTTCTACGTGGAAGTGGACATGAGTGCATACAAAATGTACATGAGCAAAAACATTTACCACTGGCCATGTGATTAAGAAAGTTAAGGGAAAATATATCAAAACTGTTCTTCATCTTTTTACGGTAAATTATTTTGTCTTTACAATACCAAACTTTCATTTGTTCATTTATTTTCATCTTCATATAAAAACAATAGATCATTACAATATTATACATACATAAATTAAAAAAATACATGTTAACAGTATCAAAAGAGACCAAATTTACCAGTTGAAAATGAGAACAGGGGAACTAAAATAAGGCCAAAATGTCAAATAATTTCCCTAAAAGTATAATATTATCATTTGGTGTTTTTTCAACTTATTCAGTTACTAACTTGTAAACAAATTAAAAACAAATAGTGTGTAATAAATAAGCCAGTGGAACAGCGTAGTGTAAAATATAATTATGTTTTAAGTCAGTATTTGGACAAATAATAAATTTTCAGATATTTTTTAAATAAAATTTGAACAAACTCCATTCTAACTACTATGACAATGATGATGATGATGATGATGAAGATGGTGATGACGATCATCATGTTAATAATGATGTCAATTATAACGATAACAATGATAACAATAATAATAGTAGTAGTAATAATAATGATAATAATAACGATAATAGTAACAATAATGATAACAATTATAATAATAATAACATTGAAAATAATAATAAATAAAAAAATAACAATACAAGTAATAAAAACAATGATAATGATAGTGACAGTAATAATAATAATAATAATAACGATAATATTGATAATGACATCAATAATAATAATAATAATAATAATAGTAACAATACAAATAGTAGTAGTAGCAGTAGCAGTAGTAAATTAGTAATAGTACTAGTAGTAGTCGCAATAATAATTATAATGATAATGCACATTTATTTTGTAACGCGCCTAATACTGTGATTTAGGCGCCATGGTGCTGTTGTCGTTGCCAAGCAATTAGGCAAAGCATATTTTCCCTAATATATCTTAATTCGTCATGCTAAGTTATTCTCTTGTATATATATATATATATATATATATATATATGCTTCCATTTTCCTTTTATTTATCTGGAAATATATTCACATTTGATAATATTCTAAGCATGGTGCATGTATTTCAGATTTTATGTTGAGTTAGTTTCAATCACAAACTTTCTGACGATGAGAGCATTTATTGTGCTATGTACGTTATTATAGATGTAACTTGTGGATACTATCGATACATCTTACGAATCTCAGACCTTTTCTTTAATTCGTTGCAGTTCCTACTAATCTATACTTACCAACTTGGGCGATGGCTGGTGCAAAAATCATCAAGAAAGTCCATAACATCCTGAGCCTCGTCATGATGTTTTTTCTCGTGTTTAGGTACTCTCTGAATCCTTCTAATTGTACTGAGTTCCCCCCAGAATAAGATTTTCCAAATCTGTTCCGCGTTCGGGCTTGTACGTGCAATATCAGACCAGTTTAGAGCAGTATCCACAACAAAGGAACTGTTTTTCGGTTATGATGTCTTGGATCCTCAATTAAACGAACCAGTTTGTTAGTAGAGCTTCTTTCTTATACCGTGTGCCTCAGAGTTCCCATTGAATACCTTTTACTGCAATTGTTAAAAAATAATATTGTTGTATTTCTCCAAAACGGTATGTTGGAATGGTCCTTTCTTTATGAGATGACTCAAGATGTGTATAATTATTATACACTCTTAATGGTGTAAGCTTGCTTGTATCTTAATCATTAATAAGTTAAATCATCAACGGATGACGTTAAGGTTTTGTTTGCATTAGTGGACCTTTGGACTGGGCAGGTTCGACTAATCATTGATATGTCGTGGACTTCATCAAACCGAATTATTAAAGACCGTCATGAGAGAACAAGAGAGAGGGAGAGAGAGAAAAAAGAGAGGGAGGGAGAGAGGGAGAGAGAGAGACAGAGAGAGAGAGAGAGAGAGAAAGAGAGAGAAGAGAGAGAGAAAGAGAGAGAAGAGAGAGAGAGGGTGTGTGTGTGGGGGGGGGGGGGGGGGGGGGAACGCATGGTACGGTGGGACACCACTCGGACCGCAGTATAGGCCTAAACACGGTGTCAAAGACGATGGCACTTGTGATTATGAGGCAACAGCCCATGAGACAAATCACCCACAAGAACGACATTCTTATATCTTCCCTTATTTATATCTCTGTTTTATCGGTATCGTGGGCTGTCGGTCTACTGGGATGACCCGATTTTGAACTAGACGCAGTGTTCTGGTTCTATTTACTGGGTTTAAATTCGTCTGTTTTTAGTGTCTTTGTGTTCCATTGTACTTTTCGACTAATTCCTCTTCTTTCCCCTGTTTTTCTCTGCACATTTTTCTTCCTACTTCTTCTTTTTATGAATTCTTCTTACCTTCTTTCCAAATTTTAACCAGGGGCTACTCAGTCTGTACTCACTCGCCTATACATGGCTTCTTTTTCCGATATAATGAAGCGATTAGAAGAAGAAGTTGAGGGTCGTAGTGGATGCTGTTTGAGTCACTTTTCAATATTACCGCCATGGATCCCATTAATTGGGTGATAAAAACTGACTTGTGTAGCGCATTTACATTTCATGCATCATTAACACCACCATAACAAAACTTTTTTCTTCAAAAGAGATTTGACCAAAATAAGAATAAATTCAACAAAACAATTTCCGTATAGCCAGAGTTTGATTTTTTTTTTTTTTTTTTTTTTTTTGGGGGGGGGGCACATACATGTAATTGATCGACGTCCTGGGGAGGGGTCTAAACAAGTTCAACCGATCTTTGAAAAAAAATAGGGGGCACGGGGGGCACGTGCCCCCCCCCCCCCCCCCATTTTTTTTTTCTTCCAAGATCTACGGGCCTGCCTAGGACTTTTTTAGCACAATGGCAGCACATTAATGGCGTAAGGCCGATTCTTGAATAGGATGGCATAGAAAGGGATAAACACTAGGTCGCATTTAATACCTGTCATAACTCTAATCATTATATTGGAGAAGTGTTATGACAATGTGACAATTCGTCGCTGTTTTCACGAAGTGACGGTAGTGAAAAAAAATTGCATTCACTTTGCGTTACGATTTTCCTCACTACCGTCACTTCGTGAAAACAAGGACGAATTAATGAAAAATATTTAAGTGGAGTGTTAAGCATGTAATACGACTGGTCAGGGTGCACCCATCCCACATAATGCTGAGAAGAGATAGTTATAAAGCTGTGATAATACACATACTTTAGTAGCACCCTTCTCGAGTATGCCTCATGATATATATATATTGGGTTTAATATTCATGAAAACCATGCCTCAAATGAATATCTGCTGGTAAACACATTTCTTAATATGATTGTATAAGCCAGGCGCGTACGCAGTGGGGGGGGGGGGGGGGGGGGTTTAACCCCCCTCATTTTTTTTTAAATTGTCGTGGCTGAGTCGTTGCGAGAAAAAAAAATCGGCGCGATTTTCAAATTTTAAAACACCCCCCTTGAAAAAAATCCTGCGTACGCCACTGGTATAACCCATTATGGATAAGATATCCAAAGTCGCATCACTACTTGTACATAAATTATATCTGATATACATGAAGTGGACACAATCAAACTTGGAATATCCATACTATTAAAAGATAATTTTAAAAGGTAAACTAAGTATTTTTTTTTTAATGGCAAGTTAATGTAAAGGTAAACCTGATATTAATGAACTGATGGATAAAAAACTTGTCCTATCAAATCGAATCAAGTAAAATAATTATGCAAAGTAACGTGGACTTGATAAACAGGGTCGATATAAGCCCATTAAAGATAAGAATGAGAGGGAAATATGCGTTGCAATGGCAATGAGATTAAATATTTCTTTCCCACATTCTCCAGCCACAAATGCAATTTCCTACACTAACCAAATTCCTAATTTCAACCTTGAACCAAACAATTACTGACCTATATTTAACTCTAAAACTTACCCTAAAACATTTATTGTGTAGTTGTAATTGTGGATGTAGATTGTAAGATGCTCTAGTAGAATGCATAGTTTCAGTATTTAAAAATCGGAAATCTTCTTCCTTCATTTTTCCATTTTCTCGCAGATTATTGCTATTATTTGTTTTATTGTTTTATTTATTTATTTATTAACAGGGTAGCCCCATCAGTAGTTCAAATACTGTTATACTTAATTGATATACTGTTAATTATATACGAGAGCTAGAGAAATCATTACTGCTTCATATATAGAGAGTCATTGATTTAAAGGGAATGTGAGATGTCTCTCTCCCTGGAAATCTGATTAGAAGGGGTCGTCGCCTTCTCCTCCAAAATTTAGAAATCTCCAAAAAAGTTTCTAAATTAACGATTTAAAACTGTCTAACCCAATTTAGAGGATGGAGAAAGGATTTAAATATGTCTGTTTAGTTAAAAATGTTCAAACGACGCGAATTACTTGCTCGGTCGCTGCACTCCCTCGCAAAGTGCGTCGATAGAATGAAAAGTTGCATTTTCAGTTCAACCCAAAGAAAATAGTCATAATAAATATCTGTGCCCAAGTTATTATAATCATAAATTGAAAAATGCTTCCTCGTGCTTTCTGTCACAGACGCACCTTTGAGGAATATGTATTTCCGAGTGCCCTTTTATTTGTATACGGGCAACTCTTTTGAATACTTCTTGATAAAACATATTTTGAAACAAGCACTATCATCAAATAAACTTGAAGACAAAAAAAGTGAAATATTAGTCAAACAGATATGGGCGGTATTTGGTAAGTATTGAAATCATATCTTAATTTCTGCATTGCTTTCATACAAACAAATCAGCATATTTTTGGGGCAAATTTTTGTACGGATAATTTTGCACTGATCTTTTCACCTATAGTGTAGTCATCATTGGACACTTTCAATATATTCCTGGTTTCTTTGATTGTACAGTTCTGAAATAGGATCTCTTCTCGATCATAGTGGGGCGCTGCGCCCCTCCCCCAGAACTGAAAATATGTTCTGTGCCCCCCTTCCCCCTTACGATCTGTTGTCAATATAGGCTGACAATAAGCGTATCATCGGAGAGAGTCCATTTTCTTTGTGGAGGCATAACAAATATAAATTCAAAATCTTCCAAGAAAGGCAAGAATGCTAGGTAAAGTATCGCAAATATTATAGCTAGGCTAAACTCTATAATGATACTATGCCCACTGTGCCATACAATAGCTATAGATAAATAAAAGTAAAAAATAATCCCAGTTTCTAAGATACTTACGTGCAGTTTGATCTTTGAAAAGTTTTTGACAGGCAAGAAATTACCCATAGCGTGCTCGTGGGCACAATTTGGATGGGGGACTTGCTCCTATGACCCCTCTAATCTCCCCCCCCCCCCCCCCCCCCCGCCCCGCCCCCGATTCGATTCAGTCACATGTGCACAACACTACAAGTACCAGCAGAAATTTACATCGCTCGCTCGGATCGGGTCACGATCACGTCGTGTACGTATACAGTGTACCTACGGGAGCATGGAGGAGACCAACGCCAGAACTTTCGGGGAAGGTGCTATGAATATTTTGTCATGCTGGACAACAGTTTTCACCCTATTTTTGTGTTTGATATGCTCAGAAGCGTTTACAGATGGGTGGTAGGTATCATTCTAAGCACAATTTATTCAACTTTGCACCTTAGTCAAGGCTATAGGCGGTAAGATAGACCGGACTATAGACCCAACAATAGTGTTAATAAATAATAATATACCTAGAAAATTATTGAAATTTGTTAGACTCTGAACTCTCTGTTTTTACTTTTTAATTGCACAGCACCAACTGCTGCACTGCACATGCCAAGAGCACCTTGCCAGACATTCCCACTTTAATTTCATATTCTGACTAATATATAGATCGATCCTGTCGAGTACATACCATAGACAATAGTAGTACTAAATAAAAGAAGTGATAACAAGTTTTGGGGATGTAGCCCCAGACCTTGATAACTGTGTATGTTGGTCATCACTTTTTTCATTTTCCAAAAGAAAGAAAAAAAATAGTGAGTTCCTGCTCCATGAAGTGTGAAGAAGGTTTTGACTTTCGAGTCCTGTAGTTTAGCAATGATGTCTTGTGCATGATAATGCCCAGACGGGTGTCGGAGCTGCCAACCTTGGATGACCAAAAAAAGGAACCATGGGCATGGCATGATCACTCCAGCAAAGCATAGAGAGTCATAGACCGAAAGCTTCAGTCTCTGATATCGACGGTTCACGGTTGTTCCGCTGAGATTGCATCTGGCTCCTCTGACCGCCTCTGTATATGGGGAATGTCAACAAATGTCAGTTTTATTAAAGAAATGATCCATGATATCGGACAGTTATTTCTGTCTAAGAGAGTCAATGCTAATGCGTATTGACCTCTAGCACTGCATAGGCCTACTTGCTGTGAGGCAGGTATTAAATACACAAATATACACACCACACAATATTGTATTGACTGCACACACCGTTTGGGCCGATCGGCAAATTTGACACTAGACTTACAATTTGAATTTTTTAATTATTCTTTTTAACATCAGTAAGTTGAACAAAATGTATTTTACTGCTATTTAGGTGTCATCAATTGTCACTAAACTAAAGTACCGATTTTGAGTGAAATCAGTTGAGTTTTGTACAGTGGTGTTTGAAATGTTGAGAATCAAAAGCACAGCTTTTACTACACAGCCAGGATAGTAATGCACCTATGTGTAGGCACTGGGCATGATGGCAAAAAAAAAGGAATTCTAAGCAACAAAAAGGAATTTATTAAAATGGAACTTACAACCACGCACGACAAACTTCCAATGCAGAAATGTCTATTCCTCATGCTGGTTTTTCCATATTAGGACCTATAGTTTATTTAGACTTCTAGGTATTTTGTTGTTGTTATTTTTGTATTATCAGCGTTTCATTCTTTTTGAGAATATTTTTCTCTTCAAGTGTGTTTTAACGATAGTTTTCTATTGAATTTGTGATCAAAATAACATTTTACGGCAGTTGTTTGACGTGCGGTAACTATGTAAAAAAAAAAAATTATAAAAAATTATTTAAAAAACATATTTTATGAAGAAAAAACGTAATAATGTAATTTGGAGGAAAAAACAGAGTATTTCCTGGAAAAACAAAATGGTTGGCAGCTCTGTATAATATAGTGAGGCACTTCTGGGATGACTTGATCTTCAGACCACTTCCATATGGTCTTCCTCTCTTCTTTGGGGATCTTTTTGTTGTTGATTGCCAGGATTGCACTCTTGCAGGGAATAATTTTCCTCAAATATTTTGATTAGCAATTTCAGCTGATGGATAAATATTTCAAATGAAATTCTGTACATTTCTATGGAAAAAAACTGCTACACAAACAATATTTTGTATAGCAGTCATGCAAAAATGCATAGCAAATTGCGATGCGATACCAGGAAAATTATTCCCTGTCTTGGTTGGATTGGTTGGATTTTCATTTTGTAGCATAGTGGTGGTTGATTGAAAGCGTTTGCTGAAATCTGAAGTTCACCTGGGGAGTTGGCCAACAGGGTGACATCATCGGCAAAGAAAATCACTCCAGAGTATCTCTGATGGAATGTGCAGCTAAGCCAGCCAGGAGGATTTTAATTAGTTCATCTAATCAAGAGTATGTACAGTGAAGGGGAGAGGATACTGCCCTGTCTTACACTGTTTTTTAGGGGGATGGGGGCGGCTTGTTAATCCTTCCCGTAGCACTTTACTTTCAGCTCCTTGATATGATGCAGCCAGTAATGCTTGTATGCTGGGATGCACTTACTTTTAGAGGAATTAAAACTTATCAATGGTGCTTAATAGTGCTAGTGCTTAACATAAAAAACTTCAGGCAAACACAGCCAGCTTTTGTGCAGGCACTAAAACATTAGCATGTCTTACTTTTGATTGTTCATCATAAATCATGACATACTTTCAGAATACCACCCCTGTATTAATTAAATGATAGTGAGAATGAATGATATCTTCCATTTTGCAGGGTGACATCATCGGCAAAGAAAATCAATCCAGAGTATCTCTGATGGGAATGTGCAGCCTAAGCCAGGATTTTGATTAGTTCATCTATCCAAGAGTATGTACAGTGAAGGGGAGAGGATGCTGCCCTGTCTAAAACTGTTTATGAGGGGGACAGGGCGGCTTGTTAATCCTTTCCATAGCACTTTACTTTCAGCTTCTTGATATGATGCAGCCAGTAACGCTGTATACTGGGATGCACTTAATTGGGTAGCTCTGAGTTTCTGGAAGAGGCCATTGTGCCACACACTGCTGAAGGCTCCCTGAACATCAAGTAGAGCTATGAATGTGGGTCTCTTATAGAATGTGTCGAGTTCAATTATCAGCTGGAGGGTTGTTTAGGCTGTGATCATATGCAAGATCTGCCTTTTTGGAATCCGAATGGGAGCTTATCAAGGGTGTTGGATATACATGTACATGTATGATTGAGTGGTAGTTCAACGTGTGGTTTGAGTAGGAGTTCGAGGAGTGTAGATAGGCTTGAGATTCCCCCTATATTCCTGGAATCTGCATGGGTTTGTCTTTCCCTTTATGAATGGGTAGTATCAGGGCCTACTATACGGGTAGGCCTAGGGGAATGTGGGCTGTTTGAGGCAGGCATTGTAGAGGAGGAGATAGATAGAATCATGTGCTCAGGCATGAGTTTCTCTTGTTTTCAGCATCCTGATAGCAGTTTCTATGTGTCTTGAGTTGAAGTTGGAATTGGCAGATATTAAACTGCTTCCGAAGCAAGCTGACTGAGATTGAGAATGGATGTTGTGAAGGATGCTTCTTACAGTGTGTGCTGTTAGTTGATGAAGAATAGGAAGATGATGCTAGGACTATGAAGTTAATTAAGGATAGGTGATATCAATATCATATTTCACATTGTTACAGTTCCAACTCATGCATTGTAGGAATCCCCCCCACCCCCCATTTACAATTCGACCTCTTGCATTGTAGGAGTGCCCCCCCCCCCCCCCGATTCTCTATGACAATGGCTGGACCCAAACAATGGCATTTTATTCATAACAGATTTCTTTCTGGCTCTACAGAGCTGAGAAACAATGAGAAATCTTAATTTTTATGATTCTTTTAATTTTTTTCTTCTAATTACCGGTACATGATCTTTCTGATTCTGATGCAATAAATCCATTCATTTATGGGAAATTTATAACATTTAGAACATTGTTGGAAATGTATTTCAATATAGTATATTTTCATAACAAGCCATATGTAATTTTGTAAGCCTGTGTCTATTACAGGTCCCCCAGTGAAGATGTGGTTACACCATATGAGTTTGGCAAACATGGCTCCCCACGCTCCCATCGACAGATACGGGATTGTCAACCGATCAAGTATGACAACGTGACTCATCACACGCAGAAAGCGCACGACTGGGACCAGAACGGAAGGGTTCCCTACCCCATAACCGATCTGAACTACTTTTACGATGACCTCCCATTTGGAGAGCGAGCTCCGGGACACATCGTGTGGGTAAAGAGTCCTGCCAGGACAGTCTCAGTCCTGGAGCCCTTTGATTCAGGAGGTTGCACCAATCATCACAGGGCCACCGTTGATACCTCTGCAAAGCAGGAGAACTGCCTAGTGGCCGTCAATGCAGGATATTTCAACACAAGAAGCGGGGATTGCTATGGAAACGTCGTGAGCAATGGAAGGCTTGTCCAAACAAATGGAGGATTGCAGAATGCTCATTTTGGTATCAGGGCTGATGGGACGCTGGTGTTTGGGTGAGATTTATTTATATGAGACTTAATTCTGGATATATTCATCAAAAAGATTGAAACCAACAGAGATGTTTACAAGCATTGAGCTAATCAAAATATTCCCATTTCACTTACATTTCATATTTCTCTAGAATGGCCTGATGTACATGTACAATCATAGTTTGATAAGATATTGATGTGTCATTTAAATCAACAATTAGGGGATTTGACTGAAAAGGACTTGAAATATATTGACATTGTAAGCTCTAATTAAGGAACTAAATTAATGTTAGAAGGGATTAAAAAATATTAAAAAACTCGCGTCTGCCGCTAATCATGATTGCGTTTTAATACAATTTCGTCCAGGATCTGTTTTTAGTCTTCACAAATACAAACTCCGACCAACACTGGCCCGGAACCGGACTGGAAGACCAAACTGGAAAAATACTGGGACCCGGCCCGGCCTGACTTCCACCACTGTATAACTCTGGATGAAATTTATTGGAAACATCATGAGTGAATATTAAAATGTCTTATGTAACAGGATATTAGAAAGTAATCCCCCATCTATTGTTTTGATTTTGTTCTACCTACCCATAGGTATTTATCAGAAGAGGATGTCTTGCAAAAAGAGAATCCATTCGTCCAGCTGGTGGGAGGAGTTGGTTGGTTGCTAAGAGATGGTGAAATATATGTGGAAGAAAGCAGGAAAGCAGAATGCGGAGATGTAGAGGAGTCAGGTACGTGATAACCATAGCTAGCATAGTAGAGATAGTAATGTCATAGCAAATAGTGTATGTTAATACACTGTAGGTCAAATTTTTGGTGCACCAAAATTGTTCCTTCCCATAGAGATTGTATTTTGGAGGGAATATTTTGAGCTAGATAAATTGACCTGTAAATGTAAATGTATGCTTGAGTCACAATCATTTATCTTAAGATATATTCTTTTCTTATGATATTTTCAAAATTTGGAACAGCAAATGTTTTCAAAAGAACCATTTTAACCATCTCAACTAGAGCAGATGCTTCGTAGAGGGGTATGGGTCAAAGTCTTGTGTGTGGGCAAGTCCTAGATATTTGATGTGATACTGAATATTTTTAGTATATACGATGATTGTCTCAAGTGAAGAGCCCTACTAGCTTGGATTATACCAAACCTGAAGTAAACCAATGATACATTTGTTGTTAAAGTATATTCAGATCTCCAGACTACTTGGCAATGTTACCTTGGATTTGCCTATTTCTGAAGCCCCATGGGGGCAAATTGCCCCAAGCCCCTGTATATTTTGATCGCTAGTAGATGAAGATCATTGTATTGGAATGGAAAGGGCAAAGCAACATATTGTTTTCTGTCGCTTTTTTATCTTTTATTGATATTTTGGAATAAATTTGTACCATTGCCCCCGCCTCCCCCTCCCCCCCCCCCAAAAAAAAATAAAAAAATAAAAAAAATAAGTAAGACGTGAGTTATCAGTGTGTCAAGACAAAAAGAAAGAACGTGAGATTTGGTAGTGCAATTTTTTATGTAATAGACAAGAGAATCTAAGCATTTTTTACTAATCATATTTCACCTGACCAACTTTATCTTTAGCACTGCTCATAATGCCAAGGGAGTATTTTATCAAACCGGAACGGAAACTTGTTTGATCAGTTTTATGGCATGCTCCTGCAACTATTGCTTGACAATCAGTTTCCCTCACCAACCAAATTCCTATCTTTTACCCGGATCCAACACTCTAACCTCAAACCCATTATCAACCCTAACCCCTTATACTTTTGATGAAATAAAGCCTGGAGCAATTGTTACTGGAACAAATGAATTACATCACTTTTTCATGTCATTTCTCCATTCCTTTGTTTGTGCAAAGTCAACCATGCAATTCTTTTTCTAATCCAATTGGCGTTCAACCTGAGGCCATTTTCTGAAAACTGGTATCTTTAATGTGAGGTAACATGATGTGAATGATCGTAACAAATTTTAAGTTTAAGAGGAATTAAAACTTATCAATGGTGCTTACATAGAAACTTCAGGCAAACACAGCCAGCTTTGTGCAGACATTAAAACAATGGCAAGTCTTAATTTTGATTTTTCATCATAAATCATGACATACTTTCAGAATACCACCCCTGCAGTGAGAATGAATGATATCTTCCATTTTACAGGTACTGTTGATGCATTCTTTGACATGTTATCAGCCAGAGTAGCTGTAGGCAGTGATGATGAGGGAAACCTTGTCATTGCAGCCATAGATGGGCAGAGCAAGGTCAGGGGGTAAGGCTTGCAAATTTCATTTTCAGAAGAATGTAGGGTTCACTTCTTTATCCATCTCAACCATCAATCTGGACGTAATTGCTTCACAAAAATGTTATAGATTCATGTAAGCTGACATCCAATTGAAGCGTATGCTAATTTGATTACTACATTATGTGTTTCAATAAAATGTGGGCAAACTTGTACTTAAATTTGTGAAATGATACTCAGAACTCCTTTTAATCCCTATTGCTCCATTTCTTTAATTATCAACAGTTTGTTTCCTTGAGGTTATTTTAAAGCAATGTATTTTATTTTCCAAGTGGATCTAGAATAATGATGATTGATAAAGATAAGGATAGTCAGGTGATGGTTATGTTGTAATTGAGTTGAGGACTTATACTGAGATACTGAGATTATTCACATCCCTAGGTGATACCTCAGTCCCAATGCAAATCCAAAAGCACTCCTTTTCCAAACTGACTGATTTATGGC
The DNA here is from genome assembly GCF_000002235.5 of Strongylocentrotus purpuratus. NCBI lineage: Eukaryota > Metazoa > Echinodermata > Echinoidea > Camarodonta > Strongylocentrotidae > Strongylocentrotus > Strongylocentrotus purpuratus. The sequence goes on from NW_022145614.1 coordinate 23,325,443, forward strand.
TGTTACGGAAATTCATATTTTTTGTTCGGTCTGGTATCCCTATCATTGCAGGGAAAGTGTTGCTTTACAACTTCTTTTCTACCTTTTTTCATCTAATAATTTCACCAAAAAAAGCTTGTTATATCCCATCTAGTTTAACAACCAAATTTCTAAACTCGATTTATGATTGAATCTTCAGGGTCTCAATGTCATCTTTTGCATCATGGCTTCTCTCTCACGGAGTAAAAAATGCCATAAATCTTGATGGAGGGGGATCAGCTACTTATGTGATCAACGGAACGATTGCCAATAATCCATCAGATCATTGGTGAGTTGCTTTGTTTTTCATTTCCAATCATTCCTGGGCCTTATTTCAGAAAACTGTTATGAATAACAAGTTACGGTACCTTAACTGTTATCATCTACTAAAGTCATTGCATTCATTTGGCCGGGAGCAAATCTATCATAGAATTTTAGCATTTGTCATTGATAAGAAGTTGTATATAACATAGGGCCTTCAGTAATGAATAAGCTCACAAATGTGTGCGATTTAGTCTTGTTTTCAATGCCTTTTCTGTGGTATAATTAGTGTTAACAGGCCCCTTTTGTTTGTTCAATTTGTCATGTCCCCTGCTTATTACTGTCACTTTTTTTGTAATTACTGTAATTATTTTGGGTTATCTAAAATGTATATAAAATTTATATTACAATGGAATTCTGCATAGCCCCTAAAGATTCATGAAGTATCATGTCAACGCTCAACCCCACCCAACCCCCCCCCCCCCCCCCCCCTCAAACAAAAATGAAGGAACTACTTGCCACTGAATCAAGGAAAGAGTAAGTTGGTCTAGGAGTACCTTCACTTGGTCAAATCTTTGTCTTTGCCTACAAACTTGCTCTGGCAGACCCCGGTTCGAAACTGAGTCATGTCTTTCGGAATGTGACATTAGAGGTCGGTCCCCAGACGTAAATAATCATATCTAATTGAGACGTGTCTGTCAAAACCCAATTATACACACAAGCTCCCACTGTCACGTCTTGGCATTATAATTTAAACCTATGGCACTGTACATGTATTACCAATCCCAGTTTTTACATACCTGGTAGCTATCCTGAATTTCTTTTAAAGTCGATCATGTTTTCAGAGTAACTGTATTATAGGTGTCAGATTTGCCTATCTCTAATACACACAAAGGTATAATGTAGGTTTATGGATGCCAATAATTAAGGTATCGTAAATCATAGCTTTGAAATACATAACTACACTGCATATTCCGGTAACTCTCTTATACAGTCGAGACTCCGCCTTCCGATGTCCCAGGCAAGTATCCACCATCGTCTGTGTCCATGAGCCGAGATGCGATCCCAGGGACTGTAATAACCATGGCGACTGCATCCAGGGAGAGTGCAGTTGCCATGCCAACTGGCATGGGCTGTCATGTGACCAGCTACAATGTGGAGATCATAACTGCAGCGGGAAAGGCATTTGCCATGGAAGTATGTCTAATTTTGGTCAACACAGGATTTTTTCTGTTTAGAAAAGGATAAAGTTTCTGTCCACAACCTATGGATAGCAAACTTTGTAAACAAAAATTATCTTGTAAATGGTAGAAAACATTTTCTTGAAAAAAATATGTAAATCGATTAAATTCATGAACAAAACAATTGAATAGTTGCATGTTTATATGAAATCACATTTTTCTTTCAAGAGATTCATTGAATTTGTAGAGTTAAATACAATAATTTTCTGATGACACAATCAACTTTGTTTTATGTTCTGAGTGAAGACTACTGGTAGTTGGGGAAATGGCAGTCTGACAGTCCAAAAGATATGATTGGGTTACCAGATAATTTGTTCCTTCGAAACAATATTTGCAAGATGAATATCTATTTCTTCTTGACAAGTATATTCAGTTTACTTCTTTTTTTCCCCCCTTTTTTTTAAGTAAGTCGATTATAGGGTGTTCTTCTTTGAATTCAACTTTCAGAATTCTTTATCACACCACAGATGGATGCCGTTGTGATGTGGGCTACTTGCCCCCTGATTGCACAAGGACTTGCCCTAGTGGTTGGTATGGCCAGGACTGTAGCTATCATTGTGACTGCCTTCATGGATGGTCATGTGATCCGGTCAGCGGAGAATGTGCTTGTCTTCCCGGATACACTGGCAAATACTGCCAGGATAGTAAGTTTTTTGTAAACCAAGTGGCTTCTGTAGTGTTGTAGCAACAAAGCAAAATATCAGAAAATATGATTGCGTATGCATCCCATTTTGTTGTTGTTGCTGTTTTAATTTGTATGTTTGTTTATTTTATAGCAAAAGAATCGGTCTGTTAACCTTTAATACAAAGTGTATTCTCATAAAACCTTTTAAAAATTTTGTTTCACCAGTTTGTCCATTATAGGGCTCAGCAAATGACATTATTTGTATCAAGATATTTATTTTAAAAAGGAAGCTGAACTGAAAACGACTTTTTGCTCCTTGTGATCACGTACAATGTATACAGGTAATCCCTAGGTGTCTGGATCAAAATTCTGATTAGTTTAAAATCACTAAAGATTGCAAACTGGATGACAAAATAAATTGCTGAACTTGTTTTCCTTGCCAGTTTGTGCCATTGGATATTATGGACCAGGGTGTTATGAGGAATGTGAGTGCAGCAATGGTCTCTGTCCTTGTCATCACATAACGGGCTCCTGCATGATCTCACACAATGACTCCTACTATGGAAGTATTCTCAAAGGTATGGTTACGTACATGTTGTTTGTATTTGATGAAAGATTATGAAACAGGATAGTCAAACAGGGATGCTTAGGGGGCTGTTAAAGGGATCCGGTAACTTTGTCTTAGATCCTTTAAAAAAATCCTTGATTTAGCTCATGCTGCAATGTTAATTATAAACCTTTAGGTCAGTCAGGAACCCCATGACTTTTACAACCCGATCGCCTGTCTGATTATCAAGATATTTATGATTGAAAATCGAATTCAAATTTTGCGTTTGCCAAATGGTTTTCATAACACTACAGTCTATTGGGGAAAACGAGTATGGTAAAACTGGTCACTTAAGGTTTTTATTTTTTTGAGGCACTTCTTGATCATTTGAAGCGCAATTTTTTTAGGGCTTCAATATAACACCATATCACAGACACTGATTACACATAGGGCCGCGCATCTCAGATTTAAAATTGTTAAACATTCCCTTTAACTCTTTAATACATGCCATACAAATCATCTCCTTGTGTGTAGGCCTATCATGTGATGGATAGACCAAAGGTTTCAAGATTATTTGACTGTTTCCAGAGCCAGACTAATCTATACAGTTAAAAGGGCTGTCATGGAGCGAATCTAGACTGGAAATGGGTAATATTGCAAATGCAAAGCCATAGTGTTGCACAAAGCAATCCTTCCCTCACTTGGTACATATTATGTTGTGCAAAAACGTAAGATTGGCAAACAAGTGACCATGCAAAGAGGCGGAGACAGCAACCGAGGTGTTAAATCACCAATATGTGGGCAGCTGGGAGGTAGTTATCCGATTTGTTCATACCTTTTCTGGTATGCGCAAAAGGAGTTTGACAAGAAACATCTGCTGTTTGGCAAAATTCAGCCTGTATTTCAAACTTGTTAAAAAGTATATAACCCAACCACTTTAAATTATATGGCTATTTGAGATTATTAACCGTATCAGACATCTGAGCTTGGCAATTTTTAAATGTTATTGCCCTCAAGGTTTAATGGATAAGCCAACAAAACTACAGGCGAAATAAAATATTATTGACCGCTCAGAAAAGTAAAAGGGATTTTGTGTGTAATTTGCCAGTCAATAATATTATACAGTTACCCAATAAACAAATATTATTGCCCGATCTGAAAAGTCAATGGCAAAATGTGTGTTAAACTAGCGGGCAATAATGTAGAGCGAATTTTTATTTTGATTACGCATCTATTACGCTTATGAGAAAACACACACTCTATTGTGACGTAATAATCACACCCAAGGCACACTGTTTGCAGTGTATCCAAAAATTTGTCAAGCACTGGATGCACAGTGCTGGTTTGACAATGTTTTTGCAACTTTTCATGCTAGGAAACCCTCTGCAATGTAGGTTACTGTGGTTTACATAATTCAAGAGTATGATAGTAAGCGTATGGGATTAGCATGAATGTAGCAATACGGGCACAGTGGTAGTGTAGTATTACATTCAGCGCTCAAAATACACGGGGGCGGTGGGCGATTCACCCCCGTAAGCTACAAAATCGCCCCCCGTCTGGTTGCTCACGGGGGCGATTGCAAAATTAAAAATCGCCCCGGTAGAATTATAAAATAAAGATAATCTTTTCTGTTATAACTTTAACACAATATTGAGTTTCAATTTTCAAACCTTAAACCAATGAAATGGAACTAAGATTAGCGTGCAAGATTTCTCGTTTTATGAGTAGGTCTATTATTACCGATTCAGCTCGCAGTGCAGTGCCGCCGTCAGCAGTGGTTATAGGCCTACTGCGCCGTTAGTAGCGGTGCGTATGCACGCTGCCGCGCCATGTCTACTGGAGCTGGAGGCGATCGGGCAAGGGCAGAAACATGGTCATGGCCTGGAGAAGTTTTTCGTTGTCAGCAAATAATGAACCTCGACCAGTAAATCAATATTAGGGACTTTTAGATTTGCACGATGAGAACGTGGACTGCAACGTGTGACCTCCTTTTAAGGTCGCTGCCAGTGCTTAAAAGGACGTCACATGTGATTGCCAGTGCCTTAAAAGGACGTAACACGTCCACGTCCACGCAAATCTAAAAGTCCCTTTTGAGGAGAAGAGGAAGACCAAAATGTCGTGGAATCAGGTGCGGCGATTTCTGTTAATGACCGGGGGGGAACGAAATGCGAATTTTTTTTACGAGGATGTTATGCGAGGGAGCGTAGCGACGGAACGAGATTTTTTTTGCAATTTTATTAGTCTAAACGCTGCACTCTTGGGCCTTCCAGAGCCTAAAAGTGTGTTGCAGTCATTATTCAGTATATGCTATATAATGTGGGGTTGTTTAGCTGTATGGTTAGTACTCAAATGAAGACACATAGAGAAACATCAGAGTTAGGTTACAATCCAGCATGCCTGGTTATATTGTGTATAGAAGAGCCCATACACCACAGTGTACATTAACTGTGTGTATGTGTGTATAGCATGTAGCATTGAGTCAATGTATAAGATCACATATTATATGCTATACAATTTGTTTTGCACTTTTTCAAATTTCCAGGGGGGGACAATCCCCCCTAACAAATTTGAGGGGGGACGTGTCCCCCCCCCCCCCCCGTCCCCCACCCCCCCGTCCCCCCCCCCCCCCCCCGGGATCGCCGCCCCTGCGTGGAATGATATGGTAACATGGGCAGATCTACGGCGGGGGGGGGGGGGGGGGGGATAGGGGGTTTAACCCCCTCCTCCCACCCCCCCCCCCCCCTTGGGCTGCCAAGTGAAAATGTGATATTAAAGCGGGGGGGGGGGGGGGGGGAGGGGGATTCTGGAGAGGAGGACTACTAATCTATTTTATTTTTTTCAGGGGGCGGGGGGAAGTGAAGCGCCGTTTTAGCATGACTTTCTTTTTAACTCTTACTTTCACCTATCTCAGATAACCCTAAGTTTTTGGTTGCTGCTTTATATGTAGTTGATAATGCATGATTAAAATAAAGAGAAAGAGAGAGAGAGAGAACCACCATCATTTTGCAATGGTTCAGGGTTCATGTAATGTACATTTGAAACCATTTCTTAGCGTCTCAACCCTAAAAAAATAGCAAAACTATTTTTGATTCATATTCAATGTGGTATTTGTATAGAGGTATTCCAAAATGACATTCTGATAATCAACATTTGTTCTGGTATCATATGTATATACGCATAATACAACTGATCTTTATGATTTCTTAACGTGACATAGCTTCTTCTCCCTCTGCAAACAAAACAGAAAACAAGGTTATTTAATAAAAGGACCATGCGACAAATAATCATTGTGATTCAGTTGACGCAAGGATTTTTTTGAATAAGCAATGCTTTTCACCAGAATCTTCTTTGTAAAAACGACTTTTACAAATCTCAGCCATGCAATTTTGCCACTGTGCTGTAAGATCACTTTGAGATTAGGAGAAGTGTATTATGTAATGGGTATTTTAAATTGAATGGAACGTCTCAACTCAGTAAGCATGGCTGAGATTTGTAAAAGTTGTTTTTACAAAGAAGATTCGGGTGAATAGCAGTGCTTATTCAAAGAAATATTCGCATCAATTTGAATCACAATCATTATTTGTCGCTTAATCCCTTTTAATGACCATGTTTTCTTTTTCGTTTGCAAGGGGAGAAGAAGATTTGTCACGTTAAAGACATCATAAAGATCAGTGTTGTATGCGTATATATTATATACACAGGCCAGTAACAGCTATGTAGCTTGTAAATTTGTAAGAGGGAAAATGCTGATTGAAATGATAATGATGAAATAGCAAATAATTGAGGAGTATCATAGGTACCAATTCAATGGATATTTGTATAAAAAAGAGCCCCCGCCAGTAATAAAAGAGCCCCCCGTGGACAAAAAAATTAATTTGAGCCCTGATTACATTTGTATGTACATGGACATTTTATTCGTTTTTTAACTTCAGTTGGGGAGTGCCTTGCCAGCAGAATCATCCAAGATGAAGGACTGGTTCCTGACAAACCTCTCTTAGAGGACCAACTCACGGTGCTTCTCATCATAGCAGTTGCCGTGGCAATCGTCAGCATCCTCTGCAATTTCATCTGCTTGTGTTTTCGCTGCTCCTGCAAGTGCGCCACCTTGTCATGTGACAATGGCTATAGCGTCTCAAGGAAACATGTCTACCATCAGCTAGGCAATGAAGAATACACGGAAGAAGAAGATAACCTTTGACCGTGAATTGACCTCTGAACTTTACATCTCATATTTTCTTTCACTTTTTTTTGGTTGATTTTTGCACATTGATGAAAAAAGTTGAAAATGGTGTCAAAATATCTATATGAAGTTTATATTAACATTATTTGAAACCCTTTTTTGCCTTTATTTATACTGCAACTTAGGTTTTGAAAATGTTGATTTTCACTTGCTACAATTGAAAGTATTGGTGCAAAAATGCAGTTGAATAAGAATGCACTTCCAATTCAGATATATGTTTCAAAGACTCTGTCTGACAGTTAGTCTACATTTTTCATTTTGTTAATTTGTATATTTATGCTATACTCGGGTGCTAAATAGTGACAGGTCTACAAGAACACCTTTTGTGCAATAATAGATTATATTCTTACAATCTTGCATTTTATTTGTGTTAATTTTTGGCCTTGGGTCAAATAGTTTGGTCACAATGCTGTAAAAAGGTGATATAATATACAACATGTACTTTTGTTCAAAGGTAGGTGAAAAATTTGGTGTGTGGTTTATTTTGTTGTGTTTAAATATCTACTCAACCAAAGGAATGATTTAATAAAATGTTATTCAGTACTTGGCCATGAGCATAGCTTGGGGGAGGGGGGGGGGGGGGGGGGCAAGGGAGGTCATGCACCCCATCCTTCTTTCTTTCATTTTTGTTTCTAGTAAAAGGGATTCAATTTGCAGGTTTGCAGCCTATTTCTGGCCATATGTTCTGATTAAAAATATAAAAAATAAAATCAGTTTTAAGGTTGTGCCCCCTCCCCTTCTCTATCTGTTGAGAATTCCAGGCTACACCCTTCCTTCTTACTTTTCACTTGAACCAACATGCACCTCATATATTTAGAAAATTAGTACTATTTCTTTTAAAACTATTTTCAGGTAAGATCTATGTACATCATGCATATGTATAGGCTATAATTTTTATGTATAGTCACTATGAACATGACTGACAAAGAGAGCGGACAAAATATACAGTTCCTCAGGTAGACAAAGGAACATCCCTTCACTGCTATTATGTAAAAATATGTAGAACAGGTGTCACATGCATATTCACCTGTTCTACACATTTTTACATAATATCAGTGAAGGGATGTTCCTTTGTCTACCTGAGGAACTGTAAATTTTGTCCGCTCTCTTTGTTCGTCATGTCCATATTGAGTACTGATATTACTACACAGTACATAGATGGCGTGAAATGTATTACTATTATCAGGATTGGCTGTGTGGTGAAATCTGGCTTAGGAATCTTTGGTATCTTGTGTATTGCAAAGGAATCTTTCTATTTTATTTATTGTTAAGAGAGAGAGATAGAGCTTCTGTGAACAAAAAAAACAAAAACATTTTGTTTCCAGTTTAGGACAGAGTTGAATTGATATTTATGTATATATGGTCCAGATATTCACTAATATAGTAACTTCTATAAAAACAATATAACTTATCTGAACTTTGGGGTGATACATATTGTAAAGGAATCATTGAACAATGGGAGGGGGGGGGGGGTCATCATTCAACTCACAGTGAGGCAACTAAAAATCAAAGTCACAAGAAAATTGTTGTTCTTCACACACAAAATTTTAAGTAATTGTATCCAGTTTTTGTACGTTTGCTTGCTTTTAAAAGGTACTAGTATCCAAGATACCCCTATGAGCAAATTTAATCTGAAATAATTGTTTGAATTTGAGTCTTCCATTGTATAAATCTGATGAGTGATGGGCAAACTGTGTCATTGCTTCCCTATTATGCTTTGAGTTGACCACTCAATGACAATGAGTGTGTCTTTGTCATGAAATTGATATACTTGTAGTGGATGGTGCAGATATTTATTAGTTTTATATTGCCTTGTTTTATCAGTTTTGGTACTAATGGTTTCTAGCATTTTTGTATTCCAGTGTATGCAAGCAATTTCAAGGTTTTAACAATTTTGTCTGAGGTATTGATTACATTTGTGGGAGTTTAAGGTATTTATGTGTTCATTCATTTTATGATATCCCTCAAAGGGAGGAAATTTTTAAATTCAAATTGTTTTCTTTTTTACTTACCTACAAATTATCTTACAATTCTAGCTATAAATTTTCTGTCAAGACATGGAAATTAAATATGTTAATTGGACAGTTATTTGCGGAGAGCCAGAAGGGAATTAACTCTGTTAAAAGTATAAAAGGTATTGTCTTTGTGGTTCTCTGCATATGCAATCATTAATATGATGTTGGCAATGAATTGAGCATTCTTCTAGCTCCTTATGCTTTTTACGCAGATCACTGTGTCTATTTAAGCTAGGTACTATAAGTAGTACATGTAAGTACTTACATATCCTGAAGTTGTGTGTCAGATTTATATACTCTTAATGTTAACTGAACACCATATTTGTCAAGTCCAAAGTATTTTCTCCCTTACAAATTCTCTTTTTAATGCTGCTATTTTGAAGGTTAATATCTTCTTTTCCATTCAAATTTATTTATTTGGGAAGTACTAATTGTAAGCCATAGGAACACTGCAAATTTCTGGTGGAAATTGGCATCTCCTGATGTCTATTTGATGACATTATTGAACAATACTGCAAATCACATATTATTTCTTACTTGATAATTGTATTTATTTGATATATATATATATATATGAAGGTCATCAACCTACCAAAATATCAAATGAAAACCAGCTTTGAAGTCAATTTATGTTCATTATTGCGTTTAGTACCAGACTACAAGCTTATGGTATTGACCACAAAATGATAAACAAACAAAAATTGTCTTGCCATGTTACATATATAGTTGTCGTGTAATATTAATAATAATGATTAGGTTTACCCAGGGAAGCCTCATCAGCTTACCGTAAGTGTTGTTCTTCCGGAGGGCCTTGCAATTGCCAGGTACCCATTTACACCTGGGTGTAGAGATGCAAATGTGGATTAATGTCTTGTCAATAGAGGTTAATGCCTGGCTGGGATTTGATTCCTCAACCCTAGGATTAAGAGTCAAGTGAATGAACCACTATACCACGACACATCCATGAGTAGATCACTCGACGTGCCCACACGTTCACATAAAATAGGGCCCCCAAGTCTGACTTGGGGTTTTGTGTACGCTATTTTATGTTATTCTTATTTTATTCATATTCCTTTAATATCCATTCACCTATAGACTCTCAGGTGAAGTTCCGTTAGGTTGATTTTAAAGGGATCCGGTAACTTTGTCTCAGATTCTGAAACAAAATTCTGGATTTAGCTCATGATGCAATGATAATTATAAACCTTTAGGTCAGTCAGGAACCCCATGACTTTTACAAGCCGATCGCCTGTCTGATTATCAAGATATTTATAATTGGAATTACAAATTTTGAAAACCGTTCGCCTGACGGTTTTCATAACACTACAGTCTATTGGGGAAAACGAGTATGGTAAAACCGGTCACTCAAAGATTTTTACTTTTTTTGAGGCACTTCTTGATCATTTTGAAGCGCAATTTTTTTAGGGCTTCAATATTACACCATATCACAGACACTGATAACACGTAGGGCTGTGTATCTCAGATTTAGCATTGTTAATTGATCCCTTTAAACATTTAGCTGTACACAAATTATTATTTTAGGTGATCGGTATACTTTAAAATGTCAATATGCTCTACTTTCCTGACCAGGCAAGTATGATTGTTATTCAGTTTCAGATTTAGTTGACGCAAGTAGAGTTAATTGCACCAAGCACACTATGTGGACCAGTGAAGGCCAATTTGTTTCAATGTACTTGTATTAACATGCATTTCCAGTGTTTTGAATTCTGGCTCAGTCAGTGATAGGTTTTTTTATTATGACTTTGTAGAGTTTTTATGTGTTGAGCTCTTGAACAATCCTATATTCTAAACCCAACGCTGCACACTTTATATGTATTTCATTAGGATTTATTTCCTCGTGTTAGAATTATTTCTGTGTTAATTAGTATACCTCAAAGGAACATGTACTATATATGTATTTTTTGCAGCTTGTGCTTCAGTTTACCTCCGAGGGTCTCTTTTGTAAATCAGGATTTCATTTTGCATCTCAAGAATATGTTGATTATCAGGCGTCATGTACTATTGCAGTGTTTGTATTTTGTGTATTAGCACAATAAAGTCTCTAAATAATTAATTATACTGCAAATACATCATAAGCTTGACAGGATAGCCGCCTTGACTTTGTTTTCAGAGACTTCTCTTATGATTATCTAGGCATGTATTTTATTGATATTTTGCCTTTTTCCCAGTGATTCAGATGTTTACATTTTGTAAATGCCTGCTGTGGCACATTTGTGTCAGTTGCCATTATAAATTCGCTCATTCCAGCAGCTATGTATTATTGATAGCAATAATGATCTTCCGGGCAACTGACACCTATTCATTTACAGAATGACCTTGCAGGCAACTATTCGTTTACAGAGGAGTTCACAATAAAGACAAAAAGAATTTCATTTGTTTAGTATATGCTGCACCTAGTGAAATAATGAAATTCTCTTCTTTCTTTTTTTTGCCACTAAATAAAAAGGTCAAGAATTCTTTGACCCATATAATGCTGTAGGGTCAAGAAATATGAAGATTTAAAACTGGAACATGTACCAATCTGTCATGTTTTGGGTTTTCTTCATAAACTAGATATATAAGCAATACCAGTATATATATATCCTTTCTAAATGTTGATCTTTAGTAATTTTTCTGTGACAAGATGAACTCCATAAATTGTAGTGGGATTGTCATTGAAGTGATATAATTTATAACCACAATGTTTGTAAAAAAATATGTAAACTTGGCATAAAAGTCATAAAGATTCTAAGAATTTACAAGATAGTATATTCTTCCATTTGTAAGACATTTTGATTAGTAGGCAATTGTTCTTATGAAATATTTGTAATACAGAAGACATTCTTCTCATGGGATTTGGTTCTTACTTTGTCTAACTTTGAAGGAAGAAGAATGTCTTAATTTATGTTTTCAAATGCAATCCTTAATTGTATTCATCTAGTATAGCTTCAGACCAGTTTTAATGCCAAGTGTTTATTACTATTATTTTCTTAGTACATATTTGTTACATTTACCCTTTTTTAACCAGAAAAAACTGATTACGGTAGGCCTGTATTGAATATTCATTGTACTCCTACAAAATGTTTTGTAATGTGTAAAATACAGTTAACTCTGCATTTATATTAAAACATTGAATCTGTCAGGGCCACACAAATTTGTTCAAATAATGCAAAATTTGACTTGGAACTGTAAATAACACTTTGTTTTTCATTTTTCTTTTTTCATTTTTTAAATATTTTTTAATTGATTGGACTTCGGGAAAACATCGACTTGTGCGACTTTGGGTTATGGAGAGTTAACTTTATACATGCATACACAGTAAAAGTTTTTTTTATTAACAAGGATGAGGGTTCTTAGTCATATTTGCACTAATTCTTTGAGGATATTTGGGTATCGGAAGATGATGATTAATTGCTTATATATTAAATTTTGCACATTCTAGGCTCAGGAGTTTAATAAAATTGAGATTTTATTATTACACAGTTATTCTTAAGTTTAGTATTATGTTTAGTATTTTGTTTAATGTGAAGTTCATGTACTGGTAAGCCTATGTAGACATTGTTGAACGGTAACCTGAACCATATCACATCAAATCACACACAGAATGCAAACATGCACAAAAGTCTAAGGCTGGGTTATTCAATATTTAAAAAATTATTATTTACTTTTAAATTATTACACAATATGAAAATATTTCATATTTATATATTCACAATTTTGTAGAAAACACTATTCTTGTAGATGGGATACTCCAAAGACACTGGCAGGAATGGAATGATCACACTAAAAATGGAGGGGAAAACAAATAAGATGCTGCTTGTTCTGCCATTTGCTTTTAATACCACCACATACATGTAGCTAGTCATTGATTATTGCACTTAAACCCTTGACCATTCTGAAATCACCGATGCTACATTAACAGTAATGCAAAGTTTTAGGAAATTTTGAAAATTGGACGGATAGTAATTCTTTAAAATGTTGATATATTTGGATGCCCCTGTGCATGTTTTATAAGCACTAGAAAATCTAACCCCTAAAACACTTCTGCTTTCGAGAAACTGAATATAAAAATTTACCGGTGCTCCCAATAAATTTCAAATATTTCAAATAGTACCTAAGACTACTCGATGGTACCTGCCACCTTGAAAATCTCAGAATATGCAGTTGTGATATATAATATAGTCACGAAACATTATTTTAAGTAATATCGGTCTTGAGAGGGAGCTATACAACATAAAGAGTTTATTATTTACAATTTCATAACTTCAGACTCGATTTCAACCGCGACAACAATCGCTGAATATGCATATGCTTCCAATATGTTCATTTGAACCATATTCATGACCCCCATACCAAAACGTTGTTTTACCTTTAAAGTAATCTTGAGAATCTCTCTTCCCCAAGGATACTAGTACTGCTGCGGATAGTTTGGTTCAGGCAACAGGAGTACATATAGACACTCCAAAACCAGGCCTGCCAAAACAGTGCGCTACATCACAGATTAGTCGGTCTTGCCTTGAAGTAGGGAACACTCGTCCACATAGATACAAATTTGACTCTGAGGGCAGACCTTAATGTCACTATTCAAAGTATGTGGTTCAGAATCAAGCCCAGAGTAATTGTACAGAGGTGATCATTTAGATTGATTCACAACTGCCTCAGGTCACTGCACTTTCTATTACACCCCAACAAAAATATTATTGGGTAAAGTGTCACATATGTTGTTTCTTCCTGGAGAAAAGGTGGAGAGAGAAAATATCTCATTTCCATGCTTCCTTATGAATATTCTAGCGTTATCTATCTTTTTTATCCTCTTTCGGAAAAGATTGGGCTTGAGAGGTGCTGTCATCACTGGTCTGCTGCCCTCTGTTGATAAAGAATAATCCTACGATGATGAGCGACACACCGAACCACCACTTCAATGAGAGCGTCTCGCCAAAGAGAAGCTGACCCATCAAGCCCTACAAGGGAAGAGAGAAAAACAGAGACCTGTAGGTTGGATACAGGATGACAAAGTTGAAGTTGTCCTTCCACATAAGAGTAGGGCTCTATAGGAGAAATCCAGAGTTACTAATTTTATTCACAATGATGAGACGTCATATATGCATTATATTTGTGGTAACAGGCAGTGGCAAGGCTCGTGTATGGTAAGGGCAGAGGGAAGGGGGAGGGGGAGGACAAATGGGAAAGGTGGGGGGGGGGGGGCACTAGTATAACTGCATGGTTTTGTCAATTTGTAAAGCGCTTTAATAGAGACATATGTATTAAGCGCTATATAACAATTAAATATTATTATTATTATTATTTAAAGGGATTTCCACACAATGTACTACTACATAACATGTTTCGTTTTATATTGCCCAATAAACTGGAAAGTAGATGTGTCTATGGTTCAATAATGGAAAGTTGACTTTAAACACTTAAATAACCTTAAATGGTATTACCATACACAAACATTTTGAGCCGATAATTTACACCAAGGTTAATTTCCTTTTACTTACACTGAATATGAGGTTTGATGAGCTGTTTGTCATAGTGGCATGTAATGATGATGGACAGAGCTGCATGGACTTTGTAAACAGGGTCCACATGAGACCATTGAAGATAAAAATGAGAGAAAACACTCCAATCCTCATTGCAATGGCAATCTGGAAAAGAATGTGAGATGGAAGGGGAAAAAAATTACGCTCTTCATTCTATGGTAGTCTCTTTTACAATATCTGCCACTAATGTGTGTTTTTTCCTGCAACTTTTGAGAATTATTTTTGTTTGAAGACGTATCAATTACCAGGTAGTTCAAAATGCAAAATGATTTTTGTATTCATATTTCACATCATGAAATTGCATTCATTATAGAAATTTCCATTGTCATATCCAGTGGTCATATCAGAGTTAATTGACACTAAGGACCATAGGAAAAGATGTAAATGTCTATATTCATCTACTAGTGAATCAACATATATCTATTATCAGTAATCAGTGTATCAAACATATTCTCAACCAAAAAGTACGGTATTTGATTTTTCGATAACATTTGCAGTTGACAATAATGCGCATGGAATTTTTTTTCAAGAACCATCCCATTTAATAAAATGATAACGATGTCCATTTTTTATCCTGAACATATTCTGTAATTTGCAGTGGCGTAATGAGCAAAAACGTTTGGGGGGGCTGACAAAAAAAAAAAATCCGCATCACCCCACTCTAACATGCAGGCCCCGCTGAACGTTTTTCAAAGTGGGGTCTAGGGGCAAAGCCCCATCAGGGGGTCAGGGGGCGGAGCCCCCGAAGCTCAATGGGTATGGGCATCAGTGGTGGATCCAGGAGTTTCTTAAAGGGGTGGCATGGGGTGAAATATATGGAAAACCTGATGAAGCGACAGAGCGAAGGTTTAGCGGCTAGGGGAACGACCAAGCGGGGGTGCGTCTGGGAGGGGGTTTTGACCCCCTCCCAGAGTAGGAAGCATTTACAATTTTAGAACCACATTAGACCCCTTTTCAGGCACTTCCTGGAGTAATATGACATAAAATTGCTTTCTCCTACCCCCTCCAAGAGAAGGAATCTTTTGCAATTTGAGAACCACATTTTGCGCAATAATGTCCACCGGCACTTCCTGGAAGTGAGACGTTGTATATGCTTCGTTGCCGCACAATGCACAAAGACGGTGGTCAGGTACTTCACGATGTTGTACTAAAAATTATATCGAGTGTATAAACTGTGTTGTTATGAGGGGCGTTGCTAGATCTTTTTCAGTGGGGGAGGGGGGAGAGGCCACCGATTACCTTCAAAATGAGCCACAAATTACCGACAAATATAACATGCCAATGTCCCAATGTCTTCAAATTTAACCCTGTAAACCCGGGGCCAGGAACTAAGTTATTTTTCAGTTTCCCCCTCCTGCTCCCGGAAGCTTTGATACTTCATTAAATTAAATAGATCCGTTGTACCGTTCTAGACTTTTTAATCTTGTTTCGTCCCTCCTGAGCGAAGCGCGGAAGCTATGACGTTTCATTTATTTATTAGAGAAAGAAGACGATTCATTGTACCGTTCTCGACTCTTAATCCTTGCCTGAATTCATTTTTGCCCATCCCGCGCTTAGCGCGGAAGCTTTGACATTTCATTAGATTATTAGAGAAAGAAGACGATTCTTTAAATGATTTTTTTACTCTTAATCTTTGTCTGAATTCAGTTCCCCACCCCCCCCCCTCCCGCGCCAAGCGCGGAAGCTTTTGGCGTTTCATTAAATTATAAGAGAATGAAGACGATTTGTTGTACTGATTTCTACTCTTAATCCTTGCTTTCACATTTCATTAAATTATTTGGAAAAAAAGACGATGCGTTTCCTTAAATTTTTACTCTTAATCCTTGTCTGAATAGTTTCCCCCTCCCGCGCGTAGCGCGGAAACTTTGAAGTGTCATTAAATTATTAGGGAAAGAAGACGATTCGTTGTACTGTTTTCGACACTTAATCCTTGTCTGAATTCAGTTTTCGCCCTCCCGCGCCAAGCGCGAGAGCTTTGAGGTTTAATTAAATAATTAGAGAAAGAAGACGATTCATTGTACTGATTTTTACTCACTTTGTCTGAATTCAGTTTCCCTCCCTCCCGCGCGATGCGCGCGGAAGCTTTTACGTTTCATTAAATTATCAGAGAAATTGTCTGAATTATTTTTTTCTTTTCTTTGTCCGATAAAAAGTCACGGTTCGTAGGAAGAAAAAAATTGCCGGCCGACCGACATTAAACATCTCACCGACTTCAAACTTCTAAATTGATATAGTACACGAGCTAGATAGAGCAAGAATACCGACACAGCGGACCCGACAAAGCAACATAATTATCTATGCATATCTTTCTTGCTCCTTCGACGTGGCGACTCCACCCAACATTCCCTTTGCTCTCTTAGTCCCACCCCCTTTTCTCTTAGGTTCTTAATACCACCCCCCTCTCTCTCTCTCTCTCTCTCTCCTCTCTTTCGTTTGTTTTGTTTTGTTTTGTTTGTTTTGTTATGTTCCTTTTTCTCCTTTTTTTCTTCTTTCTTTTCTTTCTTTTCCTTTCTTTCCTCTCCTTCCTCTTTTTTTCTCCTTCTTTCTTCTCTTCTCTTTCTTTACTTGGTCATGGTTAAATTTTATTTGGGGGGGCTGGCGCCCCCCCAAGCTCCCCCACCAGTACGCCAGTGGTAATTTGTGCAAGTATCCTCTTTGTAAAAAAAAAATTATATTGAATCCTTGCTAGTAGATGTAAATTTTAGTGATTCCTTTTGGCTATTGATACTTACCACAGAACATGGTGGTATAAGATCTGACCGCAAGATCTGATGAAGATAACTACAGAATTCTGCAACCTCCTCTCCTGACATTGCCAATTTGGCACATAGTGATGCGGTGGCAGCACACACCCCAGCACAAACGGACAGAATAAGACCACGTGTGGTACTCATGGCTCTCTGCAAAATATAAAAATCAATTGTTTACTATGTTATCACATGATATTTACCTTACTTTCTTTTCAATTAAAATATTTTAATATTTTTTAAAGTCTTATAGACTTATAGTTCTGCAATTTTTGTTAAAAAGTTTCTAAAAGTAAAATGACATCATCTGTCCTCCACTGTTTTTGAGAAAGGAAATTCAGCAAATTGATTGAAAATTTAAAAATATCAATATTTTTTATTTTAGAAACCTTTTCGGTTTTAATATTGAAACAAAGCAAATGTCAATTTGCTAATAACATTAATATAATTATTTGTAATTTAGTTCATTTTTACAATTAATGTATTTCTAATACGGACATTCGGAGTCGGGCTAACTCGGCCCACGGGACTACTCGGCCCAGCTCGAAAAACTGGGCCGAGATGTCCCGACCTGATTAATCGATCGAGAGATACCAATGTGTATATGTTTGTGCTCTTTGTGACTTAATAATGCCCTTTCCAACCAAAATCTTTAATGGAATTGTGTTAAATGATACCAATGAAGACAATCTATAACTTATCTTTAGGTAAAATGACAAAAAAAATGACATTTCGGACAATTTACTCACAGCTCGCAATCCGCATTGCCGCACGTACATTAAATGTGCGTTGTATCAACTCGGACCACTGAAATTCGAGCAGTGTTTTTGTTGGTAAATCACTGCAAAAATATCATTTCTATCTCGTATGAAGGTCTATTTTTTATTCCTGACACAGATTTCATTATTGAGAAGTCGAATATAGTACATTTTAGACGAGATGGTTGATGTTTGTTCACATTCTTTCGTCCTGGCCGTAAATTAGCAGACTACTGCCTAGTGCTACCGCAGCAGCTCAGCTCAGTGTGCAGCTAGCCGTACAGCGCCGCCGGCCGAGTCGGCGGGGGAATTCACTGACTCGTGCCGGGCCGGCTGCTGCACTGCATTGCATGATTGTTCTGCCCAATTTGATCGAGTGATGTGAGTATAACTAATCAAACTAGATCTATATCTACTGTACTATCATTATTCATTCCAAGTAGAATATCCAATTTGATTTAGTGAGTAAACTAGACCCATATCTACTGTAGCTACATCATTATCATATACTAGATTAGTCATTCAGAGTAGAATATTTCCGATTATTGAAGGAATGGAATTTTTCTTTTTCATAATCAGATAATCATATTTTACTCCTAAAAGTTAAAGACTTGATAAATAGCTAGATCTCTCGTAAGGGCCTAGCCTAGTACTGTAAGAGAAGTGAGCTGAAGAATCGCCTTCTTTTTTTTATTTTGGAGGGGCAGGCGCGTGGCCAGGGAGGGGGGGGGGCAGTGAGGGCGGTCGCCCCCCCCCCCCCCCAAAAAAAAAAAAGATAAAAGAAAAAGGAAGAGGACGTAGGAAAAAAAAAAGGATTAAAAGTCGAGAACGGTACAACGAATCGTCTTCTTTCTCTAATTATTTAATGAAACATCAAAGCTTCCGCGCCGGAAGGGGGGACGGAACTGAATTCAGATAAGGATAAAGAGTCGAGAACGGTACAACGAATCGGGGTCCAGACAACTCGCCACAAAGACAACCCGCTCCAAGACAACCCGCCACAATACCCTGGACACCCCGCCACAATACCCTGGACAACTCGCCACAGCCTTTTTGGACAACTCGCCACACTTTTTCCCATCATGATTTCTAGATCTAAAATGAAATGAAATTGTCATTTTTCATGATTTTCGTGCTTTTATAAACACCGTCATTACAAAGAATAAAGTTGATTTCCCTTGTAACAATAATATATATTGAAATTAAATTGTCATTTTTCATGATTTTCGTGCTTTTAAAAACACAGTCATTACAAAGAATAAAGTTGATTTCCCTTGTAACAATAATATACTTTTGATCTATAGGTCTATAACAGCTGCATTTTTCTGTCCCAGAATTTTTTTAATGGTAGGATACTGGAAGCACTGGCGTACTGATAGGGGGGGGGGGGTGGTGGGCAGTTGACCCGCGAAATATAATTGGAATATGGTTTATTTCTAGATTTTCTGGGTTAATTTTGTCAGAGGCGGCATTCTTGGTTGGGGGGGGGGGGGGACACTGTGCCCCCACTTTTCCAGGTTCCCCTAAAGTGCCCCCTTATCCTTTGTACATGTCCTTTTCCCTTCTGATAATTTTTAATGGTAGGAATTCATGGAAGGATAGGCCTACTGGAAGCACTGGCGTACTGATGGGGAAGGGGGCAGTTGACCCGCGAAATAAAATTGAAATTTGGTTTATTTCTAGATTTTCTGGGTTAGTTTTGCACTTTTGCCCACAGTCAGAGGCGGCATTCTTGGTTGGGGGGGGGGGGGGGGCACTGTGCCTCCACTTTTTCAGGTTCCCCTAAAGTGCCCCCTTATCATTTTGTACATGTCCTTTTCCCTTCTGATAAGTGCCTACTTTTCTTTCTCAGATGTTTTAATTATAATGTTACTCATAATTACATAAAAGAACTTTTCAGTCTTTCTTCATTAAATTGTTTTTAATATTCATCATGTAATTTTTCAAATAGGACCTTGCACTTTTAGCTCGCTTGCTCGAAAATCGATATTCAGTCCATCACACCATATCGCGAAGTATGTTGCTTAAACAATAATGTTGTTTCACGTAAAGAAATAAACAAATATTGATGTCATTCGTGGTAATGTATTCACAATCTTGACGAAGGCATAGGCCTTTATACAAATATCTAAAAATGGTTTTTATTATTGTTGATGTGTCCCTTTGTAGGTGCCCCTTTTTCAGAAATCCAGCCATTCTTGCGATCATAGGCGCCAGAAGTGGGGGCAGGGGACTCGCCCTCCTCCCAACGAAAATGTGTGTGTGTGTGGGGGAGGGGGGTGTGGGTCAAAACGAATTTCCACTCCCCCCCCCAAAAAAAAAAAAAAAAAAAAAAAATCAGCAATAAAGCAGTATAATTGATTACTATTTAGTAACCAAAAAGAACATACAAAAATAATAAAACCTAAATTGAATCAAATTAAAATGATATTCCATTCAAAGAATTAAATTTCATAATTTAATTTCAATTTACATGACATGGGATTAAGATGATGAGAGGGATGGAGATGATGAGAGGGATGGAGACAATGTGAGAGATGGAGATGATGAGAGGGATTGGTGAGGGATGGAGGTGATGAGAGGGAAGGAGACAATGTTGATGATGTAAGGGATGAAGACGCTGTTGATGACAGGGATTGGTGAGGGATGGAGACGCTGTTGATGACAGGGATTGGTGAGGGATGGAGACGGTGTGAGGAATGAAGATGATGAGAGGGATGGAGATGATTAGAGGGATGGAGACGGTGTGAGGGATGGAGATAATGAGAGGGAAGGAGACAATGAGAGGGATGGAGACGGTGTGAGGGATGGAGATAATGAGAGGGAAGGAGACAATGAGAGGGATGGACATGGTGAGAGGGATGGAGATGATGAGAGGGAAGGAGACAATGAGAGGGATGGAGACGGTGTGAGGGATGGAGATAATGAGAGGGAAGGAGACAATGAGAGGGATGGACATGGTGAGAGGGATGGAGATGGTGAGAGGGATGGAGATGATGAGAGGGATGGAGATGATGAGAGGGATGGAGATGGTGAGAGGGATGGAGATGATGAGAGGGATGGAGATGATGAGAGGGATGGAGATGATGAGAGGGATGAAGATGATGAGAGGGATGGAGATGATGAGAGGGAAAGAGACAATGTGAGGGATGGAGATGATGAGAGGGATGGAGACGATGAGAGGGATGGAGACAATAGGAGGGATGGAGATGATGAGAGGGATTGGTGAGGGATGGAGGTGATGAGAGGGAAGGAGACAATGTTGATAATGTAAGGGATGAAGATGCTGTTGATGAGGGGGATTGGTGAGGGATTGAGACGGTGTGAGGAATGAAGATGATGAGAGGGATGGAGATGATGAGAGGGATGGAGACGGTGTGAGGGATGGAGACGGTGTGAGGGATGGAGACAGTGTGAGGGAAGAAGATGGTGACAAGATGGTGAGAGGGATGGAGACGATGAGAGGGATGGAGACGTCTCCATCCCTCTAATCATCAATATCGTCTTCATCCCTTACATCATCAAAATTGTCTCCATCCCTCTCATCATCTCCAATTCTCCATCCCTCACATCGTCTCCATCCCTCTCATCATCTCCATCCCTCACATTGTCTCCATCCCTCTCATCACCTCCATCCCTCACATTGTCTCCATCCCTTTCATTTTCAATATCGTCTCCATTCCTCTCATCATCTCCATCCCTCACCAATCCCTCTCATCATCTCCATCCCTTACATCATCAACATTGTCTCCATTATGTATTATGCCACGTTGTGGAAATGCAATTTCATTTTTGTATTCATTATTTATTTATAGTATGTACATATTTACAGGTACACAAGATCAGATATAAATTTGTTAACCCCCAGCCCCCCCCCCCAAAAAAAAAAATTGTAACATGCAGATGACACGCCACACCATTCCTTGTGTTGTGGTATTGGTACGTATTATTTCATATGCAATTTACAAGGCAAAAAAAAATCTAAATAAAGTTAAAACAATTAAATAAAAATGAGGACATGTTTGAAAAAAACACATAATAGCAATAAACATTATTTGTTTACGACTCCAAGATACAAATTCCAACAATATGACGTGAAGCTGACTCAAAATAACAATTGATAAGCAGGTGTAATCGTGTATTAATTTTATGCCACGTTGTGGTAATGCAATTTTGTTTTTTTATTTATTATTTATTTATAGTATGTACATATTTACAGGTACACAAGATCAGATATAAATCTGTTAACCCCCAGCCCCCCCCCCCCAAAAAAAATTGTAACATGCAGAGACCAGTACAGATGACACGCCACACCATTCCTTGTGTTGTGGTATTGGTACGTATTATTTCATATATGCAAGTTACAAGGCAAAAAAAACCTAAATAAATAAACAAAGTTAAAACAATTAAATAAAATAGAGAACATGTTTGAAAAACACACATGATAACGATAAACATTATTTGTTTACGACTCCAAGATACAAATTCCAACAAAATGACGTGAAGCTGACTCAAAATAACAATTGATAAGCAGGTGTAATCGTGTATTAATTTTATGCCACGTTGTGGTAATGCAATTTTTTTATTTTTTATTTATAATTTATTTATAGTATCCATATTTATACAGGTACACAGATATCAGTTATAAATCTGTTAACTCCCAACCCCCCCCCCCAAAAAAAAAAAAAAATTGTAACATGCAGAAACCAGTACAGATGACACGCCACACCATTCCTTGTGTTGTGGTATTGGTACGTATTATTGGGGTCCAGACAACTCGCCACAAAGACAACCCGCCCCAAGACAACTCGCCACAATACCCTGGACATCCCGCCACAATACCCTGGACAACCCGCCACAATACCCTGGACAACTCGCCACAGCCTTTTCGGACAACTCGCCACACTTTTTCCCATCATGATTTCTAGATCTAAAATGAAATGAAATTGTCATTTTTCATGATTTTCGTGCTTTTATAAACACGGTCATTACAAAGAATAAAGAATAAAGTTGATTTCCCTAATTGTAACAATAATATATATCGAAATGAAATTGTCATTTTTCATGATTTTCATGCTTTTATAAACAGTCATTAAAAAGAATAAAGTTGATTTCCCTTGTAACAATAATATACTTTTGATCTAGAGGTCTATAACAGCTGCATTTTTCTGTCCCAGAATTTTTTTATGGTAGGATACTGGAAGCACTGGCGTACTGATGGGGGGGGGGGGGGGGGGGGGGGTAATATTAGAATGTAAAGATACACCAAAGATACATAGCAGCATATTCCTACCATTAAAAAGTTTCCTGAGACATGAACTTAAAAATCGTAGTCGTAACTCGTAGTCGTAGTACGCCTGGCTTGGGTTCGTCCAAAATAGATTCTTGTTGCAAGCGCAAGGAAAATCATCTTTATTCTTTAGAACAGCTCTCAAAATACTCACAATTTCCATGTTTCCTGTCATAAGTGTGTTTATAAAAGCACGAAAATCATGAAAAATGACAATTTCATCTAAGATGAGGGATTTTAGATCTAGAAATCATGAGGGGAAAAAAGTGTGGCGAGTTGTCCGAAAAGGTTGTGGCGAGTTGTCCTGGGTATTGTGGCGGGTTGTCCAGGGTATTGTGGCGGGATGTCCAGGGTATTGTGGCGGGTTGTCTTGGGCGGGTTGTCTTTGTGGCGAGTTGTACGATATTCAGAATTCGTATTATTTCATATATGCAAGTTACAAGGCAAAAAAAACCTAAATAAATAAACAAAGTTAGAACAATTCGTCGCTGTTTTCACGAAGTGACGGTAGTGAAAAAAAATTGCATTCACTTTGCGTTACGATTTTCCTCACTACCGTCACTTCGTGAAAACAAGGACGAATTAAATAAAAATGAGGACATGTTTGAAAAAAAGATAAAAAAGGGCACTTATTCAAGATTATTTCAAGATTTATGAGAATGGAAAATGGACACTTATTGCAAAGGAAAATGGGAACATGCCGAAGGAAAAGGGGCACGTGTCAAAAATAAAAAAAGGGCACTCGTCAGAGGTGGGAAGGGGCACTTTTACTAAGTAATGGGGGCACTTGTCAAAGGAAAAGGGGCACGTCTTACAAAATTAAAGGGGCACTTTTTCTATGTAAAAAGGGGCACTTTTGGGTTATCTGAAAAAGTGGGGGGGCACTGTGCCCCCCCCCCCCCAGGAGGGCCGCCTCTGCCCCTGCCCCTCCATGCACCGGCACGTCATTGCAATATCATGTCTTAATTGCTTTGCTTTGTATATATCTCTTTGATTCCCAGAAAAAGGGAACAAAAAGGAGATTTTTTGGTTTGTTTGGGGGGGGGGGGGGGGTTGGTGGGGGCTGCATTATTTATACAAAAAACTTGAAGCCAATACCTTCTTTTCGTAGAATTTTTTTGAAGCAGCCCCCTCCAAAAAAATAAGGCGATTCTTCAGCTCACTGAAGAATCTGCTTAGAGTACTAGGCTAGGCCCTTACGTTAGATCTAGCTATCAAGTCTCTAACTTTTAGGAGTAAAATATGATTATCTGATTATGAAAAAAGAAACATTCCATTCCTTCAAGGCTTCATTAATAGGATATTCTACTGACTGTGAATGACTAATCTAGAATATGATAATGATGTAGCTATAGATCTAGATCTAGTCTAGTTTACTCACTAAATCAAATTGAATATTCTACTCGGAATGAATAATGATAATACAGTAGATATAGATCTAGTTTGATTAGTTATACTCACATCACTCGATCAAATTCGGCAGTACAATCATCCAATGCAGTGGAGCGGCCCGGTACGAGTCAGTGAATTCCCCCGCCGACCCGGCCGGCGGCGCTGTACGGCTAGCTGCACACTGAGCTGAGCTGCTGCGGTAGCACTAGGCAGTAGTCTGCTAATTTACGGCCTGGACGAAAGAATGTGAACAAACATCAACCATCTCGTCTAAAATGTACTATATTCGACTTCTCAATAATGAAATCTGTGTCAGGAATAAAAATAGACCTTCATACGAGATAGAAGTGATATTTTTGCAGTGATTTACCGACAAAAACACTGCTCGAATTTCAGTGGTCCGAGTAGATACACGCACATTTAATGTACGTGCGGCAATGCGGATTGCGAGCTGTGAGTAAATTGTCCGAAATGTCATTTTTTTTGTCATTTTAACTAAAGATAAGTCATAGATTGTCTTCATTAGTATCATTTAACACAATTCCATTAAAGATTTAGGTTGGAAAGGGCATTATTAAGTCACAAAGAGCACAAACATATACACATTGGTATCTCTCGATCGATTAATCAGGTCGGGACATCTCGGCCCAGTTTTTCGAGCTGGGCCGAGTAGTCCCGTGGGCCGAGTTAGCCCGGATTCTTCTAATACAAGTGTCTAGACTCTATGCATGCTAGGAAGGGGTCCAGACAACTCGCCACAAAGACAACCCGCCCCAAGACAACCCGTCACAATACCCTGGACATCCCGCCACAATACCCTGGACAACCCGCCACAATACCCTGGACAACTCGCCACAGCCTTTTCGGACAACTCGCCACACTTTTTCCCATCATGATTTCTAGATCTAAAATGAAATGAAATTGTCATTTTTCATGATTTTCGTGCTTTTATAAACACAGTCATTACAAAGAATAAAGAATAAAGTTGATTTCCCTAATTGTAACAATAATATATATTTAAATGAAATTGTCATTTTTCATGATTTTCGTGCTTTTATAAACAGTCATTAAAAAGAATAAAGTTGATTTCCCTTGTAACAATAATATACTTTTGATCTAGAGGTCTATAACAGCTGCATTTTTCTGTCCCAGAATTTTTTTATGGTAGGATACTGGAAGCACTGGCGTACTGATGGGGGGGGGGGGGGGGGGCAGGTAATATTAGAATGTAAAGATACGCCAAAGATACATAGCAGCATATTCCTACCATCAAAAAGTTTCCTGAGACATGAACTTAAAAATCGTAGTCGTAACTCGTAGTCGTAGTACGCCTGGCTTGGGTTCGTCCAAAATAGATTCTTGTTGCAAGCGCAAGGAAAATCATCTTTATTCTTTAGAACAGCTCTCAAAATACTCACAATTTCCATGTTTCCTGTCATAACTGTGTTTATAAAAGCACGAAAATCATGAAAAATGACAATTTCATCTAAGATGAGGGATTTTAGATCTAGAAATCATGAGGGGAAAAAAGTGTGGCGAGTTGTCCGAAAAGGCTGTGGCGAGTTGTCCAGGGTATTGTGGCGGGTTGTCCAGGGTATTGTGGCGGGATGTCCAGGGTATTGTGGCGGGTTGTCTTGGGGCGGGTTGTCTTTGTGGCGAGTTGTCCGGGATTCGCTAGGAATAGGATGCATTTATACTTTAAAATCTTTATTCACAAGACGATCTTATTCATCATTTTCATTAATTTTGAGATTGAGTTTGAGTTTATTGATTTCACATTTCACATGCAGAA
The DNA here is from genome assembly GCF_000002235.5 of Strongylocentrotus purpuratus. Taxonomy (NCBI): domain Eukaryota; kingdom Metazoa; phylum Echinodermata; class Echinoidea; order Camarodonta; family Strongylocentrotidae; genus Strongylocentrotus; species Strongylocentrotus purpuratus. Next base: position 23,351,912 of record NW_022145614.1, read on the forward strand.
ATAATACAGATAACAAAATATAGTCTACATAAAGGACATAGATCTAGGTATTGTTTCATTTTTTTTTTTTAATTATTAGATCTAGAGTCTAGATCTATATTAATTGACAAGGTAAATCAAGATTTACCACACCAGCAGGAATATATTACATAGCATGAATAGACAAATGTAAATCCATAAATAGCAATTGCAAATATTACCAAATCAAATGTAGGCCTAGGGCTAGACTATAGTTATTTTTATGCTGAAATGCAACGTAGACTATCTGAAAATGAATGATCGTTCAGGCTAAATCACACACACACAAATAGGTACATGGGACTTGATACAAATCTAGATTCTTCAGTTTCGTTCAATTTTACTGGAAAGATACGTTGAATTTATGAATTTACTGGATGAATATTAATATAACACTAAATATATTAATGACACATTCCCTCTAAATCTTTTCACGATTAAACAAAAATATAACGAAACTTACAATTTGTGATGCTACAGACAGAAAACTAAACGAGATCGTCACACAGTTTTCAAGTTGACCTGACGGTTATTCATCGCGATAAACTGGTGAGAAATTAGTTTTATGGGAGAAAAAAGGATAAGTTTATTTCATTATATGTAAAAGTTAGATATGGAGAGTTGATAAATTGTGAATGTTGAACATTTGAATGAATAGTCATGTAAATTTAGAAAAATGATGTGGCTTGTTTTTTTAGTAGTATCTTCAGTTTAGTCCCAGTAATTATTATTGATGTAGGCCTAGCTGGGGTTCAAGTTTGAAAGAGGGGGGGGGGGGGGGGGGGGGGGGGGCAACACATAGCTGTATACAAAGCTGTGCTATTGATTCTCAACATTTCAAACACCACTGTACAGAACTCAACTGAATACTGATTTCACAAAAAATCAGTACTTTAGACAGTTTAGTGACAATTCATTGATGACACCTAAATAAATAGCAGTTTGTGAGAATTACTCATTCTTAATATTATGCAAGTGTGGAAGAACATCAGTTAAGACATGTTCCCTGAAAAGCATGGCTCTTCAAATGCCTTCATATTCTAAATTAGACCGAAAGCTTCAGTCTCTATAATCGTCGGTTGTTCCACTGAGACTACGTCTGGCTCCACTAGACCTCCGGTTATAGAGACTGAACGACTGCCTATGCCAGCCTGTGTTGAACTTATTCCGCTAGATTTTAGCCGTTAGGCCCCTCCCACAAACATGAACAAACTTGCCACGGCCGTATTGTTTTGCCCCCAAAATCCCCCTAAATGTCATTTTACCTCGTCCATATCCAATTTTAAATTAGGCCTAGGCTATAATACATCGGTTCCACTTACTAAATTTATTGAAATATTCCGTTTAATGGTCCCTTTTAAGGAAATTATGGGTCAAAATCGACATCCATGTTGAAAATCTTGCAAGCCGTGTTAAACTCTCGCTGCCGTCAATCTCATCCCTTCTAGTCTACGCCGAAGGCAAAATGATTATGAAGGAAAAACTGTGCGCCATCTACACGTTCGTAATGGCGTTATCACAGTTTTTCCGGAATAAGTTCAACACAGGCTGGCATAGGCAGTCGTTCAGTCTCTATAACCGGAGGTCTAGTGGAGCCAGACGTAGTCTCAGTGGAACAACCGACGATTATAGAGACTGAAGCTTTCGGTCTAATTCTAAATATAACATCGTAAAAATCGGGGGGGGGGGGCGGCTTTTTACGCCACGTGTTCATGTAGTCCCATATACATCTTTCTGTGCAAGTGTTTGTAACTTTACCAAGACTTGGCCAAATTTCTTATCATTTTGATGATTCCAAAACCTTGCAATACACACACATTCTTATATGCTAGATGATCAACCTTTTCTGGTCGGTTCGACACCGTTTCTTTCATAATGCAATCGCATGACCACAACTCAACTTCATCTTTAAGCCTACCGATATTGTATTTAATATTTGCCGATCAGCCACACTGGCATGATTGTGTGCATTTGTGTATTATAAGTATATTGACTATTCATGGTGCAAATGCTGCCTATTAGTGCAGTGCTAGAGGTCAATACGCATTAACATTGACTCTCTAAATCTATGCTTTGCTGCCGGAGTGGGGGGGGGGGGGAGGGTTGTTTCAATTTACGAAACCGTCACTAGACTCTACACTTGAATATTTGATTATTCATTTATTTACAGATTTATTTAAGCGCTTACTCTTCTTAAGTTAACGAACTACTACCCCTTAGACCCTGCACAATAAATTAAAAGCAATGTAGATAAAGTATTTACAGATTTGAATAAGTACAAATTTAACACGTCATATTTCATAAATAACAACTCGCAAGATTCAAGAAACATGATAATGAAAACAATCAAAAAGAAAGATTCTAAATAAATTTGATTAAGATTTCCTTTGCGACAGCCACCCAATTAAGTTTTAAAAAAACGGGGACAGCTTTTTAATAGTTAGAATGATATATCTAATAATAACATGGTAAAATAGGGTAAGGGACAGGGTTAGGGCATGTTCATGATTAGGGTTAGGTGGCTGTCGCAAAAGGAAATCTTTCCAATATTTCTTGTCCACACATCTGTCTACCGGTCCATAGTAGACTAGACATAGTCATGAATATTAGAATCAGCGGTGAAGGGTTTGCCTCGAAAGGGTGCGGTGTGGTGCCTTGTGAATGGGCCTTCTTAATGCACCCTTTCGGGATAAGCGGGGGTGGGGGGGGGGACTTTTCTTGAAAGGGTGCGTTGACTAGTCTTCCTCATCAGTCATTTAGAATGGAATTTAAGGAATAGAAATTGAAGTTGTTTAAAGATGTACTATGTCCCTTTTGCAGCCATCATCAAATTCTGTAGAACTTTGCAGGAATTAGGCATGTATGTCCTATCTGTGAAATTTAAACATGAGCAGTGTCCTGGTATTCAAATTATGCAAGGAAACCCATTAACCTTCTAGACTTTACTGTCGGACACTATTGAGTGACTGACTGACATCTTTTTTTCTTTGGTAATAACGTACATAAAATGAGCTGTAGTGTAACAGGTACATGTACATGTACATGAGCTCAATAACCCAATACTTGTAATGGCCAAAATGAAACTGAATGAATCTTTGTGTAGCATAAAATGTACAACCATTCGTTAAAAGGGACTGAAAATCAGACTATTACTTCAGTGATTGCAATCACTTAAGTTGATTTGACAACTAATGGTCGTTACAATTCCCACTAAAAGCCATTTGTAAGCCCTTTCGTTTTGAAGGAAGTTCTAAATTAGTATTAACTTTCAAATGTCGTTTAAATTTTTTTGAATAACTTTTTTTGGCCTGCAAATGGGAGGGACAGTACTTTTAAATTGAAACAGATTCTTGCAGATCAGGCGTTTATAAGAATTAAATTAATAAATTCTAAAAGACTGATGTGGAAGACTAGTCAACGCACCCTTTTTGAGAAGATCCCCCCCCCCCCCCTCCCCCTCCTGCTTATCCCAAAAAGGTGCGTTTAGGGGGTACTCCGTTCTCAACGCATCCTTTCAAGATAAGCGGGGGGTGGGGGCTTTTCTTGAAAGGGGGCGTTCAATGCACGTACCACACCGTGTCGCACTGCACCCTTTCGAGGTAAGCCAAGTTAAAGAGGGAACTGTCTGTATTTACAGCCTATAATCCAGATGAACTATGTAACAATATTTTGCTTGTAGTTGTACATTCCCTGCATTTTCCATCTTCATGCAATTACCTTGGTACAAATTATATCAAGTACAGGTATATATTTTGTATGAATAAGACTCTGAGTCAGGAAATACATGTACATGTACCTCTATTTTAGTACTTCTTCACATGTAAACAATTATTAGAATTGAATAGAAAATACCAAACAATTTGATGTGAACACTTGTGAAGGGGGAGTTGGGCTCTCTGCCAAATAACAGTGAAAAAAGGAGGCTTTAAAGGTAAAGACCAGTTATGGTCATGCGATTGCATTGTGAAAGAAACGTTGTGGAATCGATCAGAAAAGGTTGATCATCTAGCATCTAGCATCTGCAAGGTTCTGGAATCATCAAAATGATAAGAAATTTGGCCCATTCTTCGTAAAGTTACAAGCACTATACACAGAAAGATGTATATGGGACTACCCTATATCTCTCACAGACCATAAGAGAAACAAATTTACCAAAGATATGAATTAGTAGGCGGTTTCCAGCAAATTTTTTATCATCATGTATTAGTCAAAACATATTCTTTCACATGATTGGTAATGAGAGCTTCCATTTCATTTTTTGAAATTGGGGCGTTTCCAATACTGGTCTTTACCTTTAATTGCAATGACGATCTTCGTCATTGCCTTGTTTTCGTTCACATTCTGCCCCATTAATATTCTCCTTTTCCTTTTCCTTTTCCTTATCCTTATCCTTATCGTCAGGAAATCGCATTCGTTTTGCACGTAGTGTTTGTGATTCCTAGTTAGGTGCTTTCCTCATGTCCTTTTCCTTTCAAATTTTATAGGCATAGTCTCTAACATCTCATCAAGGTCACTACATTCTTCGATTTTGGAAATCACTCATGCATGACCGTCCAGGCGCCATTTTGTCCGTTTCTGGTCCATTTTAACGCCTTTATATCTTCCTTCCTATCTCCACTATCCTAGATCCTACAAACTTCTAACAAATTCCTCTAGATAGTCTGAGAGATGTTCTTTCATCTGCGACGTATGACTTGACCTTCAAAATGCCATCTTCATACTCGAAATTCAAATCTAAAACCGACTCCGTCAAAAATCTCTCAAGTTCTTGAAAAATGGACCCCTAAATAATCTAAAACTGCCATAACTTTCTCATATAAATTCCGTTTTGTATTTAAATCTTACAGTATCTTTATCTCATAATTGCGCAGAGCCATGCCAAATTTCACGCTCCAATGGCTTTGCACAACATAAATAGCGCCCTCTAAAGTTCTGGGAATTGGCTTTCTCTCTGTGGCCGTATCTCCATAATGGCTTGGCAAACCCGTACCCTTTTTTGGATTTAGATACTTGAAGATATGCCCTTTCCAGCCATATACAAAATTATATACCCTAACACTGACCAAATTTGAGAAAAATGCCCTCCAAATTCGCCATTTTCGAGGAAATTCCAAAATAACTTCAACTTGCTCTAAAATGGCGATCTCTACACCTATTTCAATGAAACTTTGCAGATGTATGTATCCATATACGTGACAACTGTCTGCCAAGTTAAGTAAAATTCGAATATATGTGAGCGCAAAGTTATCGTCAAAAATGATGAATTTACTATGCATTATGTAATAGCGCGTTTAATGCGTGCAATACATTCCGCGCGGATGGCAATGGTGTCAAACTGACCGCAATGAAGTGCCTTTTCGAATGATACCAAGTATGGTATATGTTCATACAGAAAATTGTGAGTAAATCGCATTTGAACAAGGGTCACTTTACGAATTCCGCCGAGTTTCCGCCCAAATCTAACACGTATCGGCTATGACGTCATTTTTTCAGACTGCTTTTCGCCCCTTAAACGTCCTTTTTTTTCCTTGAAAATTTGCAGTGACATGCCGAGTTCCAATACGCAGGGCACCTCTTGGCCAGATTTTTGAAATTGGTCAAGGGGGCCATTTAAGACGCCATTTTGTCCTATAAATCTATTTTACACCACGTGTTTCGATAGGATTATCATAGAAAAAAAGAGAGTGGTTTACAATAACAACCATGAAATTCTCTTTCTAATGATACCAAATACGGCCCATAAAGAGACGTAAAGAGAGAGAGAAAAAACAATTTAACTCCGGTCATAATACAGATCCTGCACGTTTTCCGCCCATTCATTACACGCATTGTCTATGGGGCATATCGGGTTCACGCTTTTGGCCCCCAGAACGATCTTGGTTGCAATGTCAAACATGCACCAAATCCCATTGGTTTGTGCACGCAGTGCTTGCGAGCCCTTTCTAGGTTCTTTCCCCTATCCCAATTTATTTCAAACTTCGTAGGCATAGTCACTACCATCCCATCAAGGTCACTGTTGATGCCTTTCTTTCGCCCTACCTATCTCCAATATCACAGAAGCTACAGACTTCGTGCAAATTGCTCTGGATAGTCCGAGAGAAGCTCTTTCGTTTGACACGTAGAAACACGGCGTCATTGCACGCACATCGTTCTGACACGATTGCATTTCTAGTTACAGTTTGGACCCCATGCAAAGAATACTATATCAACTCTATTGCAAACTCTACTTCCTATTTTCATACCTGCCATTCTCGCATTATATGTTTTATATCAGCCAATATCCATGTGTGCTGCAGCTGTGTGTTGTCAACCAGAAAGCTGACCAGAAATAATTCCTCCCAAAAGGCTTTCAGCTTCTTCTAAGGCAGACTCTTTCAAATACCCTCCAGTGCAGAAGTGATCCATGTTTTACTAGGGAACACCCATGAAGGTAAGGTTGATCAACTTGCATTTTACTATATAACCAAAATACCACTGATCTTAAAAGGAAACCTCATCCCCAAGAAAAAGTGTAGGTACATGTATGCTGAAAGATGAGTTTTATTCATGCCTATTGATCTACAATACCCCTTACGCAAATGTACAAGGGATGTATAAGTGAAGATACTCTTAGCGCGGCCATTTTCTTGTTAATGTGACAAACCAGGCGAACTTGTACTTGCATCTTGCACCAAGCCTTTATAGTTATAGAGACATTTTAATTCTTTAACAAAACCTGTAATTGTCAATGAGGGAAAAATCATAGCCGAGAAGATTAAAATAATATTTGGTGAAAAATATATACATGTAATAGGGGAAATAGTATAACACATAACATTTAAAAATAGCAGTTGACAAATATATTTCATTTATGTAAAGCCTTCACCCCAGATAAGCCACACCTTAATTATGAAAATGGTGTGAAAATTATATTTCAAAAGATAAGAGCAGGTGAATGAAACATTTCATCACTGAACACACAAGGAAGCATACATGAATTTGAATATATATATTATAAATGACTTTGCATACCTGTAGTATGTCACATCAAGAGAATGAAGATGCCCATTCTACATTTTTAATCACATTTAAAACATTGGTATAGCAGAGATGCCAACCCTCCCGATTTCATCGGGAGGCTCCCGATAATTCACCCCAACTCCCGACCTTACGATCACCATCCTTATCCTCCCGATTTATTATAAAAAATTAAAAAAATGATTTTTTTTTTTTTTTTTTTTTGGCGCTTATCAGTATATATATCTGTGAATTGAATGAGAAATATCGTCTGTTAACTTTAGCATGTAGTAAATCCACTATATTAAAAGACAAATTAAGAGTAGCGAAAGATTGTTTCAGCATATGGATCGCCGTAACCAATGCGTGGATATTGACACAGAATCCAAATGGCGGAAAATCAGCTAAAGAAGACCAAGAAATGGTATCAGAAGTATAAGACCGAACACTGTATCATATATATGAAAGGAATTCATCATGCATTTTGTACAATTTGTATGTTATTTTAAAAAAAAGTGGGAATTATTGAACTAAATACACATGTAAAATGCTGCAAAATAAGGCTCAGATTGCACCAGAGAGCATCTAGAACCCCAGAGCTTCCAGGGCCCTAAGGCGGGCCCTGGACCCCGGCCGCATGGGTCGGGCGCTACGCGCTCGAGATGTGCGCTACGCGCACATTATTTGGTGTCCGTTACAAATCCTCCCTATTTATGTTTTCCAAAAGTTGGCATCTCTGGTATAGATCCTAGCTTTATTATCCAATTGCATCCATTGATCATTTTGAATGTGGTGGTGGGGGGGGGGGGGGGGGGAGGTGTCTGACCAGGGTAAAAACTAGTCAGCATATTCCATGATCATTTATGTCATGCAAAGTTTTGGATTTGGGAGGGGGGGTTGAGCATACATCTGTTTTGATAAGCACTTTTGTATTGGTAAATTCCAACGTCACTTCCAAACTAAGTACATGTAAGTACAGTAGCCCTATAAACTATGAACACGTAGGCAAGGAATATTCTACCTACAAAACAGACTGTAGTGAATCAACAAGTAATTTTTTTCATCTCAAAATATTCATACATTATATATCGACAGATGTTATTCTACCATTCCCATGATTAATAATGGGTGGAAGAGATCACAGTAATGATTTATTACCTTTAAGTACACTTACCTTTAAATAACCTCTCCCCCTCTTCCCATCTATATTGCCATGAATCATATTACCAAATTGAGATCAAATCAAACAAACTAAATATTTTCCCTATGAAATTTTATCTAAGTAAACTAAAAAGCATTAATTATCTTTAAAATAAAAATTAAAAAAAATAAAACAAAACAATACAAATTTGGTTTTGTTATCAAGAAGGCACATGGTTTTAATTTCAAAATTCAACCATTGACATACAATTCTGGACTAATCTAAAATACTGGTACACTACATGTGTAGCTGTGTTCCTGTACTTGTTTGGATTTTACAAAATTTCTGTCAGAATTATAGATTTGAGCAATCAAGTTGTTTTATCCATGCACACTTATTCATGTAGTCATGCCACGTACAATGTATGTTCACTCATTTACTATACATTGCTAAAGTTCATAGCCTTGGAATAATAATGAAGCTTTTCTTTCACTTCATTAAATTTACCCATTGTATTATGTAGAATGCATTGCATGCATGACTGATTCTTTTGTTTCTATACCATACATGAGTGAGTGTGTATTTTATACAATTTCATCACTTTAGCCTCGATTTCATCCGCGACAACAATCATTGCATATTGTCAAATCGCATATGCTTTCGATATGTTAATTTGAACCAAATTCATGACCTCATACCAAAACTTTGTATTACCTTTAACAGTTAATTCTTGTTTTATGAACCCTCCTCTTATGTCAAACATTGAAATGCAATGTAGATTATTGTTTTTGTTAACTCTCTGTGCAGATGTTTCTTTGCGAGAAGAGTGTGAAGTATCATATATTCTGTTCTTATATTTATTTGTATTTGTGCCATCTGTGTACACTTTACTACTATCAAACTGCTTTTGGTATATTGTGTTACAGTGGAAGCATATTGATATGAAGTGAACCAAATCTGATGAGCTACTAATTGGATTTCCCCAGGACTTTTGTTGTTATATAGTTAGACTTGACTTGACCAAACTTGACACTGCAGAAGTTTAGTGGACTGAAATGAGAAACCATGCAGCTACATTTAGTAAGCAAGAGAAGATTTAAAGGGGAAGTCCACCCTGATATTAAGTTTGCTTTAATAGTAGCAGAAAAATGAGAGAGACAGGTCAGTGAAAGTTTGAGCAAATTCCAATTGAAAATTTAGAAAGTATTGAATTTTAGAAGTTGCGACCAATCAAAACACAATTGGCAATGCTGTGACGTATCTTGCAAGCTCTTCTCCAATTTGCTCTGTGTATAAAGGTCCATAAACTTTCTGTTTCTTTGTTATTTATATTGTTGAAGGAATTGAATTTTTCCATACGGGGGTTGAAAAGAAAGATATTTGCAATACTTGTTCTTAGGGTGGACGTTTGATTGACAATTTTCTTGAGGGAAAATAAACATTTCTGATTTTTATTTTCTTAACCCTAATAAGGCTGGGGGGGGGGGGCATTATGCCCCCCCCCCCCTCCACTCACTGACTTTTTTCTTTCGAGTCTTGCACATCTTTTAAAAGAATTATTTTGAAAATCGGACCTACAGTTACAAGATCACATGACCTTTTGTTTTTGCATGTCAGCCCGAAAATCGCTCATTTCGCGGAGATCGACCGTTTCACAGCCGAAATCTTAAAGGGGGGGGGTCATCTTAATGACCCCCCCCCCCCCCCCCCCCCCCCCCCCCGGCCGTACAGACCTCAAATAGCCCAGCCTTTTTAGGGTTAAGGGAGAAGAAAAAATTTAGTACAGAGCAAATGGGAGGGGATCTCGCAACATATCTCACAGCTCATTTGTGTTTGCTTCACCGCAACTTTAAAAATTCAATATTTTCTTATCTTTAATCAGGATTTGTTCAAACTTTCACTGACCTGTTCTTCTCATTTTTTGCTTCTAAATCCTATTGATAATAATATTGCCGGTAATAATATTCCAGTTTTATTTACCTGGTAGCGCTTAATACATCTACGATGTCTCTAAGCGTTTTACCTGGTCATTGGATTTAATGATTGCCGCACTCACTGTGTGCACAAACTTGATATCAGGGGGGACTTCCCCAGGAAGGGTGGAGTATCAGGATGGACTGTGTACACACAGTATATGACTACGGTAGTTGAATACACAAACACGTGCATGTATCATATTCTCTCTTGATTGTAAATGAGTACACATGAGATAGCATAACTTTAAGAGAGGAATCCAAACCAATTTCCTTGCACCTTGTAGGAGGATGATAAGATGATGCAGCTCTTGGCAGCTCTCAAGGCTGCCAGCTTGTCGGTGGATGAAGTTATCGATTATCTTGGAGCGGACCCTGTGAGGGGGCTAGACGAGAGCACAGCAGAGAGACGGCTACATGTCCATGGTCCAAATGAATTTGAGATCAGCAAAGAGGAGCCATTATGGAAGAGATACTTGGGCCAGGTAGGAACTTTTTCTTCTTCATATATTTCTTCTTTTTGTGGGGTTGCTCTAATCAGTGTATTGAAACCTTTCGGATGCAGTCTTAAAGTTGTTGTTCATTTTCATAAAAAATGATAGTGTGATTGTTTCGCATAAACCTAGGAACCTCTGCATGCATAAATTTATTGCCAATTTTGGTTCTTGTCAAGATTTTCGGACATTGTGAAATATGAAATACGTGATTTACTACACAGAATTTTGGCAATTTGTCAAATTTTTATGCCACTGAAATGGCTGTCATTTACAATCCAATAAAAGTTTTTAGGTTCAGCCATGTAACTACTGCATTCAAACTCCTCCATTCTGTGAGTTTTGTGTGTTTATGGACCACATTAATATTCATTGCATTTGTTCTTCTACAAACTGAATATTGATTTTAAATGATACATCTGTTAGTTCATCATAAAGAAAAAATCGTGCAAAGTGCTGCATTCAAACTTATCCATTCTGTGAGTTTAGTGTATACTGTGTTTATGGACCATATTAATATTTACAGCATTTTTAATTCTACAAACTGAATATTGATTTTAAATTATACATCTGTTTGTTCATCATAAAGCAAATCGTGTCCTACGGTTATTTGATGAATAAAAAATAGATGAACTTTCGCAGAGTGAAACAGAATACTACCTTTTTGGGTGTGTGATTCTATCTTGCATCTAGATTGCTGACAGTGTGAACATTTACTGAAAAGTTTGAAAATGTCTCAGCGAATGTTAATTTGGTGTATAACAGATAAAATAATTATTCATGCTTGTATTGTTACCCAGTTTTTTAAGGAGAGGTTATTTGGAGAGATTTAAGGAATTTTTAAATAATATTTATATACATGTATATATATATATATATATATATATACATTTCTTTTAATTTTCCAGTTCAAAGATCCACTCATCATGCTGCTGTTGGTATCGGCTGTGGTTTCCGTGGTGATGGGGCAGTTTGACGATGCTTTCAGCATCACTATGGTAACACCCAGGGCTCAAATTAATTTTTTGTCCATGGGGGCTCTTCCCCCCAAAAAGAGCCCCCGTGAGCCTTCTCACGGGGGCTCTTTTAGTACTGCCGGGGGCTCTTTTTGTATACAAAAATCCATTGAATTGGTACCTATGATACTCGTCAATTATTTGCTATTTCATCATTATCATTTCAATCAGCATTTTCCCTCTTACAAATTTACAAGCTACATAGCTGTTACTGGCCTGTGTATATAATATATACGCATACAACACTGATCTTTATGATATCTTTAACGTGACATATCTTCTTCTCCCCTTGCAAACGAGAAAGAAAACAAGGTCATTAAAAGGGATTAAGCGACAAATAATGATTGTGATTCAAATTGATGCGAATATTTGTTTGAATAAGCACTGCTATTCACCCGAATCTTCTTTGTAAAAACATCTTTTACAAATCTCAGCCATGCTTACTGAGTTGAGACGTTCCATTCAATGTAAAATACTCATTAAAGAATACACTTCTCCTAATCTGAAAGTGATCTTACAACACAGTGGCAGATTTGCATGGCTGAGATTTGTAAAAGTTGTTTTTACAAAGAAGATTCTGGTGAAAAGCATTGCTTATTCAAAAACAAATCCTTGCATCAATTTGAATCACAATGATTATTTGTCACATGATTCTTTTATTAAATAACCTTGTTTTCTTTTTTGTTTGCAGTGTTTGCACTGCGAGGTGAATTGGTAATAACTAGGCCTACTCATAAAACCAGAAATCTTGCACGCTAATCTAAGTTCCATTTCATTGGTTTAAGGTTTAAAAATTGAAACTCAATATTGTGTTAAAGTTATAACAGAAAAGATAATCTTTATTTTATAATTCCACGGGGGCGATTTTTAATTTTGCAATCGCCCCCGTGAGCAACCTGACGGGGGCGATTATGTAGCTCACGGGGGCGAATCGCCCACCGCCCCTGTGTATTTTGAGCGCTGGTAAAACCCACACACAGTTTTAATAACCTTCCATTGTACTTGTCTCTTGGTTGTAGAAAATGTTAAGTGTATTATCAAAAGCTACATGTCATAAATGTATTAAAATTCAGCTCCCAATGAGCTAGTACAGGATGATATACAGTACTTTATGTAAAGTACATATTCATATTCTAACACATAAACATGCACATCATGTGATATAAATGAAGTAGTCAACCCCTATCAGTCATGGAGAGGCACATCCAGAATTTTGTGAGGGGAGGGGGGGGGGGGGCACAATGCTGAACATAAGGGCAAAATTTATTTCTTTTATATTTAATACATGGAAGGTATGCCAATTGGATTTCAAAGGGGGGATGGGCTGGTTGTAACCCCAACCCCCCTCCCCCCTCCCAAAAAAAAAAAAAGACTGTCATTAAATCATGCAAGTGAAACAGAAATATTTAACAATTATTAAAGCATTTCAAAAGAGAATTTCTCAAGTAAATTACTGGACCTTCTTTAATTTTTTAGAGTTAATTTGCACAGGATGTCTGACCGACATCCGCACACAATTGTGGACACTTTTATGACTTTCTATTTACCTGCCCCGAAATTCAAGCTCTTTTAGGTTTCGGTTTTATACATACAAGCTAGCTGTGAAAAGATAACAGCATACCCGGTACATGTATACAGTGTACATACTTCTCTTGTTATTACATTAGTAGTTTATTTAAAATGAAGTCCTTTTGACCTCCAATACAGATTTTGTTGGTCGTTCAGATTATATACTGGTAGCCTACTTGTAATCTCCCTGTGCTGCTAGGCATATATTGTATGCATGCATGCATTTTTACATGTACTTAAATCATTGCTGATACATTAAAGGGACTTGGTAACATTGTTCAGATGAGAGATAGTGGTGCTAAGGTAGTGACTTCAATGCTAGATGTACAATTAAAGATAATCTGAAAATTTGAGTGAAAACCGACCATTATTCATGGTACAAATTGGGAAAAACTGATCTGATCGATTCCGTAATTCTCCCAACTATATTATTGCAATTTAATTACATTTTAGGTGAATGGAAATCTCACAAAGAAATACAATCACTCTTCATTCCATTCCAGACATTTAAATGTCGACAGATTTTTTTATAGCCTGTTTCATGTCTTTTTTTTCATGGAAAAAACGGTTGGGAAAATTCAAAAATGGTTGGGAGAATTTACTGTTAATCACTGTTAGAGGGTGTAGTTCATCGAGGCCTTCAAAGAAAACCATAGATATCTTTGTGGTTTAAGAATTTGTTCAGGATTTTTCGCATGTCAGAGGGTTAGTACAGTACAAGGAATATAGTAAGTAACATTTTATACAAAAATTAAGCAATTTTTTCATCAACCTTCAACAATATTACCAAGTCACTTTAATAACCTGTTGTATTTTGTGATTTTGTAGTATGATTGATGTACATGTATGCCTACATGTGCTATAATGTAGAGCACAATCAGTTACAAATATTAAACCTTGGCTCTTTAATATAAAAATCGAGATACGCTAAATAGTTTCGCTTGAATTTAAGTCAAGATATATGCTACAGGACCCTTATTCTGATTTGTGAAATACATGTGGCATCACATGAGTATGATAGACTTTGATAGCAGAGATAATGTTCTGGTTTTATTACAGTACCGGTATGTTTGGTTTATCTTGACATTGGAATGACACTTTGTTATCGAAAGCAAAGTGCCTTCACCTATTATGTGCTACCTTGGATGCTTTTACTGAAATGTCATCCATCATTCAATTTGAGCTCTGTATGTTTTGTTATGACTCGTGAAGAGCTTTGTTTATCTATGCAATATGAATTTAATGGATTGTTTTTCTGCTCTCTCCCTCACTAGGCAATCACCATTGTTGTCACAGTGGCATTTGTTCAGGTTTGAACTCATTCTACTTTGTAGATTTTTTATATTTTACAAATAGATTATGATAAATGATTTTTAGCATTTCTTTACCTCTCTCTTTCTCTTTATTTCTCTCCTTTTCTGCATGATATCCTTTCATCTCTCTGCTTCTTTTCTGTCTCTTTCTCCCTTCTTACTCTACCTCTTTTTGTTGATCTTGTATTATCTGTGGAAATGTTGTATGGGATTTATGGACTAAAAAGAATGTTTGATTTGATTGAAATATTAAAAATATCATGCACATGTACCCCAATTCTATGCCAAAATACTTTCTTGTTTCTGTCCCCCCCCCCCCATCTCTCTCTCTCCCTCTCCCTCTCTCTATCTCTCTCTCTCTCTATCTCTCTCTCTCTCCCCTCTCTCTCTCCCCCTCTCTGTCTCTCTCTCTCTCTGTCTCTCTCTCTCTGTCTCTTTTCTCTCTCTCTCTCTTTTCTCTGTCTCTCTCTCTCCCTCTCTTTCTATCTCTTTCTGTCTCCCCCCTTTTCATTAATTGATATTGATTAGATCCCTTTCTTTCTTGTTTAAATGCAGGAGTACCGCTCTGAAAAGTCTCTAGAAAAGTTGAGCAACATGGTGCCACCCATGTGTCGCTGGTTAGTGATGTATTTTCTTTTATATTTACACTGAAGTGAAATTTAAAAAAATGGAATCAAGGTCATTAACTTTATTCGTTATATAATATTTGAGTTTCACTCAGCCCAAGAAATTAATGAATTTTCGGTCATAAACAAAAATCTGTCCAATACTTAGTAGAGTAGGCATATACCTTTTTGAATATGTGTAGTGTAGTTTTTAACAGTAGGGGTCACATCTTATATCTACACATGAAGGTTGTGATTTGAATATATGGTTCCCCAATCAATCAAGTGAATATGAACTTGTGATTGATTTTGGAGAAAAAGGAACATCTTAAAAATAGGGAAGTCTATGAAAATTAAAATGTTCTGTGAATGGAAAATGGATATTCTTTACAATGTTTCCCATATGATATAATCTCGACCATATGTCCAATTGAATATGACCTTTGACTTTAATAAGTACCTATAGCCAATGGTCATATGGAAAGATCATTTGTTTTGGCATGAAATAGGTGGATATAAAGCTTATGTCATAGAAGATACAATGCACAGAATCTCCTAAAAAAGCATGCACTATCTGATACACGTTATCTCTTGTGTAACTTTGTATCTTCCAGCATCAGGGATGGCCATGTGAAGGAGTTTTTGGCAAGGTCATTGACCCCTGGTGACCTTGTTCAGCTGTCCATCGGAGACAGGATTCCTGCAGACATGAGGCTGATAGAGGTGAGAGTTCAAGGGATAGCTAGGTCACCATATTGTAATGAGTTTATGTTTAATGATTTAAAGGGTCTACAATAATGTATAGAGGTTTTACAAATCCAGTTTAGGCAGATGACAGAAGTCTTGTCAACATGCCCCTCCTCTGTTCCATAGATGCTTATTCGGTTTATAGAATACAAAATTCTCAGTATTTTAGAAAGGATGTGCATGCAGTGCAAGGAGAGTCACATTCTTTAGCACATTAAGATCCCACTGCACTCTTTGTACAAGAATAGACCACGGTATTGTGGTATCCCCAAACCTCTATCAATTTAAACTAGAGAAGACACTCCAGGCTACAATGATTGAATGTGGTTTACCCATCCAAGATGAAAGCTAGTTTGCAGACACAAAACCCCTGTCAGCCGTAGTGTGTAACATTGTGTCTGAAATAAGAGACCAAGCCTTTTTCAGGGTCTAGTACATCCTGTAGGCTCTGTACTAAAGCTGCTCCTAACAGGGCCAGAGATAGAGAGAGCTAGGTCCTGCTCAAGACTTAATGAAATTATATTTAAGTGGCAATTAGAGTCTGTGCCTACAGACTCGTTGACGGCTGTGAATAATGATTATAATGGTGATGATGGTGATGATGGTGATAGATAGATAGATAGAAAGATAGATAGATAGTGGTGGTGGTTTTTACCTGACTGCTAAGAAAGCATAAAATAAATGCATGTTAGTAAGCAACCAGAAGACCAACGGCTTTAGGTCCTCTCCGAGGGACCTGGTAATGAGGATTAATGCCTTACCAGAGGGCACTAGCGCATTGACTTGGTTTCGAACCCGGGTCGTCGTATTGCGAGACACTGCTCTACCGGCTGAGCTATCGCGCCTCCTCATGGTAATGGTGATGATAATGATAATGGTGATGATGTTGATAATGGTGATGATGTTGATGATGGTGATGATGGTGATGATGATGATGGCAATGATGATATTAAGACTAATAATTGCTCATATGTCATTCTTTGTCACACAGGCTGTTGACTTGGCAGTGGATGAATCCAGTTTCACCGGGGAGACCAAGCCTAGTAATAAGACCACACAGATTGTGACCAAGGACCAGAATGGAAAGAGAACCACGAGAAAGAACATTGCCTACATGGGAACACTTGTTAGGAATGGCCATGGCAAGGTCAGAACAGTGAACAATATACTTCCTTTGTTTATTGAACTATCCTCTTTCCCCTTTTATTTAGATATGTCTGATTTCTTTGGGACCAATTTTGATACGTGTAAGGCTTTTCCAGAACTTATAACATGTTTTGAGCATAGCAAGCTGAACTACTGATTGTTTGTTTTCCCCATGAGATGGGAACCTGTTTCAAACTGCTTTGTAGTGTGTGTGTGTATGTGTGTGTGTGGAGCAATATTCTTGTCTTTTTATGATGAGCTCATGGGTGCAATTCCAGCTTAGTGCCTCCTAAAATACCACTGAAAATTTATTGAAATCAGCAGTCATGACGTTTTCTGTTTGCTCTTTGCAATGACTGCCAGAGCCAAAGTCAATGTTATTCTTTTTAAAGCTCATACATATTTGAACATACTGTGTTTGAAAAAGACCATTTGATCCTTTATGTTTTCTTGTTTTGTCCAGGGTATTGTGATTGGCACAGGGGAAAATTCAGAATTTGGAGACATCTTCAAGATGATGAAGGCTGAAGAGGTAAGGATACCAAATACAAATCCCGCAAAATTTCCCATTAACGTACACGATCAATAAAGCCTTTTCAATTGTATCGATGAGAACGCCATGCACACCCAGGGAGTGTGTTGACTCAGGTAATCGACACCCCTTGTTTGCTTTTTAAACCGTTTGAAACCGTTTCAAGTCCAGTTGACGCCCATTCACCACACTAGTGAACATGATGATGTCTAAATGTGACGTATTCATCATGCATATGCATATTTCCCACCTGCCTGCCACTTTGAATGACCTCAGATTACAAAGCGATGCGGCTAGATAGAATGGCGTTCTGGATTGAGGTGACCGTCAAATAAGAGGTGAACCCGTTCTCGATTCTGGTGGTGGACAGGTAGATAACATCGGGCATGCGCAGATCATCAAAATGACGTCAGAATGTTGAAATTCACTATTTTGATGTGACAATAAAAAAAGCTTAAAGGTAATGCAAAGTTTTTGGAAATTTCGAAAATTCGATTGATAGTAATTCTTTACAATTTTGATGTATTTGGATGCCCCTGTAGATGTTTTATAAGCACTAAAACATTTAACTGCTAAAACACTTCTGCTTTCAAGAAATTGAATAATCAAAATTTACCGGTGCTCCCGGTAAATTTCAAATATTTCAAATAGCTCCTAAAGCCATTCCATGGTAGCTGCAGCCATTAAATTTTAGAATATGCAGTTCTGATATATAATTACCAAACGGTAATTGCAAATCGGTCGATCGTAGTCAAGAAACATTGTTTTAGAGCTTAAGTAATATCAGTCTTGAGAGGGTGCTATACAACATAGAGAGTTTATTATCTACAATTTCATCAAATTAGACTTGATTTCAACTGCGACAACGATCATTGAATATTTTTAATTCGCATATGCCAAAACTTTGTAATACCTTTAATATCACAAATGATGCAGTTCAGTTGTGCTACATGCATTTGATGATTTCAAGAGTGTGACCTTTAGGGTATGACTGAATGATTTGTCATATAGAGTTCTAAAATAGAGTTTTTAAAAAACCAATGACTTTTTCACTTTCCTTGTTTTAGCTTCTCGGTCACAAATTATTGATTCAAACTTTCATGTGGAAAAAACACTGTGTTTAGTATACGGTAGATGCAATTATTTGCACTTGGTCTAGTCTGGACTTTGCACTACATTGTGGGAATAGGAATCTCTGCAAATATGTACATTTATAACCAGATACTGTGGTTGTGTATCCGGACAGTTGATTTAAAACAGGACGTTTTAACAAGTCTACATGCAATATTTGATTTATTTCATAGTTCTTTCAAGAAGAAATTAATATAAGGATGAATAGTTATGATCGTTAGTGTTATTTGATGCATACATTTGATTAAATCTGAAAGCAAATGTGATGACTCTTTTTTGTTGAGCCTCCGAACAGACAACCTCCCATCATACAAATTATCAGTATTTACACAGTTTACCTGAGAAATATCCAGAAATTGCAGATTAATTACCTATAGATATATTTCTGGTAACTAGTCCACAAACCATTTAAATGATTCATCAGTTTAATACATTCTAACATGGTTTACATTTTGAGGCTAGGACAAAATGGATTTTTTTTCTTTCCCCCTTCTTTTTTAAATGTTACATATGCTACACAACCAAGGAAAGCAAACACTGGGTGACATTTTTTGCCAACAATTTATTTAAAAACGCAATGGAATGAATTAAAGCCAATCTTGTGAACATAGGTTTCTTCTGGCAAATATCTCTTGCATCATTCTTTAATATATATTTTGTTAAAGCACAGTAAAATACTTATGTGTACAGTGGAATAACATTTCATTTATGAATAGCAAATAATATGTTACTGCTGCACGAATGTATTTAATACATTTCCATTCATTTCTAATCAAATTTCCAACACTAAGGTCTTCATTCTTTCACAAACATTGGACATAGAAGTATAGTGATTGTTCTCGCCTTTCTGTACAGCAAGCCTATTTGGATAAAGAAAACTAGATTTTGACCTTCCTTACTTGCATTAAGTTGTACTTGTTCTATATTTCACTTGAATTATTCCTAATGTAAGAGATTAACGTTGTTTCTTACTTTGTAAAGTTTGTAATCCTCTTTAGTAATTCATTGTTCTTTTTTATTTTGTATCTCTTGCCAAGAGTATGGATGGTATAGGCAAACATTGATCCTTTTATTTCTTCTACAGTCATACCTGTCTACAGCGACCACCCAAGGAAAACACAAAAGTGGTCTTTGTAGACAGGTTCCTTTGGTACATGTTTCAATGAGAAACCATTTTCAAGGAAAACACAAAATGTGGTCCTTGTAGACAGGTGGTCACTAAAGCAGGTTTGAATGTATATTATTTCACATCAATTCTACAGGTGAACTCTTAGTTTGTTTCATGCTTTTAATATCCTTTGGTGATTCATTTCTCTTTTTATTTTTGTTTCCCCTTATAGGCACCTAAGACACCATTACAGAAGAGCATGGATAGTCTTGGAAAACAGCTGTCTTTCTACTCCTTCTGTATCATAGGTTTTATCATGTTCTTGGGATGGTTACAAAACAGAAAACTGCTGGATATGTTCACCATTGGTGTAAGGTAAGTAGCTGGAGATTAGAAAGCCATGGTTTCTATATATAGGTACCACAGAGGCACAGGCCCCCTTCTCCCCGCTAAACAATCTGCGCAATCTGAAATACCTTAATCATACATGAAATACAAATGGAAAGAGCCCCCCTCCCTCTTTGAACAAAAATTGAAATAAATTAAATGAAAACATTGCCCTTTGTTGCTTGTTTCTTCAAATATTTTTTTGGCTAGTGCCCCCCTCCATATTCAGAAAATCCTAGATCTTCCAATGGCAGAGAAGCCATTTTTCTGGATTCTTCTTCAAAATAAGAATGGTTCTGGGGAAAACAGAGAAAATTCTCTGTCTTTTTCTCTCTAAAATGCCTTTCTCTCTCTCTCTCTCTCTCTCTCTCTCTCTCTTTCTCTCTGTTCTTTTTATTTTCCACTTCTGAATGCCTGCCTCCATCTCATATGTACAAAACATTTGTGTTTTCCATGCATGATCAATTTCAAAACCTGAATCTATACATAGATTAATATAGAGTAATTTAGTAACAATAACAATTATTGCGCTTATACATACATTTGATTCCAATTTTTCATTCCAAAGGTTTATACAGTACATAGCTAACGTTTCTGATAGTTGAGCTCTGTTATTGGTTCATATTATACTGACTGTTTTAATAATAACTATATACAAAATGGTATTGATATATCAATATAGGATACACGTCAATCTTTCAGTAAGCTTAATTCTACACCCTTCACCTATTTATTATTCTTTGTTTTTTATTTTCCATAGTCTGGCAGTAGCAGCCATTCCAGAAGGCCTGCCCATTGTCGTCACAGTAACCCTTGCTCTTGGAGTGATGAGGATGGCCAAACGTAGTGCAATAGTCAAGAAGCTACCCATTGTAGAAACATTAGGTGAGTTCATCAATATCAAAATCAGCTTACTTCCAATCGTTGGGTCATCTTGTCTGGAGGGTGATCGTATTACCTGACCTTTTGTGAAAACATGAAATGTCAGGGGTAATGTTTGTGAAATAATCCCTTCTCATCTACAAATGGTCTGATCCAATTTAACTGACACTTTGAGAAAAGCCTAGAAAAAAATTTGTGAAGGTTTGCGTCCTTAACCTGCATCTTCACATGATCATCGATTTTCGTTTCAAGGAAGGATGTGTAACGTGACCACCTGACCGGACGTGATGACACGATGTTCCGAATTGAGCCTAAAAATCGTTGGTTCATTCTGTCTGATGTCTTGTTGAGTGACTACATACAAGGAAAAGGACATTTAGAGGAAAAAAAATAGCAGACCTACCATTGTATTCACAAAATCAAATTTTAGACATTTTTCGAATTTATATTCATTTTCATTAACTTATCCGTTTTTTGCACAGGTTGTGTGAATGTAATTTGTTCCGATAAGACTGGAACCCTGACTAAGAATGAGATGACAGCTCTAAGCATCCACACTTCGGATGGCATCCGAGCTGAGGTAATCTTACTTGTTTATCAAATTTATGTATGTTATGTTGTTTTTTTACAACTTTTGCACTTTTAAAAATAAGGATAAGTATAAGGTTAAGTATAATAATTCATTATTCATATTAGGAAATTTGGTTTCCACTGGTTTCAAAGTCATACAATATCAAATATCCATATACAAGGATTTTTCTTTACAACTTGAATATGTCAACTTTAACAGAGCATAGACTTTATGATCTAGCAAAGAACTTATTCCAGAGAGTTTATAACAGGGAGATGAAAATAAATAGAATAGATTCCATGAAATTTGCTCCGGCGACAATTGCTCCGCTGTAAATTTCATACACTAATCGAATGGCTAACTTCAACCCTGGATTCAACACTATACCCTACCCTAAACCTAACCCTAAACCTAACATAAAACCCTATTGAAACCCTAACCCTTCATCTTAGACGAAATAAAGCCCGGAGCAATTGTCGCAGGAGCAAATGTCGTGTCACCATAGAATATCATAGCAAAGTTTGTTGCCCTCTTAGTTATGTTCTTAAATTGTCAATATCCAGTAATGTTGTTCATGCAAAGTGCAGGTTCTTTCCAGAGATGTGGGATATGAAAAAAGAATTTAATAGGGTAACTTGATTATTGATAAAAGAATAAATATGACTGTCATTAAATGTCAATCCCTTTATCTCTGTATCCATTTTGGAAATGTTACTATATTTCAATTTATATACAAGTTTGTAAACTAAAATATGATTGCATCATTGACGTTCAGCCTGGTTTAATAGAGATATATGTTACAGGGCAAGTGATTTACCTTTGATTATATATTACCCAGGATATACTTGTGTGAAATTTACACAAGCAAGTATGTAATCTAAATGTTATGTACATGTACACGTAATAGAAATGTGGTGGATGATTTTTGTGTAGGTAAGTTTTTATGTTATAGTGTAGTTCTGCATTCTCTTTCAGTTCTTTGATACAATAAGAAGGAAAATGTCAGTTATGTATTATTATAGCATTGTCACACAAGATTGTTTCAGTAATATTAATGATTGATGTTTTCTTCTTTCTTTTTCTTTCCTTTAAAAATATATATTTTGTAAATTGCTCGTATATAATTTGAGAATGTTGATACTATTTTAAGTATTTGATCTTGTAAACAAATACTGATGATGGGTTTGGTGATTTTGAAGAAAGTCAGTCTACTTCAATTCACATGATTCTTGACAGAGGAGCTATGAGACTGTATTTAACCCCATCTCTCTTGTCCTGTACAGGTGACTGGTGTTGGGTACAATGGAGATGGGATGGTAGTAGTTGATGATATGCATATACTAGGTTACCAGTCTCCCTCCATAGCTAGAGTAGTAGAGGTGAGTTTGAAACCGATTTTATGTGCCTTTTAAATAAAATTCCTCTTTGTATTTTCTATGTTTGTAGATATTTACACGATTATAACCACCTAAATAAAATAAAAAGTAACAAACCACATCCAAATACAACATAGGTAGTAAGGAAAAAGCCGAACATATTAGGCATTATTTTTTTAGTTCTCTTTGACATCTGAAAAAGATATTGTACTGTCATGGAGAAAAAAAAACAGTCCAGTCAAAGTTTCCATAAGAAAAGAAACAACTCTCAAAGAGATATGAACTTTAAATCACTCCATTTAGTACTTCACACATGCAGTGTATTCAGGCTTTAAAAGTAGATATGTTGCTCAAAGCTCAAAGCTTCGTTCACCAATCATTCAACAAAATCAAGCATCCACAGACGGCATTGTAATATTATCCTATCATTGTTATAAACAAGGATTTCCTGCTACCTGAAGTGATATTATTCAGTGACGGGTAGTTGATTGTTATTCATGACAATTTTCTCATATTTTCCCCTTTCTCTCTTGACAGGCCTCATGCGTATGCAACAATTCTGAGATCCGTGACAATGTTTTATATGGACAGCCAACAGAGGGAGCCCTTCTTGCCTTGGCCATGAAAGTAAGTGGAGAATTCTTAGAGAAATAAAATGACAATGTTAAATTATAGGTGTTATAATTTAATGATAATAATAATAATATTCCGCTTTTATATAGCGCTTAATACAAATGTCTCTAAGAGCTTTACAGATATAATATTACCCTGGTCAATGGATTCAATACTCACCCCAACACAATGTGTGCACAATCTCCACTCCCTAGGGAGCATTCTAACCAGGCGTTACTTGCAATCAAAACTTGAACTTGAAGAAGTGTATAAAACAGACTGTGAAAATGATAATCAAATGAACTTTTTATTTCCTTTTCTATATCTTTATATTTTAACTCTGCATACTCTTGGTTGAGAGCATAGAACATGAAACATCGAAAAGGAATTCTTTTGTTAATTCTTCATTTTTGTCATTCCTCAGATGCAACTCCATCATTCTAGGAGTCGATACACCAGGCTGTCTGAAATCCCATTCAGTTCAGAAACCAAATGGATGGCTGTCCGCTGTCGACCTCATGACCCCGCTCCTAACCTGTTGCCGAGCAACGAGGAGATCTATTTTGTGAAGGGGGCCCTGGAGCGGGTTCTGTCGAAATGTCGGACTTACAATGTCGAGGACAGATCAGAGCCTCTCAACAAGCAAAAGATTGAGGAGATTAAAGAGGAAGGCCGTCAGATGGGCGTGGCTGGACTTAGAGGTGAGTAATTCAGAATGTTTGTCAGGTAAATAAAAAGAGAAATGAATTTGTCAGAGGTTAGTCAGAGGTCAGTCAGAGGTCAGAATTCATATACACATGCATCTCACTGTCTGGTCGATGATGTGATTTTTTTTCTTTTGAAGGCATATCAAAAGAAATTATTCAAGTTCTATGTCATCTTTTCATTTCATACCAATATAAACTAAATCACATTTTATTGGGTTTTGTCTTACAATATTTCACCTAATCAAACATCTCACATGGAACTCACTAGCTTTCCTTTTCTGCTACATGTAATCTCATGCCAAAAGTTCATTTCCATTTATCAGGTAAACATGGACACTGTGTGTGCAATTGCATTATAAAAAAACTGTTTTAGAATTTGATTTTGTATAAAGTTTGTGTGAGGTGGCTGAATAATCAAATAGTAATAAATGAACATTATCGTACTGAAATCAAATACATTTCTTTTTCTAGTATTTTTCTGTATCTGACTATGAGGGCATTTCTACAGCAATTAATTTCATGTGTTGTGTCATTGCTATTATGAAATTCAAACACGTATATGTACAAAAAGAATTTGAAAGCTCATATATCCATTCTCAGGATTCCTAGTACGGTAGTCGACCTTCTCTTTATAAACACACCACACTCTTTGCATTCGCTTTCCATCTCAGTTCTTGGCATGGCTGTTGGGCCAGGAACGGAGAACATGACTTACCTGGGTATGGTGGGTATCTTAGACCCTCCTCGTCCTGGTGTAAGGGAGGCCATCGATACACTACTCAGCTCTGGGGTAGCACTCAAGATGGTTACAGGAGACTCGGCTGAGACGGCAATTGCTGTTGGTAAGGCCCAGTTTGATTTACATACATGTATATGCTCCCCAGGAAGTGGAGAATGTGTATACATTGTGTGCGGCAAGCCTAAATCCGATGACCGGGGTGATAATATATCTGTAAAGCGCTAAGAGACATCGTCGATGTATTAATTGCTATATAAAAGCGGAATATTATTATTATTTATTATTATGAAATGTCAAGTAAATGAGAATAGTTATTTCAATACAACCATATTAAAGAGGTTAGTTATTCTTATTTTTGAGATCTGAGCACTGTCTGGTAAAGAGTTAGAGTTTATCTGAATCACAAGATGTCACAAGCAAGGATTGTTAAAATGTCTATTATAATTAACTAGCAGTCCTAGATTTGAGTAGCGAGAGGAGTCACTCAATTAATGAGCTAATAATTCTTTAGAGATAAGAGGATCTTCTGGTTTTATGTACAGTCTAACCTGTTATATTAACCACCTGTCTATAAAGACCACATTTTACGTTTCCCTTGAACTCTGTTTCTCATTGAAAACTGTAATAAAGGAACCGGTACATAAAGACCACCTGCCTATAGAGACCACTTTTCTTGTCTCCCTTGAGAGGTCTTTATAGACAGGTTTCACTAAAATGGAAGACTACCCAATGAGTGATTTCAAGTTGGGTGTTAGTGTTAGTATTTAGAGCAGTCAAGAGCTCTTATATCGAGCTAAAAATTTGCTGATGAAATCAAGAGCATGATAGCTATATCAATATCGATAGCTTAACACTAACACCGAACTGGAAATCAACATTTGCTTAATTCCTAGGGGCTAGTGTTAGTGAATAGGACATGTGTACGTAAAATATTAACACCGGCCACAAAGGTCGGTTCAGCAGATGACAACTTTGCAAAATCAATAACACTTAGCTACGGGAAGTTGACGATATTCAGAGGTCAAAGCCTTAACACCAGCTGATTTCCATTTTGTTGGTTAGGGCTGGTGTTAGTGTTTATTAAACACTAACACCAGCCCTAAACACCCAACTTGAAATCACTCAATTTCTTTTGGAGCTCCAGCTGTCAGGGGAATGTACACCTGTTTGTTTTGATTCTTCATGTCCCAGGTAGCAGACTGGGTCTATATGCCAAAGGTTCTACATCGCTGTCTGGTGAAGAAGTTGAAGACATGAATTTTATTGAACTAACCAAGATGATAAATCAGGTATGCATGAGCTTTCTAGTTCTCATCCTAACCCCCCCCCCACCACCCCTCCCCCATATATTGATGTTTCCTCTGAGTATGTATAGTATTCATTCCTTGCAGTGCTTGATAGGCTTACCAAGGAGAAGTTTCATTTGATTTCCGATTGACGTATGGCTAGACTTATGAAACAAGATCTTGTTGCATTAGACTAGCCATTGTTGTTCTTTTCTCTGTCTATGTCTTTGTCTCTCTCCCTCTTTCTCTCTCATGTAGTTATTGTCTTTTGATTTTTTTCCTTTTTCATTCAGGTTACAATCTTCTACAGAGCCAGCCCAAGACACAAACTGAAAATTGTCAAGGTAGGTGCTTGAAGTAATAATGTTTCATAAAAGCATTTGCAGTAGTGCTAAACACAATGAATTATATTCAATAATTGTTAATTATTTTGTCATTAATATTTTCTTATTAATTCATAAGATTTGACTGATCAATCTGCAGCTATCAAGGATTAGGTATTAAAATGCTCAGTTTCAGATATTAAGAAAAGATGAACTTCTCAATTTACAGCGTGCCTTGAAGCCCGTCTGTACTCGTTTGGCCAGGAGAGATTAGACCTCCCTGCAAGGTCACTGGCAGGTGGTTATCTCATCAAATCAGCTCTCAATTAACATAAGAAAAACAGGATCATGGGGGACCAACAGGCACCAATTAGGCATTGTTTGCTATATAAAGGGAGCAAGTAGCTATAAGTAGTGCAGTGGGGCTTTAACATTAAATATCCGAGTATGTGTGATATTTCCCACCCCAAAACCTTCATGGAGCACTAAATTCACCTCTCCAAACAGGCGTTGCAAGCCACTGGGGCTGTGGTTGGAATGACGGGTGATGGTGTGAATGATGCAGTAGCGCTCAAGACAGCAGATATCGGCATCGCCATGGGGATAACAGGGACAGACGTGAGCAAGGAAGCAGCTGACATGATCCTCGTTGATGATGACTTTACCACCATCCTGTCGGCCATTGAGGAGGGCAAGGCCATCTTCTACAATATCAAGAATTTTGTTCGATTTCAGCTTAGCACGTGAGTGATTTAAGCTTTGCAACAAGATTATTTTCCAGATTTTTGTCATTCTAATCTCTTAATCCATTGCAATTAATGTCCAAAGACCATGTTTTATTTGTGACAACTTGTTTCAAAAGGCATTTCATGTGTGACTTTTGATACTGTACATCAGATTTAATGTACCTTGTTCAATATCCATAGGTTCCTACAACTGAAAATAAGATTCACAAAACATTAATTATGTATACTTGTCACTACTTTAATATTTTTGCACTTGCTTTTTGTGTATGAGTTTGAATACCTTGTATAAATGCCAAAGCTAAAGCACTTATGGCTATTTACCTTTGATTTCAAAGTGTTATCTTGAAACTTTCAAGCTGTTGTGCCTCTATCCCCCCCATTGATGATGTAGTATATATGTGTGGGGGTTGTCTGTCTTACTAATCTTGTTGAATAATTTGTATGCGGTTTAATGAACCAACGAATCCATCATACGTATCAATGTGGATTCGTCGGTTCATAATAATGACAACGATTATTGATTATTATTATGTCCTGGGGGGTGTTTCACAAAGACTAAGATCGACTTTAAGTTAGACTTAACTATGGCAGGCCATTCGTGACACTGGTTGCTGTTACCATTGGTCTCTCAATTTTGATCTTTAGATAATATTTTTTTCTTTAATAGTAAACTATCAAAAAAGGTAAATTCTGTAGATTTGTGACCATGATTTGTACGTCCCTTGAGAGACCAATGCCAGTTAACGGTGAGAGCAAATGATAGCATGAATGGCCTGTCATATTTAAGTCCAACTTAAAGTCGATCTTAGTCTTTGTGAAACACCCCCAGGTCATATTTGAAATACAGTCACATCATGTAAATCATTTATTTATATATTTTTCTTTTTGTAATTTTATTATTGACATTTTAATCTTTTTGTATGATTATTATTCCTTGATATTTGCAGGAGTATTGCTGCTCTGACCCTGATAGCCTTGTCCACCATGCTAAGTTTTCCCAATCCATTGAATGCCATGCAGATCCTATGGATCAACATCATCATGGATGGACCACCGGCACAAAGGTAACAAAACAAACTTCATTTTGCTCCTAGATGCAAGAGGCTTTAATTCATGTTAGGCAGAGATTTTCTTTTAAAATTCAATTTTCATCTTGATGATTGAATATTCTAAATACACGTTCAATGTACCAATCTAATGAATTTTAATGTTGTAAAGAAAAAGTTTGTTAAGTTGTCTTTTGTGCTAAAGGTAGTGTCATTGTACTTTTAAAGCACAGAAGTTATCGACCAACCTCTGACTATTTTCTTGTGAATAACAGTTTGATTTGTTGGGAAAAGGCTGAGAATTCAGTTATTTTATGACAATGCAGGTCTTTCCACATTTCTGTGCCTTTGATAGTAAATTAGCGTTTGACTTTAGTGAGGTCCTCTTTGATTCCCATTTTTGTGACTTTCACTTCGCAACTCTTCACGACTAATCTCTGCATCTGGTGAGACACAAATTTA
The DNA here is from genome assembly GCF_000002235.5 of Strongylocentrotus purpuratus. Lineage (NCBI taxonomy): Eukaryota > Metazoa > Echinodermata > Echinoidea > Camarodonta > Strongylocentrotidae > Strongylocentrotus > Strongylocentrotus purpuratus. Next base: position 23,380,838 of record NW_022145614.1, read on the forward strand.
CAATGACATGAGGTTTTGGTTGGTCATGTTGTATGGGAGCATTCTATTTGTTGCTTCCCGCTGAACGGCTTCACAATATCTGTATTCTTTTTGGCAGTCGATGAGAACGTTCAATGTCCTCTTTCTTAAAGTTCACTTCATTTATTTTTTAGTGAGATCAAAGGTGAGGTCACTAATGTCCTTTGTCTCTTCCTCTACAACTCCATAGAAACGCAATGTCTGTGTATTATTAGGGTACCGGATAGTTTCTGTATTACCGGTAAGCCTATAATAATCACAGAATTAAGTTGTAAACTGGTTAAGTAAACATTTAGCTCAAAGTAATGGTAAGAATATTTTGCTCGAGATATTTGATGTATTTCGTAGCTGTTAGGCCTTGGGATTTGTATTCAGTCATTCCTTCCAGGGGGGGGGGGGGGGGGGTTTCACAAAACTTGTCATCAGTGACAAATGACAGTTTGTGTTATAAGCTACTGAAATTCTTGCTTCTGATTGGTTATCAGCAGATTTGTCAATGAATTTTGTCATTTGTGATTGATAAAAGGCTTTGTGAAACGGGTCCCTGGTGTCTACCAAAGGTTGACTGTTTGATTGAAAATGTGATGAAATTGTAAACATTAAAAATACATGTCTTTTACTTTGTTTCCTTTCTCAGTCTTGGAGTAGAACCTGTAGACAAGGATGTTATCCGTAAACCCCCTCGCCAGGTGCGCGACCCCATGATCACCAGGTCACTGCTTATGAATGTCATCATGTCTGCGACTATCATTGTAGCAGGTACTCTATGGGTCTTCTGGAGAGAGGTAAGGTTTGTCCCATTGATTAATGTATGGAAAGATAGCTCACTTTATCAATATCAGTATGTTTGCTACCATCATTGTCATTGGGACTCTATGGATCTTTTGAAGAGGGGTGAATTTAAACCACAGCTCATTATTAACAGATAGTTTACTTATCAATTTCATTGTGTCTTAAACTCAAATAAAAGAAGTCATTGTAGTAATTTTCTCTTTGCAAAGTAATTTGTTGTGTATTAGTATACCACAGCGTTTTTATTCAACCTTTTATTAGTCATGGCACCCTGAAATGATGAGCTTTGCGTCACCCAATCCCAAATTCATCACAGAATATCCATTTTGCATTACTCTGACACCCGCCAAGTACCATTTTTAACACATACAGCCACATTTGTCTCTAAGTCGAGTTTGCAAAGAGCGAGCTAAAAATACATTTATTGACATTTTTAATACAGTTAAAGAAATTATTTTATATCAAACAGTAGATAAGATGTACAATAGTGTATGCCAACACCTCGTCTCTGATCATACATGAATACAAAAGTCATACATTTGGTCACCTTGATACACCAATATGAGGATATTATGGCATCTCCTTGCCCAGAATTATCCTGATTTGACATGTATCGAGTGTGTAAGGCAAGCATGTTAAAAATATAATTTCTATAATAAAGATGAAAAGATATTTTTGGGTACCTTGCTGTCAAATATGGAGGTTTTTTTGAACATCATTGCATGAAATGATCCTGTTTCTTTCTAAATGTTGCGAGAGAGCGAAGCGACGAAGGAAGAAAGACACTTATTATCTTTCAAATGTTATTCCTTAACACTCTCACGATTTTCACAAAATGGATGTATTTCTAAAATTATTTTAGTATATAACTAAATTTCTCTCGCAGCACCCCTAGCGATGTCTTGCGGCACCCAGTTAAAAAAACGCTGTCTCAAGTTAAACAGTAGTTATGAGTTAATACATGATTGGGCCTTTCTTTCCCTACCAATAGATGCAAGACAATATCATCACACCTCGCGACACCACCATGACCTTCACCTGCTTTGTCTTCTTTGACATGTTCAACGCCCTCAGCAGTCGATCACAGGTCAGTCAGAAATCTTCAGGGTTTTACAATTCAAAATAAATGCCAAGAGTGGGCTGTTTAACCCCTTCTATTCCAAGGGCAACGTTTGCTAATGCCATTTTTTTTCTATGCTGGATTTAAAAAAACAAGTGTGTATCGATTGTAATGAAGGGGCATATTTGAGTCTTAATCTGGCAATTAAATGATAAATTCAAATTCAAATTTCAGCTCTTGCAAAGTAATTTTTCGGAAATGTTAATACACGTTTGTGTATTGTACAATTGAACCTGCCTTTAATGGAGATTTCCGATATACCGTGTGAGTAAAAAAAAAGTTTACACCTAGAAAATTGCTAATTATTTTAAAATTCATCTATGAACAGCAAATTATTATACATCTTATGAAAGAGTGTTTTGTCCCAAATCATATGGTATCATTTTTGTGATGTAAGTGTTCACGCTTGGATGAACACGAGGCATTGTTTGCGAGAGTGCAAAAATCGACTTGCGCCAAAGTGATGCGTACAATATGTATTATGTTGGGATTAGCGGAGTGAGAGAATCAATTAAATGTATTAAATGAAATGCATTACATATGCTTTTTGCAAAGGGCAAAGTCACACCACCCACACACACGCGCACAAATGTTTGTTGATATTTGATATTTGACATGTGTGGCATGATTAATTTTGTTAGGGATGTTATTTGGATCTGCAAAGACCGAATTAATACCCAAATCCAAATTGTTTTATTCAAACATCACAATAAGCAACTTTGGCTCAAGTCGATTTTTGCACTCTCGCAAACAATGCCTCGTGTTCATCCAAACGTGAACACATACCACACAAAAATGGTACCAAATGATTCGGGATAAAACACTCTTTCATAAGATGTATAATAATTTACTGTTCATAGATGATTTTTAAAATAATTAGCAATTGTCTAGGTGTAAACTTTTTTTTGACTCACTCTGTAGACAGACCACCTGTCAAGAAGGACCATATTTTTTGTTTTCCTTGAACTGTGTTTCTTATTGAAACCTTTCCTTAAGTAACCTTTACTTAAAGCCACACTTTCCTACTTGTAGCTACTTGCTCCCTCTATATAGAAAACAATGTCTAATCGGTGACCATTGGTCCCCCATGATCCTCTTTCCCTTATGTTAATTGAGAGCTGAGTTGATGAGATAACCACCCGTCAGTGACCTTGCACTTGCAGGATGCTCTAATCCCTCCTATAAACTAGCACAGATAAGCTTTCAGGACCTCATTTGAATCTTGCTTGAGTTGTCTTTACATGAGCAGTTTTCAATGAAATACATTCAGTTTTATAATCATGTAAGAGAGTTCATACTGTTGTAGTTGTTTTTTTATCAAATTTCTGTATGAGCATCTAAAGAAATTTTCATTTTGAATTTAATTGAATTGCATTTTCAACAAGTACTTTAATTGCAGTTGTTGGCCTCTTTCTTTCTTTTTTTGGCACAGACCAAGAGCATATTCAGCATTGGTTTCTTGACCAACCGGATGTTTCTCTACGCAGTCGGAGGGTCAATCATGGGTCAGTTGCTGGTCATCTATTTCCCTCCGCTCCAAAGGATATTCCAAACAGAGGCATTGACGGTACACGGTGAGTCCGATTCTCAGATAACATGTCACCCTTGGGGACCTACCACCTAAGATAACCGCTCTCTGCAAGAGTGACCTCTATTAACTGCCCTTTAGAATCTCCTAGACTACATTTGTATCTGCTAGACAGCCCCCACCTAATTTCATTGTGTTATTAGATTATACAGGGAATTCCCCTAGGTAGTTTTCTTGGAGTGTTAAGGGTATACATATACATCATCACACATGTATAAAATTTGTCATCAATTAGAGTCACATAGAATCATATTCACACAGAAAAAAGGGGTTATCATAAGGACATTCATAAAAAAAAAATTTCGCACAATAAATGTACATATGTAAACAATGCATAGTGGAAAGCAAAAGGAAAACAATAAAATGAAATATTATTCTTTCTCCCTCCTTCACAGATATTGGCCTGTTGGTGATGCTGACGTCATCGGTGTTCATTGTTTCCGAGATCAAGAAATGGTTTCAGCGGAGACTAGAGAAAAAGCGAACTCTCCCCGAGCCGTGCGACTTTGAATATGTCTGACCGTAATTCTGTTCATGGGTGTGCTAATATGCTTGTGCGTGCGTGTGTGTGTGTTTTGGTTTTGACCAAACTCTTACATTTGATTAAAAACCAATTCAGTCCATTATCGTTTATCTACTGCAATTCTACATATAAAATATACATGACTTATAATTGGCTTTCATGGGTTGTACCTGCAAGGAACATGTATAGAATGTTGAAATCAAAAGCATTTCACTTAGAAATGTAATATTGAAATGCACTTTTTACATAGAATGTTATCAAAGCAATGGCATATAGTATTGCAATCACCAATATGAAAATAAAGACGTATTGAAACGTATGTTTAAAGCACTTTTGGGAAGACATATTAAAGCGTATGTTTATTAACAGCATTTTTGGCGAGTCTTGTGTTCATGTTTAGAAAAATAGTATTCAGGTGTTTCATTTTTGTGGTTGTTGTGTCTTTTAATTCTATGGACTGTTTTGAACAACATGCAATGTAATGCAAGCATAAACATGTTTTGTGATACATCATTTCACAATTTAGATATACTTTCATGGAAAATCACCCGATTCATTATATTTCCTGACTGCTAAGAAAGCAAATAATATGCTTTAATTTTAGCAACTAGTGGGCATAAGATAATGCCTTTTAAAACTTTTTAGAACATTCAAATTAATTGGTTGAAGCAGATTAAGAGAAAGAAAGATTTGATATTTAAAGGCTCATAGAGAATTCAAATGGGTGTTAACTCTGAATCTTGATTATAGTGCAATTTGAGTATAAATATCACATCTAAATATATGAATCTTTTATTTTGAAGAAAGGATGCTTGCATGGAAAACCACATATAATTAAAATTGCCCTTTAAAGGCATTGTTTAACAATATTTCCAGTTTTACAAATCTAAGATACATGGCCCTACATGTTATCAGTGTCTGTGATATGGTGTAATATTGAAGCCCTTAAAAAAAATCATGAATTGCTTTAAAAAATTAAAAATCTTTGAGAGACCGGTTTTACCATACTCATTTTCCCAATAGACTGTAGTGATATAAAAAAAAATTAAAAACGGGGAAGCGGTTTTTTGAAATTTCGAATTCAAGTCATAAATATCTTGATAATCAAGTATGCGATTGGCTTGTAAAATTCATGGGATTCATGTCTGACCTTAAGGTTTACACTTATGATTGCAGCACAAGCTAAATCTAGGATTTTCTTTAGCATCAGAGGCAAAAATTCCTAATACCTTTAAAGACACTTCCATTTTGGTGCAATGAATCAGTTTGATTGTAACACACTGTGAGTAGTTCCCATAGCTCACACAATAACATAATATTGTCACACCCGGTTTTAATAGGGACATCTAAATACATGTATTGTCAAAAGATGATCGGTTTGTTTAGCAGATTTTGTATTTGTCACCAAATGCTTATTACTTTCACAGTACGTTTCCTTTTGCACAATGTGTTATCTTTCAAGCTTTGTATTTATTTGTATGTCAATTCAGGAGTCTTTTTTATGTGTGATATTTCTGCATATATATATATTTTTTTTAATAGAGGGTTGTTTTCTAGATGAGGATTGCAATTGATAGTGTTAATGTATGGATTTATATCTAAATATTTTGTTCCAATCCTAAATTTACAGCAAAATTTAAGTTGTTACAATTTCGAATGTCCATAGAGACAAAATATCTCAGTGAAATAATGTGCATATTTTAAAGTTTGAGAATTTATTGTATATTTTGTGGGGAGGGGGTAACATTGTGTAAGTCCAACTTTTAACCTTATAATGCAGCCTTTTGCATTTTTGATTATCTAAATAATTGTTAATGGGGGAAAACTTGTTGGTCATCTCATACTTCGCACAATATTTTTATTTTTGAATGGAAAACAAAAGTGCCTATTTTTGTCAGCTTCTACTGGAGCATGTTTTGTAAACTTGTCTTTTTAAAGCAAGGATGCATGCCCTAAGAAGGAAAGTGAAAAATAAATTGCACTATGTCATATGTTGTACCATTTAAATGCTACTGCACAAATATATTAGAGTCAACTTTATCCCAATAATTTGTAAACAATGATACTTTTTGTATTTACATGTAATATATTTGCCTTTTTGTAATTAGAAAGGAAAGTAATATTTGTATAATTTTGCAGAGAATTTTTATTTGATGGTTTCACATGTACATGTAGGAAATTTCCAATGAGTACTGTATGTCTTATCTACTGATGACAACATTAATGAGATAGTATGATTGTATTTCATAGTCATATTGCTATAAAATGATACTGGGATTATTCTTACTTCATCATGAGTTGTCAATTTATGACTGAAATCAGAGAAATAGGTCAGTTATGATAAAGCTTAGAATGGACTTCTTCACTAGTACAATCATCTCCCAGAAATATTCTTGCCAAATAAATGTTTCGATGTGGCATGTTTGATCAAGAATTTGAGTATTCAGGGTCACCAATCTTTCCCAGTAGCTATTTCTAACCCTCAACTAGATTAACAAGCTTCGTGAATATTCAACATTTATAACAATTACAGAAGTTGTAGAGATTGCTGCTATAAAATCAATAATGTACTTACAATACTTCATTTATGCATCCTTAAAATTCATTGTAATATCGGGTGTTTTTGTAAGTTTTTTGTAAGGTTGCAAATTTGAGTGTGTAAGTTTGTAACATTGTCTTCATATTCATCTGAGAATGCCCTACGATCAAATTATTAAATATTTTTTTGATCCTCCAAAAATTGGGGCAATATTTGTTTTAAGGGACAGAAATGTCACAAAATAATGTATAAAATCATTGTGGTTTGCCTAAAAAACAAAGATTTCTGTATTGGCATGAGCATTACATCTTTACCATATGCACTAGACCTATATCCATGTGATATGATTAAGACTGAGATGTATATATTACTCTCTTCTGTTGAACTGCTTCAATCATACGGTCTATTGTCAACTGCCATTCATGCTGGTTATATTGGTTATTTTTTATAATTATGTTGAATCTTGTATGAATATTAAATAAGAATATAGATATTTCTTTGAATGCGAGTTATTATTCTGTTACTACATGAATTGACACAAGTTCACTTGTGCTTACAATGTACAACAGAAGAAAAAAAATACAGAGAGTAAAGATATCAACTGCTATCATTTAATAATAAATTTTAAAATACCTTTTATATTTAATAGTTACAGACATATTTCATCACACACAATAGTTACAGACACATCACAATAAAGCAGACACAAGTTCGTTACCTCCATAATGTACCTAATTTATCCTAAAGTGCTAAATTACAGGTGAAAGACATCTGAATATGAAGGATTAAAAGGAAAGTAATTGATTTTTATTACATAATGAAGATCAATGAAAGTTTAAAGTAGAATGAACTGTTTCAACAACAAACAAAAACCTACAATACAAAAGATATACTCGAACCTTTCAGATACTGAACTGTATTGCTATTAATATGATTGGAAATAATTATTTCACCTTATAAATACATGTATCAAGACTAGAACTCTTCTTTACAACTGAGCTTCAAAATAATTTTAAGTACTGGTTTGATATTGATGGATACGAAATCGATTATTCTAACAATTTATTTACCAAGACTATTTTCTGACGTAATAATTAAAACCTTTCATACTTTTACATTGTATGAGCCATTCCACATCAAAACTATATTAAAGGTAAAATAAAGAATCACACTCTGCTACCATTATCTTTAATCTTTAAAGCACGTAGATCTAGTTTCTTGAAGCAAGAGCACTTGTTAGTTTCACATATACCTATACATATCGATACGCTACTTTAGAAGTGAAATAATTATTTGTGCAGTATTGCGATGTAAATACATTTTGTGCAATAAAAGACATACCTAATACACACTGGCGTTATCAATCCTAGTGTATTTCGAAATATTTACAAACGAGTACTATCAAAGTCAGATTTGTGCTTTACAGTTGCATCTGTATAGTACAAATCATAGAAAGCTAGACTAGAGTATCATACTGGCCCCCAAACCATACAAATAATATAAATATATATCAAACATATTAAAGGTATATATATATATATATATATACATGTATATGTCATACAAAAATCTTATTTTAAACATGCACTTGTAATAATTTTTTATACAAAGAAATGCATGATAGGAAATTGATTTAAGCTACACTAGGCAAGGATGACTTTAAAGTATTAACTGACATTGCTCCCAACTGGCCATTAGCAACTAAACTCTAGCAATTTAATTGGAGCACCCTGGTTTGAAAAGACTACCTACCGGTATATGATAAAGTTGTGTATCAAATGTCACTTGCAGATGGTCCTCTTTATTTTTGTTCAAGATACCCATGTATGTAAACCATCAAAAGATAGAATGAATTCCTATCAAGGGTCATCAAAATAATCAAAACAAAAAGTTAATGTGTATTGCTGCATATAATACAAAAAAGTGAAGTCTCAGACTACAAGATACATGTAACTTCATTTGCATATTTCTAAGTATAAGCTCCAGAATGCAACATTATTGAAACGTACTTTGGAGTATAAACACATCGTCACTGTTTTCACGAAGTGACGGTAGTGAAAAAAAATTGCATTCACTTTGCGTGACGATTTTCCTCACTACCGTCACTTCGTGAAAATAGGGACGACATGTACATAGTTTACCGGTATTTCTATTCAACTATTCTACATAAACTTACATGAATATTTCAAGTTATGTGTCAAAATTCCGGCCTGTTTTTACATATAACAATTTGGTCTTCTGTCCACTGTATGAAGATAAATATGTTTTACACACAGGATATAGATACAAATCATAAAACAAAGGGGCAATTATAGTGCATATATGATTTTGTAATATCCCTACTTTTGTATACCATTAATACTTTAATTTTGTCTACAATGTTTAGCAATCTCTCTGATTTATATCACGTACCGGTATTTCAAAAATGCCCTTTAGATATTCCATAATTTACAGATATACCGGTAAGGAGGAATATAATGACTGCTCAGTGTGAAGTATCATTCACTTTTTCTTTCATTTAATGCTGTTGATAATCAAAATATGCTGATGGCGTTTTTTTCGTATGCTCACCAACATTTAATCTTGTGTCATGATCCATTTAGCTGCAATAAAGAAAGGGAGGAAAGAAATTATAAAATAATGATAACTTACTAATTAATGAGGATACCAGAAAGCTAGCAAGATTTCTTTGTACCATTGTATTTGAAAACAAAACCCTCGCTATGTAATTGCATGTTAACACTTTAACAGTTAAAATTTGACAGTCAGACAGTCAAAAAGAAAAGAAGAAAATTGTATACACACGGGATGCTGTAGAAAGAAATAGAAACAAACTAGTGGCAAACAGGGTTGGTAGGTTAGAGATCTAGACAGATCAAACTTGAAACAAGTTTAATTTTAATAGAGCTGTACAAAAAAACAAGAGAAGATATACTGTATCCATGATCATCACATCAACTCACCTGGTATGGCCATGGATGTAAGCTGCTCCGGTCGATCCAATAGATCCACATTCTCACGACGGAATGTCTTAGAAGCATTACTTGCAAAATGGCTGCCAATGTGATAATGTAAAATTGAAAAGAAATCATGTATAATCTGTGGAGGATAGGATATTACTGCCTTTTTGACCGATTCAATTCCGTTACTCTTCGAGCAGTACAATATACCTTCAACTGCTCAAATTTTCATCATTTTGACATTTTAGATCAGTGGCTATCTAAAAAAAAAATTAGAACAATACAGGATAAGTTAACATCTGTTTGTCAGACTCCACTTGTAGAAAGAGATATGTACATCTCTTATTTCAATGCAAATATCCATTGGCTTACCTGTTTATATGCATGCATGCATACATGGATGAGCGCATAAGCATGTTGCACATGCTTTTTGCTTGCTCTCCAAAAGAGCTCTTATTTGCCTGTATTTACTTTGTTATATCAATTTGTGTTGTTACCAGTAATTTATATATGCCTTCTGGATACCACTAGTCAAATTGTGATTTCACACCATATTTTGATGACAACATTTTTTTGATTCATGTGTAGTCTAGTATTTTGTATATAGTCGTCGGGGACATTTTCTACGAACACTCCCTCTGTTCCCCAACATTTAGGAGTGTCAATTTCTACAATTCTTCTTCAACGTGTTACACTCGACATTGTATATTGATCAACACACATCGCGATCGCCATTGTCATCTTCATACTACATATATAGGATCACTCTCAAGTTTCTACACAACAAAAGACAGTGGTGAGTAAAAGTCTAGCTCGTACTCATTATAGTCAGCATAGAATTTTTACATTGGTGACCCCGACGTGATATGTGAAGGCAGGTGCCAAAATGTGTCAAGAATGTGAAACATACGACGTCGCAGGAAAACTGCATAAATTATCAGCGTAAATTTCTCAAAAGTTGTCGGCACAACAAGGCAATATCAAAACATTACATAAAGTTCGTTGACACTATAATGGAGCATAAATTCACTACAGTAGTACCAGCTAAGAAGCCATTTTCAATGTACATCTCTATGTAAGTAAAAGTACCCTGGTACTCTATTATGTAATGTATATGCCTATTATGTATTGTATGCCTGGACGAACATGAATCACTGGATTCACTACCAAGCACAATGGGACCGTTTCAACTTGGACTTTTGTTCACACTCTGCCTGTATGCTACTTTGAATAGGAATGTGTACTGCAGTGAGCAATCCTTCATTAAACTGTCAATTAATGAAAACTTCATTAGAAAACAATATCTTAAAACGAGGATTCCATACAACCCGAATAGTACAGCATCTTTTCAACTAGAGCTACTGCATGCGGGTGATGTACATCCCAACCCCGGACCAGATCGGGATCAAGATGGCACTGTACCATCTTTTGCCATTCATCGTGACCCTCCCCTTCAGCGTAGAATTCACTACTCTCCAGGGGAACTGTTACAGTGGAGATCTACAAAGCTTCGACTGTCGTCCGACGTTCGCGATGTCATCCATTCTTTCGGAATACAACGAAGAAAGACAAGGAGAGGTAGGCGCGGTAGCCGCAGAAGAAACTGTCTCCGACAATCAAAAGTGTCAAGATCATCATCATCATCATCATCATCTCCAAACCTTTTACTTTGTTCCATGAACGTTCGCTCAGTGCGCAATAAATCAGCCCTGATCCACGACTTCATCTGCGACAGTAATGCTGATCTTATTACAATGACAGAAACCTGGCTAACGGACAATGACTCTACAGTCCTAAATGAATTTGTTCCTTCTGGCTATAAATTAGTTCATCATCCTCGTAGTATCCGCCGTGGAGGGGGAACTGGACTTGTCTACAGAGATACCATCAATGCTCTTCAAGCCACAGCTGGTGAGCATAACTCTTTCGAGTATGCAGAGTACCAAATTTCATGTAAATCCTATCAGTTATGTGTCATTAATATATACAGACCGCCTTACTCTGCATTACATCCTGTATCTGTATCATGTTTTCTATCAGAATTCAATGATTATATTCAAAGTCATTGATTGTCCAATGTTCCTTTATTAATAGTTGGAGATTTCAACATACATGTCGATAGTTCTAGTGGAGACTCACAGTCTTTCCTAAATCTTCTTGAGTCTCTGTGTTGTACACAGTTAGTTAATTTTTGTACCCACATACACGGCCACACTCTTGATCTGTTAATAAGACGACAATCTGATGATAACATTGTCATTGGAAAACCTCAGGCACATTCATCTTTAATCTCTGATCACATCCCTGTAATGTGTTACCTTAATTCAAGTAAACCTCGCCTTCCTGTTAAAGAGGTTTCATTTCGCAGATTATCTGCAATCAATACTGAGTTACTTAGAAAAGACTTAACTGAAAGTCGTCTCTGTGATGGAACACCCAGTGATGTCACTGAATTAGCGATGTTATATGACACAACTCTCCATGACCTCTTAGACAAGCATGCGCCAAAGGCAACAAAAACTTTTGTTTTGCGACCTAAGGCGCCATGGTTGACCGATAGTATATTAGAAGAAAAGAGAAAAAAGAGGAAAGCTGAAAAAATTTGGATGAAATCAAAAACAGACAAAGACTGGAAAGCATTTAAGTCAATTCGTAACTCTTACTCCTTCTCATTGTATGAGGCACGGAAGAGTCACCATAAAGATTTAGTGTCTGAACATAAAGAAAACACAAAAGCTTTGTTCAATATTGTAAAGGGTTTGCTAAACATGTCAAATAAACAACCCATTGTACCTTGTAACGTTGATTCAAAATCATTTGTCAACAAAGTTCAGAAAATTCATAACGATATAGATTTAAAACTTGGCAATGTACACGTAGACAAACTGATCAATGATGACGTTCCAGTCGATTCGCAGATAGTGACGCTGACAAGTTTTAAATCACTGTCCGAACAAGACGTCGGAAAATTGATAATGAAGCTCAGTAAGAAGTCTTGTCCATTGGACCCAATGCCCACAAAACTATTGCTGCGATGTCTCGATGAATTGATACCTGTTATTACTTCTATGTTGAACTTGTCTCTATCAGCAGGGCAATTCCCTGCATTGTGGAAGGTCGCTCTAGTGAAACCACTATTGAAAAAGCCGGGCCTCGAAACAGAATTGAGTAATTTAAGGCCCATTAGTAATCTTCAGTATATTTCTAAGTTGGTAGAAGGTGCTGCTACCCAACAGATTCTTGAGCACATTGAACATCATTCACTGTTGCCGCTCAATCAATCAGCATACCGAAAATTTCACAGTACTGAAACAGCACTTCTTAGGATAAAAAGTGATCTTCTTATGTCAATGGACAACCAAAAAATAAGTCTGCTGCTTCTCCTTGATATGAGCAGTGCTTTCGACACAATAGATCACTCATTTTTACTGAAAACTCTAAGAAGCCATTTTAGGGTTGATGGCAAGGTTATCGAATGGATTGAATCTTACTTGTCAGATAGAAAACAGAAAATTGAAATTGATAAAGTTGTCTCTGATGTATTCAATGTGCCTTTTGGCGTTCCTCAAGGGTCGCGATTAGGCCCTCTGTTGTTTACCTTGTATACAAGCAGACTCCTTACAAATATCCATACAGAGTTTCCTAGTATTAGTTGTCACTGCTACGCAGACGACACCCAACTATACCTATCTTTCTGTCCTAACACCCCGGCTGAAGATCATTGTATTTCTGAATTAGAATCATGTGTTGTTTATATTAAGATTTGGATGTTGCAAAACAAGTTGATGTTAAATGATAACAAAACAGAACTTTTGGTCATTGGTACTCCACGCCAGGTTTCTAAATTTAGGTCGCGTAGTGTATCAGTTGGTGACTCAACCATAACCCCATCTGATACTGTTAGAAACTTAGGTGTGTCTTTTGATACCCACCTGAATATGGATTCACATATCACTAAAATATGCAAATCAGCCTATTTCATGATTTATAATTTGAGATGCATTCGAAAATACTTTGATCAGGACAGCATGAAAACTATCATGCATGCATGTGTTACTAGTAAACTAGATTACTGTAATAGTTTATTGTATGGATTGCCAGACTCACAAATTTCCAAGTTGCAGCGGGTCCAAAATACATGTGCACGACTAATTTGCAGCCTCCCAAAATTCTCTCGAATAACCCCACTTCTGAAGGAACTACATTGGTTGCCAATTCGCCAGAGAATTACATTTAAAATATTAATGATAGTCTACAAAGCTCTAAATGGTCAAACTCCTAGTTACGTTACTGAATTGTTGCACATCAAGTCTCAAACTCATGGTCGTAACCTTCGTAGTACACAAGACACATTTATGTTGCAAATACCCCCATATAAAACCAAAGTAACCCTCGGGGACCGGTCATTTCTCTGTGCTGCCCCTAGATTATGGAATAAATTACCACTAGAAATAAGGAAAGCCCCATCACTAGATAATTTTAAATCAAAACTGAAAACTCACTTGTTCATATAGTATGTATAGCACAGCATTTACGAGCTCTTGCAGCGCAATAGAATATATCCACATAGTTATTGCGCTTTACAAATGAATATTATTATTATTATTATTAGTGCAGTGGCGCTTTGAGGGGTACTGGTAGTTGTTTAAGAGTAATTGTCTTGGGAAATAGTTGTCCAAAGGGTAATAATCTAGGTTTAATCTAATTCAACTGTACTCACGTTTTCCAGTCTTCCTCTGTCCCCCAGATCTCATAGATGACATAATGTGAGGTTCCAGCGAAGGCCCTTACACTCACACTGTCATGGAAACAGAGAACATCAGTGAGAGACAGAGACCTTCATAATGCAACTAAAAGCTCCATTTCTCTCCAATAAAATATCCTGCTTAAAAATTCATTTGCACTTTCACAGCTATTTCTAAAGCAAGCTATAGAGCTAATTTATCAATGTCATGTATTAATACCTATGACAAGGTTATTTTACCATGCAATCAAAATGCATATTTTGCCCAGTCCGGAAACTAGCAGTTCCAAGCGGGCAATATTTATATAATATTGGATGGCTTTGAGTGTGATACAAGCATATATTGCTCAAGCTATGACAATATATTCTTGTATCACACAAAAACAAAGCCATATAATATTATATATATATATTATATGTATGACTGAGCAATACGAAAACAATATTGATCAGTCATCCAGGGCTGCGCTAAAGATATTAAATGCACTGATTTATTGTACCACTAGGAACCCTAATATAGAAAATATTCCCTGATATTTGCACTATTCCAGGCTACGCCATTGACTTTGTGGACAAAAATTGTGATCAATATTGAGCTCACTACGTACTGGCTCCCATTAACATCCGGGACCTTCCAAGTAGCTGAATCGCCACAAATTTTGATCAGATGATCGTGCAGCGCGGAAGCAGGGTATAGTTACTGTACAGTATAGGCCTATCCTTTCCTGATTTACAAAAGGATAGATAATAATTATGATATTGACTGGCTAATCTTTCGGGAGATACAAGGATATATTGCCCTTACTGGTATCTCCCTAAAGGCCACTCAATATTATATAAATATTTTCTTCCTAAATACAGTTGGAGAGAATACCAGTGGTATTGCAGTACACAACACTGGTCATGGTCATGAACTGTTACAATCCATTTAGCTTGACCGAAAATTCCTTGTAGCTTTAAGAACTATCCTGAAATTCCAAAGTATGTTTATATTAATTTAAGGTAACACTAACCCTTGAGGTAAAATGCTAATTGTACCGACTACATGTACCACCTATAAACCCTCCATCAAAATAAATCTTCAAGGATAGAAAATAATCTTCCAATATGGAATTAATCTAAGACCTCTGCTTCACATTATAGCAAATTTAAATATCTAGGAAGTATAATATAAGTATAATGTAGTCCTAATAATGATCATCAAATACAAACAACCCATCCATAAACAATGAATATTCAATCAAAAGAATTTGTGCATAATTTTATATTAGTATGTGTAATATTAACCACTGATATTCCCATATAAATCTCATCAAACTGATGCAATTATGTAAATTACCAACTGGTACAATATGAAATCATTTGTAAACATCCAGTTGTTACATGTATAATGTGATCACAAAAACAAGTAAAATATATCAATTTCACTATCATTATACTTCCCGACAATACTACAATGAAAGAGTAAAACTTGTCCACTTGAAAACAAAACTTGAGAGTAATTTTGTTTGAATTCTTACGTAGTGCATCCGTCAACTTTCCCTGCTGCATCGACATAAGTCCTAAGGTTGCTGCGAAAATCCTTGTCCTTTTCATCAATGGCTGTAAACTTCCTGCTCACCAAGAAAGCCTGTTAAAAAGAGCAAGGATATAAGCATTTACAGATACTTATATCAAATCATGATTGGGAACAAAATCAATCCTTTAAAAGAAGTAAATGTTGATAGAGTACTGGTCCCGTAATCCGGTGACCCGGGCTCGAAACCAAATCAGTGCGCTTGTGCCCACTGGTAAGGCATTAATCCTCCTTACCAGGTCCCTTGGAGAGGACCTAAAGCCGTCGGTCTTCTGGTTGCTTACAAACAAGCATTAATTGCTTTCTTAGCTGTCAGGTAAAATAACCACCACTATATCAAATTTATCAGAAGTGTATACTCAGATGTTGTGTGTCCAGACAGGTTGTGTATCCGGACAGTTGATTTAGAACAGCAATTTGAAGAAGCTAGTATACAATCAAAATTTTATAAATATTCTACGACTTATGTTGGACAATATAATAAAGGACAAATATCCATGATGGATAGTGCTATTTGATGAATATGTTTCGTTAAATTTGAAGGCAAACAGAAGGCTGTAAGCATTCAGACACCCAACCCCCATCATCTATATGTATTGGTGGATACATTACACAATACATGTAGCTAGTGTGGGGTTGAATCCATAGATTTAAGTTACATACATGTACAAAGGTAGGTAGAAGACTTCTGTCAGAATACTGTAATGGATTTGGTAAATCAATTCAAATTAGCAAGTTTAACAGCCGAATTAATCATGTGACAAATATATTTAAAAGGCAACCATTCCTATTGACTGCAGTAGAGTTACAATATGGAATTTTACTGTAATATAGCAACTGTAAGACCCATGTCTCACATAGGGGTGACCTGCAGTTTGGTCTACGACCAGTTTGTCTACTACCCAATTAGTCTATTGCCATATGGTCTACACCCGGCCTGTCTACTATCCACATGGTCTAATAATCATTTGATGATTATTGTCACATATGATTAAATGATTATTAGACCGTATGGATAGTAAACAAAATGGGCATTAGACAGACTGGGAATTAGACTAAACGAGCAATAGACTATATGGGTAGTAGACTTATTGGAGATTAGACCAAATGGCAATTAACCAACCCCATATAATTATTTAAGCATCTTCATCTTCTGGTATTCTTCAAAAGGCTATGTAGCCTAGCTATCTAGTGTTTATTCTATTAATTAAAATCAATACTATGATATTGATAAAGAAGTTTTTATTCATAACAAATTGCTCGTACCAAGTTGGCCTTGCTTTCATCAGATACAATTTCCTCATCCACAGGATTGATCTTGACCTTTTGCTCTAGGCGGGTCAAAAGGCAAGCCAGACGATTGACCTCTGAGGTCAGAGAGCTAATACCTGAAAATGAAGGGGAAAACATTTTTCATAAAGAGTCAATATTTTGTGTAAACAAGAATTGTTAGAGATTACACTGATTATCATTGGTGTGTAAAAAGAGGAGTTTTTACTCTCGTTTATAATTTTATCTTTAAAAAAAAAATGATAATAAATATTTCACATGTGTGCTTGTAACTTGTGTTCTCAAGTCTCAACTGAAACCCAGGGATCATGAAAACCAACGGAAGTAGACCATATGTAGAGCACCTTAGATAAATGACATGCACAAATTCTATGGGATCACTCAAAAAATTGTTTAAAATAAGATGACTCTAAAGCAATAAATAATTAAAGAGAAAACAAAACTGTTAAATATAACAAATATTTTGATAATTGGTTACAGAAACAGAATCTTTGTAATAGTTTGATCACTTTACACTCGATGAGATGAATGAAGAAACATCTATAAGTAAACATAAATCTGTTAACAATGGCACAGCCATATAAGTTATTTCAATTTCAGTCCTAATATTGCCAAGGGTGTCAACAGGTTCTAAAAAGTGGTGACACTTTGAGATAGGAGCGACTGAGGGGGGCACTGGGGGGGCACCTACCATCAGCTGGTACACTGGTCTGAGTGGATAGTTGACGTCTGGCCCTCCTGGCCACCCATCCTGCTGATGAACTGACCACTGGCTCAATGATGGCTACTTGAGATATTGGTGCCCTGCAAAGAATATAGAAATCACAGAATACGTGTCTCTTAATTTGACCTAAAGCACAAACAAATCACAAAGCTAGACTCAAGCTTGCCATAGCTAGTGGCCACTTCTGTAGAAAGACCAATATCAAATGCAGCAATTTGTATCTTTTTCTTTTTTACACTGTACATGTATATAGTAAATTGCAAACAATAGCCATCACCCAACATCTACTAAAATCTGGTCATGCCAGAGCTCCTAAATGTGAGTTCATTGGTTGGACAATGGGTTAGCTAGAGCACATTTTAAATTTTACTTGCCATATATTTGGTATTATACAACGCCTACTAAGATTCTTGCAACCTCATTGGTCAATTATTGATCACATGACATGCGCTAAAAGTACTGTTGAACAGCATCATTCTTCAGCCGTGCAATTCCGTTTGATCCTTTCGCACCATTGCACGCTGACGTCATTAACGATGTACAAAGTATATGGTGAGGTAAGTGACGTCGCCGTGCAATGGTACCAATGGATCAAACGAAATTGCACTCCACGTCACATTAAACATATAGGTTGGTAAGCGTGGCGCATGGTACGCCCATGGTTTGCTGCCTGCTTAATAGTGCGCGCTCACTATCGGCAATTTCATAAATTGAAAACAAACAAAAATTCGCTGAGATTAAGGCCTAGGAAAACTGTTTTCAGCCTGTTAATGTCCGAGGTGTTGTATAAAACAAATAGTGAATGGTCTTTATTCGTGCAATGGAACAATATTTTGCATTCGGTGAAAGATGAGACGCTCTATTCAACTCGGCTGCACCTCGTTGAATAGAACGTCTCTTATCTTTCACCTCATGCAAAATCTTGTACCATCATGCACTCATGGCCATTCACTATTTGTATAATATACACATACTATCCAATGCTTATTTCCTAGATTTGTACTTTTTTTCCCCACAATTATGACTGCACACACGAGAGACTGGTTCTAGATATGAAACTGATTTTGTCTAATAACCTGTCTGTCATTGCTTCTCTCTCCATGTGATCTGAGGCTGCATCAATGTTTCTCATCAATGACGACAGCTGCCCCGACACCTCCTTCAGCAGGACGCGCACAGTGAACTGATCATCAAAAGACTTATCAGGATATACCTTCAAAATAGTTGAGAATTCGTATCAACAAATCCTTTAATCGGTTGTGTTCCTTTTTTTCTTAAAATTTCACAATGAAAATATGGTGAACAGATCATCAAAGTTGGTAAATTTAATGAATACTGATTAAAATCACTGATCTTAAGCATGGCTTCTTTCTTTCTATCATTATTCTTTTTAAATAATGTTCATTATTAAATAGTTTAAATCATCAACCCTACCATGAACAGGCAATTTTTAAAAGATGGGGGGGGGGGGGGGGGGGGGGTAACAAAAGGAGGTAAAACAAAAAAACACAGGTGTGGACAACAAAGTCCCTCATGCATACTCCCTGATATATAAGCAACATAATGCATCAGCATTTATCAGGCCAATATATCTGATTGTATTTTGATTTTTCCTCATTTCTTTGTATGCATGTTGTATGAATTAAATCCTCCAGACCCACCTGTGATGTTTGCTGTAGTGCTGAGGAAACAAATACTGACATGTCCTCCACTCCCCCAAAGATCTCTTTGAATGGTCCCAGGTGAGCTGAGAAATATTCTGAAGATCGAAGGTGGAAAAAATTGGCAAACATAAAAACACCAAGAAGCAGGAGGATTACTCAGTACTAGGGCCCGATAATCGGGAAAAATATGAATCTGGCTGAATCAACAAATTTTTAAATAGTCTACTCATACTTTGTTTTATCAATTGCTCTTTTTGTGCAATGTTCAAAACTGTCCCTAAACATACTTAGATAAATTTTGAAGACTAAATAAGAAGATAAGATAACGGGGTGCTTTTTTCAGGAAAAAAGAGACATCATTAACTACGTGTTGTTTTTAGCAAAATTAAAACATTGAACCCTTTGTAATCACTAGATTAAGCAAGAATGGTTGTGAAAATATTAAATGCATTTTTTCCCTGACGGGTCCATATTTCTTCAGTACATGTTACTGAAGCCAAGTGATGTATGATTCCCAAGATGCAATCACAATTTGCTTTGATGGCAATGACAAGAAATTTCTATAGCTTTAATTCATCACAATTAATGATCACAAGTACAAGCAACAGCATTCTTATCATCAATAAATCTAGCTATTATCATTCTTGTTTTCTGTTGTCACAAGGCAATTTTCGATGGTATAATCAAATTGTATTCAACATACAGTATTAAAACAAAACAAATACTAAAATACCTGTGACAGTGACGGTCGTGTGTATCTAATTAATCTCCTCTTCACCCGAGAGAATTATGCTCATGCGCATAATTAACATACATGAATATTTATAAGGTTGGTAACACTGTTCCTTACCACAGAGCTCCCCGACATCAATGTTGTTGGTGTTGTGTGTGTCTATCTTATTGAATAACTCTTCCAGCTCATCTGCAGTCAGTATGCCATCCCCGAAGTAAGATTTGAATTCCTCCAGCGAGAGGCAATTATCATCTACACAAGTGCAACACAGAACAGAGAAGTATTGTAGAAGAGAGGTAATAATAATAATAATGATGATGATGATGATGATGATGATGATGATGATGATGATGATGATGATGATGATGATGATGATGATGATGATGATGATGATGATGATGATGATGATGATGATAATAATAATAATAATAATAATCAATAATAATAATAATAAAAATAACAACAACAGGAATAATAATAATAATAATACAGTAGGCTTGCAGTGTGCACCATGTGAAAGAGGGGGGGGGGGGGAGTTGGGGAGTCCTGAAAAGGACTCTCAGTAATCTTTCTTTCTTGAGTGTGTGTAGTCCTGAAAAGGACTGTTGGTATAGTCTTGAAAAAGACTGTTGGTTATCTTTCTTAGCTTATAATTCTAAGGAGAACTATAGCACAGGTTGGAGGATGGGTGGTACTAGAGTGGCTCTACATTTCAAACAGGTTGACTATCCGTCGTCAGGAGTGATGATAATAGTAATAATATTAATAAAAATAAATAAAAGATAATTATAATACAATCCACATATACATTTTGCATAACATGTAAAAGTTTCTCTATGCACTACACAACCAAATGTAAAAGATGACAAACCTAGAGTGCACACACTAGTAAAAGCTCATTGTCATTTAAGAATTGTCATATGCCTTCATGTTTGCAAAATCAGCTAGAGCTTATCCCATTTTATGGAGAGAAATGATGATATGCAAAGGATGGACATAAAAAATTGGACTATTTTATGATTATTTTAGCTTTAAATTTTAAATATTGTACAATGCACTTATCAGTAGTGTTTATGAATCACAAGTGCTTCTTATATATATGTAATGCATTTATAAATTGGTAAGAAAAATCAAAATATGTAGATATAGTTATTCTTACAGTACACAGATTCATGATGCAGTTTTTATCAATAGAAAACATTCAAGCTCTTGAATTAAGGGAAACAATATTGCCATTTTCAAAATTCTTGTTATGGCCCTCATAATTCTTCCATTTGCTTCATAAGCTAACATGAGAATGCAAAAAAAGGGCAAAAAATAATGATTTATATTATCTTCCCATGTCTCACTTTTCATGCAGTATCGCGAATTAAGAATTCTTACCATTTTTATCAGCCCTTCTGAACACCTGCAAAAAAAAGAACAGAAATGTGATTATAACATGAGTAGCTTATTTTCCTTCAATATCATCAATAAGACAATAGCATACATTTATAGTCAATATCAATAATGCAAAATAGGTCTACATTTAATATTTGTTAAACCAATAGTTCCTATCCACTGCTGCTCAATAAGTCTTCTTGCAAACTGCAAATTTGTATTGGCGA
Organism: Strongylocentrotus purpuratus; assembly: GCF_000002235.5. Classification (NCBI taxonomy): domain Eukaryota; kingdom Metazoa; phylum Echinodermata; class Echinoidea; order Camarodonta; family Strongylocentrotidae; genus Strongylocentrotus; species Strongylocentrotus purpuratus. The sequence goes on from NW_022145614.1 coordinate 23,402,716, forward strand.
AAGCGAGAATTGTCGGATACAAGACAAATTATAGCAATCTGGCAATAGGATCGATAGATACTGAATCTGGACTTTAAAAACTCTATATTTGTTCATGTTTTGTAATACTAGGGTGTCTGATCGCGCACCTGGTTTTGTGTGCTAAAATCCTTCCCATAAAGACTTATTACCAAAATGAGATTCAAACCAATATAGCTCATGATCCTGAAGGTGATACTCAATAAGTGAGGTGTCATATGAAAGAGCAGGTTTTTCTCCATATTCCCCATAGGGGCCCATCCCCAAAATTCTAAAAATATCTTATTCAAAACAGCGATTTAAACATTGTTTCCATGGTAACTCGGAGATTTACCAATTCCATGAAGTGCTCCCCCGAGGGATAAGTTGGCCAGCTGTAAAGAATATATCCATGCACTTATTTTTTCTCTAGTCCCAAGGAATCACAAGCAGTTTAGGTTTGAAAATACCGTTACTCCACGCTTTGCATATCATGCATGAACCACTTTTTTGTCCATTCTGACCAAAATGCTATGAATATTGCAGTTTTTGAGGGGCTGTATCTTTTGATAAAAACATCGCATCGGACTTCGGTGAGTCTTGAAATATGAAAGGTATTATTCTGATTACATTTTTTATTCCACTATCCAACGAAAATGGTGAAAAACGATCCCAAATTGAAAATTGAAAAATCGTTTAGACACCCTAGAATACTGAAAGTTACCATAAAGTCTTGAATACATAACAACAAAAAGCAACTATGAAAAGTAAAACAGACTAGATCTAGTCTACAATAGTACACGTAAACTAGATCGAAACTAAAGCCTATGTAATAATGTATCTCTAACTCCAGGGAGCTCCGCCGCCGAAAACGCCTTTGGCGGCACGGCGGAGCTCCCTTTACTTTTAGTTAATGTATCTCAGCTCAGGTTCTACCCAAACAAACACAAAAGAATGCATGTAGGACTGAAGCCAGTATCAGAAGCTAAACTTCATGCCATTTTTACAGTTTTTATGGAAAAGCTCAAGTTAAAAAATTTCTCAATATCAGCTAGACTTTTATACTTACATCTTGGAAAACAGTCATCCCTTTCTCCATGATGACAATGAAATGAAATACGAAGGATTAGCAGCACGAATTTGTTGTGGTGGAAACTGAACAAAAAATAAAATTGAATGACACAAAAAGGGGCGTGGTCCGGGGTGATCCCATATACACGGCCAAGCCAGTCGATAATTGCGCCTGCCGCCTGCCAGGCCGCGCAAGTTGGGGTCCTTGCGGTTCAGTGGCCGCATGTTAAAAGTTGTACCAATTTAATAATAATAATAATTCTGACAATGGAAATAAAAAGAACTTAGAAGAATTAAGAATGATAATAGTAATAATAACAATAATAATATTGATAATAATAATTATAATAACGATTAAATGATAATACTACTACCAGTGGCGGATCCAGGGGGGGGGGGGCACAGGGGCACGTGCCCCCCCCCCCCCCCCCCCCCCCGGCCAAAAAAAAAAGAAAAGGAGAAGAAGCAGGGGGAAAGAAAAAGGAGAGGAAAAAGAAAAAAAGGGAAGAGAGAAAGAAGAAGAAAAGAGGGAGGAAAGAAAAGGGAGAGGAGCAGGAGGGGAAAGGGAAAGAGAGAGGAGAGAAAAGGCGGAAAAAGAAGAAAGGCGGAAAGACGGAGGAGAGAAAAGGGGGAAAAGGAGAATAATGAGAAGGGAAAAGAAAGAAAGGGGTATGAAAGGGATATTATAAGAAGGTGTTTTTTTTTTTTACCGGGTAAGGGGCGGGGGGGGGGGGCATGCAATTTTAAGTCGAACATGACTAATACCAAAGATTTTTATCTCCTTTATAACTTCTAACTTATAACCTATAACTTAGTCTTGAATTAATTTTCCGATATACCTATTCTAAGTGCTCTTTCAGCATGCAGAATTTTTTCCCCGCCATTAATCCTGCCATAGTTGCTGGTTTCATTGTCATATTATTTTCTGTCATCCCTGTGGCCGCGAAGTTTCTATCCGTTTCGCAAGCACTTTTTTTTCATCGCCTACATGTAATGCTTATTGCTTCCAGTTTGCAAAAGATCCCAGTGGCGGATCTGTGGGGGTGGGGGAGGGGTTAGGGGGTTTAACCCCCCCCCCCCCCCCATTGGGCTGCCAAGTGAAAATGTGATGTGAATAGAAAAACGCCATCATGACTGTGTCCAGACCCACATAGTATCCGTATCGTCATCGGGTCATACCCCCCTTAAACTGTTACTAGATTTAAAAAGACGTTATCGTGCACTGCTTTTTATGGTCTCCATTATGTTAGTAGATGCCAGGAAAACATCACTTACGGGGGTTCAAAATAGCAACAACAAAAATTAATCGCCTCGCCGCTACGCGGCTCGGACTTTGAGGCTCGTGAACGATGTTCCGCATCATCGTCATATTGGGTCGAACCCCCATCAAACTGTTACTTGATTTAAAAAGACGTTATCATGAAATGCTGTTTATGGCTTTATTGTGTTAGTAGATGCCAGGAAAATATCACTTACGGGGGTTCAAAATAGCCCCCCAAAAATCGCGGCTCGTGGACGATGCTCCGCATCGTCATTGGGTCGAACCCCCATCAAACTGTTACTTGATTTAAAAAGACGTTATCATATGCACTGCTTTTATGGTCTCCATTGTGTTACTATATAGATGCCAGGAAAACATCACTAATTACGGGGGTTCAAAATAGCACCCCAAAAAATGGCCTCGCCGCTACGCGGCTCGTACGTGAACAATGCTCTGCATCGTCTTTGGGTCGACCCCCCTTAATTAAACTGTTACTTGATTTAAAAAGACGTAATTATCATGCACTGCTTTTTACGGTCTCCATTGTGTCAGTAGATGCCAGGAAAACATCACTTACGGGACTACGTGGCTCGTGGACGACTCCGTGTCGTCATTGGGTCACCACCCCCCCCCCCCCCTTAGCAGAAAGCCAGATCCCATCATCCGCCCCTGGATCTCTACTCTTTGAGGGGGTAGGAAAAAGCAATTTTACGTCATATTACTCCAGGAAGTACATGAAAATGCACCTAATGTGGTTCTAAAATTCCAGACCCATCCCCGTTTGGTCGCTCCGCTCCCTCGCCGCTGACGCCTCGCTCCATCGTTTTTCATATATTTCACCCCATGCAATTTTGTGCTCCCCCGGTAAGAGATTCCTGGATCCGCCACTGACTACAATTAATAACACTAATGATAACAACTATGATAAAAGCGCATAACACATAGGAAGAATTATCACAAGTCTCTATAATTATGCACTTTACAGAACAGAATACAGGAATAGAAATGATGCACTGATGCACTGATCAACGTTAAGAATTGCACGTTTTTTCCCCCAGGGGGACCCCCCCCCCCCCCCCCTGGATCCGCCACTGGAAACAAGTTGGGGTGCAATTCATATGACTAAACTTTAGACCACAAATCTTGTATTGTGGGGCGGAGAAATTATAGACCATAGAGATCTATAGTGTTCTAATACAGATCTCTATGCTAAACACATTTCAACTTTGAAGAAAAAAAAAAAAAAATCTCCTCTCAAACCAAACTCGCTGTCTCATTTCGCTGGCCGTAGAGGGCTTAGGCCGCCCGAAAAATTTCGCGCATTTTCATTGGCTGTTGCGCTTTGCAAAAAGTAGAACTGTTTCGAAATTACGGCGCGACGTAAACACACGAACTCGACACCGAAAGAATCACAAAAGCACATCTCGGCAGAAAACTAATTGTGATATAAATTAGTAAGTGAGTAATTAGTAATACCTGATTTTCTTACGGTGTCTGTTTGAATGGTACAAGTGATACGGATAACGGGATTTAGAAATGTAAGGGGGTCTAATGCCAATGAATGGTGACTGTCTAATCCAGTCAGTGGAGTCCCACACATTAATTGTTGTGTAGGCACGAAGACCCTTGCGCATTGAGCGCTGTAGATCTACATACAGTGAACGTGAGTAGAGACAGAGTAGAGACTTGGAATTGGGTAGCGTTTCTCGAAACCGTCATAACTAGTTAGTTCACCGACATCCCATTGAAACATGTGTAGGCCTATTAAGTTTAACACGCGTTTCAATGGGATGTCGGTGAACTTGTAGTTAGGGTCTATGACGGTTTCGAGAAACGCTGCCAGTAGGGGCGCTGGTCCGAGAATGAGGATCGCCTTCATAAACGAGGATCGTCTTCGTAAACACGGACTGATGCGTCCTCAAAAATAAGGACCGTCTGCATCTTTGGAGACGTTTCATATTTTAGATCTGCACATTGGCGATCCAAAAAACGGATTCTGCAATGATTTTCTTGATGCATTTTAGAGGTCTACATTGACATTGTACAGAGACCTTCACATTATAGGCCCTAAGCAATAAATCCTTGGGAAGACGGACAACCCATAAAAGTAGACGGTGAACTAGGGTTATTTTCCCCCGGGGAATCCATTTTTGGCATCGCCAGCAGGCCGTTCTGTAACATGAAACCCCCAGAGCGCTGATGAAAAAAAACGTCCTCGAAAATGCAGACAACCCTTATTTTTGAGGACGCATTTTGTCCTCGTTTAAGAGGATATCCTTGTTTATGAGGACGATCCTCATTCTCGGACCAGCGCCCCTACTGGCTGCCTTGGGCGCTTGTTCAGAAACCTATCCAAAATTTGACCAGTAACTCCGGCGTGGAGATACCCAACTAAAAGTATGAAAATAATATTCATTAAATGTCCAAATAAAGATCATGAGTTAAAAGTCGTTATGTTTCTTGCCTGTTTCGTGTCGTGTCAATTTTCTTATCTTTTTTTGGAGTAGAATTTCCTAAAAACAAAGACTTTAAACAAATATACACTTTCTCCCAGGATTCACAGCAAACTGCTGCACAATACGATCACGTACCATATCGATGGTGGAGTGCGAGCGCACCTGTGTGTCAAGTTTAGGCCCGTTTCGAGTAAACGTTTAATCGTATACCTGTCCGGCCCGGTTAACGAAAGCCAGTACTGCAGTAGACCCTAGTCAAAATATGAATGTGATAACAATACTTGATGACTCATTGGGAACCCAAGAACATCCCCTAAAAAGAGTCTAAATGGATGTGAAATAGAAATCTTTAAAAACAGGCCTAGTTAAGTTATCGACTGTAACTTAACGTCAAATGAAACATGTGACATGTGTCCAAAACCAAATCATAGACAAACACTACGATTCTGAATCAATTTAGCTATTCCTCTATCCATTGAAATTTTATTATTAATGATTATGTGACTATTTGAATCATAGAGTCTACTACAAATGCCATTTCTTCGAAAATCGGATGGCAAGAAGATGATCTACCGGTATAGTGTGTGATCATTTATGGGCCTAAATGAACCTGACTAATGAAACTTCCTATTCCTAGGATCACCATATTTTGACTTTAAAAATTATTTACAGATTTTAATTGAGTCTCAAGATGCCAAGGAGAAGGAAAACAAGGTTGGCTACTCGAGCCAAGCCATTGCTTCCTGAAGCTACTGATGAACTGGACATGGAGAAAGAAACACGGGAGCAGAAACTAGAAACATATCTCAAAGACTTTGATATCCAAGGTAAAACAGTAATTATTTATTTTTTCAACATAATCTTCTTTTGATATTTGATATTTCTTTATTAATATTTGACTTTATAAGTTTATGCTTGTAACTAATTGCATAAAGATATATAATTTGTGTGGAGCTAGAATGCTCAAAAATGTATTTGAATGTGCAATATCTCTTTATGGAATTAACATGTAGAAGTTTCGTGGTCTAGTGGATACATCGTTGGACTGTGGACCACATGGTTCACGGTTCAAGTCCCACTGCGGGACAAATGTCCTTTGGCAAGATATTAATCCATATTTGCCACTCTCCATCCAGGTAATGATTGGGTATCGGTAGGAAGGAATTCCTTGAAGGCTGTGAGCAACAAAATTGGTAGCTTAGCATAGCCGGGGTAATATTAGAGTGACTTGAGCACCTTGCGTGTTGGACTATAAAAATAACCAATATTATTTATTGTTAGTATTCATTATTATTTAAAGCTCATATTTTGAAATTTTACAACATCATAACTCCTAAACATACAGAACAAGATATATTTTGGTCACTTTGATGATTAGTTCAGTAAGTTCATTTTGGTTCACTTCCATTATCCAAAGTTTAAATTGGTTGTGATAAAAATAAAAATAAATAAGGTTCAGTCAAGTTACTCAATTAAGTAGTGTTATAAGCCAAAGTTAAGTTTTGATGCCACCCCCCCCCCCCCCAAAAAAAAAAAAATAAATAAATAAATAAATAAAAAATTCAGGCTTCAGTTGTGCAATGGAAAACTTGCAAGAAAACTTTGCTTACTTGTTGTAGTTTTCAGCCTTAAAGAGGTGTATTGTACATGTATAATAACTTTTGTTCACTCCTCAAGATCTAAATTACCTGTTGCAGTCATGAGGCAGACACTATATGTTTGTGCACAGTTGATACCATGAACTTTATAATGTTGTAACATTATTATTTTCTTATGTTGCGATGCTTTGTTATTTCAGTTGAGCAACGGATACGTGAAATGAATACCTTATGTACCAGTCTCTGCCGAAGCATCAAGTCAAGTGCTAATCTCTTCTTGATGAAGATGCCGAAGGAAACTAAAAACATGAAAGCAATGGATTTCTTTGGTAAGCATTATTAGGTACCTTATGTTTTATATCCTTTGTCGGTTTGGGAGATTTTGTTGGTGGTTTTCTCATGTTTCTTTTCAAAATATAGAGAATAAAAGACTAATTTTTGTAACATGTGTGTACATTTATGTAAATTTAAAAAAAGTTTCCTTTTTACCTGTCAGATGTTTTACTATCAAATATTTCATGAAGTCCATACCAATCTATAATTTCCTGTATTTTGAGAGAGGAAAAGAAAAAAAAAGATTTCAGTCAGGCTTTGTTCATTCGATTACATTGCTCTCTACCAATAAAAATAATGCCATATATGTGTTATTAACATGTATGCAGTACATTATTTTTAAAGCATTGGCAGAGTCTTTAATTTATACATGAAATAGAGGAAAACTAAAAAGCGTCAAGAAATGTTAGGTCATCCCATATATTTAAAAAAATGTATATTTAAAAAGAATGGAAGTGCTTATTCCTTTCAATCATCTCAAGACAGCGTAACTCCGTTTATTTTTGTCCATGAATTCTTATTGTCTTGTAACATTAAAAATGAATGCCACTTAACATGTTTTTGTTTGTCATTTAATAGGAAATTCTTTAATACAGGAATTATCAACAAATTTGAAGTAAAACAGATTTTAAAAATGTTTGAGTGTTTATTCTTTTGGATCATCAGCTCAAGACAGTGTAACTCCATCGGTGAAGGTCATACAGCAAATCTCTAAGACAGTAGATGAGATGATCACCCTACCCAAGACAGTAACCGATGCCATATCAGAATCAGAATCAGAAGAGACCGCTGCCTCCTCCACTGCTTCGTCCACTGCTGAATCAGACACTGAGAACAGCGAGATGGATGCAATGCCAAAGAAGTCAACACGCTCGACAAGAAAGGTAAGAGAAAAGTATATTTAGGTTTAAAGAGAAGGTTGAGTTCTGGGAAGAGCTGAAAAATAAGTTGTGAGCGTTATCATTGTTATTATGCAAGTGCAGAAGAACATCCAATAATTTTTTTTCCCTGAACAGCATGGCTCTCCAAATGCCTTAACCCTACGTTAACTGGGGGGGGGGGGGGGTCAATTTGACCCCCCCCCCCTGTAGAAATTTCGCGACTTCTCCGAAACCGCGGCAGATATAAAATTTTCCTCTCATGACTTTTTACTTTCGAGTGTTACGCATCTTTTAAAACAATTTTTTTGAAAATCGGACCTACGGTTACAAGGTCACGTGACCTTTTGTCTTTGCATGTCAGCCCGAAAATCACTCATTTTCGTGATTTGTGTACAAAACATATGTAAAAGTCATTTTTCCTAAAAATAGATAAAACATTGGTTATTCAGTCTTGTTTAAAGTTTAGATGTTTGTTTTGGGGTCAAAATAGTTGAATTGTAGTTATAAATGAAATAAAACAACAAAAACAATAAAATACATAAGTTAGAAAAACAATGAAATACATAAGAAATTATAAAAACAAGAGATAACATAAGGAATAACCTTGCTCTTCCAATTTTTTGTGTTGTATTATTATTTCAAATGGTCTAATAAATATATGTGGTGAAAAAGAATACTTAAATATGAATAATCTATGATTTATGGGCCGAAATGTGAATTTTATGACCTTATTTGCATAAATTACCATAAATATGCAAATGAGTGAATTTTTCATAAATTTGAAATTACCATAGTATTCTATACACTTCACTTGACATGCATGCAAAATTTTTAAAAACCTCGTCTGAAATAGCCCAGTTAAAATAGGGTTAAAGGTAATACAAAGTTTTGGAAAATTTTGAAAATTGGGTGGATAGTAATTCTTTACAATTTTTATATATTTGGATGCCCCTGTGGATGTATTATAAGCACTAGAAAATTTAGCCCCTTAACTACTTCTGCTTTCAAGAAAAATTTAATATAAAAATTTACCGGTGCTCCCGGTAAATTTTGATAAATTTCAAATAGCGTCTACGGCCATACAATGGTAGCTACGACCATGAAAATCTCAGAATATGTAGTTGTGATATATAATTTCCGAACGGGAACAACTAATCAGTAGATTTTAGTCAAGAAACATTGTTTTATAGCTTAATTAATATCTTGACCTTGAGAGGGAGCTATACAACATAAAGAGTTTATTATTTACAATTTCATAACTTTAGACTCGATTTCAACTGCGACAACGATCACTGAATATTGTAGGACCGCATATGCGTCCAATATGCCCATTTGAACCAAATTCATGACCCCATACCAAAACTTTGTATTACCTTTAATATTCCAAATATGGCATGTAACAGCATAAAAATTGGGACGTATTTTTATGTCACATGTTTGTGTAGTCCCATATATATATTTCTGTGTACAGTGCTTGAAACTTTACCAAGACTGGGCCAAATTTTTATCATTTTGATGATTCCAGAACCTTGCAATAGACACCAATACTTATATGCTAGATGATCAACCTTTTCTGATCGATTCCACACCGTTTCTTTCACAATGCAATCGCATCCCCAGAACTCAACTATATCTTTAACCTTTAGTCATATAATGCCAGACCATGGCAGCCCCTAACCGAGTGAACCAACCCATGCTTGGCCATTGGAAGTAATGTCATTTGGGGGGTATTGAAAGGGCTTTGTTTTGATGAAGTTGTTCATTCAGTTGCGACCTTCCATTGTCTGTACACTTTTTGGGGTCTGGTGTAATCAAGATTGCTGTAATAATCTCTTGTTTCTTTATTTGTTTGACTGTTTTTTTGTTTTTTTCTAATTCTATCACTTATTTGTTTCTTTTTCCTTTTTTATAGTTTTTTTTTTATAAATATTTTTTAGAATTAAATTTACATTGAACCAGGGAACAAAATGATGCACAAGAATAGTCATACTCATAAGAACATCCCCCGTGAAATGATATAACGTTACTTTTCATTGGAAACTAGGTCTTTGATGGTTATGTAATGAAATAATATTTTCATAATTTATGTACATATTGACTTGTTAATCAGGCTCCTGGAACACGAAAGAAGGCCACAGCAAGTACAGCGAAGAGGACATCAGCAAGGTAGGGGGTTTGATTTTCTTTTGTTTTAAGAACCTTTGGACTGCTGTTGTAGAAGACTTCAAAAGTTGTACCTCTCCTGTTAGTTGATGTCAGAGGCATTGTGCTTTTGAGTAATTGTGATATATCTGAACTATAAATTTAGGTGTGCGCTCAAATTTGGTGCCATTAGAATAATGATTAAGTCTTAAACTGATTGAATTTTCAGTCATGTCAAAGGTCATACCAGTAGGCAACTTTGCGAGTTCGAAGAGGCTTTGAGGCTCTGTTTAAATTAAGTTTATATTTCTTCACATATATCTTTTAACATATACTGATTTTTATGATGTACTAAGATCTAAATAAAGCAATTAAATTAAATTAAATTAACAAAAGGGCACTAGCGCATGGATTTGGTTTCTAACCCAGGACCTACCAGTTAAAAGACCACTGCTCTTCCACTGATCCATCATGGATCATTACTTTTCCCTGTCGTTCATATTCATTTTCATCTCTTTCAAATTTGTTATCTTAATTTTTCCATTGTTTTGATTTTATTACAGGAAAAGGACCAGGGCTGCCTTGCAGGAGACACCCATTAACAGTAATAATACAGGGTAGGAATCCTAGCTCCTCACATCAGTTGAATTACTTATTACTATATAGTAAAGATGTCAATGAAATATTCAAATTTTATCCTTCTCTTTATTTAAGGAGGGGGGGGGGCTAACAATGTAGTTTTCTCTGAATTTGTGTGAGGCCGAGGTTAAAAAAACAATAACCAGTTAAGTTTGTTTGTTTTTGCTTTTTGTTAATGCTTGCAAATTTAGAATGCAAGAGGCTTTGATTTACAAATACCCCCTATATTAATTTGAATCTTGGAAAATGAATAAATTTTGAAGCATATTTATTATTTAAACATGCATGCTCTCCAACATAGGATGTGATTTTGAAGCAATATGCCAGTTACTAGAACGCTTGTTAATTGTAATTGATCTAGTGTTGGTTATAAATCACCCCTTAGCCTCTTGACCTCAACAAACAATGTCATCATTTCTTATTTCTTCTTATTGTAGTTGTAATCTTCAGAGGGCTGTGCAACCTATTCCAATGTTCTATATGTAGATTACCCAAATGTTTTCCCCTGAATCCGAGCCTGCATTGAGAACAGAGGGGAGGGTGCACTTTTGTTTGTACAACACACATTTATTTTTGTTCTTTTTTTCCTATATCTTTATCTGTAGATCTGTGTTGCAGACCCCAGCCAATGCTATGTCTTTTTCATCCATCAACACTCCTTTCATCACACCCAAGTTTGACCCCAGGTGAGTGATCTGACTGTAAGCCACAGAAACACATAAGAGCTAGATCAAGCATCTCCTAGCTAGAATGATGGAAGCAAGAGGAATATATTTTAAAATGCTAACCCTAAATGTGTATATGATCAAAGTTTTGTGTACACATCCTATTTGTCTCTTAGCAATATGGTCAAGTAATGAGATTGTACAATGTCCATTGATATCCTGTAAAAGTAGAATAATTTGCTGCACATTAATTTTCGTGGATTTCGCGCTAAGAAAGGCAAGCATGAATTTTAGAACTCACAAAAATATATGTATGACTTCTTATGCGTGTTTTAAACAGGCTGAATTAAGTACACACAAATTTAAGAACCAGCGAATATGTTTTGAGGTCGCTCAACGCGAAAAATTAATCGCACTATAGAGTTTACAGTACTATAGTAATAAATACAGCTAGCCACCGACCGCTGATCAATTGGTCAATTACCAATTTATCTTTTATTCTCTTTCATCCTTTCCATTGCTCTTTCTCACACCCTGTCTCTGTCACTCTTTCTCTCTTCTTTATACATCTCTGTCCCTTTCTTTGTATCCTCCATTTCCATCTCTCTACCCCCCCCCCCCTCTCCCTCTCTGTCTCTATACTTCTCATCTGTCCCTCTCCACATGCAAATGCATTTGTGTTTTTCTCATCCTCATTTCTCTGCCTTTCTCTATTTGTCTTCTTTTCTTTCTCTCTCTTGCTCTCTCTCTCTCTCTCTCTCTTTCTCTCTCTTTCTCTCTCTTTCTCTCTCTCCATCTATTTCTGCCTGTACTTACCTTTCTCCCACTCTCTCTTGTCTATTTTTGTTTGATTGGTAGCTCCAAGATGACCCCTGCTACAGTCCGTCGAGCCAAGAAGGGAGAGCTCTTAGTGTCCCTCTCTGGGAGCCCTGTCGAGGCCAGGAACTCTCCCAAGGATCCCACTCAGTCAATGGAGAAGCTCAAGGAAAATATCGTAAGTTGGCGGGTAGATTGGTGTGGTATGGTCATGTAGGAATGTCGTGTCCGAGTAGTTTAAAACGCTTGACGGAAGATGCGAAAGTTGAGGGTTCGAACCCAGACACAGCACTTATATCCTGTGGCAAGATATTAACTTGCCCTTGCTCTTCTCCACCAAGGTATTAAATGGGTACCCGGTAGGATGCGACCGTCATTGTTGGTCAAACAGTTTTTGAGCATGAAGTAACGCCTGGCTGGAGTGCTTCCCACGGAGTTGAGATTGTGCACACAGTGGGTGAGGGCAAGAATTAAATCCAATGGCCGGGGTAATATTATATTTGTAAAGATGATGATAACTTTGAAATGTATTTATGTATTCGAAACATATTTATTCATTTAGTGGTTTATGTATTCATTTAGTCATGTATTTGTTCATTTATTTCACATATGAAAGACAGAGTCGTCGCTTGCCCGCACAAAGGCCGCTATCGGCAAATTTGGTCAAATTTTTTGAAAATTATTTTTTGTTTGCATCATGTAGAGAATTAAAAATGCTACAATTTGATATGTCGCTTGTTTCCAGATTCGTCTTTGTTATCAAGATATTCTTCAAAAACAAAGGCCGCTATCTCCGTAATGCACAAAATTTCCCTGCACATTGGCCGCTATTCGCGCTACGGCTTTTGTGCAGTGACAAAGTTCGCGCGTTGAATGCACAAAAGCCGCAATTGTAATATTCTGTCGTCTGCAAGGAAATCCGGGAGCTCACGGAGCTAAATTTTCGTCCGCTAGATGTGTCATTCAAAGTAAGTTATTTGTCTAAATTCCGTATTTAAATCATTAACATAATTGAACAATGACTTAGTTTGAATTGAAATGCACAACAAGAAACATGAAAACGTTATTTTAGGCGCTCCCATCGCTGTTTTCAATCAGTCTAGATGGGTATTCCTTTTGTTTATATCTAATCTGGACAGCCCCACAGGTTGACTTTACTGTCGTGTTATAGACTCTAGTTGGGTTTCGATTACATAATGGCCTATTAACTGTATATCACATGAAGCCAAGTTTGTAAAAAATACATAATATAATACCCTTCACGTTTCGTTAATTTCGAACGGCATCTGTGCCCTGGTTTAGGCACTATGACTATAGATCTAGATCTATTCTAGGCCTAGTAGTAGTAGATCTAGTACTAGACTAGTCTACGACGGCTTCGCTAGGCTTAGGTTGGGCTGAGTGACTTGGGCCAGGGTATTCTTTGTTTTTGAGCTTCTATAAGCCTCTCAGTTTCTTGGCAAAAGGTCTTGATCTAGTATAGTAGCCGGTATTACTAGCTTGAAACTATGAACCTGTACTGTACGTAGTCTGTAGAATTATGACCCCATCTCACTGGTCGTAATATATTCCATTATGGCTATGCTACCTACCTGAACTGTTATGAAGATTTGTCCAGCCTCTGTACTGTTACTTTTTAATTGACTAAGAGACTGAAATAAACCTACTTGTACTTGTCAATTATAGTGATAAAAACATTATGCCTGATATTTGGCCAAGCCTAACACGATGTAATTTTAGATTGCTGTGTCCCTGTAAATTAACACAATAGCCATATTTGCACTGGCTGCTATAGATCTAGATCTAGATCTAACTAGAGCAAAGGTAGTATTATTATTATGTGTAGTGTTACTAAAACTAGCCTAAAACTTTAAAAAAAGCCTAGCCTATAGTGTTGAATAATCTCTGCTCATTATTTGAGGATTTTGGTTTCTTGTATTTGGTGTTTGGATTTATTGAAATGCGCATGCCAATGATCTTCATCAGCAAGGCATACATTTTGTTTGATATATTCACTAATGAATGGGCCTAGATGTAGATCAACACAATTCAATCACGTTGAAGATATGCTCTAGATAAGTCTAGACATTGTGATATTGATACAAAGTCTAAAAGCTGTAGTCTAGGTGCAGACAAGCTGATATTCAAACTTTTAATTCATAAGTATATCAACTCACAGTATGAAACTCAGGCCCTGTTGAATTTCATGAGTAAACCAACAAGATTAATTTACCATATTTGATTTGAGATTTGAGAAAATAATTGTTGGTTTATTCATTGCGCACGTAAGAAAATATAGCAAAGAAAAAACAATTATAAATAGCGTTAATTATTTTCCATTTCTACATGTATGTTCTATAGATATGCTGAATGATACAGAAGACCTGGTTTTGGTCCGTTGGACGAAAACTGGAAAAAAGAATGTGGTGGCTGTTCAGGATTTAGAGGAGATAGATGGAGTGTGGGTTGGGTCAAGATGTACAATGAAGTGGAGACGGCAAAGCTGGAAGGGTACCATTCTGGCTGTTGAAGACCGGAGAGAGGCTGAGCCAGAGAAAGAGAATGACTCCAGCGACAGTGATGATGACAATATGCCTTTAGCTGTCCTTGCTAGTAAGTTACCCATATTTAAATACTGTTCCAACGATTCATTCTTTGTAGGATATTGTAACAACACTTCCTCAATCTGTTTTAATGTAATCTTCTTTGCATTGAAGTGGTTCATGTAATTATAGAATACAATTATCATTTATCTCAAATGTTAGCATGAAAATCATCAACAATGAAATAGAAGACTTTTTTTTGAGGTACACAGTTCTATTTTAATCCCCATTATAGTTACTTATGAGATCATGATACAAGTGCCTGTCAGTGTGCGCATTGAGAGGAAAGTTTAAAATCTTGTTGAAAACTACTTAAAACTTTTTCTTTTGTTTTCATTTGCAGAAAGATCTGTGAACCAATGTTCTACTAAATATGTCGCGCAGCATTGTGGTCATCCATCGTGTTTCGTTGAAGTATGGGCTGCATGTGTCCGTTGCCATACACTTTTGTGTCATGGGCATTGGATGGGGGATGACCCATGTGGCTCACATTCATACTTTGTAAGTATTATTTGATTATATTTCAAGTCACTGAACTAATAAGAAGATATCATATGAATACCGGTAGCATTTACTTTTCTAAAAATAGTTTGATATCTGTCATTACAATGTCCTTAGAGTACCAATATCTCACGTCTTTTTAATACAATAAGTTCTTTTGTACTTCAATGTCATTGATAATTGATTTCCTATTTGTGAATGCATGTGCTGCCCAAGAAGAATTGGAGGTTATCACCATGATTTAGTTCTTGACTGGATTTGCATGAGATGTTTGTATCTGAGGCTTAGAAGATTGCTACAAACTCATTTGATTTTCCTTAGTTAACTCGTCACCAACAATGATTCTTTCAGAGTGTTTACGTATGAACTATTGTATAACTAATATAATGTCAATGCTTTCTAGTAACCATTTCTCTTCTGCATCTTGTATTACTCTTTCATAAACAGAATGAAACGGTACCTATCCCAGAGCAACACAATGACGAGAAGATCATCTATCATTGTATGCAGACCATCAAGGTATATGTCAGCTCTAAGACATGTATGAATTTATTTTTTGGTATACTTAAAAAGAGGATAGAGGGAAACACTGGTGGTGAAACTTAATGATATTTTACTCAAAAGAAGAATTGTTATAATAATGGTCATATGATGATCATTTAAGATAGTTCTATTAGGTAATAACTTGTTCTTTTCTATGTAAAAACTGCTGTAAAAAAAAAAAAAACCCTAGTAAAGGTACAAAATATGATGGGTTAGCAAATTGGATGAAACCATATTCCTGCAACACATTTTCTGTAATACACTAACAGGACTGGGACTGTGCAGGCACTTCACCTCAGCCATACAACGAAGACATGGAGGAAAGAAGGCAGGACACTGACGATGAATGTGCTGACAGTGCAGCGCAGTCAAAAACCCACACAAACCAGGTAAGTCAGTTTAAGGCCTCTAACTTATATATGAATGAAGGCAACCATCTTTGATGATCCAGTACAACCGTAAACTTGTATAAGGCCAATAACCTTATAAAGTTGTCCCTAACTTTATTTAGTTGAACTTGAATACTTTTGAAATCATTTAAGATAGTTCTATTAGGTAATAACTTGTTCTTTTCTATGTAAAAACTGCTGTAAAAAAAACAAACCCTAGTAAAGGTACAAAATATGATGGGTTAGCAAATTGGATGAAACCATATTCCTGCAACACATTTTCTCTAATACACTAACAGGACTGGGACTGTGCAGGCACTTCACCTCAGCCAGACAACGAAGACATGGAGGAAAGAAGGCAGGACACTGACGATGAATGTGCTGACAGTGCAGCGCAGTCAAAAACCCACACAAACCAGGTAAGTCAGTTTAAGGCCTCTAACTTATATATGAATGAAGGCAACCATCTTTGATGATCCAGTACAACCGTAAGCTTCCAATACGAACCAGGTAAGTCAGTATAAGGCCAATAACCTTATAAAGTTGTCCCTAACTTTATTTAGTTGAACTTGAATACTTTTGAAATCATTTAAGATAGTTCTATTAGGTAATAACTTGTTCTTTTCTATGTAAAAACTGCTGTAAAAAAAACAAACCCTAGTAAAGGTACAAAATATGATGGGTTAGCAAATTGGATGAAACCATATTCCTGCAACACATTTTCTCTAATACACTAACAGGACTGGGACTGTGCAGGCACTTCACCTCAGCCAGACAACGAAGACATGGAGGAAAGAAGGCAGGACACTGACGATGAATGTGCTGACAGTGCAGCGCAGTCAAAAACCCACACAAACCAGGTAAGTCAGTTTAAGGCCTCTAACTTATATATGAATGAAGGCAACCATCTTTGATGATCCAGTACAACCGTAAGCTTCCAATACGAACCAGGTAAGTCAGTATAAGGCCAATAACCTTATAAAGTTGTCCCTAACTTTATTTAGTTGAACTTGAATACTTTTGAAATCATTTAAGATAGTTCTATTAGGTAATAACTTGTTCTTTTCTATGTAAAAACTGCTGTAAAAAAAACAAACCCTAGTAAAGGTACAAAATATGATGGGTTAGCAAATTGGATGAAACCATATTCCTGCAACGCATTTTCTCTAATACACTAACAGGACTGGGACTGTGCAGGCACTTCACCTCAGCCAGACAACGAAGACATGGAGGAAAGAAGGCAGGACACTGACGATGAATGTGCAGACAGTGCAGCGGAGATATCCAACGACGACACCAATGAAAACACACAGGCCATTGACGACGACTGTGCAGTTAGTGCAGCACAGTCGAAAACCCACACAAACCAGGTAAGTCAGTTTAAGGCCTCTAACTTTTTAAGTTCCCAGAACTTACATGATAAATGAATAAAGACCAACATCCTAAACCACCCAGAAGCTTCCAAGACAAACCAGGTAAGTCAGTTTAAGGCCAACATCCTTGAGGTTCCCTGACCTTACTGTACATGAAACATGAAGATAAACATCCACAAACCAATAGTAACTTAGCTTCCAAGACAAACCAGGTAAGTCAGTATAAGGCCAATAACCAAATCCGTTTCCAAGTCACCCAAGCCCTATCCACAGCTAAGCCACCACAACCCAACATTAGCAAACCAGAACTTGCCGCTATCAAAGATCTACGCAGCAACCCGTCAATTCACATTCTACATGCAGACAAGGGCAATGCTTCAGTAGTTCTGAACAAAGTGGACTACAACTCCGACTTACAAACAACTAAAGAAAGATCCCACACTAGCAAAGGAAAGGAAACTCAACCAGCGACTCCTCTCTCTTCACAGGACAGAAGTCATATCCAAGCCACTCTACTTCAAACTTTGCTCATCTTCAGCTACCTGCCCCATCCTGTTTGGCCAGACGAAGATACACAAACCTACCATTCCACTTCGTCCCATCATTTCAACCCAAGGATCGCCTTGCTATGACACAGCCAAACACCTGACCTCGATTCTCCAACCACTCGTAGGACAATCGCAGCACCACATCAATAACTCCAAGCATTTCGTCGACATCCTCTCCAAGACCACCATACACGATACAGACATTATGGTCAGTTTCGATGTTGAATCTCTCTTCACCAATGTTCCTGTCACCAAATCCTGCCGAATCATCAAAGAACGCCTCGAAGCTGACGACACCCTCCCCGACAGAACTCCCCTGACAACGGATAAAATACATGACCTCATGTACTTCTGCCTCAATTCAACTTCCTTCAAATGGCGAGACAATTACTACCAGCAACTTCAAGGCGCAGCCATGGTATTGCCTCTAGCTTTCACCGGTTATAGCCAAAATCTTCATGGAGCACTTCGAAACTACGGCACTCCAGACTCTCTCACAATGCCCTTCTCTCTGGCTCCGATATATGTCGACGACACATTGGTCATCTGGCCACATAGCAGACGTTACTTAGACCACTTCCTCGTCCACATCAACCAGCATCACCCGAGCATCAAATTCACCATGGAGACTGAGCAAAACAACAGCATCCCCTTCCTAGACGTCCTCATAACCAAATCGCCATCCGGCAAGCCCGCTCACCAAGTCTACAGGAAACCCACACACAGCGATAGATATCTTCACTACAGATCCTTCCACCATCCATCCGTACAACAATCAGTCCCCAACGCCCTCATCCGCCGAGCCCATCAACTCAGCGATGCCGACCATCTAGACCAGGAAATCCAGCATGTCACCACATCCCTAACTACTATCGACAAATACCCAAGACATAAGATCAAATCCAAGACTCCCGCCAGCAAGCCCGCAGCCATCACCATCCCTGAAGAGAACCAACCTGCAGCTACACCACCGAAACAAACTGTTGTTCTTCCCTATATCGGTCAAGCCTCTCACAAGATTCAGCGTATCCTTCAAGCAGCAGACATCCAAGTTCGACACAGTTACTCCCACAAAGACAAGCATCCAAACCACAAGAAAGCTGGAGTCCACAAAATACCATGCGAATGTGGAAAAGTCTACATTGGTGATACAGGGAGAAATCTGGAAACAAGACTCAAGGAGCACAGAACCAGCTTCAGACTCAGCGATTGGGATAAGTCCGCCATCGTCAAACACGCCCAGCAACACTAACACATCATCGAATGGGATAACAGTCATTTCATCTCCATAATGAAGCACTGGCATACACGCCGAATCCGAGAAGCCATTGAAATTCACTGCCACAACACCGTGCCCCAAGACTCAGGATTAAATCAACGACATCTAGAAACCCCTTATCAACAAGTACCCGGTCACTCCTCCTCCACAACCACCTCCACCACCGCCTTCACCACCCCCACAGACACCCGTACATCAACCACCGCCACCCGCCACCCGCCGAACCATCAAAGCAGCCTCCAGCCTCATGCACAGCTACAATGCACAGCAGACGACAGCAGACTACAATGCCGCCAACGTCGGGGACACACACAGCGTTTCGCCAACAGCATTTTGATTTGATTTGATTCGGTTTATTGAAATAAAAGAACATGCAGCTGGGAAGCTGAAATAATTCAATTTACAAAGTCAATATACAACACAATAAACGAACAAAATATGAATGACTAAAACGTACGACTATAAATTATGCAAAATGAGAATCAAATATTACATCAAAATCTAAATATATTACAAACATTAAATCAAAATCTAAATATATTACGAATATTACATCAAACTCGAGATATATTACAAGTATTACGATAAAATTCAAATATAATACAAATATTAAAAACATTAAAAACCTTAAAAAACCTTCTGTGTCATCAAAAAAAAAAGGGAGAGAGAGAGAGAGAGAAAGAGAAAGAGAAAAACGGAACTAGAAATATATTGTGTGAAGAAAGAAGAAAGAGGGAGAAGGTGATAATAGCTGAGGAAAGGGGTTAAGAAAAGAGAAAGAAAAAAGAAAAAGATGAGGATCTAAGAGAAGAGGAAGGAGAAGGGGTTTCACACAAAGCATGAGTAACATGATAAAGCACGAAATGTAACAACCTAAAAGTACAAGGATAATATTATCAAAAAGATATTGCACGAGGTAAAGTAATATGGGTATATTACATTGAAGAACAATAAAATCAAAGTTATTAGAGGAAAGGTGCAATATGTCAACAACGTATTAAAGAGAATAATTATACAAGTAAAGAATTGAGAATACACAATAAGGCAATACACTTGCATGTAAACGGATAGTGATACACAGTAAAACTATTTGCTTATAAGGGGGAAGAAAGAAGAAAAAAAGAAAGACAAAAAAAAGGAAAAAAGAAAATTGTGATGACCCTACTGACATTTCAAGGAATAGAGAAATCATGCATCTTATAAACGATAGAGAGGAAACAGATACGAATAGAAGAAGAGAGGGGAAGAGGGAAGACAAGAAAAAAGGGAGTATAGAAAAGTGAAAAATAAGATCAAAGAACAGGGAATATCCATGATAAATAAATTTGCAAATTAAAGTGAACTGCATTATAGATAATCATTGAAGATCATTGCATTTTTACGTGTAATCTCAACAAAGTACCACAGCTATAAACAGTGAGAGAGATAAATAGATAAATAAATAGTTGATATAGCTGCATTACAATGACGAATTCAAAACTAATGGCATTCAAGGAAAAGAAAAATCATGCATCTTATAAACAATAGAGAGGAAACAGATACGAATAGAAGAAGAGAGGAGGAGAGGGAAGACAAGAATAAAGGTAGTGAAGATAGTGTAGAATAAGATCAAAGAACAGGGAATATCCATGATAAATAGGTTTGCATATTAAAATGAACTGTATTATAGATGATCATTGAAGATCATTGCATATTACGTGAAATCTCACAAAAGTAACACAGCTATGAACAGTGAGAAAGATAAATAGATAAATAAATAAGTTGATATACTGCATTACAATGAGGAATTCAAAAGGACTGACAGAGAAGGGATAGTTGATAGCCTATATCTCTGCGTTCTACAAAATGGAATGTCAAGACTTTGAGAGTTCCGAAGTTGTAATCGCGTACGGGACTGTGATTGTCTAGTAGGGGGCAAAAAGTTACGATAACGATCAGACTGGAGCAAACCTTCACCAAAACGAAGGAGAAGCTCATTCCTTCTTAGTTCCAAGGAAGTGAGTCCATACAGGATGAGTTGCTTACTATACGAGAGAACATTGGGGAAAGCTATGCAGCGGAGGACACGTTTTTGAACCCGCTCAAGTTCATCAACCTGAGCCTTGGTGAGACTTGATCCCCAGACAGGTGATCCAAACTCCAACAATGGACGAATATAGGACTTGTAGATGATCAATAAATCCTCTACATTAGCACCATTCTTTTTCAAGACGCTTAGGATGTACAATCTACGTGCAGCACGAGAGACCATGGTCTGGACTTGACGATCCCATTTAAGATTCGCTTGTATCACGATTCCAAGAAGAACTTGTGAGTCGACCCATTCTAAGCGACTTCCGTTGATGGTAAACGGTACTTTCGGTGGAGGATTTCTCAAGAAACTAAATCGCATGACTTTGCATTTCTCTGGTTTGGGCTTCATATCATTCACATTGCACCATTCACTCAGCGCATCGATGTGGGTTTGTAGGGAACTTTCTTGTGATTTATGAACAACTTCCAACATACTGAGGTCATCCACATACTTCCACCTATCCTCAGTAGTAAGGGCCGCATCGTTCACCATAACGAGGAAAATGATCGGACCCAATTTGGTCCCTTGGGGGACGCCGCAAGTGAGGTTCAACGATGTTGAGGTTTTACTCTGGTACCTCACTGTTTGAGAGCGATCGCTGAGAAAGCTGCACACAGTTGGTAGGATAGAGGCGTCTACACCTATTCCAATAAGCTTTTCAATTGCAATTCTGTGATTAACTAGATCAAAAGCCTTCATGAAGTCTACTGTGCAAAGGTTTACATGACATCCCTGTTTGTCAAGATTACTTTGGATGACGTCTAACATACTTATCAAATAATGATTAACAGAGCTACCTTTAATATTTCCGAATTGAGAAGGATCTATGTGGGATTTCAAATCTGACATTATCCAGTCCGCCAAAAAACTCTCAAAGACTCTAGCAAAAACAGAAGTGATGGATATCGGGCGGAGTTGAGAAAATTCAGATGCTCGAGGAACCTTCGGGATTGCACATACTGAGGCATTCTTCCATTTTCGGGGAAAGCATCCGGAGCGTAGACAATGGTTGAAGATCTTGGTAAGGGGCGCGGAAAGTTCTAAGGCAAACTCTTTAACTAAACAGACGGGAATATCATGCGGATGAGCGGCCTTCGAAGCATTGAGACGCTTGAGACGAGCATACACTTCATTATCCCGGATCACAGGGGGTGATGATGGCGCCGGAAGGTACGCAGGTAAAGTTGACAAATTCAAAGGAGGTAACTGCGTACATATACCAGTGAAATATGAATTCAAATCATCAGCTACTTGTTGAGGAGATTTTTCACTTGAAAATTTCAAAGGTTGTTTGGTGAAACCAACGAGAGAACGTATCTGGCGATGCCACTTTCCAGGTTCGGAGTGTTTCAGACATTCAATCTTATTTTTGTAGTAACTCGACTTCGCATATTTGATGTTTCGTTGAACCTTATTTCGAAGTTTTCGATAGGTATCCATGCTTCCTTGTTTGTAAGCAGCATCTCGTTTTATGATGGATTGTCTAATTATATTATTGAGCCAGGGTTTGTCCCTATTCTTACGCTTAACAGTAATTTCTGGGAAGCATTGTCTGTACTTACTCATAAGGGTGTCGAGTAAAACGTTGACTTCATTATCTGGATCGTCCAAATTACACAATTCTTCCCACTGGTGGACAGTAATCCATTGACCAAAAGAGCGCACCGAGGAATCGCGAAAAGGTCTAAACTTGACATCTGGTGACCTATCGGACTGAATCAATTCATGTGGATGAACACTAACAACTCGATGGTCACCACTGGAGATTGGGGCGCTAACAATGGGTTCGCAGAAATGTTCTGGAATACTAGTAAGGATTTTATCCAAGATTGCATTATCCCGAGTAGGTTGATTAACTAGTTGTGTCATAAGTGTGTGTTGCTCGATGATTTCTGTGCGGAGATCGTTGAAGTCACCCAGGACAAGGATAGCAGCATTGTCAGTAGAATTAATAACATCATTAATCCGTATGATGTGATCGATGATGTCATTTTGGTAAGGTGAACGAGGGGGTGCATAAACTACACCGACATATAAGGTTGATTTCAAACGAACATTGGCTGACGAAGTCAGTTTAACCCACAAAATTTCCAGATGAGCTGGTACATGCTCCTCAAATACTACCCTAGAATTGATGTCATCGCGAATGTAGAGGGCCACCCCTCCACCTCTTTGTGCAATACGGTCACGATGAAATAGATGAAAATTTGGTAAATTGTAACACGAAGCAGGTTTATCAGCTGTAAACCAAGTTTCTGTCACGGCTATGACATGTATAGACTTGTGTTGCGTGGAGATTGTTGCTTCAAAATCATCAAACTTGTTTGAAAGTGACCGCGCATTAACAAGTAAGATCGATGGGAGAAAACCTCTTTGGCCATTGCCATGAGTGGGGCATGCACACCCCACTCATGGATTCGAAACTCCCCCAAGTCCGCAACCCAGAGACTCCAGCTCATACGGACGAGCAGACCATCCATGTCTACTCCCCGATGACTCAAGCCCACACGGTATGTATTTTTCCCCGACGTCCGCAACCCGGTGACTTAAGCTTACGCACGCCAGCTATTCTCCACTCCTGACGACGGATTGTCAACCTGTTCGAAACGTCGAGCCACTCCCGCCACTCATCCTCTCCAAGCGCTATAGTTCTCATTAGAACTATAAGCTAAGAAAGATAACCAACAGTCTTTTTCAAGACTATACCAACAGTCCTCTTCAGGAGTCCTCAAACCTCCCTCTGTCTCACATGGTGCATCCCCAAGCCTAATGTATTGAATACTTTTGTAAGGCAGTACATTTGGAAACTATTTGTTTGCATTTGTAGTCACTGAAACTACTTATAGGTTGGAAGCTCTACTTAAGGAAATCGTGGATGTGCTGACAAAGTTGATTAAAATGGACTATATCTATTAAAGCATTAAAAGTCCTTAGCATTTACACTTTATGCCATTTTATACAGGGTTTAAGAGCTACACCTCGTGTGAGAAATGAGGAGGGATGGCAGAGAAATGTTCGGAAGGATATGAGAGACAAAGGACTAGACTACACCTCTAGGGCTGGCAAGCAGGTCCCAAGGAGAAAGATTGGACCCCCTTGTTCAGAACACTGTCATCTTAAATGTAGAGAAAAGTTCAATGAAGCTCAGAGAAATGATGTTTTTCATGCTTATTGGGGTACAGCCAATTTCTACAGGCAACGTGATTTCATTGTCAATCACATAAAACTTCAGAACAAAAACAAGAAAAATCAAGAAGAAGCTCAAACCACACGTGTCTCTAGAAAGTACTTCTTACCAAATGATGATGACAAATTACAGGTGTGCTACAAGTTCTTCTGTAACACACTAGATGTAAATGAGAAATTGATAAGATACACGATCAAAAAAACCAACTGTGGTAGTTTCAGAAAGACAAACACAAAGAAAAGTGTGCCACATAACAAAACTAGTCAGTTAAAGCTGAATGAAGTCAGGGACCACATCAACATGTTCCCAAGGGTAGAAAGCCATTATTGTCGAAGTTCGACTACACGCCAATATTTGACCACTGACCTCAATGTTTCGAAAATGTATGATTTGTACATGGAAAAGACTATAAGTCCAGTCTCCATGAAAGTGTACCGAGATGTCTTCCTAAAAGAGTTTAATCTTGGCTTTCATCAGCCAAAGAAAGACCTTTGCAAGGATTGTGTCGCATTCGATGGTTTAAGCGCAGTTGAAAAGGCCCTTGTACAGCAAGAGCATGATCATCATGTTTCTCTAAAAGAAAGCTGCCGAAAAGAAAAAGCACTCGACAAAATCAGAGCGGCTGAGAGTGACACTTTTCATAGTGTAACTTTTGATTTGCAGCAAGTACTGAACACTCCAACCGGGAATGCTTCCTCCCTCTACTACAAGCGGAAGCTGGCCACATATAACTTGACCTTTTTCGATCAGGTTTCTCATGATGGTACATGTTATGTGTGGCATGAGTTTGAGGCAAGACGTGGCTCCTGCGAGATAGGAACCTGCATCATGAGATACCTTCAGGGTCTGCCAGAAGAAATTGAAGAAGTATCATTATTTTCAGACTCATGCATTGGCCAGAATCGAAACAAAAATGTGGCTGCAGGCTTGTTTCATGTGGTGCAGACTAGTGCATCTTTGCATACCATCGACCACAAATTCCTCCTGAGTGGTCACACAGAGATGGAGGTTGATAGTATGCATAGCTGCATTGAGAGGGCCAAGAAGGGTCGTGTCATCCACCATCCGGATCAATGGCAAGGGGTGATGCAGATGGCCAGGAGGAAGAAGCCATATGTCATAAATAGTGTCCCTGGCATTGAATTTCTCGACCTTAAAGACCTTTCTCAGCGTCTGTTTCCTTCCGGGGCAAATCGAGACACGACCGGCAAAACAGTCAGTTGGCTGTCAGTCCGCCAAATTAGGGTGCAGAAGAGCGACCCAGGGTCTGTGAAGGTTCGGTCGAACTTCCAAGAGGATTTCCAGGACATTCGTGTTCATGGAAATAGGAGAAGACAGAGGGAAGATCTGAAGACCCTCTATGAGCACCCCACTGGGATTGCTCCTGCCAAGAAAAGGGATCTTCTTGAGCTGTGCAAAACGGGCATTATCCCAAGCCAATACAAGGGATTCTACCAAAGCCTCACACTTGAAAAGTGTAGAGATCAATTGGGGAATGAAGTAGAGGCTCACACCCTTGAGGAATAAAGCTTAAAATGTGTGTTTCCCAATATAATGCAAGTGTTTTTTTATTGTTTCCATAGAAGCTTCATTCTTGAGAAGAACACTGCATGTGTTCACCCATTATCAGATTGATATCTTGAGCCTGCTCAATAAGATTTTTTAACAATACATTTCTTTCACATAAATTCTTGAATCGTTGTGATAGTTTGATACTTATTTACATATTAATAAGACGTACCACTTATAAAGCTCATTTTCCATCGCCTGTTTAAAAGCTGGTAATACTCAGAGGTTGCTGTGAGCATTTCCTTCCTGTGATTAGCATCTCCAGACTTTCTCCATTTTCTTTCTTTTAAGCGAACACCTATCTTGTTGTTCTTCAGAGCCTTATCATATCATGGAGAATGAGGATGCAGTGATATCACTTTCTGTATTACTGGAGCATGCTGATCAAGTGCAGTGGCAAGGGTATATACGGTTGTAGATATCAACCTTTTCATCAACACTGATGTCATCCAGATGTGTAATGCCTGCGAAGCTATCTCTAATGTCACTCTGGAACTTATCATAGCTAATGTCTCTAATCTTGCGGACAATGCATAGTCCACCCTTGTCATCCTTTTCCGAGGTAACTTCACAAACTGCAATCAACAGCTATTGTGTCTCTGATATCCACCGATTGCCTTCGGTTCCACATAGCAGCTGTTTTTGGCACTCTAATTGGTCGCCATATTTCTGTGATATGGATAGGCGGGGATCTAAACCTACCAGGAATCAACTGGGATACGCTAACATCAGATAGCCAGCGGACCCCTGCTCAGCTAAGTGGGCGCTTCTTTGATATGCTCCAAAGCTGCAACCTCCAACAAATGGTGGATTTCACAACAAGGAAGGACAACATCTTAGATCTCTTCATGAGTAATCGGCCATCCTTACTATCTAAATGCAAACCACTTCCTGGACTAGGGGACCATGACATCGTAATGGTCAACTCACGTATCACTCCCCAACGGGCTAAACCAGTGAAGCGCAAGATATATCTATGGAAGTGAGCAGAAGTTCAACACATGAAAGATCAGTGTGTATTGTTCAGCAAGTTCTTTGCTTCTAGATTTAGCATGGAAAACGCTGTCTCTGAAATGTGGATGTCCTTCAAATCAAATCTTCTTGAAATCCTGGAACAGCATGTGCCCTCAAAAATGTCATCCATACACTACAACCAACCTTGGAAAAACACCAAAGTGAAGCGTCTATCAAGAAGAAAGAAGTGTCAATATGTGAAAGCAAGGAGCTTAGCTGGCACCCAAGAAGACTTTGAGAAGTACCGAGCTCTGAAGAAAGAGTCAAGATCTGCATGCAAACAAGCATGCAACGACCACATCAGGAACATCATTTCATTTGAGTCCAAATGCAACCCGAAACAGTTCTGGTCATTCATTGGTGTTGCTCCTCTTAAGTCACCAGGAGGAATCATCCAATCTGACTGCACTTCCAAGGCAGATACCCTCAACAAACAATTTGCATCAGTATTTACCAAAGATGAATGCCCAACTAATATTCCAGACAAAGGTGACAGTCCTTATCCCTCCAAGGAGGACATTGACATCTCTCCAGCTGGTGTCAACAAGCTATTATCTGGACTTGATCCCTACAAAGCGACAGGCCGGGACGGAATTTCGGCTAGGTTACTCAAGGTACTTGCTGATGAAGTCACCCTAGTACTTGAAACATTATTCAAAACATCTATTCCATGCAAGATCTAAGAGCATATCATCTGCAGCTGCACCATGAGTCACCTTGATGAAAATAACATCCTCTCAGATGCCCAGCATGGATTTCGCAAACGTCGTTCATGTATCACCCAACTCATCCTTACCTGTGACGACCTTGCCATGGGTCTAGACCGAGGCAAACAGCGCGACATGACTTCGTTCGAGTTCTCAAAGGCCTTCGACAAAGTCCCTCACCATCAACTTCTATACAAACTGAAATTCTATGGCATCCATCAGTCTACACTGAGCTGGATACAAGACTTCCTCCACAACAGCTAGAACACAGAAGGTAGTTCTCAATGGATGTTTTATCGCCCGTACCTCAGTAACCAGCTTCACGACTGAGGTGCAGTAAACACAGTTGCGCTATAGGATTGCGTCTGTTCTTTTTAATCGCACATAGATTAGATCTTCTACATCACTGTACATATATCTGCACAACCGGTGGCTTGTACTTCAACAGAAGAAAAAGAAGAAGAAGAATATTATGGTTAATTTGAGTTTATGTTTCATTGGCTTCTAATGAGAAGGGTTCTGGGAGTCTCCTAATCCCACCCCTTTTGCCTCTGTGACTGACTGGCTTGGAGTGTATTCGAATTAGGCTGGTGATTGTTCTCCATGTCTGGGAGGAGATTTTTCCCTTACTACAGTTTTCCCTCAAATTATGCAGATATTCACTTGAGTACCGATGATAAGGATGGTCATTTAATGGACCAGGGTTGAGGTCTATGTCACCACATTTCAGGGGTGGTGATCTAAATGTTGCTGTAGAATTTACATAGCATGATATTCTGCTTCCAATACATCTCTCAAAAAGTAGTTTGCCGCTAAGCAGGCTTGTGTTGTATACTTCTTGTACATGATGTACTTGTTTTTACACATGAGTCCTTATATTTAAAAATTTGTGAGGCAGCAAGAATCAGGAACAAGAACAGCACTTTCATTGTCTGTTTGTGGGACTAATCTGTTCTGTTTGGGTTGACAATTAATGAAGACTTTGCTGGCTCAGCAAACTTGGTTGTTGCAGTCCTTTATTATCTTGCCAGTAGCTGAGCAGGCCAGAATGGCTTCGATCTCTCTGTAATATTTTCACTGCGTTCAGGTGATACAGAAATGTAAAAATTGTACATTTCTCTGAGCAATGGGTATGCTAGTTCATGCATGCGTGTATGGAATTTACATTGCAGTATATTTTGTCTACTCGATTCAGAATGGACGAGGCAGAAATGCTATGTTATAAGTAAAAAAACAAATATACAATTCTGCCAGTGCCATACCAATTAAAGCACCTAAAAATGTCAAAGCAAAATTACGATTTTTGTTTTTGCAATTGTGAACTCATGACAGGTTAGAAAAGATATCTTGTTCACATTCTTTAATGTATTGTCAACAGATTAACAATAAATTAAATCAAACTCGTTAAGTGGAATAATATATAAGAATGATATGCTGTTACTTGCCCAAAATAGAAACTTGTGTAAGAAAATGTGAGATAATCATGTTTCATGTAGTATAGAAATGAATGCTGACAATTTAAAATGATCAATAACATACAAACCTGACAAAGAGAGGAGATAAACAAACTGTATTATCAAATAACTGAAGTTTAATGTATTTTGTTTGTAATATCTCTATGGATTTAATTTTTGGGAGACTGGCAGGATTATGGACATTGCTTGTATTTTGTATGTACACAAGATATCAATTATCCTGTCAAATGTTTATGGATTCATATGGTGTTCATGTAGTGAATGTGTATTCTCATGAATATACTTTTGCAAGTTTGAACTATGATAATCCTTCGTAGTACAACTCATGTGTATCAAAGATAGTAGTAAAATCAAAGCACATAGAAAAGGCCATCATAATGTGAAATGTATGTGATCTTTCTTTTGAAAATGTTCTACGGCTGCAAAAATATAGCACATGGGGTACACAATTATCATAATTTTAAGATTTTGAGTCATGTTATACTTACTTTTTGAATTTGAATTACAACAAAACAACAACATAACACAATGTTACAAATGTATTCAAGTGGGTAACAAAATAACAAAAATATCCATGTACATGAGTTACAAAGAAAATAACAAAAATATCCATGTACATGAGTTACAAAGAAACTCATGTGTATCAAAGATAGTAGTAAAATCAAAGCACATAGAAAAGGCCATCATAATGTGAAATGTATGTGATCTTTCTTTTGAAAATGTTCTACGGCTGCAAAGATATAGCACATGGTGTACACAATTATCATAATTTTAAGATTTTGAGTCATGTTATACTTACTTTTTGAATTTGAATTACAACAACATAACACAATGTTACAAATGCATTCAAGTGGGTAACAAAATAACAAAAATATCCATGTGCATGAGTTACAAAGAAAAAGAAAATATCCATAGTTGAGCTATGTGTACAAATTAAATTAATCATATACCATGTCATATCAAAACCTGTGAATTAGCTATAACTTAATAATACATAGAGATTTGTGACTGGAATTGAAATTCACAGAGTTCCAATAGCGTATAAGTGATTCAAATAAAAGATATTTTAAAACTTAAAAACTTAAAATGTTGTTAAAGGGAGATCCAAAAGTTAGCTCGAGTGCTAGTCGGGATTGGTTCTCCAAGTTTCTAAAACTATGCAAATTCATATTGATATTTATTTTGACTTAATATATTATTTGATCCTCATGATTCATCTCTGCTTAGGAGTTTAATTCTGAGATTTTGACGAAATGATGATCTTGTTTTTCTTCTCTTATATTATATATATATATATATATGAAGTTTATACAGGATGTATTTTACATGGATATTTTAGTTGAAATTTATTTAGATCAGTGTGAAAACAGTGTGTGTATATATGCACAAATTAAATTAATTTGCTCTGACTAATGTCGTATGAAAGACATGATTTACTATTTTTATGAATTATTTAGTCAGTTGTTTTTATCGACTCAGATTCCATTGTTACTCTCTTTGTGAAGAATACTACAAACTTAATATAAAATATAAGTTTTGTGTTATGCGACATAGTGTGATATTAGATATATATTCACTATTTGAGAGTTACAGATGGTCTTTCACGCATGCATAGGATCTGATACCAGAGTAAAAGACTTTAATCTAATTTTACGTGAATGAATTGAAAACAAATTATGTTCAATTGTTGCAGTTCTATATGCAATGTGATGTAAAATATTGATTTAAATTTGATATTGCTGAATATTTTTATATTTGTCTTTTTGTTCATCAAGATGTACTCTTTGAAATTGTATAATTGGGATAATGAAATACAATGCAGCACATGTAAATATGTTAAAAAGCGTAATGAATTTCCCAGCCTCAAAAGTGGACATAATATAACATTATTATAATTGTTACTACAATCGTGTGACACCACAATATTGATACTCATTTGATTTTAGAAAATAGAAGCACAAGTTCTTTGTGGTTTTGCTATAGTAATGTAAATATCTTTAAAAACATTTTAATTCAGATTTTAGTAATGCATTGTGACATGAATTAAATAGTTTGTACTTACATTGTATACTGTATATAAACAGAGAGAGAAAATGATTATAATATAACTTATTTTAATTTATGATTGAATTAATTTATCAGTGGAATTTGATATTTATTAATTATAAACAAGATATAATAACTTATTGAACAGGATATAATAAATTGACATTTCTAATTTGTTCCTTAAAAATGATAGCCTTTGTGTCATTATTCCTGGACCGACAATGAAAATGATTGATTCTTACTGTCTGAACGTACAGTGTTTGATGAATAATTGGAATATTAAAAGCATGCATGAAAGTGGTGGACTGTATAATTAGTGAACGAGAGAGACATTTACGGTTTTATTAAGAAATTTGTTGAACTCTAAACTTATCAGATAGTGCATATTATTATAATTTGGCTGAATCCGTACAAATTGATAAAATAATAAGTCTAGTTTCACAATGGGCAAACAATAGAGCCCAAATATCGCTTTCCTCCCCTTTGTATCGCTATAGCTATAGGCTGCACATAGCACATGACCAAAATAAAATGACAAGATAATGTTACAGAGTGTGAGACCGCCCCCGCCCAACTTCAATTTGTTTGGCTAAATCAACACTGACACATCTCAGTGGTATATCTTTATGTTGAGTTACCTCTTCCCCCCCAAAAAAAATGTAGAGTACGGCCTTTGTGCAAACAAAAAACAAACAGTAAGTAACTGCCACTGCTTATCATCCATTTAACTAGCCCATTTCATTTTTTAAATGAATCTAATGTACAAGATGAAGAAGGAAAAATATTGGCGAAATAAAACAAAACAAATATATTATAAGTGTATCAGCAATAAACTAAATAAAGAAATGAAGCCCTTTTTTTTTTTTTTTTTGCTCAACGGGGGGGGGGGGGGGGGGGGGAGGGGTTATGAGCACTATCTTTTTTTACTCAACATTCCCCCCCCCCCCCCCCCCGCGCCAAGGATCCGCCACTGGATGTGTAAACAGAATTATAACGTCTTTGGGGAAACTAACTGCACAAATTAAAGCTACAGCGAATACGTACAACTCGTAGAGTTACGGCCTTTGTGCATAGAACGCGCATTTTTAGTGCCCGCACAAAAGCCGTTACGCGCATAGCGGCCTTTGTGCAGGAAACGCCCAGCGCGTTCAACTCACTGCACAAAGGGCACTAACACTAAATCGACGATAACTAAAAAAATAGTGCTTGCTTTGCAAAAATAAATTGCCAGTCTAATAGAGAATGGCACAATCCACGTATTCATGTATGATTTTTATCTGTTAAAGAAGACTTGTGAGTTTAAACCTTTTAAAACGCGATATCTCGGAACTAACTTTTGACCCGCGTTGCGCGTTAGCGGCCTTTGTGCGGGCAAGCGACGGAGTAATGCATTCAGGAAAATCTTGAGTTGTGTTCTCAAAAGTATGTTAATAAAACAATGTCATAAGTGACTCATAACCAATGAAAACCCAGACGAACCTTTGGTTGATGTCTTTGTAACATGCACCAACGTGTTATTCCACATAATTTCATTTTTTTACGAAAATTGAAGGGAAATTCAACCCTAACAACAAGATACTCTAAAAGAAAGCAAAATAATCAGTAAAGCAGACTGGTAAAACTTAAAACGAAATCGAACAAAAAATAAGAAAGTTATGTGTTTTTAAAAAGTTGTAATCACTAAACGTATGGGCAATACAAATTGGTAGAATCTGTACTGTCACTTCGACAAAGTGCCTGACAACTTTTTCATTTGTTCCAACACACAAAATGACTAAAATGTCAATTTTTCAAAATCTATGACTTGGGAGTGTTTTTTTATTTTTTTATAGAACCTTTAAATAATATGCTATCCACAATATAATTTTAGTAGTACCCCAGGGGAGAAGGCACTTAAGAAATGGGACAGTTACCAACCACTACGTTACAATCCAGTAACCAAATTGCCAATTTAAGATTTTCATAGCTTTAGTGATCTTATATTTCAAACACTCACACTTTCATATTATTGGTCTGATTTGTTGTAAACTTTCGCCATTCTGTTACTCTTATTCTTCCACTTTCATACAATTGAAATCATTACAAAGGTTGGATTGCCTTTTAATATATTGTTTTCCCTAACGTAAGAGAACATATTTTTCAGACACCCTGGCCATGTATAATAAAGCCTTTTGATTGATTGTAAGGTTAGTATTGAGTGCAAGTCTATGACTCATCTTATATTGATCACACATTTAAGATTAATCATAACTCTATGTAATATGCTGTCATGGTCTTCCTTGAATCCATATTGATACACAACTCTTTATCTTTGTTTCTCTTTCTCTCTCTCCTCCAATCCCTGGCTTCAATCTACAGGAGACTTTGTTCACCCAGGAGGATGTTGACAGACAAAACATCCTGATTCTTCAAGAAACTCTGAGCAAGCTCTTAAAGCAGTCCTCATAAGCACCCTTCACATGACATATGTATTAAAGCATTCAAAACTGAGAAGTATGAGCCCATAGAGGGAAAAGAAAAAAAAGATTTCTGACCGACCGACCAACCCGTGTTTTGGCACCTAAAGGGCAATACAGCATCTTTTTTTTAAAGGCCTTATATTCTGCTTAAAAAAACCAGTCAGACCAACAAGACCACCGACCCAGACTGACTTTTCAGACCAGACAACTATTGACCCTAGCTACCGCCAATACGATGTTCAACAGTAGATGGAGACCTGGCTTCCTCCCACACTGGCTGCGCAGAAATGATACTGGGGAAGATGATAGTACAGCAGTGTCAACTAATTTCTTATTTTACTAAACTATTGTTCAGGTTTCATGAACTCCCCCGATGACTTGATGAGATCTATGTAGACCCATCATAATCTGCTACTTATAGTGTAGTATAGTATCATTGCTATTAAACTTTCCAGTTCTTGACCAATTGTATTTGTATGGAAACCGGAATTGCCTCGCCTGGTGCTTCCTGCTATGGCAAAATACTGTAGTAGCAAGCATTACACAATTCCAGTACCTGAATGGCCAAAAATCAGTTGGTTTGGTGATGTGACTGGGTTATTAAATCAACAATAGTTCTGTGATCAGCAAAATAATTTCCAGATCACACAAATATAAATCAGAAGTTGCTAAGTCCATTGTGTAATTTTATTAGACTAAAATAAGAATTGAATTACAGATATGGTTGTTCAAGGAAAATTACTGATTAGCAAATTTATATAATCACTTATAGAAACCATCATATATGAGCTAGCCATCACATCTTTGTGTTTTTGTCAACTGCTCATTGCATGCTAGGGGACTTTGACCTTGTCTTATAAGTAATAATAACAATAATCCATCTCTAGAGATGCTCAAGGCGCATACAAATAATTTAAATTAATATTCAACATACTTAAGATTAAAGAAATAGTAAATGTTAACTTACATTAGATCACACAACTTCATGGTGCCAAGGTACATACAATGTGGCACAGTGTGATTATTCGTTTTGCATGCATTGTATAAAAAGAACATTGAAATTTAACTATATGCATTGAGCATCAGGTGAGTTTTAAGCCCAGTTTTGAAAGTAGAAAACTAATATTATATAATGGGGCTGGATTCAAATCGTTCACATCTTTATGTCCATCACAACTCTGTAGGCTACTACAGAGAAAGGATGGAGTTTGTTAATTTGCATTCGATTGGAGGATTTTCAATTCTTTACAAGACAGTGCTAATTCTTTTTGTTCTTCAAAACTGAACATAAACATTTGGGAGATTCATCTTCATCATTTAATCATGTTTTCAATTATAACATTGTTATTGACCATACAAATTGATATCTTTAGTACTATTTGTAATACTTTCACCGAATTAGTTTACTTTTGTTGTTTACGATGTTTGTACATATGTATATTTTGTACAGTTATAGTTAATGTCAAGCGTGTCAGCTTGATTTATTTGTATAAGCTTCTGGCATTGATGCTAGTGCTTTAGGAATTTATAGTATAACTAGATGAAAGCTTGTGAAGTCTATGTTTCACTAGCCACTGACTTCAATGGAGTTTTGGGTGGAGTTAAGTCTTTGTGTTTCCTGGAAAGCCCACATTTTTCTGAACATTTTGATATCAAATACTCATTTTGGCAAAATATGGAGTAACGTCTTTGTGTCACTGAACCCTGAACCATGTTTTTTTGTTTTGTTTTTTATATATGTAAAACTGCAAAAGAAAAAGAAAATCAAACAGAAATAAATAAAGAAAATCAAATCAAATTATTTACATATATTAACATTTCTTCATTGTGTATGTAATTTTGTTGAAGCGTTAAGCGATCTGTGTTTGTTGATGCTGATTGATATGCCAAGCTGTAACACCTCGCTATGCAAAAAGAAAGATGATAATTTTCAAACATATTGCAGGGTACATGGGGGGGGGGGGTAAGAAGTTCATTTGTATGAACGCAGAAAAATACAATAAACAGAATTGCAAAAATTTGAAATAAATCAGACCAATAATAAGGAAGTTAAGTCTATACAAATCTCAAATTGGCAGTTTGATAAGTGGATTGTGACATAGTTACATATAACTCTTCACTTTGTCACTTACAAAAATACATGTATCATTAATTTCTGTTTTCTGACCTGACTTGTGGCACTACGCAAAAGATATAGATCTCATAATATTATAGGTCCTCCAAAGAGAAAAGACCCTACTGAGTCATACATTTTTGATGAGTTGAAAATCTATTCATTTTGTGTGTTGGAACAAATGTCCACCACTACATCATTGAGACATCACTGATTCAGCCAATTTGAAAAGCTGATGGGCCTTCCTATAGTGATTACAACTTTCAAAAATTCATCAAGATGGGATTTCCCTTTAATTTTAGGCTTATACATGCTTGGAAGGAATGTACCGTATGTTACACATAACTAAAACTTTCTGTTGGATTCTGTAGTCAGTTTTGAAATGACAGGAATAAAATTTTATTTCATATCCAATTTCATTGATATAAGTGCTAATTGTCAACGGTTTAAAAAATAATACATTAATCAACAAAATTGTGTAACTATATTATGTACATAATACATCTAAAGTGATAAATTACGTTTTTCAGAAATACATTTACAGTGCGTCCCAGAAAAAACGAAACCGAAAATCATCGAGGTTTTATGATAACTTAATCACAATTATAATTAATAAATGACATATTTGTAAAGCTTAGATCCTTCTCTTTCAGCTGATGCAACTCATTATGATGCATATTTCACGCATAAGTGATTAAAAACAATTTGAAGAGAGGGTACCAAAAAGTAAATTTTACGGTGGTATTTGAATTTCAAAAAGAAAATCACATTTCTAGAAAGTTCATTTTCTGCCCGTTCATACGACACCTCAATCGAGAAAAATGAGCCAGGAATAACGGTAGTAAATGACATGTTAACGATGTGTGGTGTCTTGCACTTGACCAACTCTAAAAAGGTTATTGGCGGCAGCCTGCAGGTAGGTAGGTCCATGCTGGCACCAACCCTAATCCGCTAATGGTCAATAAGTGTCATAATAACCCTGGACATTTTTTTTACATGTGTCTACACATGTCGTATATATAATATCACTCTCAATGTTATATACAGAGACAAGTCTGTTTGTAAGGCTGTCTAGATTGAACCCCAATAAAGTAGAGGCATACCTTTCGGCTTTCACATCTCTCTCAACAAGTGTGGCTTGAATGTTGTCGCATGAGTGAGAATGCTACAATTGATATATTATATAATCAGCTTTGTTTATATGACTGTTGCCCCGGTCGAAATAAAATAGTCTAAAACTATATAAAATAATATATGGAAAATAGACCAAGAAAATATATTTTCTCACTATTTCTTCTACCTAAAAATATCAGGAAAATAGTGAAATACTTTTAGAAGACAAACAAATTGTACAAAGATAAATAACACGCTATGACAAGTGCAAAAAATAGCAAGAACATAGTCAAGACATCTAAAAGAAGAAAAAAATAGTTTTAAAAATAGTGCATAAAAAAGAGACACAATTGGGGAAAATAGTGAAAAAATAAAAATAGCTAAAAAATAGCCACCTCGTTGGGGAAAATGAAAAAAAATATACAAAAAATAGTGTAGTTTTTTACTATTTAAAAAAAAAATAGCCAAAAACTACATCAAGAAATTAAGAAATAGCAATAAAATATATGAAAAATAGTGACAAAATATATTTTTCTGCTGGTCAAAATGACTCGGAGGTGTATCTTTTATGCTCATGACAGATCTAGAGTAGTCTCCCTCAATGCTGTGTTACTTTTCTTTGATCACACTTTATTTGTTTTGTATTCATAAACTTTTGTCTCTTAATTCGATAGTTTTGTAACATTCTATTAATAAAATAATATTTGTTCAGTTGAATGGTAAAAGCAATAGACAACATGGAGACTTTCCCTCTATTACAGCCTTCTCGTAGTCGTAGAACCTAATTGTAATGCAATTAGTTAATTCAGTCGTAATCAGTGGCGTACGCAGGATTTTTTCAAGGGGGGGGGGGGTTAACATTTTTAAATCGAGCCGAAAATTTCGCAACGCCTCAGCCAGCCGCTGTTTTTGTCATTGTATATTGATTTTATTTCACAAAACTCCAATTGTATGGTCGAACAGATTTCAATCTCATACAACTAAGCTGCAAAAAATTCAAAAGAGGGCCGCAAGAATAATATTGAACAAGACATATGACACACCGTCGGCTGATTTGTTCACAAGTCTGAAATGGATGACACTAGACAAGCGGTTTGAGTTAAGTCGCGTTATGATGATATATAAATGCGTTCATAACTTAGCACCTTCTTACCTTCAGGTAGGCTTAATCAATCCTAATGATGTGCATGAGCATCATACAAGGCAAATAGACAGTGGATGGAGTGTGCCTAGATTTCACACTGATTGTTATAAGTGTAGCCCAATTGTTTCTTCCATATTTGAATGAAATAAGCTAGATAATTCGTTGAGAACGGCTTCCTCTGTCAATTCATTTAAGAGATTGTTTAAACAAAGTTGTAATTTGTGAATGGCTCAGCCGAACATACACTACGTGCATGTTCAGTCAGTAGAGCGTCCGCCTCACCAGTGGCGGATCCAGGGGGGGAGCCCCCCCCCCCCCCCCTTGAGAAAAAATTATGTAAAATCACGTGATTTTTACCTTTTTTGGGGGTTGGGCCCCCCCCCCCCTGGCGCTCAAGGGGGGGGGGGGGTGCAAATTGAATTTTTTTTGAGGATCAAAAAAAAAAAATGTGCTCACTACCCCCCCCCCCCCCGACATTACTGTTTACTAGGTTAATGATATATGTTTAATTTGAAAACGAGTATTATTTTTGTAGCTGTTCTGTATAAATGTTATAAACGATGTAAATATGTTCATTCAGGGCCCCATGGAAGACCACTACTTGTTGGTTAATGGGCTACCCTGTCAAAAGAATAGCAATAAATAAATAAAATAAATAAATAAAATTCTTTTTCGTACATAACATAGTTTATACAACACTGCAACATAATTATAACAAAGCTTTTTTTAATCATTTGATAAACGAACACCATGAATATACAACCAAGGAGGTGCAGATAGTATCACCTGATTCACAATGCATAAAACTAAAATATATCACAATCACATAATAGGAAGATATTACCGCACTACAGTTATTTCATCTCCAAAACTAGAACAAACATTGCTTTTTTTCTTCAAAAATAGACAAAAAAATTATTTTTATATTTTTCAACATAGTATTATACGTAATAGAAATTTTTCTTTTATTAAAAAACGATCTATCCCATAACCCTCTTCCTTCCTTTTCTCCTCTCTAACTCCCTTAATCTTGCCTGACATGTCACCATAGTGCATCAATTTCAATTATTCTTTAGAACTTTACATTCGATGATAACCAGTTGGGAACAATCAAGTCATTTACAAAATCACACTCTCTCTCGTATATCGAAAAAGAGTGCGTTTTGCACAACCATACAGTTCATTTTGTAACTTTTCACTTTTGACCTTGCCCTTCTGACGTACTGCTCACTCCATGGCTGCAATATCATAACAAATGTGATATTATTTCAAAGAGGAAAAAACACATTTTCTAATGATAATAATCAAAGCGATGATTATGCCATGATAATAGATTTTTAATCTTTTTGTTTTGGTTGTTAATTTCATTTTCTTTTTCTTTTGTTATTTTAAAAGGGGTTTGTTATAATCCAAAATAAGCTTTATATAGTGATATTATAATGAATTAATATGTATTTTTGACACTGGTGTACTGATTAGGGGGAGGGGGGGGGGGTACTTGGGGGCAGCTGCCCCCAAATGAAATTCAAACATGGATTATTTCTAATTCGATACAAGTCATTTACAAATGTTGATGCAATGACATGATTTTCCAGGTTTTTTCTCACATTTTATAAATAATACTTTTTTATGCGTTTGTTGGAAAATGACGAAATTTCCAAATTTATAGTCGGGCAAAAAAAAATGCTCAAGTGCTCCCTCTAACTTCAAATAAGCGACCCTTTTAATTTCGAATAGGTGCCCATTCCACATTCTTATAAGACTGTCTTTTACCAACTCTGATAAGTGCCCCTTTACATCTGATAATTGCACTATTCAAATCTGAGAGCCCCTTTTTAATCTTTGATGAGTGCCGCTTCTCACCTCTAATAATTGCTCCCTTTTATTTTGACACATGCCCCACTTCTTTCTTTCTAATAAGGGCCCTTTTTCCTTCTGATAAATGCACCCTTTTCCTTATTTTTATAGATAGAGCCACCTCCCCTTTTCATGAATGCCCCTACTCACACCTCCGATAAACACCTCTATTGAAATCTCATATCCCTTTTCCTATACGACAAGTGTCAATGTTTTTCCTTTGTAATAAGAGCCCCTTTTCCACTAATCCCCCTATTCATCTCAGATGAGTGCCTCTTTTCAGGTACAATTAAGAAGTACCCCTTACCACCTCTGATAAGTACCCATTCAACTCTTATAATTTCCTTTTTTCATTTCCGGTGAGTGCCTCTTTTCAGGTACAAGAAGTACCCCTTACCACCTCTGATAAGTACCCATTCAACTCTTATAATTTCCTTTTTTCATTTCCGGTGAGTGCCTCTTTTCAGGTACAAGAAGTACCCTTAATTACCACCTCTGATAAGTACCCATTCAACTCTTATAATTTCCTTTTTTCATTTCCGGTGAGTGCCCTTATTCAAATTTGAGAGTGCCGGCCTTTGACTCTGTAATAAATGCCCCTTTTCATCTCTGATATCTGCCCCTGTTCTTTTGACACGTGACCCCTTATTCTACCTAATTAGTGCCATTTTCCTTTAGTGAATGCCCCTTATCAGGTGTGAGAAGTGTCCCATCTTCCTTTTTGATATTTCCCCATTTAACTTTGGCACATGCTCCTTTTCTTTTCTAATACCGGTAGTAAGCGTCAGCTCCCTTTGGATATGTGCCCCTGTTTCCTTTCACCATAAAATGTGCTCATACGGCAATTAACTAAAAGCAATTTTTTCATTAATTTCGGCCAAAGCTTGCTTGCATTTTAAATTGATATAATTTTGTTTCTTATTAAATATCTTTTCAGTCTTTCATGATTAGATTGTGCTTAAATCCCCATCAGAATTGTTTTGTTTTCTTCTCCTTTTATATAAGATGTAGTTTTTCGCACAGCGACTTCGCTCGCTCGCTCGCAAATAAATATATTCAGACCATGACACCAAACTGCAAAGTACGATGCTTAGGCAGTACCTAATTAGACCATCATCCCTAATAAATGTAATCACAATGTCATTGCGTACGCAGGATATTTTCGAGGGGGGGGGGGGGTTAAAATGTGAAAATCGCGCCGAAAATTTCACAACTACTCAGGCAGCAGGTGAATAAGCGGAGGGGGGGGGGGCGGGGATACGAGCACTTTTTTGTCACCCTTTTGCACACCAAACAAAAATTTAAAATATTTTTTTTAAATATTTTTTTTAATTAAAGAAATTTGAGGGGGGGGGGGTTTCCTCCAAAACACACACATAAACAAAATTTGAGGGGGGAATTAAACCCCCCCCCCCCCCCTGCGTACGCGCCTGGTAGGGGTATCAAATATGTCTAACAATTACATATTTTCCATGTTTGAGTTTTCCCTAATTTGTAGGTGCCCCTTTTCTCAGAAAGTCCACCTTTTTACTGGCGCCCCTCCCCCATGCACCCCCACTTTGTAAGACGATCCGTGGCACTGCCCCTAGCTGGATAATGGATGGGTTGTATTATAACTTATCATCTCGATCATTACTCAAAGTTTCAAGTATTGTTATAGTGGGTGTAGATCGATGCAATAGCCTCATGAATAATAA
The DNA here is from genome assembly GCF_000002235.5 of Strongylocentrotus purpuratus. NCBI lineage: Eukaryota > Metazoa > Echinodermata > Echinoidea > Camarodonta > Strongylocentrotidae > Strongylocentrotus > Strongylocentrotus purpuratus. Next base: position 23,444,266 of record NW_022145614.1, read on the forward strand.
TACCAAAAAACAGTACGCCATACATAACACGTAATTTGTAGGCCCACATCTTGACCGTTATCGTCAATATCCTCACCACTGCCCCCCCCCCCTTAAAAAAAGATGCCCATTATGCCACCTGGTTGTGATGCAGATTCGTTCTGCCCTCCCCCCCCCCCCCCCCCCCCCCCAAAAAAAAAAAAAAAAAAAAAAAAAAAACTTCTTTTGCTCATTACGCCACTGATTGGGAGAGGATAGGCCCTAGCTAATTTCAAGTTAGCTTTAAATGAAATTACCGAATTATGTAATGCGACATTGTTGCTGACTATCGACTGTTCTTTCACTTTGAAATAGATAGAGGGAAAACTGGAATGAACAATTTGAAGGAAAATATTGATGACGCTATGATACTTTTTAATATTTTATCAATCGAGTAGAGAGCAGATAGAGAACGAAATAGGCTCCTAATTAAATTGTTATCTTTAAAATTTTCCTGATCCCCTTTTCAAAGATGCACCAGTTTATTGACGACGTCAGCTCAAATTTAATTTCTGGGCATGAAACTTGGAAGACTATTGCGTTTTTTAATCATGCATCCATTGTCAATCAAAATTCAAAGACGAGTTCTTCGAGATGAGAAAACGCACATACGTACGCGTACGGGCTATTTTGGTGACGTCATCACTAAGCGGTGAATTTTAAAATCTCAGTACAATCACGTGCGACGTGAACGTAAGTACGAAGGATTTTGCACTTTAATGTCGAATTAAGAGGTAGTTTTTCGGTGACAACGCAGAACAACGCTAATTACGTAACGGCAACGTTTTATAGCGTAAGTATGTCCTAATACTTATCACATTTTCTTGAAGGTTAGAATATTTAGTGACATTTAATAAGGTTAGCTTAGCTAGTGAGTTCGAGTGATTGTTTGTTTTTGTTTTGAGTTGGGCCATAGCTCGGCCCACACCCTGCCCGAGCGGTGCCCTGATCTAAAAGCACTGCATAGCATGGTAGCAGATCATGGCCGCAGATGCATGCATGCCTGGTCTTGAGCCTCAGGGCCGGGTAAGGCCAGGAACTCTGGACGCATGTCCGCGGGGTTCCGAGATGGATTAAGTCGGGCAGCCATACGTGCCATGTGTTTACTTACTTTGGAGTTTGGTGTCGAGGCTTGAATAGGCACATTCATGGGGCACTAGAGGGCGCTTTGCGCGCATACGAAAATCTGAATGGCCTTGCTGCGCAGGCGCGTAGCCAGGGGGGGGCGGTGGGGGCGGTCGCCCCCCCCAAAACGTCGGCCAAAAAAAAAAAGAGAGAGAAAGAGAAGAAAAAAAAAAGAAAGAGGACGTAGGTCTAGGAAGAAAAAGGGAAAAGGAGTCGAGAACGGTACAATGAATCGTCAAAGCTTCCGCGCTTCGCGCGGGAAGGGGGAAACTGAGTTCAAATTAAGAAATATGAGTCGGGAAAGGTATACAACGAATCGTCTTCTTTCTCTAATAATTTAATGAAACGTCAAAGCTTCACGCGAGAGGGGGGGGGGGGGGAACAGAATTCAGACAAGGATTAAGAGTCGAGAAAGGTACAACGAATCGTCTTCTTTCTCGAATAATTTAATAAAACGTCAAAGCTTCGCGTGAGAGAGGGGAGGGACTGAATACAGATAAGGATTAAGAGTCGAGAGAGGTACAACGAATAGTCTTCTTTCTCTATAATTTAATGAAACGTCAAAGCTTCGCGCGAGAGAGGGGAGGGACTGAATTCAGACAAGGATTATGAGTCGAGAAAGGTACAATGAATCTTCTTTCAAAGGAAACTCCCCCCTCCCTGCACCCACCCCCCTAGGGAGCGCACTTCGCGCGCTCTTTAAGTGATTCGCACGCTTCGCGTGCTCACTACCGCCCCCCCTAAAATGAAATCCTGGCTACGCGCTTGTTGCTGCGGTGGGTCGGCAATAATCAGCCCAAAACTTGGATATGGGAGGGTGGAAGGATATATCTTTTTTATAATGTTATCTGGTCTTACCCTTAACCATCCTATGTTTAATCTATGTAGAAATAACATGCGAGTACGATAAGAGAAACATCGGGCCCATTACTGATGCAACTTTTAAAATATTAGCCTAGAAATGACCACCAAACGGAAAAAATTGACATTTTTTCCAGACAAATCTTCATAAAATCTGATTTATAAACAAGTCACATCTAGGTACACTAATACAAATACGATTTTCTGAAAATTCAGGTATTATTTTTTAAGTTTCTTTCAAGTATATTTCTGCGCATTGCAGCGCCAGTGTTCTTCACTGCTTCAAAATCACCCTTGAAATTTTTTTTTTGCAACGAATTTGTTACGAGGTCCGCGAGTGTTCCCCGTTCCTTGCGTGTTGAAAGTTTGGTAATACATAGTTTGCATTGACTCGCGCACGAAAAAATGGTCGAAAACGAAATGTCAAATGAAGAAATAAACAAGCTTTTGTATAGTTATAAGAGTTCTACCGAGGTTTCTTTGTCGATTTAATTTATTATATAGTCTCAATTAGAATTCAGAATTATCTCACTGAAAAGTTAAGAAACCGACGATGTTCTCGATCGTAGTTATTTTCATTTTGCCAGCAGCCGATCTAGCGTTGTTTGGGCAAAAAGCTAGGCCGCTGCCTTCCCACCTCGAACCTTTCCGAGTCCCGCTAAAATGGCGCTCTGCGGAGCTCCGAAGCTGCGTTGGTATCGCTGCAAACTCTCAGCCGGCCAGCTCCCCACGACGGACCATTCGCGGTATGGCGAGAGTGTGTGTGTGAGGTATGATTTTGGATTCGAGAACGCACGTAATGTAACCGTGCGCGTCATTTTCAGCTGTCGAATGTATACAACCAATTTTACATGTACGATTTTTAGTACAGATACTTGGTCAGTTTTCTTCTTATATCTTTGGTTTTACAACATTTAAAAATATAATTTCTTCATATTTGCTCCTGACTCGGTTCAGACTAATTGTGTGATGTGTTTTCAAGTCAATTTTTTTAATATATTTTTTTGCATGAATTTGCCTAGCTTGAAGCTTCAGCTTATGTGCCCCTCGGCCTCTTTATTGGATTCACGTTGGTAGACTCTAGGCCTATGGGTATTTCAGGCTTCAACGGATATGGATGGTGCTTCAAATGATTTTCAAGTTGACTAAGAATTAGATTTCTAATCTAGACTAGATTCTAGTCTGATTATTTTGAATCATTGTGGGAATGTGGTCTTATACTCTTACCGTCAAATAACTCTAGATCTAGGATCGAGCTTCGACTCCGATGCTGGCGTCGGAGCTCCCCGGAGTTAACTGTCAGATCGAGAATGATTCCTGAAAAAAATATTAAGTGTGCCAGGAGGACAACAGAAGGGGCTCTGTGGCTTTAGCTTTTACTTGTTTACTTGGCTTTAGCCTTTAGGCCTAACTTGTCTTTCTGAATCATTGATTTATTATGTTCACCAATTCATTGTTTAAAAAAAAAAAAAAAAAATCTTAGCCTAGAGTAGTCTATAACTAAGGCAGCTGTACTGCATAGAGCCATAGACTCTATGTGAAACTAATTGTATAAGAATTTAAAATATGGCAAGATTTGAAAATAAAACAAAACTTTCAAGGGAAAAAACCCTGGATATTTGATAGTTTTAGCCGGACTAGACTTTGAAGGTGATAAAGAATGAATTTCCAAATGGATTTCAGCTAACCTGCACTTCTAGTGGTTTCCTGAAACGATGCCTAGGCACATGTCGAGCCTTCAAAACTTTTTGTTCAAATCTTTAACCCAGAATCTCTCAAATGCATTTCTGTGACATCTACAGGTCAACATGTCTGACGAGGATCAATCTCATCTTTCTTCATCATACATCCTATTGGACTGGACAACATGCAGTGCTTCAGATTCATCTGTAGTATGTATAGACACAAGCTTTGACCAGAAGTCCAAATCTCCCGCCAAGTGTTTAATTGAACAAAGGTCTCCAACATCTTGCATCATCATTCCTGATTCAGAGGAGTCAGAGGATGATATAATTCAGATTGTCAGTACTAGTATTCATGAGCAGAAGAAGGAGGGATCAACTAGTGTTGTGACCACGGCATCAAATCAGGATGCCTGTAAATCAGACTGTGATGCTGAGCTTAAAGAACTGAGCCTAGAAGGAGAGGTGACGCTACCCTGTACACCCTCAGAACGCATCAGTAAGCGGAGGAGAATCGGTAGTTATCAACCTGATGACTGTCCATGTCCATGTGAGTTTCAGAACCAAATATTTCCCCCTTGGCCCCTTTCCTCCTGCACCCCAGATAATTATACCACATGCAGTTATGCACTATTACAAAATTAGCTTTATTAGGTTAATTACCACCTAAAAACCTTGAGCCAAAATATTTGTCCTACCTAGCAACAACTTATGTATGTTATTTGAATTCTAACTATTGAGATACATTGTTTCAAACAATAAAATGAAATGAATGAAATAATTTGTATCTCCACATAAATTGGTTACATTACAAAAAATAGCTATTCCACTCTTCTTTTGATGGTGTAAAAGGGCAATGAAATCTCATTCCATACATAACGTGACATGTATTTCAATGGATTGTGTGCAGGTGATGAGCAACTCACCAGCACTCCTCTGGCAGGTTCTGCCATAGCACCTAAGAAGCCTAGTGAGCCTATAGTGACACCTATCACTGTAAGGTATGAAAGGATAAGGGCTGAGCTCAGTGCAACTAAGAAAGAAACAAAGAAACTCATTACAGGACAAGAGGTATGTATGTTCAATCTTTCTTCAACATTTAGCATGCCAGGGGAGTGTTTCACAAAGACTAAGATCGACTTTAAAGGGGAAGTCCACTCCAAGAATAACTTACTTTTAATAGAAGCAGAAAAATCAGACAAACCAATCAAAAAAAGTTTGAGCAAAATCGGATAACTAATAAGAAAGTTACAAATTTTTAATGACATGAAAAACTTTGAAAATCACAAAGCCATGGCAACTCACTCATGAGTCTGTGACATTGCCTCACTATCCACTAATTGTTTTCTTTATATTGATAATATGAATTTCCCATTTTCCCCCTATGAACCTTATTTCTTCACACCAGTATCCAATTTATATTGATAGTAATATGTTGTGTGGGTGCACAAATATAGAGTTGTTTTTTTTCTCTGTTAAATGAAGAAAAATGTGACTTTTGATAAACTATATATATATATATATATATCAATGATTATGAATAAGGTATCATACAATATCCAGAAAATACTATAAGTTCTTCAAAATTCATAAAATATTTTGTGAAATGTCATGCACACAATATCATACAAATCATTTAACCTGGGCAAAGGCATGGGGAAATCAAGTTTTTGGGGGGTAAAAAAAGGGAAATTAATAGGATTAAAATATATTAAGCAATTGATAAATAGTGAGGACATGACGTCACAAACTGATAACCAAATTGGCAATTCGTGTAGTGATTTCCATTGTTCCATACTTTTTCATAACTTTTTCAAAAATTCATAACTTCCATATTAGTTTTCTGACTTTGCTCAAATTTGTTTTGCTCTGTTTCTCTTTTCTTTCTGCGTCTATTATTAAAATGCAAATTATTTTTGGAGTGGACTTAGTCCTTAAGTTGGACTTAACTATGGCTGGCCGTTCATGCCACTTTTTTCTCTCATCATTTACTGGCATTGGTTTCTCAAGGGACATACCAACCGTGGTCACAAATCTACAGAATTTACATTTTTTGATAGTTCATTATTGAAGGATTTTTTTATATCTAAAGATCATAATTGAGAGACCAATGGTGAGAGCAACCAATGGCATGAACGGCCTTGCCATAGTTAAGTCCAACTTGAAGTCAATCTTAGTCTTTGTGAAACACTCCCCAGAACATTATAAAAGGAAATCTCACCCCACTCTAGTTATTCTGATAGATTTTTGTATTCTAGCCCATTAATGTACAGGATTCCCCACTCAAGTGTATGAGACAGGTGTAAAGCAAGAATAATGTACAGTATCTCAGCACGACATGAGCATAGTGATTATCTTGATTGTGTGACGTTACATGCGAAGTCATGTACCAAGTAAATGTATTCTAATTTATGGACGCTTTTTTCCCAGATGCGTGTGGTGATGAAGCATTTCATTCACCTGCTATTATCCTTTGTACTACAGTTGCAAGAAAGCAAATTGCATATATAAGTTGGTGCTATTCTGGAGTGAAAGGTTTCGCATGAATGAAATGCTATATTTGAGTATTTATAAATAAATGAGTTTCAATCGTCCTCCTGTTATATATTTGTCAACAGATATAATATTTACCTTCTCTGCTATGAGTTTCCAACTCTGAAAAGTAAAGGTTTTGTTATTGAATGAAAAAGTCTCTCCAACTAAAGCTTGATGCATGACAAATGTACAAGTTTGCCTGGTATGCACATGATCAAGAAAATGTTTGAAATAGCTGAACTAGAGTCACTATAGGAGAATATCTGCTAAATTCCAGTGTTGTGCATTCAACTTTCTAGTGTCCTAGGTTCACATTGTAGCCATTGTACAGGTCATGGGGTATCTCCCAAGTTACGTTACTATTTTCATCAAAATGGCGACTCCCATGAAATGATGTCTAGGAAGGAGAATACAACATTTTGAGAGAATGCTCTCCATATATGTAATCAAAGCTTGAAGCCTGAATTAAAACATTGGTTGGTAGATGCTATAATACTTCAAGATTTTCTTACAGGAATGTCAGTTTTCAGGCAATGAGTTAATTTCAGACTATAGTTTAAGGCTTTTTTGTGTACAAAATAGCTCTTTCTAGATGATGTTCAGGCCCTGTGATCAATTCTAACTGGCATCCCTGTTCTTAACAGTTTCACATACAATTATCGGCTAATGTTTGTTGGGGTTCATTTCCCTTTGAAAACTATAATTTCAGATTTTAATTCTGGTACAAAAATTTATTATAGGAGCAATTTTAAAGGCAGGTTGTCATATTGTTCATTGTGGTTCATCTATGATGTGATACATTGACATTTACAGGAGCTGCAAGAGGAGATGCAAAGGTTTCGGGAAGAGATGACAAACAAGAGGAAGAGAGAGGAAGAGGAAGAAAAGAAAGCAGCATCTGTCCCTGTTAATGTGAAGACAGACCAGTGTGATAGCATGCTAAGACCTGTAGTCATCGATGGCAGCAATGTAGCAATGAGGTATGGGTTATTCCTCAAATTGGATTCAATGTAGCACTAATGAAGATCATACTTTTGGGCCATAATGCCGTATAATACATAATATAACACATGCCAAGTTTCTTGGCCTCAGATTCGTCAAAACTGTAGGCATGACATTCACTGCTGGCTGCTTGGCAGTATAGTGAAAAAATATTGACTGGGCATAGTTCTACTTGTGATCTCAAGACTGCACTTGGCCCTTTGACTTTGTCTCGGGTTCCAGAACTTCCAGTACAGTTTCAAGATCACATTGGGCAATAGTTTTAACTGTACCCCTCAAAGCAGTCAATATTTGTATAATATATCTCTGGTCTTTACTTTCTCTCCCCCCCCCTCTCTCTATCTCCCTCTCTCTCCCCCTCCTCTCTCTCTCTCCCTCTCTCTCCCCCTCCCTCTCTCCAATCACTCTGTTTGGAACTGTCTCCTATTTTACTGTAGTATTTCCACGGAGGAAAAAGTGTATCCAGGGTTCTTGCTACCAGGACTTGTCTAACAATAGGAAATGATAAGGGTACAATTTTCTCTTTCTCCCTGTCTGTTTGTTTGTCTGTCTCTCTGTCTCCTTGTCTGTCATGCAGCCATGGTAACCAGAAGATCTTCTCCTGCAAGGGTATCGCGCTCTGCATCCAGTTCTTCCAGCAGAGAGGTCACACCAACATCTCTGCCCTGGTTCCCCTGCACCGGAAGACTGCCGATGCAGCCCGGTCCTGCCCCATCAAGGATGCCCACATCCTGGATGAACTGGAGTCCAAAGGTCTCCTCTCATACACCCCATCCAGGACTCTGAATGGACGAAGGCTCACACCCTATGATGACAGGTAGGCTACATTTTAAATATACTTCCTATACCTTAAGAAATGCTCCTCGTATATATCATTTACCAAGAATTAAAACGTGCTTCAAAAAGAAAAGTTTAAGTTATTATGGTGCAAAACTATGGAACGAATTGCCGGTAGAAACTAAATATAAACCAACTTACTATACTTTCAAAAGCAGTTTATAATATTTGTAATATCATGTTTGACTTTTAATAGCAAACAAAAACAATTAGGGCTTGTTTGGATTTCTTGCCTTTTAACCTATTTGTATATATATATATATATATATATATATACATATGTGTGTGTGTATGTTTTATCCTTCTAACCTATTTGTGTATATATATATATATATATATATATATATATATATATATATATATATATGTGTATGTTTTATTGAACTTAGTATGTAAATCATGTTAATCTAAAATGTATGTTTCTTTGTAAAATTGTGATTGCTTTTTATATGCACGGGCAGCACGGCCATGCTGAAGAACAGCCATTTGCTGAAGTATGCCACCGTGCTAAAATAACAGTCACACATTATCTGCTTGGAGCCAGAAGGGCGTTTCACTCGTATACTATAACACAGAGTGAACGCCCTTTTGGATCCAAACAGATGACATGCTCTAACTTTCATTACTGAGAGCTAGTTAATTTGTGGAGTAGGTTACCAATGCCATCAAAGTTCTTAGGAAACTCAATGATTCTATCCTCAAGTTGACAGCCTTCTAGAGTTTGGATTAGACTTAAGAACAGAGGAAATAAAACTCTGATATACATTTCTGTTAAATTTTCTTAATCTTAGTCACAAATGAGTCTGCAAATGACCAAATACTTTGGACTTGCCCAGGCAAGGATAATATGACCTTTGCTCAGAGGTCAATGTGTTAAGGGCAATCAAACCTTTCTGTTATAAATGGCAAATTGGTTAGTAGATTGTAGTCATAGAAAACGTATGTGTATGTCATGTACAAGAATATGATTACTGTCTTTTTTCCTCCCAAGTACCTCTTCCCTTGGAGCACTACTGATAATATATTATGGATAGCATATTGTAATAGGTCCTCAGAAACATCCTCCAGAGTTCTACACTTTAAAAAATTGACATTCTAGTCATTTTGTTTGTTGAAACAAATGGAAAAGTTGTTTGGCATTACGTCACAGTGACATTAAAGATTTAGCCAATTTGAAGTGCCCATAGTATAATGATTACACCTTTAAGAAATTCATAACTTTCTTAGTTTTAGATGCTGCGTAAGCCTACTGTATTTCTTAGTTTTGTCTGTTTTTGTTCATACTTTCACGAGACTGCTTCTCAAATTTTTTCTCCTTTGTTTTAATAGAGTATTTGTTTAAGTTTGGATATAACTTTAACCATAGTCAGACTCATCACTTTAATCCTTGTCTCAAAATGTATGCCAAGTTTGGACACCCCGTCATTTATTTGCAGCGTGGTCCATTTTCAACCCTAGTGAAATACAAACTTCAACTCTAGACCAAAACTCACCTAACCCCATTCTCTAACAACATAAAGCATGGGTAAAATGTCAGATCACTAATTCAATTATCGCAAGCAGCCTTCCATTTCACTTTTCTGTTTTTGTACAAAGAAAACGTTTTCATCATTGTTTCACTCAAAATATCTTATCTTAAAGTGACTTGGTAACATTGCCTCAGATTCTGAAATATAATTCTGGATTTAGCTCATGCTGCAATCATAATTATAAACCTTTAGGTCAGTCAGGAATCCCATGACTTTTACAAGCCGATCGCCTATCTGATTATCAAGAAATTTATGATTAGAAATTGAAATCAAATTTTGCGCTTTCCTAATGGTTTTCATTACAGTACAGTCTATGGGGGAAAAGGAACATGGTAAAACCTGTCACTCAAAATTTTTTACTTTTTTGAGGCACTTCATGATCGTTTTAAAGCGCAATTTTTTTAGGGCTTCAATATTACACCATATCACAGACACCGATAACATGTAGGGCCATGCATCTCAGATTTAACCTTGTTAAACCATCCCTTTAATGGAAATATGCTTCTTATTCTACACATATACCTTTAATGAAAGTGATCTCAAACAACCATCACCAAGCGAAGCGGTCATGTATATTTGAAGAGAGGAGTTCTTTTTATCGAAAGTTCATAATTCCGAAGGATTGTTATACCAAAGGCTTATCACTCTAAATGTTTTGTAGTTCTGAAAATGAAATATGGTTCATAAATCCAAAGGTTTGTGTACAGGTGTTATTTTGAAATTGATACAAAACCCTGTATTACTTTTTCGGATTAGTGACCCTGTAGAATAGCGAACCATATTTCATATGTGGAATTATGAACCATACTTCATTTTTCTTCTCAGAATTATGAACCTTCAGCTAAACACACCTTCTGCATAAGGCAACAAATGTTCAGAATAAAGAACCCCATGGTATGGAAAATTGGCCTTTGTCTTTCAGTATTACAAATCTTTGGAAAAATGAGTGCCTTCCAAATATTTGAAGGGTGGATTTCCCCTTTATCTTAAATATTACGATGCCTTTGGATTTTTACCTTTGTTCGCTTTTTTTGTTGCTATATGATATCCAACAGGATGATGCTCCAGTTAGCGTGCAGGAATGGTGGAGTGATTGTGAGTAACGATAACTACCGGGATCTCATGGGAGAGTCTGCACAATTCAAGTGTGTCATCGAAAACAGGTAATGCATACCTGCCAACCCTTACGAATAATCCAGAATATTCTGTTTTTCTAGATTTTTAGGGTCCCAAAATCTGTAATATTCTGTTTTTTTCAAAATTTCGATTCCCCCCCCCCCCCTTCCTTGTTTTATCAGGTGCCGCGATGTGAGAGTTTCGTATTACGTGCGTTGAAGGGCTGCATGATTGAGCAGCAAATTTGTATTAGCTTTTTTGTACAGATTTAACGCGTATTGCCAGTTAACACTGCCGCTGCATGTGCGAACGCCTGTTAAGGGTACAGATTTCTTATTTTCGAAGGCATACCGTGCTAAAAATTCCTAATTCTCATTTTCAAATGTTGGCAGGTATGGTAATGTCACAGCCATTGATTAGGAGAGTTTGGTCAAACCGGCTCTAGTTGGGCACAATGTGGCAAATACTGCTATGTGGGGCAAGCACAAAATGGAAGAATATGTGGCATGTTGTGACCAAGTAAAACCTAGGTGGCCAAACTTTGTGTATAGATGAATTTGGGTAATTTAGGTCCAATTCTAGTCTACCATCATAAACCCTCTATGAGAAGATTTGGTTCTGATAATGGTGATAATAAATTGGTTGTGAGCATTCCTTCAAATTTTAGTTTCATGTGAAAGAACTTGCATTTGAACTTTTGTGTTGTCTGGTAGGCCTCAAAAAAAAAGTTTCTTTTAAGTTAGATGCTTAAAGTCACAGGATCATTAGTCAATGGACATACATAAATAGGAAGGAATATAAGTGATGCAGTTGCGTTCATCTTGTGTTTTTTTGTTTATTTTAGCTTTGATAAGTACTATTTTTCATTTAGATGTAAATAGTATGTGTATTGTGAAAATTAAAAGATAATTTTCATGCATTTCGTTATACATTTCATTCATTATATCATATTCTGTTCTTTCAGGTTGATCATGTTTACATTTGTTGGAGATAACTTCATGGTACCTGAAGACCCCCATGGCCGCTATGGACCATTGCTGAGTGAAGTTCTCAGAAGGTCAGTAAAAGGATCACACCCCCCTCCCCCCAGCCTTAAAGGACATGGAGGACAAATAAAACTGACAATTAGTTTTATTATGATTTTACAGAGATAATTTAGTGAATTGAATTACAAATCTCTAAGTATGGGTGCTTGAATTTGATTTTGTGTAAATTATGAGCAAAGATTTAAAATGTATCTGCTGATGTCTGTACAATTTATAAACTGTGCAGTAAAAAATTGCTGAAGTTCAGTCCACCATAAGAAGGTTGCAGTTTTTTCTGTAGATTTCATAAGATCTGTCAAGAAGGGAAGTTTGCTGATGCCCTGATGATTATAAATAAATAGTTTTTTTTAAAGGTAAAGACCAGTATTGGAAAAGCCCCAATTTCAAAAAATGAAATGGAAGCTCTTATCACCAATCATGTGAAAGAATATGTTTTGACTAATACATGATAATAAAAAAATTGCCGGGAAACCGCCTACTAATTCATATATTTGGTAAATTTGTTTCTCTCATGGTCTGTGAGAGATATAGGGTAGTCCCATATACATCTTTCTGTGTATAGTGCTTGTAACTTTACGAAGAATGGGCCAAATTTCTTATCAATTTGATGATTCCAGAACCTTGCAGATGCTAGATGCTAGATGATCAACCTTTTCTGATCGATTCCACAATGTTTCTTTCACAATGCAATCGCATGACCATAACTGGTCTTTACCTTTAAGAGATTGAGGGAGATTGTCAAATATAAACCTAACATATATTCAATTTAAGAGTCTCCAAGTTAATTGAAGCCATCATCGATATCCACAATATTCAAATATTGTTATCATTTAAGATAAAAACTTAAGTTCTGATAACAAACAACCTGTAATCACCACTACCATCATTGTATAGGTCCATCACCATCACCCATAATCACCATCCTTCATCACTACCACCGTCTTCCCTATTATCCCCCTCCCCCTCCTACTGTTCCATCGCACATGTGGCAAAGAATGTTAAAGTTCAGTGATTTGATCGTGGTATTGTCTATATGTGCCTTTCTTCCTTAGGGCAGAGAAAGCCCCCCTGCGATCAATGGTCAACAGCGCCCTCTACAACAGAAGGGCACCACTCGAGCAGTTGAAACACCAATGGCAGCATAGATTCTATTAAAAGGATTGGAGTTGCCTCTATCTTGCCATTCTGTAACGGCTCTGTTGTCAAATCAGAGTTGTGACTTTTTACAGAATACCCATACATGCATAGAAGAGTCTAGTTGCTCAATGGCAGCACAAACTCCGATGACATGGACATTGGTGTTATACAGGGGGTTCCAGAAGAAGTACCAAAGAAATGTACAAACAAAAGGTTAATTTGAAGAAACTATGAGCTGTGTAAAATCAAATCTTGCTTTTCCTATAGTACAAGTGATACTAATGTTTTCATTGTTACACCAAAGTCTGGCAGAAATGAAATTTAATACGCTATTTTCAAAACCTGATGAAGCATGTAATCGAAATTACATGTTATATGTGTTCACAGAAAGCATGTTTTTTATTGACAAAATACTGTACGTAGTACGTGCAGTTGATAGCTGGTTTCATGATGTGTTTTTTTTGTCCATGGCTATTATTATATTTAATGAGAAAAAGGATCTTATTATGCATATGTAATACTATATAGATTAGGTTTTTTTTCAGTAGTATAGCAAGAAATTATATTATCATTTGACAGGATGTTACATGTGTGTTCACAGTAGGCATGTTTTTTCTTGACACAATACTCTATGTAGTACGTCCAGTTTGAAAGCTGGTTTCATGAGCAGTTGAATTGGGATGTGTGTGTTTTCCATGAAATTATTATAAAAAGGATCTTATTATGTAATACTTGATTGGTTTTTTTTTCAGTAGTATAGCAAGAAATTATATTATCATTTGACAGGATGTTACATGTGTGTTCACAGTAGGCATGTTTTTTCTTGACACAATACTCTATGTAGTACGTCCAGTTTGAAAGCTGGTTTCATGAGCAGTTGAATTGGGATGTGTGTGTTTTCCATGAAATTATTATAGAAAAGGATCTTATTATGTAATACTTGATTAGTTTTTTTTCAGTAGTATAGCAAGAAATGATATTATCATTTGACAGGATGTTATATATTTGATGTTATGGTTGTTCACAATAAACATGTTTTTATGTGACACAATACTGTATGTGGTTTGAAAGCTGGTTTCATGAGCAGTTGAATTGGGATGTATGTGTTTTCCATGAAATTATTATAAAAAGGATCTTATTATGTAATACTTGATTGGTTTTTTTTTCAGTAGTATAGCAAGAAATTATATTATCATTTGACAGGATATTACATGTGTGTTCATAGAAAGCATGTTTTTATTGACACAGTATTGTATGTAATACGTGCATTTTGATAGCTGGTTTCATGAGCAGTTGAATTGGGATGTTTTTTTTTTTCCATGACTATTATAGAAAAGGATCTTATTATGTAATACTTGATTAGTTTTTTTTCAGTAGTATAGCAAGAAATGATATTATCATTTGACAGGATGTTATATATTTGATGTTATGGTTGTTCACAATAAACATGTTTTTATGTGACACAATACTGTATGTGGTTTGAAAGCTGGTTTCATGGGTAGTTGAATTGGGATTTATTTATTTTCCACAACTATTATTACATTTAATAAAAGAAGCATTCTCTGCATATGTAAAATTCAATGTTTGAATATATTTTTTTCAGGATTATAGCAAGAGATTATCTTTGTTTTGTATCTGCAATTGTTGGGGATTAGATTGAATATTGTGGGTAATTGCAAAATATTTACTCTGTTGTATTAAAGGGTACTGACCGATAGTAAGTTGGTTATAATGAAAGCAGAACATGTGAGAAACAAATAAGTGAAAGAATGAATTCAAATATGATATATGGGGTGATATTTCGAATGCAATGTAAGGTGTATGAATTCTTCCCCCCCCCCCCCCAGTATTTTTCTTTTAAAGTACTGTAACTACTGTATAAGATTATTAATTTTTTTATTCATTTTTTGGGGTTTTTTTTTTTGGGGGGGGGGGGGGGGGGGAGATCCTGATCCATAAGCAAGAAGTTGTAAAACATATTAGTTAATAAGAAGATACAGAATCATATTTTCAGCGGCATATATTTATTATTTCTCAATCGCAACACAAATACCATGTAAGAAAATCAGAAATAAAAAAGGGGAATTATTCTCGTAATAAAAAAATATTTTGTAAATTGATTTTAAAGAGGTCTATTTTACAAAGTAATTTTCAAAATGAAAGTTATACACATAGTTTTTGTGTATATTAAACAAATACAGTAATAACATAAAGGTAGTAAGTAGATACATGTAGACATATACATATTTGGTTAGTGATGACTTTGGTCACAAAATTTGGGTTTATGTCAATGTACTTTAAATGTCTTGGACTTGCAACGAAATGCTGTCATGGTAATAAAATTTGTCTTGATATTTATAGGAATTGAGTGCCTAGCACAGTAGTCATTTTGTTTAAATATTGTAATTACACACAATGATACGAACATGAGATTAATTAACATGATACAAAATATATGAATACTGTACATCCAACCCCTATCTAGCTAGTGCGAACATGATCCAGTTTAAATAGTTTGTTTTCCTCTCTGGCTTATACCTGACATATTCACAAAACCCTACTAAGCTAGCTAGTTGTCAACTAATAACATAGTTAAACAAGTAGACTTAGTAAGCTTTTATGAATAAGCCCCAGATTACTGAATTTATCTGCAATATTCATGCAGTTTACTGTCTCTTTTTTACTGTCATTAGAGCCTTAGAAAATCTGATACAGATTTCAGAGCTGTACATTCAAATCAGGAAGCATAATGAAATCTGGAATCTTCTTTCTACTAAAGCATACATAATGTTGATGACACAGAAGACATGAATAAGTCTTTCCTTATTCTCACAGGTCCAAGAAATAAGTAGGGTTATAACAATTGTAGTTCCTAAACTTTCTTCCAATGAACATAGAATTTTAATGTTTTGAAAACTTGCTGGGGATTTGTAACTACACTGCTGAATGATGAATTATCATGATTAAATTAGGTATAAAAAAAGGCCTGTTTAATCAACATTACAATGATGCTGCATTTGCAATTATTTATTCATGAAATGTGCAGTACACCTGAATATAGAGCCAAGTGAAATGTAAAATGTGTTGTTATTTAACAATGAATTTAAAATCACTTTTGAAGGATGGATTATGTCTTCATGATTGTGAAGCGTGAATTCCATTTGTGCCGTTTTCAACTTGTTTGAAAAATCAATTGTGTTATAGTTTTATACAGCTATAGCTTCCCATTACAATAAATCATTTTTGGCAAATAAGTGAAAGTAAGCACTGCCAAAGTCAACATAATTTAAAACACATGGGGAATTCAATGCATTTTGCAACATTTCACTAGGTCCAATATTAAGATATACACTGTACTACATATTTCATGATCATATAATTTTTACAAATGGGGCATCATTGTAAGTATAAACAAAACAAAAGATACTGAAACTCGAACTTGAACTATTTTGGGTTTACACATATACAAGAGGACCACCTACCCCCCCCCCCCCCAACAGCAATATACGCCTGTTCCCCCTATCAAAGTCGGTCCTGCACAATCGGCTCTCAACATGATCAGACAGCTGGAAAATAATCAAGATTCCTCTTGCCTTGGCTTACAGGAATCTCTTCAAAAGACACATGTAATATAATGCCTGCTTTCTTCTTCTTGTGTTATGTTGCTGTGGAGATGAGATGTTGTCTTTGAGATGCAGGTGAGACATCGGACTGCTCGGTGTCAATACGTGTCTTCAGCTCACCATACACAATAAAGAGTCTTTCAAGCCACAGCCTCGGCTACAGTGTATCAGCAGATAGATGGGTGGTGACCAAGGACTGTTTACATGAGAACGCAATTAATAGAGAGGCATGGTCCATAGCCGTACAATCCACTCCACATGATGATGGCTTCTTGTACAGCGTAGGTATCCATCCGCCTCTGCTGGGCGCTCGTAGTTGAGACCAAACACCACACAGTCAGGCCCACATGTAATATCATTTCCTCTGCACGCAACATGAGGCTATTACTTGGTGAATGACCAAGTCCAAATATACTCTAGAGTCAATCCCATTGAAGATGGCGCATATAATAGGAAAATAAAACAAATCTTCAATGGTTTCAATGCATGTTAGAGCTTAAACGTTGCATCTTTGTGATCACATTTCTTCACTTCATCTCCCCCACTCCAAATATCATTGATATATGTGATGATAACTACATGTATGTGTAGATTACAGTCCCTTGATGCTCTGCAACCTATCCACATGAAAAGGTGGATTCAATCAAGATTTGCATTTTTCCACTGATCGCATCTCGTCTGGCCCGATTACGATCTGCCGGAAGGCCGAGAGCTCCAAGATGGTAATTTAAGTACAGTGCCAATACAGAAATCTGCCATCACTTCATCGCTTTCCAAATTAGATGAGCACTCTGGAGAGTTTAAGTTCAAGGGTTCATGCTCAACAGTTTGTGATGATGATGATGATGATGTTGCTTGAAGACTGCATCTTAGGGTCTCGGAAGTCGACTCTGGCTGTTGCTGGCCGTTTTCTTTAGCCTCCTCTTCTCCACTCGTTGCCTAGGATTTACACAAACAAAAAAGGATGATGAGATGTTGAACTTGTACATCTGATTGTCTCGAACACAGAAACAATTAATAGCCAAGGGACCAAAGAAAACTGTACACATCATCTATTGTTCATATAGGCAATGACTAATGATGTAATATGGATGATTAATGAAATGAAGAAAAACAAAGTCATTTGATAACCGTAAACCAAATATTTGCGATTCTATTTGTATACAAATCGCCGAATTATCTAAATGTTAATAACTTTATCAACAAGATCCATATTTATGATTCAAAATGACTATATAAAAATTATGAATATATATACATGTATGTATCATTTTGTTTGTTTGCATTAAGAGGAGTATTTTTTTGTGGCACATTTGAGAAGGGGATGTATTTCTATGCTGACGGATATTTCTATGCCTGTGGCAAAAAAGACAACACACACATGTAATCCTAAAACGTGCAGGAGTCAAATTTTGAAAATGTGCACACTTTTGTAGCTAAGAAAATGGATATTTGATATTCTGAAAATAGAAGGAAACATAGCAATGACTGTTAAGATCATGAATAAGAAGGGGTATCCATACTCAGGGGTTCATCCAGCATTTTGTACAAAAGAGGTAATATTCCCATTACTAACAAATATATAGGGGTATGTCAAGAAAGGGGGCAACTAGTCATTCAAGTATTTACTGGGGCAATTGTTTTTTTGTGTGTACTAGGTCAGGGGGGTGTTTCACAAAGATCCTAAGTTGAACTTATCTCTAAGTATGGAAAGCCATTAGCATCCTTGAAAAGATTTTGTAAACGTTATTTTAAAAGGCATAAAATATTGATTCAAATCATTCATATTTTCTATTATCACGGGAGATTTCATGTTCTTGATGTGGAATTTATGAAAAGTCTAAAGTACTTGAATTTTTACTTTTGAATATATTTCAAAATAAGGCTACAAATGGCTCTCCATAATAAATGAAAACCAACAAAGAGATATTGCACATGGCAGGGCATAAACAAATTGCACTAGTAGGATTAGTTAAGGAGAGAAAAAAATCAAATACTTTGGTCATGTTAAAAGGCACCAAAGCCTCTTAAAGGATGTATTGGAAGGAAGAGTGGAAGGAAGTAGACCTAGAGGGAGACCCAGAATCAACTGGGAAGAGAATGTCAAGAACTGGAGTGGACTAAAACTGCAAGAGTGCACCAGAATGGCAGAAGATAGAGTGAAATAGAGAGATGTTGCAATCAACCTCCAAACCGGGAGAAGATACTTAGATAGATAGAATATTTAAGTCCAACTTAGAGTTCAGTTTGACTTCAAATCTTTGTGAAACACCCCCCTGGACTACTAGTATCCAGACTGAATGGAGCCAGCATTGTTCTTACTTCCTCTGCTCCTGGAGATGGAAGAGGGCTTCTTGACATTTGTTGAGCTCTGCCGTCTTCAGGCGGCAAGCATCTGAATCAGATCCGCCCCCTGCTGCTGCACTGACGTCAATCTCAGGTCTGTCCATGGTGTTAACCACTGCTGTCAGCTCCTGTGTGCGCTCCCTCAACATCTGGATGGATGCGTAGAGGTCGCTGTCATCGCACTCCTGTGGGTGAGAGGTCAAGGGTCAATGGGTCTCATTAGGTTTAATACCTCTCAACACAATAGGGTAATATGCTGGTCCCATCTCTGTGATCTATCATTTTTAGCACTCATACAAAAAGGTAATTTTTAACATTTTGTCACTAAGAACCAATTTATTATCCTAATAAAGACTTTTTGCACAAGGGATGTCCATGCATTTCTTATGAATGTTTTTTTCGCTCATGAAAATGCAACAGTATGAACAACAAAATTTCATCATCACATCAGTAATACGTAAAAGTTGATAAGATTGTTGTACATAAAAAAAGCATATTCATTTAAAAAAAAAAATTCAACCTCAGTTATGTATCGAAACTCAAGATTGAGGAATTTTTAAAATTCAATGTAAATATAATATCTATAACTAAACAGATTTAAAGACGTATATGGCGATTCACTAGTGTGATACCTCGGTCACCCCCCCCCCCCCCAACAAACTCCACACCGACTACAAACTGGTAATTTCTAGTTTGGTTTGTTGTGAGTCTGGTGTGAGTGTCAGTGTGAGTCTCGGTGTAAGTCTGGTGTGAGTCTGGGTGGGAATCTTAATGTAAGTCTGGTGTGAGTCTCGGTGTGAGTCTGGTGTGAGTCTGGGTGGGAGTCTCGGTGTGAGTCTCGGTGTGAGTACCTACCCCAATGACTCTCCTCTCCACATGAACCAAGAGAGTGGCTAGCTCCAGCTCTTCAGAGTTACCATTCTTCAGCTGAACAGAGCGATATCCTAAGCAACAACAAAAAACACCACCAAATGAATCTTCCATCTTGCTATCTTTGTTCCATTTCTTGTGAAAATGTTCTCACTTTGTTACATGCATGTCAAATAGATGGAATAAAGGTTAAAGTGCTCTGGTTGCTACGGGGGGAAAAGGGTATGCTGCTGAATCCATAGAGAGAGAAAAAATGCATTATAAACTGATTTATGGTGTCAGCAAATGTGACAACAAGCTCTACACCCAACCACATCATGATAAACATTATAAACAGTATTTCCTCACACCTAAACAGGGTTTTTAAGAGTTCCATAAAACATCATCCCTTGGATGTTCATGTAGGTCTCAAGTATTATAGAGCCACATTTTCATTTTTTTTGTAAAGGGTATGTGGATAACTATTTAAGACGTTTAGAAATACAACATTTGCCTAAACGTATTGTACCTAGAGGCATTCAAGATATACGTAAAGAAGAAGTGATCTCTTTTTAAAGTTGTCATATCAACAAGTTTCCAGTTGTTGATATTTTGCAAGTAGCATCCTAGTAGCTTACCTGTTCTGATAGCTTTGAGAGGGTAGGTTGCCTGGCCCAGAAAGTTTGGTTCACCAAAGACATCTTCATCCTGGATGACAAACCTTAGCATAGCCAGATCTGGGTTGGTCACATCAAACTCACACACCTCATTGAAGACTGGGTTGAAACCATTATCCGCTGGAAAAGAACAAACAGTCAAATTCAAATACCCCCATCATAACTAATCCGTTTGTAATAAACATGACCATATTTTTTGCCCAGATGGAAGGGGTTATTTCATTATTTTGCAAAAAAACTGAAAATTGTCATATGTGTCCATTTACTCACTATGAATGTGCCCACATGCCATACGGTTCATTGTGAACCAACCCTATATGTACCCTAAAGGGGCATTTGGGCAAATTTCAGAAAATTTGGAGAAATCATGAATGTTTGGCCATAGACATAAGTCTAAAAGGGATATGACATTACCTTTGGTGCTGGTCTTGTATTTGTTCCCACTGTCGTAGTCTGATCCAAGAATCTCCACCTCAACAAATGGACTGGCTATACCACGTCCTGTCTTCTGTAGATGACGAGCTGCTATGATCTTTACAAAAATTGGGGGGGGGGGAACAAAAATTGTGTTTTGAGGCTTATTTCATATGAAAAAGACATTTGATTATGGTAAATAGTCTGTCTTCTCTTCAACGTCGATGTCGAGCTTCTCTGATCCACAAAACAAACAATATTTTTCAGTCTAATTATGATTATACTTCAAGGTATACTAGCTGGATCTTTGTGTTGCCAATTTAAAGACTTTAACAAAAATGAACATTGTATTTGACCAACCCCATTCTTAAAGGCATCGTTTAACAATGTTAATTCTGAGATGCATGGTCCTATGTGTTATCAGTGTCTGTGATATGGTGTAATATTGAAACCCTAAAAAAAATGCGCTTCAAAGCGATCATGAAGTGCCTCAAAAAAGTAAAAATCTATGAGTGACCGGTTTTACCATACTCATTTTCCCCAATAACCTGTAGTGTTATAAAAAACGTTAGGAAAACAAATTTTTAAATTTCGATTTTCAATCATAAATATCTTCAAGTTGATAATCATATAGGCGATCGGCTTGTCAAAGTCATGGGGTTCCCGACTGTCCTTAAGGTTTATAATTATCATTGCAGCATGAGCTAAATCCAGGATTTTGTTTCAGAATCTGAGACAAATGAAATGGACTGTAGGTGATTTTAAGTCCATATGCCAGGTAATTTTAGATGCAAGACAATTAACCGGGCTGGCATAGGATCAACTTTGACATACATTTGTTTGTCAACGTAATCAAAGTTCAAATATGCACACTGCTTTCATTACACAGAGACATTTTCAGCTACATGTTGCCAATTTGAAGATTCTCATTACTTTAAAAATTAAAAGAGAAGCTAAGGAAGACACTTACTGTGATGGTCAGATGGATGGGATCAACATCGACTAGCGTTCGTTTGTCGAAGGAATCAAAGTTCTTGTCAAACATGCACTCAGGTTTGAGTACATAGCCACACCTGCCGTTGAGTTGAAACATGCCCTCATTCACCTGCATGTGACGATCTGGTTACCAAGAAAAGAAAATTGGACAAAATGGAATTATCCATCAGTCACGATATTATATTGGAACCTCATTATAAATAAACCTTCAGATTAATGATATGGCCATGATACAAGGAAACTTGTTCTATCTGGGCAAAACATCAACAGAAGACAAGAAACCAGCAACATTACCTGTTTATTACAAGTTTTATATGTTTATAACAGTATTCTTATATATGTTCAGTCACAAAGTAACAAAGACTACTTGATCAATACATCATGTGCCAATCAAAATATATGGTTTAAAAAATATTTAACAAATAATAACCCCATTCTACAATTTGATTTAGAGTCTCAAGATCTCAAGATCCTGTGATCAAACATTATTTGATAAAAAACAAAAAATAAAACAAGGAGGGAGGAAATAAGCATGAAAAATAATGCAAAAGAGAAAAGACAGAAACAAAACAACAACCAGGGGGGGGGGGGGGGGGCGTTTCACAAAACTTGTCATCAGTGACAAATGACAATCTTTGTTATAAGCTACTGAAATCCTTGCTTCTGATTGGTTATCAGCAGATTTGTCACTGATTGGTGTCATTTTTCATTGGAAAAGGGCTTTGTGAAATGGGTCCCAGGACCATCATACCTGGTGTCTGGTAGTTGAGGGAAACCATCTGACAGCCGCAAAACCAGATTGGGATGGGGTCATAGTTGGACGAGTCAATACGTTGACCTTTGGGGTACGTCCTGCTGACCTGTTTCCTGTTGTAGTCCAGGAGGACCTTTGATTTGCCGGCGCACATGTAACGCTCTACTTTGGTTTCAGGAAAGGACGACATCTCAAAGTATTTGCCTGGAATTCCTGGGTATCAAAGAAGGAGAGCAACATAGAAAGTTTAGAAGGGTCAATGCTACGAAATGCATCTAAGATTTGCATAATATCATTCTGCTCTGCTTTGTTTTGCAAGTATTTCATAAAAAAATAAGTATTTAGATAAACTCATGTAGTATCTAAAATGAGAGTATTAGCAGATCTCTGAAAGTGGGATTTAATTTTTTAAGTATTAAATTGAAGGAAGAGAGAGTGAGAGAGAAAGACAGAGACAGTGAGAGAGACAGAGAGAGAGAGAGAGATAGCATTAGAGAGAGACAGGCAGAGACACCTAAAGAGGGAATAGAGACT
This sequence comes from Strongylocentrotus purpuratus, assembly GCF_000002235.5. NCBI lineage: Eukaryota > Metazoa > Echinodermata > Echinoidea > Camarodonta > Strongylocentrotidae > Strongylocentrotus > Strongylocentrotus purpuratus. Next base: position 23,467,347 of record NW_022145614.1, read on the forward strand.
GTTAATTAATCTGGAGAGAAAAAGAGATGGGGGAATTATGTAATTGATAGAAGGAAAAGTGAAAGAGAGAGATAAATAAAATAATGCATTCAAAAAAGGATAAAGAGAGGTGATCACTAAAAATATGGACATGTGGTCAAATGAGAGGACAGAGAGGGGTCATAACAAGAAAGAGAAAGAGAGGAGGAGAGGAGGAGACAGACAGAGAGACAGAGAGAGAGGAGGAGAAAGAAAGAGACATTTGCTTACTCTCTTCTGAGAAAGGAACTGATCTGCAGTAGACGATGAGCCTGGAGAATTCCCTTGCGATGCGAAGCCTACGCTCATGAATTGCGCTTTCTTTGCTCTGTGGGAAGAAATTAAGAAATACATATTGAAAATACTGTTTAAAAAAAATCACCACTTTCAAGGTGTCCGTTTTTCTTAAATGATTGGTATGCTGTTCCTAATGTGAAACACTACTCTGAAACATTTGAAAAACCTTTTGTGGTTTGGGGTATTTTTTCCATAAATCGATCTGATTACACAAGGTGGTTCGCAAACAAAAACTAAACATGTTAAGTGTTAACTTTGAAGAAGAATTTGTGGTTATAAAAGTCCAAAGCCCAAAGTCAGTCGCTGCTGGGGTCTGAGCCATATTTTGGATCATTTCAAACAAATTTTATAACTAAGATTTTATAATTGATTATGGTTGAGAATGAATTTTAAATTGTCTCCGATTTCAAACATTGTATCTTCAAAATCAAAACCTGTTGCTGTATCATGTTAGAAGCAGCCCTTCAGTCTGGACCTCCCTACTCACCCTAACTTTTGCTTGGACTGAAGCTTCCTGTATGCACTTCATCCAATTCTCTAGCTCTCCTAGATCGCTGGCTGCTACATCCATGGCATTGCGCTGCCCCGGTGAGATTATTCTAAAGACGAAATGCTGTCTTGATCTCACTCCGAGCATCATTTCTGACAGGACGACAATAACAACAAGATGAATAATATCATGCCTCCGCCTAAATGTATATTCATTGATCAATTACCCTGTGATCTTTAACATCAGACTTCAAGGACCCAACTGCTTTTCATTTCATTATTTTAGTGCTTTTACATACTTGATCTTAATTTGGTCCAAATCGATTGAATTTTTTTGTCAAATTAATTAGTTTTTTAGTAAGATATTATCTTTGATTTTTGTTCACCTTTGAACTCTAACACTCAAAATCTCAGACAAATTTCGTCCAAGTTTGGCTTAAATTGCTTCCATGCTTTTAAACTTATCACAGTAACGAGACATTACTAGTTCATACATTTTATGAATTTTAAATACTTTTATGGTCCTGTGACATTTGACCTTTGACATCATCATCATGTGCACCATCACCATTATCATCACCACCACAAACATCATCATCATTACTTGCACAATGACCACCATCCCCATTGTCACTATTATTATCATCATAATCACCACAATCATCATCTTCTGAACCATTATCAGCGGCACCATGATGAACAATATCTTCACTACCGCCACAATAATGAATACCACCACCATAATTATCATCTTAATCCTCAACTTCATCCTAACTATCATCATCACCATTCTCATGATGAAGATAACCATCACCTTCACTATGATGATCATGAGAGCAACCACAATCACTATCATCACAATCCACTTCAGCCTCTCCTTCATCACATTCATCTATTAGTCCTGTATCAAACAATCCTTATAAAGGCATTGTTAAACAATGTTAAATCTGAGATGCATGGCCCTACATGTTATCAGTGTCTGTCATATGATGTAACATTGAAGCCTCAAAAAAATTGCACTTCAAAATGATCATGAAGTGCCTCAAAAAAGTAAATATCTTTGAGTGACCAGTTTCACCATACTCATTTTCCCCAATAACCTGTAGTGTTATAAAAACCGTTAGGATAACAAATTTTTAAATTTCGATTTCCAACCATACATACATGTATCTTGTTAATCAGACAAGCGAACGGCTTGTAAGAGTCATGGGGTTCCTGACTGACCTAAAGGTAGGGTGTCTGATCGCGCACCCAATGTTGTGTGCTAAAACCCTTCCCATAGAGATTGTACGCTTCCCTATGTGGTCTACGTGCATTGCGCGACCATCCAAAATTGGTCAATGATTTTATGAAAAAATTTGAAATTCAAACCTTTATAACAAATGATCCTGAAGGTGAAACTCAATAAATGAGGTGTCATATGAAAGAGCAGGTTTTTCTCCATATTCCCCATCGGGGCCACCCCCAGAATTCTAAAAATATCTTGGTCAAAACAGCGATTGAAATGTTGTTTGCATCCTAGCTCCAAAATTTGCCACTTTCCTGAGCTGCCGCCCCGCGGCTTAAGCAGGGCTAGACGTAAGGATAATATCCAGATGCTTTTTTTTTTCGCTAGCCCCAAGGGATCATTTGTTATAACAGTTTGAAAATACCCTTCCCACATTTTTGGAATCAGCTAATTAGGGAGGCGTGAGCTCCGCTCAGTCCAAACCATGGTTACATCGCGTAACATGTGCGCTTATAGTGAATGAAAGTATGGGTGGCCGTTCCCGCCATAGAACCCGGAAGTGAATACACGTTATAGTCAATGGCAATATCGCGGAGACATCTCCGCGATATTGCCTTTGACTATAACGTGCATTCACTTCCGGGTTTTTTGTGCGACGAACGCCAACCATACTAGTCAATGGCACATGTCGCGGAGACAGCGTAGCTCAAGCTGCAAGTCGCGGATTGGCTTAGCAGCATGCGTACGATATGCATACACTTGCATATCGCGCGATACAGCTGTTTGGCTAAATTTAGCAAAACAACATCACTCTGCGTGGACGTCTTTTTCGTCGATTTTGACCAAAATGATATGAATATACCAGCGTTTTGGAGGGGCTGTTACTTTTGATAGAAACATCGGTGAGACTTGAAATTTGAAATGTATTATTCTGATATCATTTTTTATTCAAATATCAAACAAAAATGGTGAAAAACGATCCCAAATTGAAAATTGAAAAATCGTTCAGACACCCTACTAAAGGTTTATAATTATCATTGCAGTATAAGCTAAATCCAGGATTTTGTTTCAGAATCTGAGGCAAAGTTACCTAATCCCTTTAAATCAATCTTCACTTACCAACACTGCATCCAGTGATATCAACAGCACCTTTCTGCAGGTTCCCTAGCAGGGTCGCATTCTGTCCCTGATCGTTGTTTGCAGGGGTCGTGACCTCCTCAACATAATTTGAAGGAAACCACATGTTCTTCTTCCCCCCATAGTCTCCTTTCCACCTGTAAATAGTCATAATGGGCAGCAAAATAGGTGATTATCTGCATTTTCAATACAAAGATCTATCTTTTCCTTGCGAGAAACAGAATCCACAATCCTTACTCTACATCCAGAAATTGTACCTTAATACTCTCCCTTATAATAATATATTCTGCTTTTATATAGCGCTTAATACATCGATGATGTCTCTAAGCGCTTTACAGATATATTATTACCCCAGTTATTTCATTGCAAAAGTGGGTATATAGGAGAATAGGATTTAAAAAAAAACATCTTGAATACATCCAAAAAGAAACAAATATAAAGTAAATCTGCATGATACATTAACAATATTGCCACATTAGACTTTAGAAACCCTTGTTTTATCATTTTATATTATTATTAAACCACCACTGTATTTCCCTCTTATGGAATAATAGAAGAGTATGTATATGAGTCTCACCATCCATGGTCTTGCTTATCTACATTGGTAATGATAGCATGCTTGCAGAAGGACAGTTCATCCTCTCGCTGGGCCTTGTAGTCGTATAATGCTTTCACAGTCACCTGCAGTAGACAGGTCATTCATTAAATCAAGAACAATAAGAAACAAGAGGGGGTGATCAGAAATGGGGAGGCTTTGAGGGTAATTTGAAGGATGTGTATCTATCACTAGGAGAAACTTTAAAGCCTGTCGGCATTAGTTTGGCAATGAGGGATTAGACCTCCCTGCATGGTCACTGACAGGTGGTTATCTCATCAAATCAGCTCTCAATTAACATAAGAAAAAGGGGACCATGGGGGACCAATGGTCACTGATTAGGCATTGTTTGCTGTATGGAGGGCGCAAGTAGCTATAAGTAGTGCAGTGGGGCTTTAAGAAAGTAAAGTCACAACCTATTTGTGTTTATTGTGGATGTATAGCACCTTCTACCAGGCTTGAGAACTGTGAGGATTGTTGGAGGGATCATTTGCTCTTGCTACAAGACACTCCTTAAATGGAAAGGCAAAACTAAATATAGTAAAGAAATTAGACAAATGGACGTTGTTTAAAAATATTGTCAGAACTCTACTAACAACTTTAATCATAAGAAATTACACGTAATACAAAAATAAATGCAAAGTTAGGTCATGACTTAAAGATGAAGTTGAGTTCTGGTCATGCGATTGGATTGTGAAAGAAACGGTGTGGAATCGACCAGAAAAGGTTGATCATCTAGCATATAAGAATTTGTGTGTATTGCAAGGTTCTGGAATCATCAAAATGATAAGAAATTTGGCCAAGTCTTAGTAAAGTTACAAACACTGTACACAGAAAGATGTATATGGGACAACACGAACATGTGCCGTAAAAATCCTACCCCCGAGTTTTACGATGTTACATGACATATTTAGAATATGAAGGCATTTGAAGAGCCATGCTTTTCAGGAAACATGTCTTATCTGATGTTCTTCCACACTTGCATAATAAGAATGATAGAATGATAACGCTCACAAATTAATTTTCACCTCTTCCCAGAACTCAACCTTCTCTTTAATACCTCACTGAAACCTGTGGTTGAATTTGCTACATGGCTACACGTTTCACTCGCAACCCAATCCGAAAAAATTTGCACAGACAACAAATTTGCATATATATTCATAGCATTCCCCCCCCAAAAAAAATAAAAAATAAAAATAAAAAATCCAAAGTCCAAAAAAAATAATCAAAAATCAAATAAAAATCAAAACTCATAAAAGAAAAGCAACTTTCACAAAATTCAACCGGCTTGTAGTACAATAATATTATAATGCAGTTCTTCATCTGACAATATTTAGAAAGTGGTTAGATACCTTTGGTACAAACTGGTTGGGATCCATGTAGATTCCTCCACTGCCGTAGATAGGATCATCTTCTGGATCCAAATCCTGAGAAAGGAGAGATTCAAAGCAGACAACAACAACAAAAGGACAATTAGAACTCGCTGACCATGATGCAGACGGTGAATTCATTATGTGTATAATTTGAGGTCACTGGCGTCGTAGTAAAGAAATTAATATTTGCAACCATTAAGAACTTGAAAGAAGAAGGTGGGCATATCCTTGCAATAGGGACTTTTAGATTCGCACGAAGACAATGTGGATTGCTACGATCGACGTCCTTTTAATACACTGCCTTGAATGGACGTCACACGTATCAGTCCACGCAAATCTAAAAGTCCCTAATGAGAATGGATGTACAACACTCATTCATACTGCACAAGCGATGTGTATATATTTGGTATGAAATATGACATTTATCCATATATTTCATCCATATATTTCATCAAGAAATTAAATCTCTTGATGTGACCATTAACTAATGGTTCTTCCAAAAATTCATTAATTTGATGAGATATATGAGACAAATGGGAAGAATCTTATGTTGACAGTCCCATACAACGTTAGATGAAGTTGCTATCAAAGGTACAGCTTTAGTTACATTCTTTTGCATAAAATAAAAATGATAACATAACATATAGCTGGACCAGTATATGCTTGATACATATGCTCTTAATGTCTGAAAAGTTTTCATACAAGCTTGCATGACCTTGCAAACACCAATCATTATATCTTTACATATCAGCAACAAAATTTATACTAGAAAGATCATGGCTTAAAATTGAATGTCACTAGAAGGTGACATTAAACCGCTTTGGGGATAAAGGGGACCGCACAGACAGATATCTGAGTAAATTCCAAACATTTTGGATACATTGTTCTAACTACTAAATAATAAGGAGTAATTCCAAGGTATTTTTCAACAAGCACACAATTTTGGAATAGATAATTAGCTAATATTTCTAATTATTATTTATTTTCCATTTTCCATTTATTTATTCATTTATTTATTTAGATTCATTTATTTATATCTATTTATTATTATTATTTATTTTTTTTTAATCTTTTTTTTTTTTTTTTTTGGGGGGGGGGGGGGGATTCACTTTGAACTTACCCCTCCTACTCTATCTACCACCTCTTGGTTGACGGGAGCCTTTAACTTCATCTTCCTATAGAGGGGGTACTTGTGATAATAGCTGCAGAGCTCCGCCAGGCTCTCAAACTGGGCGCTGCCGATCGTAAAGAGTCGACCTTCCTGCTTGATACGACAATGCTTGATCTTGCCATCAGCTCTGAGGGTTAAAGGTCAAAGAAGATAAGGTTAGGGTACAAATACTGAGGATGGAATTTAATACAATTTTATTTAACCCACAGCAAGTAAGAGTACAGTATTTTTCTAAATTAATGAGTTTTTCCAGCTAAAATTGGCAATTTTCCACTCCATCTTAATTTGAAAAATAAAAGTGTTCATTACCTGAACCAGATTGAAATAAAATTGCAGAGTTCAGCCAAAAAATTGCCAATTAGGATGCAAAAATAGTGATTTTATATTTGACAGTGTGTTGCTAATTTAGAGACTATGATGAATAGCTACAAATAATTTTTCGGTATCATTTCTATACAACCCTCTCAAATTAAATTTCTTCTATCTTATCCTTCATTTTCAATTCTCTTTCTACCGGGTATTCATACTTTCATCTTTCTACGAAGAGGAATATTACACTTTTAGAGGCAACAGACACATAAAAGAAATCCCAATTGTTACCTGAATGAGATGGCGAAGGCATCACTTTCTCTCTCGCTCTTCCTGACGAGGAAAGCACCATCCTGACGGACTCTCTTCAACATGTCCTCCGCCTCGTGTCTGCTCAGTTGACTATGGAACCATCTGTTACCATTCAAACATGTAATCATATGTTAGTTCACCGTTCAGTTAAAAAATGCAAGGGAATCTCAGCCCAAAGAAATAATTTTAGTTATTCTGAGAGATTTAATCTATTATTGTCCATTAATCTACAAGATTTACCACCAAAGTGTATGAGAGAAGTATACAGGGATGCCAGTTAGAATTGATCAGAGGGCCTGAAAATCACCTAGAATGAGCTAGTTTGTACACAAGCCTAAACTATGGTATGAAAATAACTCGCCAAGGCCTGAATTCAGGCTATTGCCTGAAAACTGGCATCCCTGAGTATAAAGCAATATATACTTGGCATAATGTATAGTATCTCAGCACAACATCACCATTTTCTGGATTATGTGACGTACTATGCAAAGTTGTTTATCAAGTAAATGTATTCAAATTTATGAACGTTTCCTTCCCACATGTGTGGTGATGAAGTATTTCTTTCACCTGCTATTATTTTTTGCACTACAATTTTCAAAGTTGTTGCTCTTCTGGTGTGAAGGTTTCACTTTATTGAAATAGATTTGTCAACTGCTACATTTGAGTATTTTCAAATAAATGAGTTACAATCGTTCCCGTTATTTTTATTTTTATATTTTTACCTTCCCGGCTATGATTTTCCCCCATTGATAAGTGAAATCCTTTTATACATACCGGTATATATTTACCAAATAATGGATTTACTTTTGTAAAATGACTGAAAACATAACATTATTTGCAGATAGAAAATTTCTATTGCAAAAAAAATCCAGTTGCTTTTCTAGACTCCTACCCCATATCCCAACATGTAAATATTCATATACTTATAACTAAATAATACATTAGCAGTAGGTATTCAGTGTTTTTCATAAGTTTTCAATTTTGATTAGAAACTGTAATATACATTTCAAGATATACAAATCCACAAGCATGCAATACAGTGATACTAAGGTACTCTAACATGGCACACATATATTATCATGCACATGCTACAATCATGCAATGTTACAAGCAGGCAAATTAATTCATACACCACCTTGTCAACAATATACACCTTGGTTCTGCCTGTGACATTTACAAGTGCTTTAAAGGATCAAGAGTGAACTAAATTTCAAATGCACTTCCAAATATTCATGACTTGTCAATAAATAGGAAAGAATTAGAAAGAATTAGAAAATGATTATATGTTCGATTAAATGTTCGAAATAAGAGAGTTAGGAGATGAGCGAATGTTAGTGTAGGGCTGGATATTGTACTCCAAGTTAACCTTTGATTTCCTAAAAGTTTTAAGTTCAATGGTTACTTTAATTAGCCTCTTTAATTTCTTTAGACTCTGTGTCCATATTCACCACCAAGTATGTTCTTCTTTTCATGTTCACATGCCCCACATGCCACAGGCACTTACTTCCTGTGTTCACTCTAACATCCTTTTACATGAAACCCCTCCCCCTCCTCTTCTGTCACCTGACCACTCTTCCGCCATAACAGTTCACATGACACTCTCTCTTTTGGTTGGCCCACTTTCTTTGAATATTTAGTCACATGACGGACTTCCTTTTGAATACTGATGAGGATTTTATTGTTATATACTAGTTGTTAAGTTGATACATATGCATGCATGTTGGAAAGAGCAGAGAATAAACTTTGAGATTCTGAGCAGAAGGGTATTCTGAACCAAAGCTACCAAACAGTAAACATTGCCTTGTCGCTTCCTCCTTTCTGTTGTGGAAAAGAACCCATGTGGGCTCACACAAAACTGAGCCCCACATCCCATATTAGTATCAGATGAATGTAATGTGGTGGTACATGTTAGACAAATTGATCTCAAGAAGAAAATTGACTAGATAAAGTGTTTTTATACAAGCAATCTTTTCAAAATGTTTTTAACTACGATGGAAACTGTAATTACTTTGTCATCTTTTCTCAAATCCAATGAATAATCCATCAATGAAAAATAGCACCCCTGCCAGGGCACAAATTGTGTATTTTACCCTAAGGGAACTGTAAGATGTATCAAAAGAACTAAAGAAAGAGTGAAAAGTGAAAGTAAGTGAGTATTAATAAAAGTGCAGTATAGTGAGTATTAATAAAAGGCAATGGTTAGGAAAGAGAAGTTGGTCTTAAAAGTACATGTATTAAAACAACCTCAATTAAAGGTAATACAAAGTTTGGGGAATTTTTGAAAATTGGGTGGATAGTGATTCTTTACAATTTTGATATATTTGAATGCCCCTGTGGATGTATTATAAGCACTACAAAATTTAGCCCCTAAAACACTTCTGCTTTCGAGGAAAATTGAATGTAAAAATTGAATGGTGCTCCAGGTAAATTTTGATGAATTTCAAATAGCGCCTACGGCCGTACAGTGGTAGCTGCGACCATGGAAATCTCAGAGTATGTAGTTGTGATATATAATTTCCAAACGAGAATAGCTAATCGGTCGATTTTAGTCAAACAACATTTAAAATTTATTATTTACAATGTCATAACTTTAGACTCGAATTCAACCGCAACAACAATCACTGAATATTGTAGGATCGCATATGCTTCCAATATATTCATTTGAACCAAATTCATGACCCCATACCAAAACTTTGTATTACCTTTAAGCAGCTTTAGGAAATATTCACAAAACTGTATAAAAGAAAGTACATCTGTAGAGGTAAAATCACATCCCATCACAGCCAGCATAGCTCAGACCCACTTACATAAATATGGAAATAAGAAATGACACAGGCTCTACTCAGTTTGTGGAGATTATGTGCCTCCCCTCCCCGACTGTTTGTATGTATGTATGTATGTCTCTGCCTGTCTGTCTATCCGTAGTGTCTTTCTACCTCCATCTCTTTCTTTCTTCTTTACTTACCCTTCTTCCTCCACAGATCAAAGCAGTGAATTAAGCTTGCCAGATATTCAACCTCCTTTTTAAAATCTCTTTCTCTCTGGATTCACCATGATATATGCAAACCACATGCATCAATCTGAGATCAGATTTGGGTTAATACAATGTGTGTTGATAAAAGAACCGACTTTCAAAGATATCGCACAAAGAATACTGACATCTCCAAAAATGTCTTCGCTCAAACCATTTTCTAAATACTCCATTAACAGTTCAATTTACACTTAATTGAAACCCTACCATCGCCGGTTGCATGTTACCCCAGAAAGGTGCACATTCCTCTGAAGACATTGCAAAGGCATAAACTTACTCTGCATTCTCGTGGCCATACAGCTGGGGCACCGTTTCCTTTAACTTCACCGTGATGCCGTTCCCGCCCTTGATCGAGCGTTCACGGTAGACGTTTACGAGGGTATAGAGGTTCGGGAACGGAAGGTTTTCGACCAGGTAATAGCAAGTTTTGCCGTGGACGGACTTGGAGCGAATACGGCAGTGATTGACGCGATTGTTAGCCCTGTGGGTTAATAGGGTGCGATTAGAGATTACACGAGGGGGAGGGAGGGGGGGGGGGTGGGGTTAACAAATAGATTAGGTTAAGCTTAATCCTCATGAGACAAGTGCTTGGAGAATTCATCTGGAGAAATATGTGTTATATAAGGGTGGTGCGATGTGGTTAAGTTTGAGTGGCTTGTTAGCTGAAGACATGATGGGTTTGGACCTAGAACTTTCCACTCCATTCATGTTTGCAAGAAACATCTTACCTTGTCTCTCTCTCTCTCTCTCACTCTCTCTCTCTCTCTCTCTCTCTCTACCTACCTACTTGGTTAGTGCATGTGTATTAGATATATCAATGAACAGCAAATATGAGAGGAAAGCATTGATGTTATAATGTAGCTGATAAAAAGGGATGCATGAAACAAAAGAAGTAGAGTTGGTACTACATGTACATTAGTAAGTAAGCGAATGCAGAATGTAAAGCTCTACATGTATCATGCATCTACAATACTAAGCAGAGGAGAAAACACTAAGAGGGACATAACAGACAAACACAAAACACAATACCCCCAATGAGCCACACTCAACGGGCTCAGTAGAGCAAGCATATATAATATCATGCAGTGCTTCCAATCACTACCTCTGATAACCTTGGTGACCGTCTCTTCGAGGGAAGTGAAGGGGGGGGGGGGGGGTCACTGCGAGGTCATTGGACAACGACCTCATTCTGACTTACTCTTTGTTCTCGTGGCTTGGGGGTTGAGGAACCGGTTCTGTTAGCCTGACCTCCAGGTCACGGCTGCGTAGGGGCACCGCCCGGTAGTGGTTGATGAGAGTGTAGAGACTGTCAAACGGCATGTTCTCCACCAGGAAGTACTTGGATTGACCTCGGTCAAGCTTGGACTTGATGCGACAGTGGTTGACCTTTCCCATGGCCCTACCAAAGGTCAAGGCGTGTTTTTGAAAGGTTGCATTTGGGTCAGGGTTGAATATTGGGGTAAGAATTTAAAAGGAAGAATTGATTGCCAATTTTTTTCCCCCAAAAAAGTAACCAAATATCCACCACCATAGATTGCAGAGAAGGGGGCATATCATTTTTTTTTAAAGTAATTTCAAGGTCAGTAGAGTTTTACGTACATTTATACGTAATTTGGGGGAAGTCGTTTTGTATTCAATGATTTTTTACAATTGCATCAGTTGTTGAATCAATATTTTTCATATTGTGTTCAAAATAATCATTTCAACATAAAATGAAGAGGTCATTGAAAAAACATGTGATGGGATTGGATGAAACATTGGAGTGAGGGCACATGAATATTCAGTAGCAGTTGGTTTTATGTTTGTTCACATTCAACATTGTCAATGTTTTAGTGATGCATTGTTTGTTTGGCCAATGAATTATGCATTGATCAGCATGGGAATTGGAATGGGATTCAGGAGTGCCAAAATGTTGGTTTTCAAATGTTCATTGATTACCATGAAATGGATGTTTTAAGATCGGTATGCAAAAAGATTTGATTTAGACAATTTGATAGTGGGCAGAAGGAATTGGAAATGAATTGGATAAAAGTAATGAAATGGAAAGGAAACAAAAAAGAAAACATGAAAATACTGAATGAAGATATGGAAAGAGGTATCAACTTCAAAGCTACATGTATAGCTACAATGAAACATATATTATCCTCCCATGAACATTATCACTTTGTTTCAACAAGAATGAAATAGAGGCTTACATCTACCTTCATAAATCTAGCATTCTGTTACTATAGGAAACATGTTACATCTATATCTTTTCTGATGCGCTAGTGAAGGTTAATTTACCAGTGAAACATTCTTTTGTTTAACACATGATATTCATATCGGGCTATTTTATCAGTCTAAGTTACAATGCTTTCTTTTCCCCAACAAGTATATTCTGAGTGGCTCGACAGAAAGACGACTTTTTGGATATCTTTAAAATTAAAAAAATGTACATGCTGGTACTTGATTCAGATGAAATAAAAGTTAGCCCAAAATAGAATTTTGCCAGGCTGATGAAATTACACTGATACTGTACCTGCATACAGAATATTCACAGCATTTCTAAAATCTCATGAAACATACTGTAGTGTCACATAAAACTTACCAATGGATGTCCATATTAGATTAAACTGCATTATTTGTATATGAATGTATGAATGTATGAATGTATGAATGTGCAAGAATACAATGAGACATGCATTGATGCAATAGTGTGTGTTATTAGCAATGTAGTTGCATGCATTATCCTTATTTGTTCAGGATTGCAAATCATTTTAGCAGATAACAGCAACAATTATTTCTCAGCTCATAATTAATTTCTTTTACATCGGTGTGTCATATTTGAAATGACCAAACTGAAAACTAGTAACTTATGCATTTCTAAACCATATATTACTATATTATAATATTGTCAGATCGTTGTTTTTGCATGTAAATTGTACCTTATTGTGAGCATCATTTGCCCCCCCCCCCCTCCCCCCCCAAAAAAAAAAACTAGATGGAATTCGACTGCGCGCAGTCGAAATGATGCCTCCGTCATAGAGCAATTTTACAAACCAAAACAGAAGAAATTTTTCAAATTCAAGTTCAATTGTAATCCATTAACAGGTTCTCAGAATATCGTGATTACAAGCAATTTCTCATATACATATATGACCCTTTGATCTTTGACCTCATGACCCAAGAATCTACTCAGTTCATTGGCTCTGCAAGATACATACATGATCTAAGTTTGGCAGAAATCCATCAATCTGTTCTAATGATAATGCGATCAAAAGCTAGTTTTGCATACATAATGAGCCGTATGACCTTTGACCTTGACCTCATGACCCCAAAATCTAATCAGTTCATCGGCTTTGCAAGTAACATACATGATCTAAGTTTGGCAGGAATCCATCAATCGTATCTTGAGATAACGCGATCACAAGCTGTTTTTGCATACATAATGAGCCCTGTGACCTTTGACCTCGTGACCCCAAAATCTAATCAGTTCATCGGCTCTGCAAGATACATACATGACCAAAGTTTGGCAGGAATCCATCAATCGGTTCTTGAGATAACGCCATCACTAGCTGTTTTTGCATACATAATGAGCCCTGTGACCTTTGACCTTTAAAGGGATCCGGTAACTTTGTCTCAGATTCTGAAACAAAATTCTGGATTTAGCTCATGGTGCAATGATAATTACAAACCTTTAGGCCAGTCAGGAACCCCGTGACTTTTACAAGCCGATCACCTGTCTGATTATCAAGATATTTATGATTGAAATTACAAATTTTGAAAACCGTTCGCCTGACGGTTTCCATAACATTACAGTCTATTGGGGAAAACGAGTATGGTAAAACCGGTCACTCAAAGATTTTTACTTTTTTGAGGCACTTCTTGATCATTTTGAAGCGCAATTTGTTTAGGGCTTCAATATTACACCATATCACATACACTGATATCACGTAGGGCCGTGTATCTCAGATTTAACATTGTTAAACGATCCCTTTAACCTCGTGACCCCAAAATCTAATCAGTTCATCGGCTCTGCAAGATACATACATGACCAAAGTTTGGCAGGAATCCATCAATGGGTTCTTCAGATAACGCGATCACGAGCTGTTTTTGCATACATAATGAGCCCTGTGACCTTTGACCTTTGACCTCGTGACCCCAAAATCTAATCAGTTCATCGGCTCTGCAAGATACATACATGACCAAAGTTTGGCAGGAATCCATCAATTGGTTCTTCAGATAACGCGATCACGAGAACGGGACGTACGGACGGACGGACGTACGGACGGACGGACGTACGGACGTACGGACGTATGGACGTACGGACGGACGGACAACCCGAAAACATAATGCCTCCGGCTACTTCGTAACGGAGGCATAAAAATACAATTCTAGTGAGTCTGAAGGAGAAATCGTTTTTAAAAATGCATCATTGCATCAAAAAAATAAAATGAAATAGCAACTACAATTCTAACTTTGTTGGAAATGCAATGTTATGATTTATTCATTTTGAGCTCACTCTTCTATTCTAAAATCACAAAATAGCATCTATTTTGTACAAAATATTTTTAGATAAAGAAATTATGACGAGATAATGCAGCAAAGAGCGTTTTTAAATTTGATGAAAAAGAGTTGCTGATATCTTTGCTAAAATTTAAAATCGGGGAGAGGGGTCAGGGGATTGTAGAGAGTATGCATCTGAAAGCAAATAAACCCACCACCACTACATGTACTTCAGAAATAATGACTTAATGATAGTGGGGGAACTTTTGAGCAAGAAAATTAGACCATGTAAACTGAATAATAATTGAAATCATCATAGGATACACTGCATATTTTAACTTGCAAATTCTTTCTGTAATGATATTTTAAAAAAGAAGGAATTCATTCAAATAATCCACTCCAATCAGAACTTTCCATGGATGTACGCAATTGTTCTTGTAATAGTTAAATCCTCATGTGCAGAGCTGAATAATTGCAAGCTGAACTGTGTTACAAGCACTACATGTAAATGATATGAAAATATACTTCCACCCTGCACAGAGCATCCATATTACAACCCCCCCCCCCCTCCCCCATAGCAATGTTTGACCAAAGGAGTGGTCAACATCCCCATATTTACTTGCACAACATAAAAATTATAAATCAAGTTGCTATGTAACAACTGTGCAAAAAGTAAGTCAACAAACTGCCCAAATTTACTCTCCATTGACTGCAGGACATGATCCTATTTTGTGTTTTTGAAAGCATTTTGGCAGGTATAGACAATAATTCCCCCCCCCCCCCCCCCCCCCCCCCCCGTTCAAAAACAGCTTTTGAAATACTATCACAGTGCCCATTGATTTTTATATGACTCTTATGAAATCAGTATATCAGAGAAACAATTTATTTTCCCTCTACAAATAAATCAATGCAAATGATCCTGTTTCTCAAAACATAAATAAAGTTATTCCTGGATCTTAAAAAGATTCCATCATTTCCAAAAAGCTGAAGAGCAATAAATCTTGCAACATGTTTATATTAATTTTGGGGGGACCCTGCAAATTATTCCTGAACCAACCCCAAAAAGGAGAAAAAAATCATAAGAATTTGAAGCTGTACCAGAAAGAGAGGGAGTAGTCTCCTTTGAACGTCTCGCTTTCACGAACGAGGAAAGTGCCATCGCCTTGCTGATAACGTGTGAGGAGTTCTTCCGCGACCATGCGAGGTAGCTGGTCGGCGTTCGTGTTCAGTTTTCCGTGAAACCAGGGCTCCGAGTAATGAAGCTCTTCGTTGGGCGTGACCTTTAGTGTGCGATTGTTGTTGATGATTTGTAAGCAAAGGTTAAAAGAAAAAGTGCACAGGAAAAATATGATAATTGAAATCAACAGTAAGCGCAATGCTGTGGTTTGAAAGCTTTACTAAAAGTAATCGGATTGTTTGTCTTTTTCCCTTATAGCATGGTTTTTTGCACAGCTTCTCAATCATCTATAGTCAGTCTGTGTAGCCTACGGGAGCCGGGTGGCTACTATATCAAGCCTATGGTAATGAATGAATTCAGATGTCAGTGGGTTAAATACCTATAGTCCCAATGAAAACATATGAAAGCAATCATTAAAGGTGCTGATCAAAAATAAATCAAACAGGTTAAATCTGGTCAATTATGCAATGGTGATCTGTTGAATAATGTTAGATATAAAGTAAATAGTGTTGAACGTATGAAACTCTAGATGCTTTCTTAAACTTGAATGACAATGGAGCAACAGAATCTATGGGCAATTCATCACAGCTTGCTCACAATGGACTATTCCTACATATATGTATTTATCTATTTAAGTTTATAGAGATGTACACGTACATAAAAAAACTCTATTGTGCCATTTCTCTGCCCCCCCCCTCCTGCCTTAGGTTGTTCCAAAGATATTCATAGTAATTGTTTTTGAAAATTTCTTGAAAGTCCTCACACTGTATACATAACACAAATCAGTTGTAGACCTGGGCACTGTCGTACAAAGAGTTGCGATCGATTTTCGGATTGATTGCAAGTTCTCTTATGAGCTTCTATCTTGTTACTGGATATCAAGCTGCCCTTGACTCCCCACCTGAAAGATTGAATATACCTACTGAGATTCCCCTTAGATTCCCCACTCCACCATCACTCACACACATGGAATGCAAACTATTTTTTTAAAAGGTCAAATGCACTTGAATTATGAATAAGCATGCATAATCTATAAATCATTGAAAGCATCACGCAATCTTATTTAACAAGAGCAGAAGCTTTTTGTTTAAACAGTGCCGGGAGTTAACATTTCCCACAGACTGTGCGTGATGTACCAGAATGAAATGCTAAAACTTGTTGGCAAGCGGTCGCTCTCCCGCACAATAAAAGTGCCGTCTTCCCCGTTGTACTGCTTTAGGAGCTCTTCAGCAATGGACGTGCCACTTCGTTCTGGAGTACTGAGATCTCCGAAAAACCAATTTTCATTGTAGTGCAGTTCACATTCGGCTTTGGATGGCTAAGAATGGGTAATTTGTGGTAAAAAATGTACAATTCTTATTCCTGCCACGTTAATCCTGGCAGATTTGTTACATCTTTGCTTTTTATACCAAATGAATTTCTCAGCTAGTGTTTATCCTTCTTGATAGGTCGATTTGAAATCACCATAACATACATTATGAATTGATATTGGTTCTTATTGGTTCGATTGTCGTTGGTTATGATTATCATTTGAATTTACAGGTGATATACCTGAACTTCTAAGGATGTAAGGTATTTAAACTAGAGATGAACTATCATGACTAGAATACAGTAAAGAGTATTCAAACTAGAGATGAACTATCATGACTAGAATACAGTAAAGAGTATTCAAACTAGAGATGAACTATCATGACTAGAATACACTTTCTTTTTCTTCCCTGTCCCCACCATTCACATCATATCATGCAAATAGTAATAGTTTAAGAGTACATATTTCTTCTCAAATGTAGTAATGGACGATCAATTCTAAACCCAAATAATTGTTTGTATTATAGTATGTGTAGTCCATATAATTTGTAACACAACCCAACGCAAGATATATTATATACATGTGTGTTGTTGATTGTTGTGACATTTTTTCTTTTCCGTTGTATAGTGCTGTAAATATTGTATGACATGCCATGAGTCCAGAATGGGACCATGGTCCTAAAATATATATGTATGATGAGTTCTTTTGAAATAAAAACTTGGCAAAACAGCAACATTTAGAGCCGTTTGCAAAACCTTCATCCTGTTTTTAAATAGTTTGATTCGTACTACTATTGGTGCATTCTTTTCAATTCCATTTCCTTCATATATCCTGTACATCCTCCCCAATGTCCTACATCTTCTTCTTCACAATGAACTCTGTGATGCCACCATCATCTACAATGAATACATACCGGTTCTATGGAGCTAGCATCATCATCATCGTCTTGGTTAGCCTGCGTGTTAGTCTCCTCAGAGTAGTACAGCTTGGTGTCAGTCAGCACAAAGTAATGAGGAGCCCATTCTTGCTGCAATAGAAAAAGGAGAAGGAGGAGAATAGATCAGTTCACGGTTTAGTAGCACATGTCCCAAATGACCCCCAATATCCACAGATCTTCAAACCATGAAGAGGTCCCACTTTGTACATTTTGAAATAATCACTCCTACAGCAATGGAGGTACTACATAAATAGCCTATATTTCCCCTTTTCAAAGAATACTTCCACCTGTGTATCATGGAGTGCACTGTGTATAAATGAATAATGATTACATAACTTTCATCATCCAGTATTTTATCTCCGTGTATTTCACAATTTGGTCTGCAATGACTTTTATCTGCTCATGCTCAGACTGCAACTATGAACTGGCTTATTATATGTCTCATATGTAAATGATACATGCATACCGACCAACCTTCCGCAGCAAACATTAGGAATCTCTCAAAGGCAAAAATAGGAACAGTCTATTTTGTATACTTTTCTCACAGAATATTTCAGAAAAAGAGAAGAATCTAGGGTTCAAAACAATAGCCTGAAGGCCCAAAAATAGAAATCATTCCTCCACAATAGGAATAGCTGGCAGCTATGTTCATGTGTGTAAAAATGTCACACCTCCTGACTGTTGACTACAGTGGACAACAAAGGTTTTAAAATCTAGAAATTTGCTATAGCTGCATGTATGCAAAGCATACACAACCTGATAACCAATCAGGCCATTTATTATATATGTATTCTCATATACTGCATCAAAGATTTGCAGTTGGTTAAATAATGAAATACTAAAGGAGAGAGGTGGAAAATTGTTTGAGATGACTGCAGCAATGAAAACACCAATTTGAGAAAGATAATAGTTCAAATCATGACTGCAGTGTAGAGCAAAATGTAAAATTTACTCTTGACTTTCTACTGGAACAGACTTAAATACTTACATCTAGTGGATCTTCAAGAAGGAGAATGCCATTTTTGGTTGAATTTCTCAAGTCAAAGTCTAGACCTACAATGAAATAAAAGTCAAAACATTGCTATAAATGAACTTGTTCATGCGAAAAAAGTAGACTGTATCTTTTAAAACAAATAAATTTCCTAGTATGAAATCAGAACAGATTCAGACTCTTCATGCATATTTCCTTCATGTATCAAATGAATATAAAATCAATGGAGGAAGGAAGGAAGAGCAATTGTTTAAAAGCATAAGGCTTGTGATGGATTCACCATAACAATTTTTATTACAAAACTTCTTGAAGAAGGAATAAAGGAAAATGACATCCTTTCAAGCTGGTCAGTTCTTTTATCAGACGGGCTTTCTAAACTCAACATGATTCAATTATTACAATGATTGTGGGTTTGAATTAATTCTAGGAATCAATCATGAAACAGAGTTGATCACTAGATAACATCAAGGAATCAATCATGGAACAGAGTTGATCACTAGATCACATCAAGGAATCAATCATGAAACAGAGTTGATCACTAGATCACATCAAGGAATCAATCATGAAACAGAGTTGATCACTAGATCACATCAAGGAATCAATCATGAACAGAGTTGATCACTAGATCACATCAAGGAATCAATCATGACGGAACAGAGTTGATCACTAGATCACATCAAGGAATCAGTCATGAACAGAGTTGATCACTAGATCACATCAAGGAATCAATCACGAAAACAGAGTTGATCACTAGATCACATCAAGGAATCAATCACGAAAACAGAGTTGATCACTAGATCACAGCAAGGAATCAATCATGAAACAGAGTTGATCACTAGATCACATCAAGGAATCAATCATGAAACTGAGTTAATCACTAGATCACATCAAGGAATCAATTATGAACAGAGTTGATCACTAGATCACATCAAGGAATCAATCATGAAACAGAGTTGATCACTAGATCACATCAAGGAATCAATCATGAACAGAGTTGATCACTAGATCACATCAAGGAATCAATCATGGAACAGAGTTGATCACTAGATCACATCAAGGAATCAATCATGGACATTATCTCTGCAGGACCAGGAAAAAAAAAGAGAGAATGAGAATGAAACCAATCTATGTCCTTACTGTCTTCTGTGGGAACTGTGAATGTCTCGTTTCCATTATCAGGAAGCTTCTTGTGTTTCAAGATGATCTTCCTCTTGAGCTTGCTGACAGCAGGAAGGCTGGCTGCATCCCTGTCAATGGGCTGTGTGAGTAAGGTGTCTGTAGCAAGTAGGAAAAAAAGCGACGCATTTATTGATAGATGGGACTGTACGGTCAATTCACAGATGTTAATTGTGTTATCAATCGGTTAGTTACAGAAATTTTGATAAAAGTACAATCTGGCAACTACACAACAACAAAGGCAAAGACTTAAGAAAGCAACAAAATATAAATATAAATGTGGTTGGGGGGAAACTCACCACCAAAGACTTCTTGGAAGAGGCAGGCCATGTTTCTCTGCTGTAGTAGTGAGCAATGATTCTCAATGGATAAGATAATGGGAAAGCTGGGGGAAAAAAAAAGGGTAATAATATTACTATTCCATTAAATGACCATTATTATTAATCAATTTACAAGCATTTATCAACAAAATGAAAATGTATAGTAGTATCATCATCATCCTCTATCAACACCACCACCATCACTACCACACCACCATCACCATCACCACCATCATCATCATCACCACCATCACCATCATCACCACCATCATCATCACCACCATCGCCATCACCACCATCATCATCACCACCATCACCATCATCATCATCACCGCTAAATCACAATCACTCTACCTCCTCATCACCATCAGCACTGCCATCACCACCACCACCATCACCATCACCATCACCACAACCATCATCATCATCATCATCATCGCCTACATCACCATCACACCACCACCACCACCACCACCACCACCACCACCACCACCACCACCACCACCACCACCACCACCACCACCACCACCACCACCACCACCACCACCACCACCACCACCACCACCACCACCACCACCACCACCACCACCACCACCACCACCACCACCACCACCACCACCACCACCACCACCACCACCACCACCACCACCACCACCACCACCACCACCACCACCACCACCACCACCACCACCACCACCACCACCACCACCACCACCACCACCACCACCACCACCACCACCACCACCACCACCACCACCACCACCACCACCACCACCACCACCACCACCACCACCACCACCACCACCACCACCACCACCACCACCACCACCACCACCACCACCACCACCACCACCACCACCACCACCACCACCACCACCACCACCACCACAACCATCATCATCACCACCATCACACCACCACCACCACCACCACCACCACCACCACCACCATCACCACAACCGTCATCATCATCATCATCATCGTCTACACCACCATCACACCACCACCACCACCACCACCACCACCACCACCACCACCACCACCACAACCATCATCATCATCATCACTCTACCACCTCATCACCATCACCACTGCCATCATCACCTACGATGTGATGTCACATCACCACTGTCATCATCAACAACGTTACCATAAACTTATGAAAGCCTTACTCTGTGGTGATCCAAGCATGTTCTTTGATTGTCTTGAGTACATCATAGAACCTGATCTTGGTGGTCAAGGTGTGACCATGGTAGATGATTGGTAGACCGTCTGGTCCATCCCAACAGTCCACTGCAAACACAATGATAAACAAACGTAAGGAATGACAGTATTTAAAAATAAACTTGAGTTCTGTTTTTTTTTAAATGAATTCTAACAGAATCAAATGAAACTTACACTGAATGTTCAAGATTACAAATAAATGTCATTTGCCAAACAATTTTGGTAGAAAATGTATACTGGCTGAGTAATGAGCAAAAAAATAGATAAGAAAATCAAGGTTAGTAGCCCAGACACAAGTGCCAGACACCATTTGTGTAGGCCCATATACATCTTTCGGTGTACAGTGCTTGTTACTTTACCAAGACTGAGCCAAATTTATTGTGATTTTGATGACTCCAGAACCTTGCAGTACACACCAATACTTATATGCTAAATGATCAACTTTTTCTGATCCATTCCACACCTTTTCTTTCACAATGCAATCACATTACCAGAACTCAACTTTATCTTTAACCAGTTGAGTAAATGATGCGATGCAACTCTCCAAGACAGTACATATTATAAAGCAAACTTTCATCTATCTTCAACATTACTCTTTGACAATCCTGTTGCACTTTCAATTTCTCAGCTAATGACAGACATCATCTACAGCCCCTTTTACATCATTAATATGTTATGGCATATATACAGATTTAACTGTCAAACAAGGCATGTTGTCATATTCTGTGCTTGCAAAAATAGCAAGATACTCTCCATTTCTCTATAGTTTTTACCTCCTTTTGTAATTTGTATTCCCTGCCAATCTTTCATGCCGCAACATTCACAACAGCAGGGTTTTTTTTGTTCTTATTCTATTGGGTAACAATAATCACACTACATAATAGTCTTTATTGAAGGCTACTTCATGGCCTAAATTTAGAGACATTACAACACACTGAGAAGAAAAAAATTCATATAGTGGCCCTCAGAGGCAAAGCCTTGAGGGGCACATGGCCCAAGCCCAGTGATGCCAACCTCTTGACACAAAAAACAGACCGAGTATCCTAAAAAATCAGACTTTGGAGAGAAAACTCAGATTTTCATGAAAACTCGACACTACCGATTTCGTGGTTTTTTATGGGTATAAAAAAAATATATTAAAAAAACAAATAATAATAATAATAATAATAATATTCTTAAAAAATAAATGGACAAAAAAAATGAAAAAAAAAAATTAGTTTTGTTTTTGTTTGTTGAAAAATCGTACTTTAAGAGGTGATATTGTATTATCGTATTCCACTCTTATTATCATACTAAATACGATTAAATCGTACTAGTTGTAGAGGCAAGCCCCTTTCTATTTCCCCCTTGTTACTTTGACTGCACATGGTGTTTGACTTACATTCTAGACATCTGCATCCCATTCTGAGGCACCTTGCATAGGCTTCCACTGATGATTCACTGGATACCTGGTCTCCAGTCAAATACCTGAATATTCAAATATTATAATTTCTTTTTTCGTTATATTTCATTCTCCATTAAAATAATATATATATAAATACAAATAAATCATACACAAAATTTGAAAATGAAAAGGGGAACTACTTAAATAAAAAAAATAAAAATATTATTATTATTATGTATTCACTGAGCTCTGTGTTTTAAGATTCCGAAATGTGAAACATATAACACGTTACGTCATCACAAAAAAGTGCAGAGGTCTGAAGGGTAAGTGATCTGGGAGACATTCAATTTTTGGAAATTGATGAAGCCTTATTTACTCCACTACTTCCATTTTGGGGATAAAGTACTTACGTATTGTGAGACGATGCGATCCAATAGTCACAGAGAGGTCTCTCCATGTCATCTGTTATGTTGTCATAGAAACGATTCCAAATCTCATTGTCCTTGGAGTAAAGGTAATCTACAAACTATTAAGAGAGAGAGATAGAGAAGAGAATCAATAAGAAACATAATTTGAATTGATAAATAACCTTGCAACTACAGTCAAACCTGCTTTAGTGACCACCTGTTTACAAAGGCCACATTTGTTGTTTCCCTTGAAAATGGTTTCTCATTGAATCAGGTACTAAAGGAACCTGTCTACAAAGGCAACTTTTTGTGTTTCCCTCGGGTGGTCGCTACAAACAGGTTTACTGTATCATCATGTCCCCAATCCCGAATCCCCACAAAACCCAAGGCAAGTGCATGCTAAGATTTTAGGATTTTTAGTCTTATCAGTCAAGTAACCAAAGTGCTCTTGAAGATCACACTTAACAGAATAAAAGATCAAATTGACAAAGAATATGATAAGGAAGAGTTTGGTTTCAGACCTCAAAGTGGTACAAGGTATGCCATATTCTGTATAAGAATGACATACCTTTGACCTGTGACCTTTGACCTAGTTATTCCGCAATCTAATCAAATTATCTTCCTATGCCGATACATACTATCATCAAGTTTGAAGTTTGTTTCTAAAGTAGTTCTTAAGATAGCGTGATAACGAGAAAGCTGGATGGATGGACAGACAACCTGAAAACATAATGCCTCCTGCATCACCTTTGGTGGGCGGAGGCATAAAAATCACACTTGAGAAAAGATATAGAATACATACATCATATTCTACTTGGAGTGGGCTTGAAAAAAGTGACAAGTATTAAACAAAAGCTTACCTCTTGCACCGTGAAAGAGAGGTCACTATCGCTTTCCATTGCAGCTTTGCCAGAATCAGCAAAATACTTCCGGATGTACTGTTTTACTTCATGTGGATTGTTGGCTACTGGGTCCTGCAAAGCGATTCATTAGAACAACATTTCCAGGAATGAAAATCAGACTTGAATAAAAACAATATAACTTTTGTTAAGAAATGAATAAAGAAATTTCATTGACTTCTTTTAATCTTCTTCCTTTTCTATAAAAAGAAAGTGTTCATTACATGTCAACAAAAATGAGATAATTTTATTTATCTTTAAAACTATCCATTTTTTTATTCATTGGTTTATTTCATTTATTCATTTGTTCCATTATTCATTTATTTATTATCCATCATTGTTTGATTTATAAGCTGTCAGGGTAATATAAAGATCATACTGTATTGTATTTAAATTATTATTGCTTGTTTTTCACTGTATACATGGATCTGCCCCAGAGTACAATATTAATCTGTTGATGCCTTATAATCCTCCCATACGCTTAAGATCATCCGATTCTCAATTGCTTGTTGTTCCGAAAACTAAGAAATCATGGGGGGATCGGTCATTTGCACACGCTGGACCTCACCTATGGAATCAATTGCCACAACATATTTGTTATATTTCAAGTGTAGACTGCTTTAAACATGCCCTCAAAACTCATTTGTTCAAAGTGGCTTTCCAGTAGATTTAGATTTACTTTACTTTTGTTGTTCATTTCTGAGTGTATTTTTGTGTACTTATAGTTTTTCTTCTCCATGCGCCTCGAACACATTATTCATGTGGAGTTGGCACATTATTATTATACACAAATATGAAATAATTTATGGTGGACAGGAAATATTGCTCTGTTCTTCTTGTCCCTACATTCTCTCTTATACCCCTTTTTTTTCCAAAAATTGAAAGGGCAAATAAATAGTTATTTTGTGTTCAAGTTTCACTTATCAACACCTACCTTCTGTTCTTGTGCTAAAAACCTGATGTAGTCATTGAGAGTGACTCTATTCCTGTACAAAGAAAATAAACAAGAAATTGACATCTTACAGAGAGGTTTTCAACAAAGACACTAACTGTAGATAAAGCTTCTACTTTTAAAATGAATAAAAATCAAACTTTTCAAATTATTGCAACATAGGATGTCCATAGACACCTGTATTTGCTTTACAGCAGTTTAATGCACAGCAGGTATTAGTTTTTCAAACAGCAATAGTCATGTTTCTACGATTTTGAAATAAAGGGGGCCCCTGTAAAGCATGACAGCCAGTAAATAGAAGGTGCTGCAAAACATTATCCCTTAATTCGTATCTATAGGAATGGCAAAATAATCTATATATCTGCCACTACAGTATTGTACAATGTGGTACTATGTTACATTGGAGCTCAAGGGCATAGGTATCATATAGTTTTCTCGAGTTTATTCAGTTTTCATTCACCATACACATAAAATGTTATTACACGTAATTGCTACATATTGGCAGTTATAACTCTTATTTACGGTAATTGTATGTACTTTGCACTCATTCTGGTTGTATCAAACTGCAATGACATCTCAGGTTTTAAAAAATTTATTTTTGTATTCGTTTTTTTTATAGAGAATGAGAGAGAGTCATCGTAATGGTCTTTATGACTAAGTTCTATTCAATAATGATTGGGAATAAAGTACAAAACATCTGTGACCTTTGACCTCAGTGGTTAATACCATTCCTAACATACATGTATTACTCATGAAGTATACAATAACCCAGTTTGATGGTAAAGAAACATACATGTGTAGATCTGTACTTACATATCATTGTAGTATTCACGTAACCTGTCTGCTACCTAGAACAAATAACAGAGATTGAAAAAAGGTAGTAAAATCAAAGTAGGTTTTCTGATTCCACACAACAAATATAATCAACATGGCTTCATTGGCATATTACAATGGGTGGATGAAATTTACGGACTTTGATCACTTCCCCATTAACTTCTTCACATCTCTAGTTCATTAATCATTGTAAGGATTCAAGAGGCATCATAAATAAACATTCCTTTGATTCCATAATGGATCAGCACTTCAAAAATAAGTACCCTGGCAAGTTTTTCAATGCAGGATATATGCAGGATATATGTATTAAATAATCATGTAAACATATATAATTAGAATACAGTAGTCAAATGATGACTTCAAAGCAAGGCCCA
This sequence comes from Strongylocentrotus purpuratus, assembly GCF_000002235.5. Lineage (NCBI taxonomy): Eukaryota > Metazoa > Echinodermata > Echinoidea > Camarodonta > Strongylocentrotidae > Strongylocentrotus > Strongylocentrotus purpuratus. Next base: position 23,493,776 of record NW_022145614.1, read on the forward strand.
GCACACACTACAGGATTTGATTTGGAAGAATTTACAACCAACAGCACTTTACATGAACATTCAAACATACCATGTATAACATTTTAATGATCAAGGATCTGATCAGTCATGTGATTAATCAAATCTAAATTTCAGGGGATTTCAAGCTGCTTTGAAGTAGGATAAGCTATAAAATCGGCACAGAATCGTAGTGAGGTCAGACTATAAGTACAATTATCTACGACTTAAAGCCGATTCAGCCTTTATTCTGACTAGAAAGCTTACAGGCACTTAAATTCTGGCCGTTAGTATTCTTATCATTAGCTTCAACCTAAATCAGCAAAACTTTGTTTGTTTACATTATCATTTAACTAATATAACTGCAATTTCTTCAAGAATCGGATCGCAGTCAGACCATTAAGTGTGTGCCAGGCTTTATAATTCACTGTATGGATACAGTTTTGTCTCAAGTGGTTTGAATGGCTGCATGATGTAGTTAATGGCCTACCTCTAAAAAGACTACAACACAAACTACACATGTCTATGTATACAACCTGCCAAATGGGTACGTCATTCTTGGGCACATAATCTTTCTTAATTATAATTGTAAAGTGTGAAATTCACTGAGGCTGATTTCATCCCATTTTACTTTTCAGGATTTATACACCAAAGACAATTTGAAGAAGTTTTTTTTTTTTTTAACCAAATTTATGTTGATGGTCCTATTACTAACATTAAAAAGAATAATTCATTTTGTGAGATGAGTTCTCAATGTCAAATTTAAAACTTTAAACAAGGGGCCCTTTTTATTTGTTTTAAATTAAAAACTAGATGGAATTTTGACTGCGCGCAGTCGAAAATGATGCCTCCGCCATAGAGCAATTTAAACAAGTTTGGAGTTTAAATCTCCAGTGGTTCTTGAGATATCATGATAACAATCTCAATGTATGGAATTTCATAAGTTGACCTCTGTGACCCTTGACCTTTGACCTACGTGCTCCAAAATCTGATCAGATCGTCTTCCTATGGTGATACATACTATCTTTAAGTTTGAAGTTTTTACATCTCCAATGGTTCTTGAGATATCATGATAACAATCTCAATGTATGGAATTTCATAAGTTGACCTCTATGACCCTTGACCTTTGACCTACGTGCTCCAAAATGTAATCAGATTGTTTTCCTATAGTGATACACACTATCACTAAGTTTGAAGTTTAAATCTCCAGTGGTTCTTGAGATATCATGATAACAATCTCAATGTATGGAATTTCATAAGTTGACCTCTGTGACCCTTGACCTTTGACATACGTGCTCCAAAGTCTAATCAGATCGTCTTCCTATGGTGATACATACTATCCTTAAGTTTGAAGTTTAAATCTCAAATGGTTCTTGAGATATCGCGCTAACAACCTCAATACAAGGAATTTCATAAGTTGACCTCTGTGACCTGTGACCCATGACCTACGTACTCCAAAATCTAATCAGATCGTCTTCCTATGGTGATAAATACTATTCCCGAGTCTTAAGTTTAAATCTTAAATGGTTCTTGAGATATTGTGATAACGGTCAAACGGGACAGACGTACGGACGGACAACCCGAAAACATGATGCCTCCGGCACCACCTTCGGTGGCGGAGGCATAAAAACCCGTTGTAAAGGGGAAAACAAATTGGATATCTCACCTCTTGTTGGAATACTAGGTTGTTGTAGAGTTGAAGGAGACCATCAAACGGTATTTCCTGCCGACCCCATCGGTCTGCCTCCTGTTGTCAGAAAAAAAAATCAAATTATTATCATCATCATTAAAATAATTAGTGTTACTTAGTTGACATTACTTGTGCTTGGGAGGGGAAAACAAACTAAATCACTATTAACAAAAAAAACATAAGTCTCTTCTCCCGGTATAACTGAATGAGCTGTGTGAAGTTCATGTTCCACTTTTCTTTTACAAAGAGTGCAGTGTGATCTTAACGCAGAGATGCCAACCTCCTGACACAAAAAAAACAGACTGAGTATCCTAAAAAAAAAATCAGATTTTCGAGATAAAAATCAGATTTTCACGAAAACTCGACACTACCAATGGTCCGTTGGCCCCGGGCCAGTAAAATTTCAGAAAAATGTTTTACTGGTAAGTACGGTCAAGTAAAATGTTTGCTCTTTCATTAAAATTTAAAGAGAAAATTTAAAAGCAAAAGTTTTTGTTGGGGTTGCCGGTGTTCACTTGTACATGTTTCTATGCGATTCCACAGTTTTTATGTTTTTTTTTTTAATTATTACTTATTTATTTTTCTATTTATTTGTTTATTTGTTTATTTATCTATTTTTTTTTTTTTAAATAAAAAAAACAAAATTGTATTTTAAGAGGTGATATCGTATTATCGTATTTCACTCTTATTACGGTACTAAATATGATTTAATCGTACTGGTTGGCATCTCTATTAACGTGCATGGAAGGTGGGCGACTCTCCTATACACAGGTACAGACCACTTTCAGCTGTAACCAATTTTGTTTTTTATATTATAAAAATTGGTACAATTTTTATGCATGGTACAAAAGCCAAGACTGGTGGCTGTTTTCTGTACACCTGTAATTCCGGGAATCCTCTGCCGCAAAGTGATTTTTTTTAATGACCTTTAAAGACACGCCTATAAAGTGTTTTTCATTGAATGAAAGAGATCTGAGGCCGAGCTTTAAATGAATGAAGGTTTTTTCTTGGCTCCAAGAAAAACAAGCAGATATTATTTTGCTCCAAGAAACTTACAGTTCTCCAGACACTGTTAGTACTTGGGCATATGAGTGGAATGGCAATTTTTTTTTTAACGCATGGTTCTGTACATAGTAGAGGGGTTTTGGTCATGATGAAAAAGACTGTTGAATACAGTGTCGTATCTAAAATAATTTCCGATAGCGGAAGGTATTTGATATTAAAACTAGTTATTGATGGAAATGAGTTTATAATAAGCAATGTTTATGCACCAACTGTGGACAAAAGAACAGAGCAAAGATTCTTTTTCGAACATTTTGTTACGCGACTACACTCAATTGAAGATATAGATACAATTCCAATTATAATGGCAGGTGACTTTAATGTACTTAAGGGTATAAATCTTGACAGACAAGCTGGGCACCCCCAGTTTTCCCAACAGGTTGTCAATGTACTTAATGAGATGCAAAGGGAACTTGATCTCATCGACATCTGGAGAATTAGACATTCTACAGCTAAAAAGTATACATGGAAACGGTTACGGCCTTTCATTCAGAGCCGCTTAGATATTTGGTTCATTTCTGAGATCTTACAAGGCTATGTATTGAAGGTCCGGGAGTAAGCTCTGACTATTCTGCTATTGTTTTAGAATTAAAAGTTCAAAACAGGAAAAAAGTGAATGCTTTTAATTGGAAATTCAATAATGATTTATGCAATGATGATTCGTTTTGCTCTAAAATGTCAGAAAACATAGATAAATGGATTAACAAAACAGTTCCATTTGAATATGTTCGCATGAGGGGGGAATTTTTAAAATATCAGATGCGTTAATTTTCGAGACAATACAGCATTGAAAAGACAAAAGCAGGAAGAATTAGACGAGTTGAATTAGAGAAAAAATTACAATATTTACAAGGTTTACTTGAAGACGGTGATGCACACATTGAAGAATATGAGCGTGTCAAGTATGAATATGAGTCTTATATGAGTCTTATATGGACAAGGTAGCCCACAAGAGTAGATCCTCGATCTTCTTGCTGCATTCTCCCACTGGATTTTGATGGTTTTAACATGCTGGTGAATTTGATAATTTCAGAAGTAGATGTGGGTCTAAGGAAGAGTGAAGTAATACCATGTTTTCCTTGCAGAAATCTACAAAATATATTAAGGTTTAAGTTGTCATAGTGCATATGAGAAGGTATCGTGGGTTCTTTGCTTTACATAAAAGAGAATTAATATGATTCCAAGTCTTCTTCATATCACCTTTTACATTTTGGACAATTTCAGAATAATACTTTCGCTTTGAGCTACGTATCACATTGGTAAGTTTGTTTTTGTAATTGGAATACTTCACTTTGTTCCTTAGACTAGAACATTTTAAATACTTACAGTACAATGTATGTTTACTTTTAATAGATTTAAGAATACCTTTAGTAATCCAAGTTTTTTTCCGTCTCTGTTTTGAAGAAGGATTTTCTAGTGGGAAACATGTATTATACAACTTTGAAATTGAATAATAAAAATATCATAGGAAAGGTTAACATCTTCTGTCTCATATACTTCACTCCAATCTTTGTCTTTGGTGTTAATCTTTAAATTGAGATATTCTCTTGTGATTAATAAACCTTCTTTTTAAAGCAATATCATCTTTATTTGAAAATTCTTTAGGTATACCAGTGTTGATACAAAAAATTGGAAAATGATCGGATATGTCTGAATAGATCAGGCCACGTTTGACATTAACTGGGATAGCATTTATGATTTAGCATTCAATTAATGTCGCTGTGCTATTCATTACACGAGTAGGCTTTGTTATTAATGGAAGTAAGTCATGTGAAATATCATGTATAAAAAGTCACTGGTTTTGTTATCAGTCATAATTGAGCAAGCCTATATTAAAGTCACCAAGAAAGTAAATTTCTTTTTTCTCACAGAGGATATCATTGAGGTATTTGTCATCTCTACTACTCTAGCATTAACAAATTTTAATATCAGTATCTGGAGCCCTGTATAAACAATTATGGACTTTCTTTTATCCTGTAAAATTTCAATAAACAAAGATTCACATATTATATCACTATCAGAGATGACCAAGATTGTAAACATCAATAAGAAACACATTTATAACTGTATTTGTTTTAAACGATGTTTCAGATATTGTGATAACGGAGAGAGACTTTAATAAAATAAGCAATTCATCAAAGTTACGCAGGAGACTTCTTGCATTAAGATGTAGTAGGGAGAGTCCTTTGTTTTGCTTTGAATATTTTGCCACAAAATTGTCAGAAAACAAATATTCCCAATTTCTGTTGTCCATACTGGACTGGATACCATCATGAGTTTCTACGTTTAGAGAGAGATTCTGATATAGTTCACTGTTTATATTTATTTGGAATGGGTGGAATTTCAAATAATGAAGTTTTTCCATATCTATATTTCGATTAAGGTTGAAAAAACTGTAGAGTGCATCCAAGAAGTCTCCATCAGTAATATAATGGTTAAAGCTGGATATAAGTAAGTGGAATAAGGAAATCATATACTACCGTAAATCTCTGTGTATAAGACGCACCTGTGTATAAGGCGCACCCCTATTTTGGGGGCAGAAAAATAATTTAAAAAATATAATAATTTTTTAAATTTTTTTAATTGTTTTGTTTTTTATTTTTTGTTTTTTGTTTGTTGTTATTTTGTTGCCGAAAACCCATATGGGAAGGACTTTCATTTAACATCGAGGTGCTGTTAAAGGTAAAGACCAGTATTGGAAATGCCCCAATTTCAAAAAATGAAATGGAAGCTCTCATTACCAATCATGTGAAAGAATATGTTTTGACTGATACATGATGATAAAAAATTTGCTGAGAAACCGCCTGCTAATTCATATATTTGGTAAATTTGTTTCTCTCATGGTCTTTGAGAGATATAGGGTAGTCCCATATACATCTTTCTGTGTATAGTGCTTGTAACTTTACGAAGAATGGGCCAAATTTCTTATCATTTTGATGATTCCAGAACCTTGCAGATGCTAGATGCTAGATGATCAACCTTTTCTGATCGATTCCACAACGTTTCTTTCACAATGCAATCGCATGACCATAACTGGTCTTTACCTTTAAAGGCGCTGATGTGTGCTTGTGAACTTGCCACAAATAATAGTAACAATGTCATTTTTGGAAGAATGTATGAGATCATTAATGTAAATTAAAAACAGTAGAGTACCTAGGATAGAACCTTGTGGTACACCATGTGTAATAGAAGAAAATTTTGAGGAATTATTATTATAAGCTACATATTGAGATCTATTAGAAAGATTACTTTCAAACAAAGATGACAGACAAATTTGAGTGTTGTTCTAGTTTCTGAGTGGCGAGTTAACACACTGATTACTGAGCCGGGAGAAATTGCCAGGCATAGCGCCGGGTGGAGGGGCATAAATCTAAATTTCAAATATTTTTGTGTGTTTTTATGTGTACCTGTGTATAAGACGCACCCCTGACTTTCAATTTTTTTCGGCGGCAAAAAAGTGCACCTTATACACGGAGATTTACGGTACTCCAAAGGACAAATGTATTCTATGTGTATGCAAATTAACAATCCATCTATTTTGTCTACTTTCGCTCGCCTCAATGATCTGTACAGTCTTCATGGTTCCACTGTGTTGAGCATTTTAAGTTGCCATTTATGCTCACGATAGAAACAATATTACGAATGTTTCAGTTGAAAATCATCCATAATCTAATACACCTAAAGTTTTGGTTCGTATTAAGAGAATTAAAAATGCAGCTTGCTACTTTTGTAATGATGATGAAAATCTTGATACCCTTTTGCTTCATGTAAAGTTATAGAACAGTTTTGGTTACGCCTAAGCAGAGCTTTTTCGGAACTCTCTCTTCTCTCAATTTTGTCAACTAAAGATATCCTTTTGGGGCTGACCAAGCTTGTCAAAGTAAGAAACTTTTTTACCATTAATTTCCTGCTTTTATTAGGGAAGCAATATATCTTTAGGTGTAAGTTTACAGAAAACATGCCCAACGTTCATCATTTTGTACATTATGTTAAATATTTTCAGACGGTTGAAAGGTTTATTGCTAAAAGATGCTACAAAATAGATAGGCACAATGAAAATGGCACTTAATTTCCAGAATTTTAGAAAATATTCCTATTTATTAAAGCAATTTAGCAGATGATAGAACGCTGACGGAAATCCTTTTTTGTTCTAGGGAGGGGGAATTTTGACGATCGTTGATGTTTTCTATTCTTTATACTATAGATCTATTTGATTTTTTCTTTGATTTATTGTTGTTACATGGATATAAATGTCTGTATATTTGTATTATGTTTATGTTGAATGTAAGAAATGTTATTGGATCAAAAAAAACTTTTTTTTTTAATTAAAAGAAGCAAGCAAAAGTAACTCTAATTTAAATCTACTTTTGAATGTTAAATTGACCATCTTTATAGTTAAATTATATCAAAATAAATGAAAACCAATAGATTTGAAGATAAACATATACATCATTGGACTAGTTTACTACCAGTTTCCTGGAAATGTTAAACTTACATTGAAGACTTCTCTGAGTTCTTTTGTGTTCATCTTTAGGTTGATCCTTGGTAGGAAAGACTTCATATCTCGCAATGAAACCCTGTCATATAAACAAACAAACAAATAAAAACAAAGTCACTATCGATTGAACATTGGAAGGAAAGACTTCATGTCTCGCAATGAAACCCTGTCATACAAACAAACAAACAAATAAAAACAAAGTCACTATCGATTGAACATTGGAAAAAAAGACTTTATGTCTTCCAAATGAAATCCTATCATACAAACAAATAAAAACAAAGTCACTATCAATAACAGTGGCAGGAAAGACTTTGTGTCTTGCAATGAAACCCTGTCATACAAACAAACAAACAAATAAAAACGAAGTCACTATCGATTGAATATTGGAAGGAAAGACTTCATGTCTTCCAAATGAAATCCTATCATACAAACAAACAAACAAACAAACAAATAAAAACAAAGTCACTATCAATTGAACATTGGAAAGAAAGACTTCATGTCTTCCAAATGAAAACCTATCATACAAACAAACAAACAAACAGATAAAAACAAAGTCACTACCAATTGATCATTAGTAGGAAAGACTTCATGTCTTCCAAATGAAATCCCATCATACAAACAAACAGATAAAAACAAAATGTCACTACCAATTGATCATTGGTAGGAAAGACTTCATGTCTTCCAAATGAAACCCTATCATACTGTTAGGGGGGAACGAGTATGGGAAAAACTGTTCACTCAAAGACCTCAAACCAAGGTTTAAGGTTGCACACAAAACTCTATGCTTATTATCAGATGAGTTTAAAGTAGTTTGTGAGCAATACTCTATAACAAACTTTCAATATCTACCAATAAGGCAATACAGAGTATAATAGTTTCTTTTTCAGGTTTACTGCTAATTACACGACCATCCACTTGATGACCTACATTTGATGAGAACCTCTCGCTTCTCATGTCATTCCCCCTGTCCACACACAACATTTTCCGTGATTAGGCATGATTAGCTATACCGTTTCGCGATAGTCATACCGTTTCGCGATAGTTTTACGATGAAATTGTTTGTGTGGACGCTCACTAACGATACGTCGTATAACGAAACTGGTCTAACGAAACGCAGGTTTGGGCATTGTTTCGAACTGAAACTCAATAACTAATCACGCCTAAACACGCCTAATCACGGAAAATGTTGTGTGTGGACAGGGGGAGTGTAACTAGTGTAACTAACTGGGCGGGGCTTAACGTGACCTCGAGCGAAAGGAGACCAGACCTCTCATTTCCGCTTCCATTTCATGACCGCAGTAGCAAACTGCGCACCTAAGGCATTTCACTGTAGAGTTTCAGGATTACTTTCTTCTGTGTGTGGACATCCTGGAATTTATGCGATGATTCTTTATACGTTTCGTTATAGAGTTTCGGGATAAATTGTTTTGTGTGTGGACATGCTGTTTGTCATCAATGGTTAGGATTCTTTGGAGACCTTAGAGAACTTTCATTTTCAAACCATTACCTCATAGGTTTAGAAACCATAGGCCTACACAGCATGCATAGTTTAAAGAGAAGGTTGAGTTTGGGAAAGAGGTGTTCCCTGAAAAGCATTGCTCTAAATATGTCATCTCCCTGATGTAACATCATAAAAATTGGAATGGATTGTTATGCCACATGTTCGTGTAGTGCCATATACATCTTTCTGTGTACAGTGCTTGTAACTTTACCAAGACTGGGCCGAATTTCTTATAATTTTGATGGATTCCAGAACCTTGCAGTACACACCAATACATAAGCTAGATGATTAACCTTTTCTGATTGATTCCACAACGTTTCTTTCACAATGCAATCGCATGACCAGAACTGAACTTTATCTTTAAACTGATTTCTGCATGTAGGATAACACCAAGGAATTCAACATATAAAGAAAAAATATTCTGGTGATTCATCCCCTCCAATGGAGTCATATTTATGTACTCATTTATAAGATTTCAGTTTTACTGATTTAACGTACAATCTATATTTATATTTGACATCATTGGTCAGACTTTGGTCATTCCGTCTTGATAAAATTGCCCTTTCTGTTTCAAACAAGTTTGCTCCTTTGCCTTCAAAACTGAAAGAGGAAGAAGGCCACTGACAATACACATAGAAGTGTCTGGGTTTCTTAAGATAAGACACAGAACACAGACTCTTGCATTGTCACTATTATCTATCCTCTTCAACAAATTAAAGAGAGCCTATCAATAGCACAGATTTTCATTTTTAACCTTTCCCAAGATTTCCTTCGATACAGACTTTGCAATTACCAATTTAATGTTTCAAATTAAAAAAAGACCCCAAAATGACAATCGATATGAGAATCTTAAATCAGACATTTCTAGTCTTTTAGAAGCCTTAAACAGTTTCTGGTTGGTAGTGATTTGGTAAAAGTGACAGAAATTTAAGGCCAATTTTTGTGCAAAGATTACATCATCACAGCACAACAAACAGCCTGCAAATATAAGCTGCATTTACACTGAAAGCAAAAATCATATATTTTTCTCACATTCTGGTGTTTCATTGGAAGTGGCTGATGGGTGTTTCCAGATTTTTCTAAATGGAGTTTTGGCTGTGTAAATGGGCCTGTAGAGACTAGAATGCCTCGGCCTCAGATTTGGGGCAAAATTGGGAAATGTTGGTACATTTTTGTTTTTAAAAAATGTGTAATTTGCATGCATGGTTCTCAAACATCTCAAAATGGCGGAACACAATGAATAAAGGGCTCCACATGTGTTAAGAATGTGTTATTACGGTCTGTATGCATAGACACCTTATTGAAATTTAGAATGGCAAGGGGTCCAGAGATAAACTTGGGAGGTCTGGGTTAAAATTGCATACCGAACCCCTAATTACTGTATGTTCAGATGTTCAGATGGATGCCCATGTGGACTCAAGTACAAACAGCAACGAAATAATTTTTTCAGGCATTACTTGGGTAATCAAGACAGCTGTCAACAATTTGGGGGACCAATGCCCGAAACATCTCCCTAGACTTGCACTACCCCCCCCCCCCCCATCATTTTAACACATATTTCATTGAAAAAAGACACACCATGACACACCTGCATTTCCTAATAACTATCCCGTAACATAATATAAAAGATACATGTAGTATCAGACCATATTTCTACTTTAAAATGTTGACCTGTCACCGATGCAGTTCATCACAATTAAGTAATGCAGTAAACACACTCTACAATGAGAATCAATTAGTCATGCCTGATCATCCATGTCAAACCTCTGGACCACAATATGGAAATGAAACCACTTATGACATTAGCACTTCCTGCTATTTATCACAACTGTTTGTACATAGCTTTGGCCACCGTGTGACCATATGTGCAAATATATGTAGTGCGTTACTAGAAAAGGGGTTACTTCGAGATTGGCCAACCCACACCACACTCTAATGTAAACAATTGTAATATAAACAATTTTTTCATTTCCTGATTCAGTAGCACGTACATGTACATGTATTGTAGAAGAATCAATAAAAAACAGCTTATGTAGTAGCAGTAGAAGTAGTAGTAGTAATGGTCGTAGTAGTAATAGTCGTAGTAGTAGTAGTAGTAGTAGTAGTAGTAGTAGTAGTCATAGTAGTACATGTATTAGTAGTAGTGGTAGTAGTAGAAGCAGTGGTCATAGTAGTAGTAGTAGTATTCATAGTAGGAGTAGTAGTAGCAGTAGTTGTAGTAGATGATATATATACTGTCAGGTCCATCTCAACATTCCGCTGCACAGATCATAATCATCATCACTAATTTCATTGTTATTATCATCATCATCGACTGGATATTCCTTCACATCCTATCTGCATGTGAGCTGGAATTTCAGTTATGAGTTCATTTATTGATGACCAAAACCTCAACTGCATCAACACTCACATTCTTTCACTTTCAGGTCCACTACAGTCATCCTAGACCCCATTCTCACTAACTTCCCGGAACGGTCTATGTCAGACCGGTCTATGTTAGAGCAGTCTAACGGTGAGTGTGGAGGCACAACCGAGCCACCAAGCGTACCTCTGGACCGATCCAGAAGACCACTTCTGCACCAGTTGGCTTCCTAGACCACTTCAGACCGCTCTAACAAGCAGTGTGATGGTAAACAGTGCTAGGAAGCATACTTCAACCGGTAGTGAGTATGTTTTTGCAGGGAAAGTAATGAAAGACAGAAAGAAAAAACGATTAAAGAATAAAAACAAAGAATAACATAAGGAAAGATAGAAAGAGAAGATGATAAAATGGTAAATATGAAGAATACCATAACATATGGAAAGGTAGAAAATGAAGTAGATAGGATAAAACCAAAGGTAACATTAGGAAAGACATAGGGAGAAAATGATAGTATGATAAAACAAAGTATAACATACAAAAAGTTGATAAAAGGAAAAACAAAGAATAACATAAGGGAAGACAGAAAGAGAAGATGATAAAAGAAGATGATAGAAGGAAATACAAAGTTCCTGTTGGTATGACTCTCAGTAGAGAATAAAGTGTGATGAGTGTGAAGACAAACAAACCTTACCAGGAACATGAGTGAGAATGGGGTCCTTCATGGCCATCCATCAACATAAATCTAGTTTCAAAATTCAACGCTTCTGAACCATGACCAAGTCTCACCACATAAGAATCCAAATCCAAATCGTACTAAGATTGTATTTTTGTTTTGTTTTGTTTTCTGTTCCATTCTTGTAATACCCATAGTCCCAATCATTATTGTGTGCTTCTAATGTTTCATTTTATGCCACATTTTAGGCACTATGCTCTATATGTCACCCATCATAAGAAGAATCAGTGTTAAAGGTACTACCATTGCAACATGGTTGTCAAAATACTTGAATTTTTCATTAATCTGAACAAGAATGTACGTTGAAGAAAAAAACAATCCCAAAAAGTTTTTAAGAGAAATAATAAACTTTTAACACAGGAAAATAAATGTTCACTTTAAATCAGATTAAAAATTATATTTTTCAGTGTGGTACTGAATAACCCTATAAAGTACAAAGACATCATTATTACTAGAGGAGCTACAGTATATGAACAAAATCCTGTAACATGATCGCCATCCATATCATCTTAATTCCCATAATTTGTAAAACCTGATTTGTCAAAAACATGTTCACAAGATCAATAGTAAGTTTAATGCAATGAATGTAAACACAGTCTAGAGAAATATAGTTAAAATGATGGTTCTTGCACATGGTTATAAAGTTCTAGACAGAGTCATAAATATTCAATGTACTTTGGACTCTAAGTTTCAAGTGCCAAGTTTATGATGAATCACATTCTCAAGCCATTAAAAAAGATCAATTCAAAAGAGGATTCAAGGAAAAATTTGATTTTTACTGGTACAAATATCAATCAATATATTATCCTGACACAGCCTAACCACTTTCACACTTTCAGAATTTAAGTGCCGTATTTACGAGGAAATACAATTCAGATAAAGATTACATTTTAGTAGGATTCACAGAAATAAAGTTTTTCTCCTGGTACATACTGTGTGCGTAGTCTAATATTCACGTCCAGCCTTGGAAATGACTTAGCTGCATGCATGGTCAATGCTACTTGTAAGTGTTGGAAAGAAATAACCATGAATATATAATTTGATCTAAGAAAAAATATTTTGGATATTGGTTGAACCCTTACCACAAAATGCCCTCCACTCTTCCTTAATTTTGAAGAAAAATATATCTTAAAACCCTACAGCCTACCTCTCAATTAGATTAAACTTTGCTATCTCCCTGCATTCCTGGGTTAATTTAATGAGAACCAGACTGATATTAATCAGAAATTAATTACTACTCTGCAATCTGGCAATTTTTCTTTCCTTTAGTCCCATCCATTTGATATTGATTCCGCATGACCGTCCCATTTAGGATTGATTTTTTTTCTTGCGGGGAAACCGTGATGTTTGAACTTGGATTCTACTTAGCAGAGAAAATATTTGTTTAGGTAACATCTTGCAGATTGTTGCTGAGTGCATGGTTTAGAGTTTCTTAACTCTTTATATGACACACAAATAATCTCCCTGTGCCATATTGTATTTATCATGTACAGGGCCATTCCATGGTAACTCGCGTTACACTTAATGGGTACATTGATACGATAATGTGCCTATATCTTTAGAACTGCTAGGATCTACAAGATACTTTTTTCAAACATGGACATGGTAGATATAGAACAACTGAATGAAACAAAAAAGAAAATTGAAGAACAAACATTTTTAGATTCTTGGATTATTGAATTTCGGTAACTCGCGTTACAAAAAAAGGACATGGTCAATTCTACGAGACCCTCTTTTCTCCTCATACTAGACAATCTTGACAAAATCTTTCCTATTTTAATTTGATAGTAGGTTGTGACTTACTAGTATAAGATCACAATATTAAAGATAAGAAACAATGGACTAGTAAAATGCAGGAAGCAAATATGTCGGTAACTCACGTTACGGTAACTCGCGTTACATTTTGTCCGGAGGCCATTTTCACCCCTATGTAATAGATTAAATATCACAGGACCCCTTAGAATATGGAAATATATTCATCTTTTTCCATTTGGCGAAATTTTCAGGAAAAATTATTACAAGAATCCTGTGTAATCTGCAATAAATTGGGTTTTTTTCAGCTACAGTCCCACATGTACGTTTTTGATGATAGTTTGAGATCTTAGGAAATCAACAAAAATGAAAAAAAAATTGTATTGAATTTGAAAGGCCCTAATGTTTTATGAACATCCATGGCATAAGGTTAGTGATAAATCAAAGAATTAACATAAGAGGTACATTTCTTTTTTTGATGTCATGTCCTTCTTCTCATGGAATGGCCCTACATGTATATACCAAAATCTTGAGGGTTACTTGACTGTTTTCATTCCAAGATTAATCTGCAGCAGTGTTACAAGGGTTGTCAAGGAACTAATCAAGACCTGGGGCCCATTTCACAAAGCCTTTTTTCAATGACAAATGACAAAAATCAGTGACAAATCTGCTGATAACCAATCAGAAGCAAGGATTTCAGTAGCTTATAACAAAGACTGTCATTTGTCAACGATGACAAGTTTTGTGAAACACCCCCCTGATATTTCCAAGACTTGGGCTTCATGCGCACCCTATCATAATATTTGAACATGTACATGTACATTGACTCTAGTCTACTGAACAAGTTGTTTTTATATATTTTTTAATGAGAGTATAAAAATGCAAAGCCTCTTTGTAGCTGTATTTAAAGCTCATATTTTCAATACAGTAAGGCTACATGTACTCCCTTACATCACAACCACAGCATGTTTTTAAACAATATTGATAAAACTCAACCCCTATGACCCTAAGTCTAAGGTTACATATTATATCTCCTTACATTCCTTTACCATTCTATTGTTTATAATACCAACAATCTTTGTGTACCCATTCATAACACCTGTCTGCAAATTCCACCTGTTTCTTTTTGACTGCTATCATGTTTCATAAACACTATCCCTCCCTCACACCCTGTATGAAATGCCTCTTAAAGGCCAAGTCCACTCCAAAAATAACTTACTTTCAATAGAAGCAGAATTATCAGACAAACCAATCAAAAAAAGTTGGAGCAAAATCGGATGACTAATAAGAAAGTTATGAATTTTTAATGACATGGAAAACTCTGAAAATCACAAGATAAGTTGGCAACTCATGCATGAGTCTGTAACGTCATTGCCTCACTATCCACTATTGTTTTCTTTATATTGATAATATAAATTTCCAATTTTTCCCCTAAACATCTTATTTCCTCACACCAGCATCCAAGTTATATTGATAGTAATATGTTTTTGTGTGGATGCACTAATAAAGAGTAATTTATTCAGTTAAATCATGAAAAACATGAATTTTGATAAACTATTTATATAAAAATCAATAAATATGAATGTAAAATATTCAGAAAAAAGTATCAATTATTCAAAGTTCATAAAAGATTTTGTGAAATATCATGCACGCAATATGATACAAATCAAAGGCATGGGGAAATCAAGTTTTGGGGGATAAAAAGGGAAATTAATGGAATAAAAATACATAAAGCAATTGATAAATGGTGAGGCAATCACGTCACAAACTGACAACCAAATTGGCAATTTGCGTAGTGATTTTTGAAGCTCCATAGTCTTTATACTTTGTTTTTAAATTCATAACTTCCTTATTACAAGCATTTATGCTTTCTTAGCAGTCAGGTAAAATAACAACCACCACCAACCACCACCACCATTAGTTATCCGATTTTACTTTTTATTTTTGCTCTGCTTCTCTTGCTTTTCTACATCTATTAAAACCAAATTATTCTTGGAGTGGACTTAGCCTTTAAGCTCATATATAAGAATTTTGGATCATATCATCACTCTCATGGCTTTTTAACACTAGCAAGCTTAGTGACTCCAACCATTGACCCTAATCCGAACCCCTAATCCCTAACATAACCTAAAACCTTATTGCAGCAAAAGCAACAAAGTCCACAGCAAATGTTGATGAAGCAACATTGGATCGCTTCTTCGATGTACCAAAGAAAGCCTTTTTGTATTGAAAGCAACTTCATTTTCAAAGAATTTGGATCTCATATTTCTAACTTGAGTTGTTTTTTTGCGTTTGAACACAACTTTTTGAGCAAGAGGTTCCAGATAAATTCCACTTCCGATGATAAGAAAGTGTAGGTATAACTAGGTTAGCAACAAGGGGACCTACAGACTTTAGTCCTATCCCAGGGTCTGAAATTTATATATAATTTTGTTCACTCTTTGTAATGGGTGTATCAACTTGTCAAGCCACATAGGCTTTTACTGATACACCCTATTTCATTTTCCAACTATTTGTATTTAAATGTTATTACTTTGTTTCAAATATTTAAGTTGATTTTTATATGTACATTGTAAATGTTTATCACCTGTTTTTTTGTTTTTTTCTAACTGAATTTGAAAAAAAATGTATCAATCAATCAATGTTTGAGAAAAGTTGCCTTTACAACCAAGTGCATCTTCAAAACCATATTGGCTCGGAATCCGGGACCCTCCACATCCAAATTCACCGCACTAACAACTGGGCCATTGCCCTTTAAATGTGCTGCTGATTGATTTACCAGTCCTCCTATTATACATGTTGACCATTAACAAATATATATATATATATATATATATATATATATATATATAGTATCAATGGTGCTCCCAATAGGTGCAAAAATCGATGAAACCAAACGGGTGTATTCGTTCGTTCGTGTCTCCTTAGATCAAGATTAATGTATCTTGATCTTTGAATCTAGTAGGTTTGTATTGATTTGTTTACATTCATCTCATACTCACGTATCTGTTTTGTTCTTTCCCATGGCGTAGAATTCCCTTCGTAGCCACCTGGATGTAAAAAGAGTCAAGAACAAACAAAATGATATGTTGAGTACATAAACGGGATATTGTATTTGGGGCAGACCCAGGATACAGAAAAGGGGGTACGGAAGGGGCAGAGGCACAAATCAGAAAAAAATCTCTGATAAGCAACAATTAAAAAAAAAGAAAAATGGTTAATCACAGGTCCCTTTTGGTTCCAAAGTTTGAAAGAAGGCACAAAGACACAATGGGGACATTTGCTTTGGGTTTTTTTACATGTAGATGTATACCACTTGGATTTTGAAAGGAAGAAGGGGTCAGGGTGAGGCCCTCCGTCCCCCCCCCCCCCCCAATCCCACAATCCATTAGTGGTTCATTGTCCCTCTAGGTCTGTCTTCATCAGACCGAAGTTGCAAAATAACTCGCTATTTTAAAGATGAAGTTGAGTTCTGGTCATGCGATTGCATTGTGAAAGAAACGGTGTGGAACCGACCAGAAAAGGTTGATCATCTAGCATATAAGAATTTGTGTGTATTGCAAGGTTCTGGAATCATCAAAATGATAAGAAATGTGGCCAAGTCTTGGTAAAGTTACAAACACTTGCACAGAAAGATGTATATGGGACTACACGAACACGTGGCGTAAAAAGCCGGCCCCCGATTTTTACGATGTTACATGCATATTTAGAATATGAAGGCATTTGAAGAGCCATGCTTTTCAGGGAACATGTCTTAACTGATGTTCTTCCACACTTGCATAATAAGAATGAGTAATGCTCACAAATTATTTTTCACCTCTTCCCAGAACTCAACCTACTCTTTAACAAGCCGATCTCGAATTAGCCAGCTAATTTGTGTATTCATCAGCCCGCAGTTGCAATTAGCAGGATATTTGGTCGAGAAAATATTTCAAGAAATCTTGGTCGTTTCCAAAATATCCCGCTATTTGGGAAATAGTGGGCTAATTTGCGCTAGTTTGTGATGAGCATATCAGGCTGATGAAGGCGCAATTTGGAGCTTCGAGATAATGTTCAGAGTCTGAAAAAGCGGGTTACTTGACAATCTCGAGCTGATGAAGACAGGCCTATAGTGTCTGAGTTTTTCTGTTTGTAAGGATAGTCTGTACACACAAAGGAGAGACGTTCTTATCTTACAATCAATACATCACACCTCCATTAAAAAAGTGCCTAAGGCCTTTAAAAAGAATTCAAGCCTGTTCTCTCTAATTGGAGTTTGAATGCAGTGTATTTACCATCATGACACTACAAAATCTTGCTGAATAGCAGACACATCGAAAAGTAAATGTACAAAGAATTGCACTGACAATATGGGGCACATAATCAAAACTTATGCTTGATAAATTCAATACTTCATAAGTTCGGATCATAAACATCAAACACTTGAAAGGCAATCTCCATAAAAGCCTGTCTCATCATTCTTCAACTTGTATACTTTTGGTCTTCCTAACCTTGAAGCTTCTCTTCTACATTTACCATTTTCATCCCTCACAGCAAGAAGGATATTATACCATTTAAGACATAATGAGTGATCTACTTCCTCTAAACAGAAGACATGTTCCTTGTCTGTCTGTACACGTTTGTCTTTACCTCTTGACTTGTAATGGATAGCTGGCTTTCTCTGTGTCTTCTGCAAGCCATTTGAGTCCTGTTATCCACAGGTGATACTCATCAGCATTCACAGCTAAACACATGCAAAGAAGATGAAGAAAAAAAAGGAATTTCAGGAATAAAAGACATTTCAGGAAAAAAAGACATTTCAATTTAGCTCAGCATTCACATGAGTGGTCAAATAACTGAATTAATAAGAATTAAGTTTGTTGTCCTGTTACATATCAAGATTATCAGTACATTTTGAACAACAAAAAATGCAATTAATGATGGTCATCATCATGTTCCTGGCAAGGATAACAGTAGTAATGATAATAATAATTTAAACAAATATTATATTTGTGTCTCTTTAAAGTCACTTGAGTTCTTTTATCCAACTGTAATACTCATCAGCCTCACAGCTAAAATTCAAAGAAGATGAAAGAAAGTCAAATAAGTGATTATATAGATGATGATGATGATGATGATGATGATGATGATGATGATGATGATGATGATGATGATGATGATGATGATGATGATGATGATGATGATGATGATGATGATGATGATGATGATGATGATGATGATGATGATGATGATGATGATGATGATGTTGATGATGATGATGATGATGATGATGATGATGATGTTGATGATGATTTTTCCCCAACATAGGGAATTAATTTTTTCTCAAAAATGGCACGAAATATGTTACTGAGCAACAAACTTGCTACTGATATGTTATTACAATGATGTCAATGATGTTGATGATGATGGTGATAATGGTGGTGGTAGTGGTGGTGGTGGTGGTGGTGGTGGTGGTGGTGGTGGTGGTGGTGGTGGTGGTGATGGTGATGATGATGATGATGGTGATAAAGATGATTATAATAACTGGATCACGGAAAGAAGGAATGCTCAGTCGAGTTTGTCCTGTTAAATCGGATAGTCCTCGATAAATCGAGTGTTTATTCAATCTGTATGAAAAATAAAAGATGAAGAAATCCTTAGCATCATTGCCTTGCGATTGCTAATCACCAATACATCGTTCTGTTAAACCATTAAATATTGACTTTGTGAAACAGGTATATCCTTAGTTTGCCACTTTGCATCAAAATCCTCTTTTTGTATTTACCAATTGTAAACATACCTAGCCCTCATGTAAATGTACTTCTTATAATTCACTTTAAATGTTAAATGAATATTTGCAATAAAGATTGAATATCCATTCTAATCTCAACTTGAGTAATGCCTGTTTATTAATTTGTTCCAAAAAAACCTGTCCTTATATATTTCGACTACAATCAAAGAAATACAATCATGACCTCTTCAGTCCAAATATTCTCACACTGTAACATCTATCAATGTAAAATTGATACAAAACCAACATCTGTTTCATTTACCCACTTTCTAAATTGAAGTGTTTCTTACAACAAAAACCAGAATAAAAACTTCTCAAATCTTACTGTTAATGCCACCAAATAAATCTATTATTTGATGCATTATTTATACAAGCACATCAACACACATATTTAGACAAATATGGTATTAACCTAACTGACCGAAAATACTCTCGCCAAACCTGGCCATACAAGTTGCGTACATTCCACGCTCGTTAGTTACATTTCATTTAACTCTACATTTCTACATTATATATTTGCTTAATTGCCTCTGAACCAATTGATAATTAATACGTACATCTTTGGCAGGATCTACTCGAAACCGTGGAACACAAATTACCCCTCGCGGAGACATTTGTGACAAAACTGTTACATCAAAAATGGTGGACAAACACGTCCGTTCTCTGACTTGATGATGTGGCTCTGAACTTAGCCGTGACTTACTTTTGCCACGTACCGGTCCCAGATATTCTAAGGTGTCCTTAAAGAAACACATGTGATCTTCTCAAAGGAAAATAAGAAAACTTCTTAACATGAAAAATCGTCTAAATTCTTACTAGACAAATCACAAATGAAAAAGTGACATTTTCACTGAAACATTCACCCCCCCAATGGGGCAATAACCCCATTACATAAAATGCCTAATTATCCGCTTCTCTATTTCGTTCAAATGTCTAGTCTTTAGAAATCATACCCTTCAGCTGGATATATTATCGCTATTTTTGTAACTGGCCTGCGATACTCTCCTGAGACAGTTTTAACTTTGACATTCCTAACTGTACCATCTACCCCAGGATACACTTGAACTACCCTCGCTATAGTCCACTTCCCTCGCACTGCATTTGCGTCTGCCAACATCGCGATGTCTCCAACACGGACGTTTCTACGCTCAGTGTTCCATTTTCTTCGTGGTACAAGTAATGGAAACACGTCTCTGTTCCAACTCTTCCAAAACGAGTTCACAATTTGCTGCACAAACTCTACTCTATGTCTGGGATTCCTGGTCTCACGGAATGGACCGTGAGGCACCTTGCTCGAAGATCTCCCCAACAACAAATCATTCGGACAGAGGTAACCTCCATCATCTGGATCATTACCAACGCGTCCTATTGGTCGTTCATTCACAAGATTCGCGACCTCTAAGAAACATGTATACAACTCTAATGGTGTGAGCACTTGCTCACCTATTGCCCTTTTCAAAGCAAACTTGCAACTTTTCACCATGGCTTCCGCACAACCATTCTGATGAGGCGCTCCTGGAGTAACAAACTTCCACACTACACGTTTCTCGGCACAAAAATCTTTGAGCTCTCTCTCGCTCCATCCTCTAACCATCTCGCGAAGCTCGCGTTCCGCTCCAACAAACTGCGTCCCGTTGTCGCTCAGAAACTGTGCAGGCTGCCCTCTCACTGCAATGAATCTACGTAATGCTTGGAGAAACTCCATCGTTGAACAGTCTGTTGCCATCTCCAGATGTACGGCTCTGGTATTCAAACATGTGAAGATGATGCCGTAATGCTTGGCCTTCTTGTTTCGACCCACCTTGACTAAATATGGGCCAAAGTAGTCGCATGACGTATAATGGAAAGGCGGGGTGAATGGTGCCAATCGACAGCTAGGCAGATTCGCCATAATCTGCGTTTCCCTTCTACACTCTGCAGCTCTGCACGTCACGCATCGATGTTTCACCGTCTTAGCTAGTCGGTAACCTTGGAGTATCCAAAACTTTCTCCGTGTCTTGGCCGTAGTCGCTGCTACACCATGATGTCCCAGTTCATGTGCGCTACGTATTATCATCAGTGATATGTGATGGCTGGCAGGAAGTAGAGCTGGATGCTTCGACTCGTATGACGTCACAAGGTTTTCCACTCTACCACCTACTCTGATCACACCATCATCGTCAACAAAAGGAGTGAGCACCTTGAATTCTCCTTTCTCTAGTCTGGGCAGTAGACTGATCTGTGCTCTCTTTACCCAGTACTTCTCTGCACTATCTAACTCTGTTGGGCTTAGAGTAACTTTGTCATCTGGTTTGGGTCCCTTCTGTATCTTGGCCTTCAGGATTTGGATAAATCTGAATACATATGCGGTCGTTCTCAGGAGCTTTCTCCAACTCAAAGTTCTCTTACAATTTATCACTTCTGCTGTCTCTGTTGTTATGAAGACTGACTGGGACTTTGTCTTTTCCTCACTTATGTCACCTTTGCAATTCACTGCTGCCTTGTCTGTAGGCCAGTCTGACTCGTCAGAGAGCAGAAAAATGGGCCCATCCTTCCACTCTTCTGACAGCCTCTCTACAGCTATACCTCGTGACACCTTATCAGCTATATTGACTTCACCAGGGATGTGTTTCCAGTCTGCTGGGTTTGTTAGTGTCTGGATTTCACCTACTCTGCTTGATACAAATGCCTTGTATGTTCTGGCAGATGACTTTATCCACTGGAGCACAATCATACTATCAGTGAAGAAAACAACCTTTTCCACCTGTAGCCTCATCTCATTGCTGATTGCTTCGTGCATTCTAGCTGCTAGTACCCCTGCCAGCAGTTCAAGTCGAGGAATAGTGAGCGCTTTGAGAGGTGCGACCTTCGACTTGGCTGATACGAAGCGCACTTCATACTTGTCATCATCTGTCTTCCACCTCAGATAAGCGCATGCACCATATGCAATCTCAGAAGCGTCACAGAAAATACATAAGACTGGTCTCCCCTGGGCATTCTGTGGTTTCAGACATCTCTCAAGACTGATGTCATTGAGCTTACTCATTTCTCTGAATAATCCTCTCCATTCATCTCCGTCAGGTAACTCCTCATCCCAGTCATAACCACTCTGCCACAGCTTCTGTAAGCCAGCCTTTGCCTTGATGATAATTGGCGCCGCAAAACCAATAGGATCATAGATTCTTGCTACTTTTCCCAAGATCTTTCTCTTAGTCAGCTTTTCTGTCTCTTTATCCGTTTCTTGTAGCTTGACCTTGTATGAGAAGGTATCATTATGTCTCTCCCATACTACACCAAGCACCTTCTCTTCAGCAATCTCCTCTAAGAGTTTCATCTTTTCCTGCTTGTTGCCTCCATCAAGTGGCTTGTTTGATTGCCAACCTTTAACCTTGAAACCTCCTGCCTCCAACAGTTCATCTACCTCTGCGATACGTTTCTTTGCTGTATCTTCGGTCTCTACTGAATCGCAGATGTCATCCATGTAGATGTTTCTTTTCAGGATTGCAGCTGCTTCTGGGTACTTGGCTTCACCTTCTTCAGCCGTCAGTCTTACACCTATCTGCGCCATTGCTGCCGCTGGTTTGTCTCCAAACGTCACCACCTTCATCATATACACATCTGGTTCTTTCTCCTGGTTCATGTCTCTCCACAGAAATCTGTGTACATGCTGATCTCTTTCGGGAATCAATATACGGTGATACATCTTGCTAATATCTGCACATATTGCCACTGGGTGTTCTCTGAACCTGAGGAGGACTCCAAATAGGTTGTTCAGTAAGTCAGGCCCTTTCTTCCAGTACTCATTCAAGCAGTGACCTTTGTAGATTGCAGATGAATTGAATACAATTCTCAGAGGTGTGCTTTTGTTGTCTGGCCTGATTACTGCGTGGTGACTGATGTAATGTACCGGTCCTTTGTACGTTGTCATTTCATCTTTCTCTAGCTTCTTAGCAAATCCCATCTCAGTCATCTCTTGTATCTTAGATTTGTAGGCTTCTGTATGCTCTGGATTCTTTCTGAGTTTTCTTTCTGCAGCAAAGAGCATCTTCTCTGCTAAGAACTTGTTATTGGGTAAGAGATCAGGATCTTTATCCCATGGATATGATATCTCCCACTGTCTTCCTACTTTGCGTGATGACGCCCTGATAATCCTCTCTTCCTCAGCTTCCTGTTTGGTAAGCCCACTCTGTGTGCACTGGCAGGAGGTAGGATTAACACCCTCTGACTCTATCTTCCAAAAATCTGTTAAGTCAACTGGGCTTGCTAACTTAACATGAAGAACTCTTGTTCTGTTCTCTGCTTCCCTCTGAGTTGTGCCAAATACAACCCATTCAACAGCGGACTTCCTAGCAGCACAGCCGCCAACTACTCTAACTTCTCCGGCATGCAGTCTAGCATGGTCTATTCCAACTAGAAGATCAACTGGTCCACTACCTCTTTGCAAGTCCTCTTCTCTCAGTTGAAACTTCTGGGCCAACTCCGGCAGGTTCACCGCAGCTACGTCATCACTTATGCAGTCTATTCCTAATGCAGTAACCATTATTGTTTTGCTTTTATTTACCTCTCTAATGGGCACTTTATACTTCTTCGTTGTCAATGTTTCCTCATCTCTGCCTATCTTGGTTACCGTGATGGTAGCCGAGATCCCCTCCAGTCCCAGCTCAGCAGCAAACTCATCTCTTATTAAACTTATTTGCGCACCTGAGTCCAGGAGAACATTTCCCCTTAAAATGTTCCCTCTGTGCCCAACATCTGCAGTAACCAAGGGCAGCATGGCTTCTCCACTGTCCACTGCCGCAACACCAACTGTGCTTCTTCCAATCGCACCCTCAGAATCAAAATGCAACAATGGATGATGGAAATATGTACATCTCTTTCCATCCCTCATCTCCGGACATTGCTGCCTCCTCCTGCACGTTGCCATTGAGTGGTTCCGCCCTGCTTTTTTCAAACAGCTAAAACATGCATGTTGATCCTTAACAAACTGGAGCCTTTCTCGTGCGGTCTTTGATGTGAACTTTTTGCATTGGTCCACCCAATGGTCTCCTGTCTTGCATATCCAGCAACGGTGTTGCAGAGTTTCTTCTGATTGCTGTCTCTGAGGTGTCTGTGACATGTGCCCTACTGCATGACGACTGTCACTTCTTAGGGGAGCATTTGCTCTCATTCTGGCCTTCATCTCTCCGCTCATCCACTTTAGCAGCATCTCCAGGGAAACAGCTGATTGCTGTTCATCTTTGTCTATCTCTTGATAGCGGAACCATACTCTTCTGTCATCTGGGTTCATCTTCCGTTCAATCATGGCCAACATGTTACTGTTATTCATATCATTCTCTCGGCCTATTTCCTTTAACGTGTTATAACTTCTTCTCACCATATGTACCAGATCACAAAAACGACCATCTTCGTTCTCTTTCAGAGGCTTGAATTTGTGGAGATCGTTCATTATTGCGTCAGCCACAAACCTTGGATCTCCATATATGCAATCAAGATGCTCCCATGCTGCTTCATAATCAGCCCCAATACCTCTAATCAGATCAAGTGGACGTCCTTGTAGACAAGTACGTAGAATCGAAATGGCATCCCTGTTCCCGTACCTGCTCTCGACCAGATGTTTGAAATCTGATTTAAATATGCCATACTCTCTCACATCCCCATTGAACTTAGGTAGCTTGGGTCTCTCCAGCTGGAAACTACTGACCTGTCTAACATGTGACGTAGGAGGGCTTGCCTGATTGACTTCACTGGATGTATGAATGTCATCAGGTAGGGGGTTTGGATCTGCTTGGTTGTTTCTGTCCTGAACTTCAACCACTGGAGTTGGGGACTCCTTACGGACATAGTCCTTAACATCCATCTGGAACATTAAGAAATCTTTCTGACATTTCTCCATCCACTGTTCTTCTTGCTCAAATGTTGCATCGTCTTCTATAGTTGCTGCATACACTTCATGGATGCCTGTAAGCTCGTGGTACGCCTGTTGGTACTCTACAAACATGTCGCTCACCTCTGATGAAGGACGATTCTCATCTATCTGGAGGCGGACTGCCTTTTCCTTTCTTGTGAGCTTGGCCTTGGCGGTCCTCCTCTTTACTTTCTCAGACATCTTCTCCCGTTCCCTGGTCAGCTTTAGAGATATTGAATTGATGGATCACGGAAAGAAGGAATGCTCAGTCGAGTTTGTCCTGTTAAATCGGATAGTCCTCGATAAATCGAGTGTTTATTCAATCTGTATGAAAAATAAAAGATGAAGAAATCCTTAGCATCATTGCCTTGCGATTGCTAATCACCAATACATCGTTCTGTTAAACCATTAAATATTGACTTTGTGAAACAGGTATATCCTTAGTTTGCCACTTTGCATCAAAATCCTCTTTTTGTATTTACCAATTGTAAACATACCTAGCCCTCATGTAAATGTACTTCTTATAATTCACTTTAAATGTTAAATGAATATTTGCAATAAAGATTGAATATCCATTCTAATCTCAACTTGAGTAATGCCTGTTTATTAATTTGTTCCAAAAAAACCTGTCCTTATATATTTCGACTACAATCAAAGAAATACAATCATGACCTCTTCAGTCCAAATATTCTCACACTGTAACATCTATCAATGTAAAATTGATACAAAACCAACATCTGTTTCATTTACCCACTTTCTAAATTGAAGTGTTTCTTACAACAAAAACCAGAATAAAAACTTCTCAAATCTTACTGTTAATGCCACCAAATAAATCTATTATTTGATGCATTATTTATACAAGCACATCAACACACATATTTAGACAAATATGGTATTAACCTAACTGACCGAAAATACTCTCGCCAAACCTGGCCATACAAGTTGCGTACATTCCACGCTCGTTAGTTACATTTCATTTAACTCTACATTTCTACATTATATATTTGCTTAATTGCCTCTGAACCAATTGATAATTAATACGTACATCTTTGGCAGGATCTACTCGAAACCGTGGAACACAAATTACCCCTCGCGGAGACATTTGTGACAAAACTGTTACATCAAAAATGGTGGACAAACACGTCCGTTCTCTGACTTGATGATGTGGCTCTGAACTTAGCCGTGACTTACTTTTGCCACGTACCGGTCCCAGATATTCTAAGGTGTCCTTAAAGAAACACATGTGATCTTCTCAAAGGAAAATAAGAAAACTTCTTAACATGAAAAATCGTCTAAATTCTTACTAGACAAATCACAAATGAAAAAGTGACATTTTCACTGAAACAATAACAGCAATAATACAAAACGTTATAAGCATAACAAAAAATTAGAACACTTTTCAACATAATGAGAATATTAGTTTCCTATTACACAACTTTTAAACTCAATAGCAGAGTGAATTTCACTGTTCATTTAGTTCATTTAGTTCATTTAGTTCATTTATTTTCCACAATAATAAAAGTACAAAGATGTACATTACATATAACAGATATATACATGTATATACAATAACAACAACAAATACCAAAACAAAATGTGAACATTTACAGTAACATTGATAAAGAGCATAAGTGATTGATTAAAGTGTAATGATATAGAACATGTTATTATTGCGGAGGGAGCCAACTGGAAGACAGGAAAATAGTCTTAAGTGCGTTGGCACCCATCATGATCAATTAAATATAATCTTAATACATTAAATAACAATTGAATAATTGCGTTAAACAAAAAAAAAAGCAAAGTAAATTTGAATATAAAGAAAGAAAGGACGGGTTAAGAAGCTCTACTAACGTTGTAGTTGATTACGGTATGAATTTATCAAGTGTTTTTTTAGTTTGCGTTTGAAAGATTGGAGTGACACTGAGTTTTTTATTTCATTTGGTAAAGAACTCCACAGTTTTGGGCCGGTAAAAAATAAAGTAGATTTTGCATAGGATGTACGTATTTTGGGGAAATGAAAATCATTAGAAGACCGAGTTTGATAAGAGTGAATACTTGCATTTATAGGAAATAGATCAGTAATATAACGAGGGAATAAGCGATTTTTACATTTATACATGAACATACCAGTTTGTAGCTTACAAATATCGGATAGGCTTAATACATTGAGCTTATGAAATAGCGGAGCAGAATGAGAGTTATACGAGGATTTTGATATCAGGCGAATGGCTTTTTTTTGTAGTTTAAAGACTCTATCAGAATATGACTTAGGACAGCCACCCCAATTTATATTACAGTATGATATGTGGGGTAGGAAAAGGGTATTGTAAATAGTAAGAAGAATTTTTTCGGGTAATAAATTGCGCAGGCGATATAGGATACCAACAACTTGAGAAATTTTAGAACAAACATCTCCTAAATGATATTTCCAAGACATGGATTCATCTATATGAACACCTAAAAATTTGGTATGATTTGTATGTAATAGTTGGGATTTGTCCATATGGATTCTTATATCATCAATATTATAATTCATATTGCTAAAAACCATATAGTTAGTTTTAGACATATTTATAACTAACTTATTACATTTTAACCACTGATATACATTTTGTAATTCTTTATTAAACGTGGTATTAATAAGGGGAATATCTTTATGGGTAAAAAAAATACTTGTATCGTCGGCAAACTGTATAAAACTTAGGACATTTGATGAACACTGAATATCTTTTATGTAAATTAGAAATAATAATGGGCCGAGGATAGAACCCTGTGGAACCCCGCAAACAACATTGAGCATATTTGAGTCTGTAGAATTAATTGTAACATATTGTTTTCTATTGCTAAGATAATTTTCAATCCATTTATGGGGAACACCTCGTATGCCAATATGATATAATTTGTGCATTAAAATATTATGGTCTATTGTATCAAATGCTTTTGACATATCTAAAAATACACCGACTGTTGTTTTTTTAATTTCAATGGAATTTGTAATATCTTGAGTGAATTTTGTAATTGCTAATGATGTTGACAGACCCTCTCTAAATCCATATTGAGTGCTATTTAATAAGTTGTTGGAAGATAAAAAATTGGAAATTCTACTGAAAACACATTTTTCGATTATTTTTGAGAAAACAGTAAGTACAGAAATTGGTCTATAATTCGACATACATTCTTTTGACCCCGATTTAAAAACTGGTATAACTTTAGCTACTTTGAGATTATCTGGAACAAGACCTGTCGACATTGACATGTTAAAAATTTGACTCAATGGTTTACAAATAAACGGTATTACTTTCTTAACTACTTTTACATCTATGTGGTCGAAACCAGAAGAAGTATCATTTTTAAATTTGTCAACAATGGATATAATTTCACTTTCAACAATCGGTTGAAAAAATATTGAAGAAGAACAAGGATTTGAAAGATATTTGGAGAAATGTTTATTACATGTATCATGGGGATCATCCAGTTTCTTTTGTAAATTGGGGCCTATTGAAATGAAATATTTATTAAATTCGTTAGCCATTTCCCTTGGGTGAGATATGTCATTATTGTCATTTACAATTTTGGAAGGGATATTTTTTTTAATTTTAGTTCTATTTAAAACCGTATTAATTTCTTTCCAAGTAGCCTTGGAATTCCCTGTAACGGTACAAAATTTGGATTCAAAATATCGTTGTTTTGTTTTTTGTATTGCCTTTGTGCATTTGTTACGGAATGACTTGTAAATTCTTTCATCAATTACTGTTCGGCGTGATATAAATTTTTTGTATAAAGTTTGTCTTTTTTTACACATTTTTTTTAGTTCTTTTGTGAACCAAGCCTTGTTCTTCCGATTGTTCATATTTTTTGATTTTTTGAGAGGGAAACACTTGTCGTATATATCTAGAAAAATATCCACAAAGTCTTTAAACATGTCATTTACATTTGTCACACGAAGATTCCAGTCAAAATCCCTTAAATGTCTACAAAATATTGCAATATTATAATCATTGACTACACGTTTAAAACTGTTTACATTGTCAGAGTTGGAAAATATACAACTTGGTGAAATAACGCTAAATATGGGCAAATGATCACTAATGTCTCCAAAGATTTGTTAACAAATATGACAGGATTCTCATATAAATAAATGTTGTATTCAAATTTTAATTCAGTCAATAATCTAGAAAATGACACAACAATCATCTTATAGTGAGACTTGTATTTCAATTTTGACCTAAATGCCAAATTTGACAAGCTTATCACAAAAAAATCTGATGTTTCATTATAGCTCACAAGATTCATTATCAGCCGGCAACAGTTTCAACAAGATCATTCTTTGTTGACATACACGACTGGATAGATAGTGATTTTATATAAATGAACTGAAATTAGAACAATTACTGGTAAAGTTAATAAAGGAAAAGTACAATTTATTTTCAGTGGTAAAAACTTGTACTTATACTATAAAAAAAAAGATCTGTAGAATATTGTTATAGGGAACATTTTCTTGACTAAATTGTAACTCAGTCGCTATTTCCAACCTACACCATCTCTCCATCTCTTTTCCTTCCCCTTCTCTCCCTCTATCTTCTATTGATCTCCCCTGCTCTTTCCTTCTCTCTCCCATCTTTCTTCTCGTTATCCTTCTTCCCCTTTCTTCACTCTTTCCTTCTCTCTCTTCCTAACACTCTTTCTCTCATCAACTTCCTCTACCAATGCACTACCACCCCCCCCCCCTTTCCCCCATCTCTCTCTCTCTCTCTCTCTCTCTCTGTTTTTTTCTACACCATTAGATCACCTACATCAAGCAAACTTCATATTTTTCCTACCCATTTCAGTCAGGGTCAGACAAATAAAATAACAAATCTTGGTTAATGGGTAACCAATTTTGACATGGTGCTTCACTCCGACTGTCATTTGGCAGGATATTAATCTAGCTAGCCGATCATCAAAATATTGGGTAAACAGTCAAAGCTCTCTTACCAAATCCAATCGATGCCAATCACATGAATATGGAATCAAGCCACTAAAAACACATGCCCAGAATTAAAGGTAATGGTGTAAAAAATATTGCTGTAACAATTTCTGATAATATGCCCTCTAAAATTGATATTTCCTTCCTCTTCAGGATTCCCTTTTTTTTTAAATTGCTCTCTTTTTCGTTTGCTTTAAAAAAGGCACATTTGTCAATTTCCCTGAGCTACTTTGCTTTCTACTACTATTTCATCTCCCACATGAGGTATTATTGTTAACTAGGAAATTAAATGTTGATAGAAATTGCTTCAAAGTCATTCTGAAAATGTTATTTTTAAAGTAAGTATTTACTTATATTTACCAGTAAAATGCCAATAAAACTAAGAAACATGGTGAAAATTTACTTGAAAATCACAAAGATGCCCATGAAGTTTTACATATTCTACTATACAAAGTGGTTAGCTTTGTCACATTATTATCTATACATACCGGTATAATAATACACTGTAATGTATACTTTCTATCAAATTCCCTTGCCAGATCTCATTTCATGTTCATTTTAACATTATGTAAAAAGAAATCATACATTTTATTATAAAGACTTCCTTCAAAATTCAGTGTGATAAACAGACATCCACTAGGCCCATCTTCACTATCTCGAGATTGCCAAATATCCAGCTATTTGAACTATCCAGATCGCAAACTATCCAGCTAATTTGCGTCTTCATTAGACCGAAGTAGCAATTTAGCTGGATAGTTGGTCGGGATAATATCCTAAGATATCTCGGTCTAGTTTGCAAAATATCCCACTATTTACCAACTAGCGAGATAGTTTGCGACCGTCTGCATTAGACCGAAGTACGGAGACAAATATCCCGATCCCATCATGCACAACGATTTCCGGTTTTCCGTGTTTACTAGTTGTACTAGCGCGCTGAGCGATATAGATCGCATGTGCGTGCACTAGTACAACTAGTAAACACAGAAAACCAGAAGTTGTTGTGCATGATGGGATCGGGATATTTGACTCCGTACTTCGGTCTAATGAAGACGTTCGCAAACTATCCCGCTAGTTGGGAAATAGTGGGATATTTTGCAAACTAGACCGAGCTAATTTGCTACTTCGGTCTAATGAAGACGCAAAATAGCTTGATAGTTTGCGATCGGGATAGTTCAAATAGCTGAAAATTTGGCAATCTCGAGATAGTGAAGACATGCCTACTGTAACCTCCAACAAAACCAAAGAATGTCATTGACATGATGAAAAATAACAATTCAGCCAAAAAAAATGTTGGGCCGTGGATTAAAAGTCTGATGGTGTTTGGTGGTTTTCCCACTTGATGAAAGCCATACAATACTGACTAGAGAATGTCAGTGGCCTCCATCTTTCTATTTTCTGCCATGATGACTTGCATGAAATGATGCTTTAAGCAAAGAAATAAGTGCCCACTGATGCCTGACTGCATGAAAGCAATCTTTTCTGTATTTTTCATTGTAAATGTGGCTATTGATAACACAAATTATTTCCCTTCTATTATCAAAGCGATTGATATTTCCCTCTAGGAGCCGGAGCGAGCCCCCCCCCCCCCCCCCCCCCCCCCGTCACATGAGGACTTTAGGCTTAACCTTTGTAAGGAATCAGGACACATTCGAAACATCATTGAAGCTGTTCTTTCTTGTAAAATGCATTGGGTCATAGGGTCTTTTATCTATCCTTCCTATTCAGGAAGGGCAAATACAGGTACGGCAAATGACAACTGTTTGTGACTACTCCATATATATATATATATATATGCAGGGCTCTACACCACTAACTTTTCTGGAGGGGAACTTTATACAGTCTTTATGAAGGAGCCTGATGTAAAAAATAAAAATAAAAACAATCTTTTAATATTTTGTTATAATTTTTTTTTTTTAATTAAAAGAAATCAAAATAAAAAAATGAAGGTTCCAGACTTTGATTTTGGGTGCCCATCTGTCCGAGGCACCTGTTAATATAGAGCCCTTGTCTACGTGCCAAATGATTTCATTTTTCTCACTATAAATTGAGAATACCAAAGAGCAGACTGTCCTTTAAAAAGTATGCATACAGATGTAGACATTTTTCTTTCTTTTTTAATTCAATTTGCAACATCATTTGATAGGGAAGAGTCCAATAAACTCTGTTATAATTTGGCCCTCTTGAAAGTAAATTGTGCCCTTGTGAAAGATTTTATTCTGTGAGATCTGTCTGTAATAAAGATATTTTCAAACAGCAATGAAAAAAAAATCGAGCATAAAAATATTTAGTAATCCCAAAATCCATTTTTTCTTCTTCAAAACCACTTTTGAGGTTCCTTTATAGAAAAGGTGATAGGGCAATATGTATACTTTTTCATTTTTCAAAAGCTTTGTTGGTTTTCCGAAGCTCTTAATAGAAGAAACTTGCAGAACTACTAGCAATTATGTATTTGACCTTTTTTTTCTTACTGTGAATTATACAGTCGAGGTTATTTGGATAATGCAACAGGTCACAATTGTCATCTGGGATTTAGATGTATAAACTGTCGGAAAGGTAGCCAAAAATAATCCCATTTGTTCACAATAATTCTCTATCTAGCAAACTTTGATTTTATGACTACTGTTAAGGCTGTCTTTCCCCTTATAGCATCAATATTTGCAAAGCTGTACCTGTAGGCTGGTTGGTTGCTCCTTTCCGGTCATGCTTAAAGGTATTAAGTTGGTTTTAATTTGTGATTGATTAATCACAACTTCAGAACTTAATAACTTTCTTAATTTCAAGCGGAAGTTGCTCAAACTTTCACTGACTTGTCCCTCTCATTTACACTGCTTCTGTTAAAGCAATGTAATATCAGGGTGGCTTTCCCTTTTACGGTAATACACCTTGAAATATGCAAAGTATTATTATTATTATTTGTTTGTTTACAGTCTAGATGAATGCAAATTACATGTAATACAATATGGGACAAAATGACTACTTTTAAAGTAGTTCTCCTGTCACACAGTAGACTAGGATCAGGGTGAATAGTAACAACATTGAAAAAAGGCTTCCTTTTATTAAATTTCTCTTCCCAACAATGATGCAGAACCTCTTTATTTTTGTAGTCACAGCAATACACAGATTTAACGATTCTGCAAGGATATAATTTTCAAATCCTATTCAACACCCTGCATGTTCCTATTCACCCCATCATTTCACTGTATGTGATAAACTTACCAGCTACAGAAAGTGTCTTTAGCCTGAACTCGGTGCCATAGAAGACCACGAAGCAAATGTTGTTGGGATGTCTGCGATGTTCCTCAGGCCACTTCTCAAAATCTTTAGAATTCTTGCCTGGTCTGATCTCTTTGATTTCTCTGATGTTGACTGTAATAATAAAAATGAAAGAGAAATTCAAGAAATGATAATAAAATATAATAATATGTCATCTTTACCCAGGGCAGCCTCATCGTATAAATACTATTCTCCCTGAAGGTCCTGCACCCGGCTTTAGCTGAGTCACTGTAAAAAGGTGCTCAACCAGTCAAGGAATTTCTTTTTACCGGGTAGATTTAACATAAATGATAATAATTTATGCACATGAAATAAAACCTGCACTTTAGCATTACACCCTGTAGCCCTTTCACTATCCTATGAGTTTCCATACTCACATGCTCAGTGCAAACTCTCTATTCTCTGCACAGGAAAGAATTCTAGTCTATTGCCATATTACGGACATGTACCATATATAACTACAAAGACAACTGAGAGTAGCGATGCAACAATAAGCAATAATAATATTTATAATGCTGTGCTAGGACTTGAACCTGTTACTTTGGTTTGGCACCTCCAATCAAATGTTCAAGCCACTGACTACTAATACGAGCTTGTAAAATCATTATGTTATTTAAATAGAAAATGAAGGAATTATTTCTCTTAAAATATAATTGTTAACTTTTGAGGTACATTTTGTATAGTACTAGTTATGTCAAGAAGAGGTAATGTGTATTTCTTTGTTTTTGCTTGTTATTCAAATACGTTAAAGGGCATGATTTTTGTATTTTGTTTTATTTTTGTAATGAATGTCGTATTTTAAGCCATGTTCTATTTTTACCTAATAATTATCAACTATGTTACTTAGGGACGTTGCGCTTCAAACATTTTTTGTTTATGCATTATTCCTACAATGTACTATGTATTATATATCAATGTAACCCACTGTATTATATTATCTGTAAACAGTTATTTTACATGGTGAATAAATAAAACAAACAAACAAACAAACTATTACATAATTACTTGTTTTGTACTTTTGTACTTTTGTCTTACTGTTTTGTGATTTGAACATAACTACACACTTGAGCCGGGCCATCTTAAAAACAGTTGCAACTGATTCTAATCAATTATAACTTGAAATCAATTGCAACAATGTACTACATATATAGGAGCTGGGCATCGCTAAGTTTGCAATTGACAGAAGGACTTGCAATTAATCCTGAGCCCTGTATCATAAAAACTTGACTTACAATCAATAGTAAAAATCGATACTGTAATCTTGTTGCAATTAATTGTATCTTACCATGTTTTGTATCTAAATAATAATAAATAATTAAAAATTAATAGTAACTTGAAGGAGATACGATTAATTTGAAGGAGATACGATTAATTTGAAGGAGATACAATTAATTTGAAGGAGATATGATTAACTGGGGGGATGCAATTAATAAAATAGCTTTTTACGTCACAGAGTCAGGCCAGGCCTGGCCCTGTAACATAAAAAGTTCTATCAATTGCAACTCAAGACAGGACCCTGGATTGCCTACAGGAAAAAAGACATGTTGATGTCATTACACTGGTATATTTGGCAAGTTGGCTTTTGTCAAAACCCCCTCAAAAACACCTCATCATTTTGGCAATATTCAATTTCCTTGTCAAGTTGTAATTCCATAGAGCTGTAGATACCGGTATGCAAACATTCAGTGTTAAAAAAAGACCTGTGCCTGGTAAAAAAATATGCCAATCCTTTCCTCTTCTTTTTTTTGCAATTATTTTGAAAAAAATAAGGGGAATTGAAAGCCATGAGGCATGGTACAGATGTTTTCATACAAAATCAGAATACGTGACATTTCTATTTGAATCGATAATCATTAAATCTAAACTAATCACTGACAATGGACAAGTGGGACCAAGGACATTAGATTTCTCTTTTTCTTGTTCATTTACCCTGTGTCCAATCAACCATGTACCAGAATTCATCCTTTAACTGTACAAGAATCATATACCTATCACTGATACAATAATTAATTCATTTCTCCTAGTCTAAACAGTGTGTTGGCTCAGTCAGTAGAGCGTCCGCCTCACAACTGGGAGGTCGTGGGTTTGAACCCCGGCCGCGTCATACCAAAATACGTTAAAAGACGGGAGTTGCTGCTACCTTGTTTGGCATTCAACAATAAGGGTATAGAGCAACGTCGATCTGGCGCTGCTCAGTGGCTGCCGGGCTCACGATCAATAGGTAAAAAGAATTTCCATTTTCGGTTTAATAAAATTTGGAGTGGACTAAAAGATTATTATTATTATTATTACTGTATGACGAAACGTTTAGCAAAATGCCCGTTTAAGCATTATTATGAATGAAACCCAATCGAGAAATCAGGGGACCGTTCTTGTCTGAACTTTGTATTGTACGAAAATTGTACAACTGGGCGGGGCTTATCATAAGCGTGCACTGATGATTGGCTAACTGTCATGTCAACTGACCTCTTCAAAACTACATTTGGTTCCTTTTAAACAACGTTTCATTATGATGTTGTTAGCTAGTCTGTACATTCCTTTCGTATGATGATCCTATACATGACGTTTCTTTATACAAGTTTCCTTAAGTCTGAACAAGCTACACACTGTAATAACCCATTGCCTTTAGAGTATCAAAAACCAAGTAACTTATTAACTCCATGGGAATGAGATAACTCAGTAGCCAATGGGTTAACTAAACAATTCATTTCTTCATACACGTAGCTCACATAAATAAAGCTAATAGTAAAAGAGGGCCACAGCTCTGACTTTTATAAACAAGCATTTACCACCATGAAAGGGGAAACCCCCATCATAAGTTACCAACAATATAACAAAAGGAATAGATTCACTATTAAGAACTAAGGGTTCTTAATTCTAAATAGTGAATCTATTCCTTGTTTGCTAACAATTCTTGAGTCTCAGTGAATTGTACTCCTTAGCAATGGATTCCGTTTTATCTCGGTATCTATAATTCAATGGCAACACAGAGAAAAGAATCAATGGGCATTTTTACCCAAAGGGTATTTATACTTTAGTCTATCTATTATCAACTCAATGTGGATTACTGAAGTCAACGTGTACATTGTATGATGGGGATTTCCCCTATGTAACACTATGACGTCTTCAACAATATAACAAAAGCCTCGTTTAATTAAGACCTTGGCTTGGAACTATAAAAAAAAAAACCTCAAAAAAATTGTCATGACATAAAATAAATCCCTTTATTACTAATAAAACACAAATCTCAAACTTTCATGTACAGGTACCGTACTTCCGTACAGCCCCAAATTCTGTATCCTACGAAAACACTTACAGGAAACCTCATAAGAATGAATATAGGTATGCTGAAATATGTACAATGTTCCTTACAAAAAATGTGCAAGAGATATATATTTCTCACAATAATAAAGATAGCGATTGACAAATCTTCATTCATGAATGCGTAACATTTACTCCAGAAAAGCAACAGCTTATTTACATGTATGTAATTTTTGACCGCCAATTGTAGTACAAAAGATAACAGCAGGTGAAAGAAATTCTTATTAACCAGACACAGTGAGAAGAAAGTATCCATAAACGACTTCGCATAGTTCGTCAGTTACCAAGAAAATGGTGATGCCCATGTCGTGCTGAGAAACTGTTCATTATGCTAAGAATATCTTGCTTCATACACTTTGGTGGGGAATCTTGTAGATTGATGGGCAAGAATACTATAGATTTCTCAGAATAACTTAACTTATTTGTGGGGTGAGGCTTCCTTTAATTTTCTGTTTGATCTTTTCTTTTCTATTCTGGGATGGTCTCATACTTTAATCCATCTCGTTTGATCTACATCATTCATCAAAGCTCCCTTTCCCTCAATATTTACCGTAAATGTTTGTGTATAAGGTGCACTTTTTTGCCGCCGAAAAAAATTGAAAGTCGGGGGTGCGCCTTATACACAGGTACAGAAATTTTGTTTTATTTTTTTTTAAATTAATTTTAATTTTGATTTATGGCGTTATTCCTGGCAATGTCTCCCAGCTCAGTAATCAGTGTGTTGACTCACCACTCGAAAACTACAACAACACTAAAATTTGTCTGTCATCTTGGTTTGAAAGTAATCTTTCTAATAGATCTCAATATGAAGTTTATAATAATAATTCCTCAATTTTTTTATATAACAAATGGTGTACCACAAGGTTCTATCCTAGGACCTAGGTACTCTTATTGTTTTTAATTTACATTAATGATCTTACACATTCTTCTAAAAACGACATTGTTACTATTATTTGTGACAAGTTTACAAGCACAAATCAGCGCTTTTAACTGCACCTCGATGTTAAATGAAGGTCCTTCCCCGCGTGGGTTTTCGGCAACAAAAAAACAACAACAACAAAAGAAAAATAGGAGTGCGCCTTATTTTACGGTAAACATTATATTGCACTTATTATTGGCACAATGGAACCAATGGCCCGTATTCACAAAGGAGGTTTAAATTTAACCCATAGTTTAAATCTTCATTTACAATTACATAACCCATGGTTTATTCAAAATTAGCGCAAAATAAGCGTGACACAGTCAGAGGTCCAATATCAGACGCATGCAAGGCAAGGTACGCTTAATTTGCCCTAATTTTAAACCATGGGTTAAGTAAATGAGGGTTTAAACCATTTGAACCTCCTTTGTGAATTTGGGCCTACAAGACTTAAATCATCTGTTCAGAGACAGAAAGGTGTTTACTCTGTGTTAAAGCATATGAGTTAGAGCCCTTTTGGCTCCAAACAGACAAATTAGTTTGTTTGACATGCACACACAAAATAGAAGTGTCTCAAAATAACTGAGTTATCTACAGAACAATGAATTTTGAACTTTGGATCATGAAAAGCTCACAACATCATATCATGCTAACACAAAAATTGTTCATGATCATGCGCTTTTTCTTGAACTACTTGTGGTACTAAAAATATGCTAGATATTTACATTTAGCTTAAATTGCCATTCCAAGTCAGTCTACACGAGGTCACAAACAATCATCATACATTCCAAGAAAAAAAAGACAGACAGTCCTTTCCTGATGATTCATTGCTAAACAAAATTATTGGGGGTACATTGCCCATCATATTATTTCTTTGAAATATCGATCTGAATACAGGGTATGACATTTCTTATTTCATGAAATTAATTTGAAATGTACACTTCCTAACATAACCCCCAGAAAATATTCAAAATTCCTAAAATACTGGGCATTTGAATATAGAAACATAACCAAAATACTCAAATATTGACAAATATTGCACCTTATAACTATTTACATATCATCATTTTTATAGACATTATATAGTATGTATACACAGCAAAGGCCTGTATTACTACTGTTTGAACTTTGAAACTATGTATAGTGGCTGTAGCATTTACACAGCAAGCAGAAATCATTGATTTTTCTCACATTCCGTTGTTTTGAGGAAGTTGCTAGGCAATTACCGGTAAACATGACAAAAAACCAAATCGAAAAAACCCACCTCTGAGTGTGTTTTTTTATCGCCGGCAGAAATTTCACAGATTTTTTAAGTAAAATGACCGCTCTAATTGGTGAATGATTACGGTTCCTGGTCATGTGACTCTTCTTGCTTCTGTGCAATCGCATGCAGAGCAGCGACAAGTTGCACATGTGCATTACTTACCGCAAAAACACCAACATGTTTACCGTAATGGGTTTTTCCAGTCTAGTGCAAATCGCAGTAAAAACCCCCAAAACAGTATTATTTTTTTGATGGTTTTTGGGCTGTGTAAAAGGGCCTAGTACATGTGTATGTAAATATGTCTAGGACAAGGGGTAGCTGCAAAATCAGATAGGTCTACATCATCCAGGATAGGGGGGGGGGGTAGATAAATATCACGAATGAATTATCTTTATAACAAGCTTTCCAGGTGAATTTTCTTGGAAATGTTCTGAAATGTGATACACATGTATCTCCTTCACCTCATACAGTATTCAGTAAATGAACACTTACGTTGTAGGTCTACCTTGATATACTGTACGCCCTATTTCTTCATATCGGTTACTGAGCCGGATATCTTTGTTTCTCTCTTTTTCCACTGCTTTTTTTATATCAAAGTACCGTTGCAACAGCTCTTTTATCAGGAACATGCTGTCTATTGAGAGTAGGAAAGGAGTTAAATTCAGGAATATATGAGTTAAAAGGCAAGTCTGGCCTTGGCATTAGCAATTCAAATTCAATAAATACCCTAGATTATATTGTTCACGTAATTCTTTTCGTTTTGGGCGGACACACCTGTATAAACGTTTTCTTTACATTACAATACATATGTAAGTTAAAGTAATCATGATTTTGCACATATTCCAGGAGGATTCAAGCAATGTTTTAAATCATTCTCAGAGCAGGAAAGTGATATTTTGCTAAATTTATGTGCAAAACGGATAGAGATAAGTGAGGGGATGACATCATCAACTCACTGATTTGCACCATTTCAATGTTTCACTGTTTCATACAATTTTGGGAAACTTTGAAATTCCATAACTTCCTTATTTTTCATTCAACTTAAATGAAACTGTCACTTTTTTGTTTGTTTAATTTGTCCCTATTTTTTCAATCCATCTTACCCTTTAGTGCCCTTCCAGCTCTCAACAAATGGTTGAAATGTAGTTCCTTATTCTAGTGGGATGTTCTGTCCTTCCCTGAGAATTTACCATTTTTATCTAAATGCCTTGCTAAATAATGTATGCACATACAATGTTGAATATGTCTTGTCTTTCAAAAGGAACCTCATCCAAAAATCACATTGTGCTGTACTTCTCA
The DNA here is from genome assembly GCF_000002235.5 of Strongylocentrotus purpuratus. Lineage (NCBI taxonomy): Eukaryota > Metazoa > Echinodermata > Echinoidea > Camarodonta > Strongylocentrotidae > Strongylocentrotus > Strongylocentrotus purpuratus. Next base: position 23,534,067 of record NW_022145614.1, read on the forward strand.
CTTCCTCAAACCAACATAGAAACAAATACACGGGAACATAACAAATCAACAGGATCTTTCTAACGACCTCGATTAAGATAGTATCTAGGGGACTTATACAGATAGTATACTGATAGTATCTTACAACAAACTGTTTTAATGTCCATGGCGACTAAAGACAAACAGGGATGGCCAAAAATATTTTGAGTTGTCAAATTTATCTGATCAAGGTTTCAGCCATTGATACATGTACACAATCCTTGCTTGGATGTACATGTATGGCTTCATAAAACATGCTCTGAAGTAAAAAAATAAAAAAAAATAAAAAAAAAAAAAAAAATCCTCATTCACAATATCAACTGTCAAACAGACTTCACATTTGATATTCCAAACATTCCACTAAAAAGTAATCACACTAAACAATATGACGAATATGTTAGGTCATGCAGAAAAATATGTATAAAAGCCATCATATTCCTTTGCACATCCATTACCTAGGTTAGCCCAATTTTTACATAAAACTTGCCACATTTCAAGTTAAATTATTTCCCTCTCAGCATGGACATACACTTTTTTCCCCTGTTCTCTTTTTTTGTGTCTCTCAGTGAGGATGACTTTGGTAGTATAATCAGGAAGCTGTAATGAATGGAGATACCGTCTCGAAAGAATTTACCGAGGGAAAATTATTCAAGATTAACCTGGCTTAACAAAAAGAAATGTAACCCTCTCCAGCCATCATTTCCATCAACAGCTGTCCATATCAATGCACAGTCCCTCTCTGGCATTCCAAATAGTACGAAATGTTACGCAACGCCATCTGCTTCCCTAAGTTCTCTATTCACTCTTTTGCAAAAATATGCAAGCATCGGGCTTTGAAGCCATGCGTGGCACCGACAAATTAAGTCATGTTCAGGGAAGATGTATTTAGCTATAACATATAAAATGCAGAATTCACAACATATGACCAATGCAACTTTCTATTAGTCATCAAATGAGTTTTCCGTTCTCGGATAGCTCTACTGAAGACATGGCCATTTTAACCAGCGAAATCGACCAAGGAAATCATGAGTTAGAACGAATGAAAGATTTTCATCATCATGCTTTTCTCATCTAATTATTGACATTTTCCGAAAATTTCCGAAATTTGTACATAGCTAGGAAGGTAGTCCAAAGGTTTATCTTCCTAAAGAACTAAATGAAATTGTGTTATATGTTTGCGCATTTATTGATTTAGGGCTAGAAGTTGTCAAGTTAGCACCACTATTCACCCAAAGTACGGGCCGGCAAAGCAAAAGCCGCCGTGCTCGCTGGGCTGGGCTGTGTGTGGAAAGGGAGGACTTAGTGCTACTAGGGAGCTGTACGGTTTCGGAGGGGGGTTAAGGGGATTACGGTAGGGGAAACAAAAGACGCGCGGTGCCACGGATGACTTCAAAGGGGCCTCTTGGACGGGATCTCCATTCATTACAGCTTCCTGGTATAATATTGTCCGATACCATGGATGAACCCAAGATGAGCTTGACCTACATGTTGAATATACTGACAGTAAGCAAGGATATTTTACATCTACATCAAGACACAGTGAAGGTAAAGACCATTTTTGGAAACGCCCCCCTCTCAAAAAATGAAATGGAAGCTCTTATTACCAATCATGTGAAAGAATATGTTCCAACTAATACGTAATGATACAAATTTTGCTGAGAAACTGCCTACTAATTGATATATTTGGTAAAATATTATATCTATTTGGACGTGTCACGCACGAGTCGCATAGTCCCATATACATCTTTCTGTTTACAGTGCTTGTAACTTTACCAAGACTGTGCCAAATTTCTTATCATTTTGATTAGGCCTGAGTCATCACGGGTTTTGCCGAACCCGGGTTTGACTTGAAAATTTCGGGCGGGGACCGGGTACCCGAAATTTTCACCACTGCACTGACACTAAAAATCGTGTGCATGCAGCGGCGGGAGTTAGACTAAGTTGCTGTTCTAATAATGCGACGGAAAAGACAGTCACTGCTTTCAAAACAATAAAATAATCAATGGAATTAAATTAAGATGCTTTAAAAAATAAATGGATATCGTTTCAGTTGACGGTAGGTGTTTTTATCGCTCTAAAATTGAGGCTGCAAGAAAGGAATCACGCTTCGTGGTACCGATCGGGTGCGTTCAGAAACGGAAGCGGAAATAGCTCTATGACCCACTGAAGACAGAGCAAGAAAAAGCCACACACAAGACTAAAATGTTGATCAGACTATTGCAATTAAATCGTAATACTAAAGGCATTAATTTAATTGTCAAAATATATCCACAACATAATGGTTTACCCTTGATAGTTTGATGAAGGAAAATAAATTAAAGCTCTTGAAATAACATCGAAGTGCCTTTCGTTCGTTCTAAAAATGCGTGTATAACGGCAAGCAGAAGTTACGAGTCAAGCTTGATATGCACGTTTACATCCCTACACCGTCATCCGACCTGATCGGAACAATAAGCATTAAACCAATTAAAAAACATCACGTAAGACTTTAAGGGACTCCAATTCAACAAAATTACCGTAAAATAATTATTTGCTTTGACAAATAATACTATAGATATTCATAATATCTTACAGAAATAATGATATTTCATGAGCTACGTACTCGATATCGAGTTCAGCTAGCCATCATTTTGAAATGAGACGTAGTTGTCATGCAGTAGACTGTAGAGGGCAGTATGCAGAAGAGAGAGGAAAAAGCGCGGGCCTGAGATCACGTGATATTCACGTGACTATTACGTGATTTTTTTTTCCCTCTCTAGCTGCGAGCTGCCGCATTCTGCGCTGCATGCATGACAACTACGTCTCATTTCAAAATGATGGCTAGCTGAACTCGATATCGAGTACGTAGCTCATGAAATATCATTATTTCTGTAAGATATTATGAATATCTATAGTATTATTTGTCAAAGCAAATAATTATTTTACGGTAATTTTGTTGAATTGGAGTCCCTTAAAGTCTTACGTGATGTTTTTATTGGTTTAATGCTTATTGTTCCGATCAGGTCGGATGACGGTGTAGGGATGTAAACGTGCATATCAAGCTTGACTCGTAACTTCTGCTTGCCGTTATACACGCATTTTTTAGAACGAACGAAAGGCACTTCGATGTTATTTCAAGAGCTTTAATTTATTTTCCTTCATCAAACTATCAAGGATAAACCATTATGTTGTGGATATATTTTGACAATTAAATTAATGCCTTTAGTATTACGATTTAATTGCAATAGTCTGATCAATATTTTAGTCTTGTGTGTGGCATGTTCTTGCTCTGTCTTCAGTGGGTCATAGATCTATTTCCACTTTCGTTTCTGAACGCACTCGATCGGTACCACGAAGCGTGATTCCTTTCTTGCAGCCTCAATTTTAGAGCGATAAAAACACCTACCGTCAACTGAAACAATATCCATTTATTTCTAAAGCATATTTATTTGATTATATTGAAATATAAGTTTGTGAATTCCATATTTTTAGTTCTATATTTCAAAATATCAGTGTGAAATTTAATTTTGAAAAACCCGAAAACCAAAAACCGGGTTTCAGCTCGACGGTCGGGGCCCGGGCGGGGACCCGTTTCGACTCAGGCCTAATTTTGATGATTCCAGAACCTTGCAGTACACAGCAATACTTATATGCTAGATGATCAACCTTTTCTGATAGATTCCACAATGTTTCTTTCACAATGCAATCCCATGACCATAACTGGTTTATCTTTAAACTCATTTCTATTTTAGAGTATTGTAAAATAAAAATTGTTTTCCTTGACATGAGGCTACAGAACCCACCCATCAGCGAAATGACACCTTTACCCAATTAATGCATAAGGACACCTACACCAGAGAAGAAATTAACATCTTTGTGTAATCTACACGTCCTTCTGTGTCATGCCCACTCCAAAGCTACGGGCTCCAGCCAGGTCAAGTTGCATCATATAACTGTTTCTTAGCATCAAAGATACACAATCTAGACTAATTGGTAACTTAATCATGATGAAGTAAACATGCTATACTGATAGATCTAGATCAAGGAAATCTCTTTCCTCCAAATGCTATGTTCTGATATCACTTGTAAGTACTCAACAAAGCCAATGAATTACCCCCCCCCCCCCCCCCCAAAAAAAAAAAAAAAAAAAAAAAAAAACTATTATTTTTTTTTTTTTTAAAGAATAAATCAAAATGAAATAAGCAATAAAAAGATTGTTTACAATGATATTAACATACAGTATATTAGAAGATTACAAAGAAAAAGTTTTAGGCATCCTCTTGATGTAAATTTATCCAGAGATATAAAAAATAATCAAAAATATTGGATGGAAAAATCATAAATATGGGGGAGGAAAAAAGCAATATTCATTGACACTCAAAGGGCACGTACTGTAAAACCATACAAGAAATATCTAAACCTAAATTATACAGTGTATGGAGTCACAGATCACCTTTCCCGTATTGTTCTGTTCTGTTTTGTTTATGTTTTTATAATCAACCTATCTGTACCTGAAAGAATTGCTATGCGCGAGGAAATTCTAGTTTTGGAAACAACCTAAGCAGGATAAAGACTAATGAAAACAGTATTCTTATTCTTTTTCTGTCAGCTTGGAAGAATATCATGTCGGCAGTTCATGTGCTTTTCAGCAAGATTAAGTCCATTTCTTTTAATTTTTAATTTTTGATCATTCTAAAACCCCAAAGTAAACTTCAATTCAGCCTTCTCCCAATGATCCAAGCAATTCCTCTTACAATATTAATTGCATGACCAGTCCTCAACTTTTATTTATTTTGTCCAGGATATTTGCAGGTGTATGAAAATGACTTCACCCATAACATGGACACCTCTGAACATGGACACCTCTGTCTGACCAGCATATGAACTCTTACTAATCTATAGCCCTCACACAAGGACCAATTCAAACCTGTCCACTTCCTTAGTTTCCTCTTTGGCCATGATTTACAATGCAACGAATGAGCTAGAGAGGCTAGTCGGTGTGGATTACACACGCCTTTTAACACTTTCCTGGTTACATAGGTATTGTTGCCTCAGTTTGCCATGCAGTGCAGTGCAGTGCTGTCATGCATCGATAAATGCAAAAAGTCGTATTGACAATGCAATCAATTAAAATCGTAATATGAGCACACTTTTAGTTTCTATACCGGTCATACATATGGAGCTACAAGTACTACTGTAGTATTGTAAGCCAACATTGAATTTGAGGTCTTTATTATAAAAAATACAGTAAGGGTGTTTAGCATAAGTTTATTCATTGTCATGCACTAACTTTTCGAAAGAAACATTCTTGTAATGTCTGGAAGTGGAAGCAATTGGAAAAGTTGATTAAATGAATCATTGTAGAACGTGAGGTTATGGAATTACCAAAATAGGAAGAAAGTCACTCAGTCTTGATGAAAGTCACATGCACTACACAGAGAAATGACTATATGGGACTACACACACACATGAGGCATTCAAGTATATGGTCCATCTTGTTAGCTGTTTCTTGCCACATTTCAAATATGAGGGAATTTGGTGGACAATCTTTTTTTTATGGAGCATTTCTTTTGAAATGATCTTCCAGACACAGACATGATATGAGAAAGCTCACAAATTATTTTTAAAGATCAATACATCTGAACTTTGGTCATTTATAGCCCGAGACTACCTCCACAAACATATCTATTCAAGGAAATCTTCTTCCTGTCATACACATTAAATCCAACAGAGACAAACTGTCAATAAACCAAACTTGGAATTGCATCTTCAGAGGAAAGAGCACGTCCAGGATGCAGTGTAAATATCATGGGACATCATGCCCATGTGTACATCTGCCCACTTAAAGAACAACCTTCCCTTTCAATTGTGATCATTCTATTCATTGCCAATTTGATGGGAGGATAGATAGGGATTTGTACAATGCCAGTACGGTATGTAATGCGGACGAACAATGATTTCTACACCAAGATGAATAAAGTCTTTTTTTATCATTTTTAAAGGATTAAATAATGATATTGCCTCCTTAAACTGCAATGCTGGCATCTTGCATTTTTTAATAATTAAAAAAAAATGAATAGATAAATAAATATGAATAATAAATAAATAAATAAATAAAACTGAACAAAAAATAAACAGATATTAATTGGGGCCAGTCACCACGAAATGGGGCCAGTCACCACGAAATGAGTCCAGTGTCGCATTAGGCTCAATCGTAGTAATAGCGATGTATAGTGTGTATGTACTGAAAATTGACCCACCTACCACATTTAAGATTTTTCCAAAAATCGACTTATTAATGTCTTGTAGTTTATGTCCCCAGAGCTTAGATCACGAAAATTTCTCCTAACATTTTTTGGCAAATAATATAGGCTATGTTACGCATCATTAACTTTACACCTAATTATCTCAAAACTGGGTAATCCCATTGTTTATAAAGTCCAATTAGGTTTTTGTTCATATTTCTGGATATAATTTATCAATTTTAATGTGTGACCCCTTAATTTAAAGCTTACTTAATGTAGATTCATATAATACTTAAAAACAGGAATAAAAATGTTGACTAACTGGACTCATTTCGTGGTGACAGGCCCCAATTAGTGAAAGATCCATTGATCTACATGTACACCTTGTATTTTTTGTTAAGTTGCCTATCTTTAGAGAATAATAACAATCGTAATGTTTCTAAAAATATGTTTTCCAATTTCAATGCCCAATTAAATTGCACCAGTAGTAGTACTACTAGTACATCAACTTTTTGTTTTTACTCCAGGACCTCCTGTAGACATTACCACTGCTCTACCAGTACCACTAAGCCACAATACATGTACATGTACCTCTCGTTATTACTTCATTACATGGGGGTGGGGGAGGGGCAATCCCTTACAGTTTAATTCATCAACAACAGGATTTTGCAATGAAATTATAGTTATTATTCTCACAAACATAACAGGGTCTATTGACATTGACTCTATTGATTGTTAGGTATTTCATATGGACCACTGTATAGGAAGAGCAAGTAGTGAGTGTGAAACCACAATCAAAACAAACAAAAGCCTGTGTTTCATACTCTGTTAAATGGTCATGTGATTGCATTGTGAAAGAAACATTGTGGAATCGATCAGAAAAGGTTGATCTTCTAGCATAATTGGTGTGTACTGCAAGGTTATGGAATCATAAAAATGATAAGAAATTTGGCCCAGTCTTGGTAGAGTTACAAGCAAAAAATGTATATGGTACTACACGAACATGTGGGCGATGTGGCATAAGAATCCGTTCCAATTTTTATGTTACATGCCATATTTAGAATATTAAGGCATTTGAAGAGCCATGCTTTTCAGGGAACATTTTGTATCTGATGTTCTTCCACACTTGCATAATAAATTGATGACGCTCACAAATTATTTTTCACCTCTTCCCAGAACTCAACCTCCTCTTTAATCGCATATATGGTATTTGTACAGTTTCAATCAATAAAATATTCAAGATGAAGATCGCTTTTGTTATGTTGTCTAGTAGCTGGGAAACTTTGTTGCAGCTGGGTATCATTTTAATTGGGGAGTGAGTGGGGGGGGGGGGGATCCTAAAGTAGTATGTTGTGGTCTCATAAAAGTACCTTCAAATTTTTATCAAACTTAAAGGCCCGAATTCACAAAGCAAGGTTTGAGCTCAAACCTCCTTTTGTTTCGCCAAACCTCCCTTTGTTATTTACAAACCAGGTTTGTAAATAACAAAAGGAGGTTTGGCGAAACAAAAGGAGGTTTGAGGTCAAACCTTGGTCTGAGCTCAAACCTTGCTTTGTGAATTCGGGCCTAAATCTTTCGTTGGCCAACTGTTCTTGTGTATTACAAATGTGTATAAAATGATTCTTTGTATGTATTGTATTGCGCTTGAAACTCAGTTGTTGACTTAACTCTTTGTAAAAATCACTTTTCAGTTATACTTAAATTTAAAAATGAGCTCACTCTTAAAAACAAACAATAGAATATAACATTATCATTACAAAAATTCAGGGAAAACAATACACAGGGGCTCGGGCAAATTAGCCCCCGAAATGCCAAAAAGAGCCCCTGAAAGTCATAAAAGAGCCCCAAAAAATTGCATAGAGTTCAATTATTTTCATGCAAGCAAGCTTGAAATGTAGCCCCCGAAATGTTTAAAGTATTTTTCTATGTGTACAATGTTCATTATGATCCAATGCTGTATGAGTATTAATATGCCATGCATTATGAATATAAATGAAGTGCATACATGACATTGACAATCTGTACCTGAAACCGTGATCATAGAGTTAGTGTGGGAGGGCTAATATGCCCACCCACCCACTTCTAGTTTCTTCAAAACTCAAAAGAGAGAGGGAGATTCTAGGAAAACCTACATGAATCTCACTACGTTATTACTATAGAACCACTTTTAAGGTTAGAAAGCAGATTTTATGAGTACCTGCACAATTATACCATTGCTATAATGATGAACTACAAAAATTACATGTAGCTCTGATTTGGATTTCAAATACATGTACTGTACTGTACTAATAGTGAGAGGAGAGGCAAATCAAAATCGGAAACAAATTTGGTTAGGGGTAGGGGGGGGGGCAGTCTGTCATAACTGTGTATGCATGTATACCATGTACATGCAGGCTTACACATTTGTTTACAGTCAAGTCTAGACTCTGGACTATACAGTTAAGTTACATATATACAGGTACTTGTTACAAAAGCTTAAAAATAAGGAACTCTGTTCAAAGCTCTCTGATCAAAGCATCAAACCAAGACAAACATGTCTATTTTATAGTCGATATCTCGAATCCATGTTTGTTCATGTATGCACATATATACATGTACATACATGTAGAGTGTACAAAGTTTAACTTATCCATGCTCAATGGTTACATTGTAGTTTACCATAAATTTTCTGAATAATCTGTTCAACCTCACAATAAACTTTAAAGCTGCGCCTATTCTGAAACTAGATCTTTTGTACATGATAATTCTATCACAAAGCTTCCAAGGTGAGGAGAACTATCCACTTCATACATGTACAGTACTGTAGATGCCCTCATTCAACCGTTCACTTGCCAGGGCTACTAGACAACATAGGCCATTATCGTAATGTTATCAAATTGAATGCAATTGGATACATTCTGTGTTGTTTGGTAGGACAAGCCATAATGATTGTCCTACACTGTACCTATTAAACAACAATTAATGTCTACATGCAATTTGCATTCTGAGTTGTTTTCTGACTATCGAAAGAAATACAATTATTTGTAACTTTAACAGGTGAATGAAATAATTTGTAATATACACTGTAGCACTTCACAAAGACTTACACTGTATGCATTAAATTTGATTAAATTATGAAAATGGTCTATCTTCAACAGACAATTGAACTAAGTTAAAAGGTTAAAAACATTTTCCATGCACACCAGAAGAAACATGTCATATGTACATGTACTGTACATGCAAAGAATGGGGCAGGTTTAAACAACTGCTTGGGCAAGTACAAATACTTCACCCAATCTGATTATTCTACAACTTATATACTTGGCAGCAATTACAATACTTTCTCAAAATTCCAAACTTAAATATTGTACCTAACACGATACTCGGACATAAACTTTATCCAAACCAAAAATTCCCAAACCCAATCCCAACCAAAGCTCTAAATTCATATTTTGACAAAATAAAGGCTGCAATAAGTTGGATCATCATTTCGGGCTTTTTGGCAGATCATATTTTTGCAGCACCCTATAGTGTCTCAATACATGCATCACAGGGAGGTAGGGATTCCACCAAGATGGCCTCGAGACATAGACCATGACTCTCTACACTAGTCTGTCTCCCGATAATTGCGTGTAATTATGTATGACACTCACTGATTAGGTTTAACCAGAATCAAAGTGATTGCCACAAGTTACGGCCGAGTAGGACGCCAACGAAGAATGACAAACCCAGCGGAGAAAGTGTGCATCGGGCTTCAGGTCTGATGCACCCTGACGCATTTCATTAAAGATAAAGTTGAGTTCTGGTCATGCAATTGCATTGTACAAGAAAAGGTGTGGAATGGATCAGAAAAACTTGATCATGTAGCATGTACATGTAAGTATTGGTGTGTACTGCAAGGTTCTGGAGTCATCAAAATCATAATAAATTTGGCCCAATCTTGGTAATAAGCACTGTACACAGAAAGATGTATATATGGGACTACACAAATAGTGTCGGGCCTACTTACCTCGATTTCCTTATCTTTCTTTGCTCATTACTCAGCCAGTATACATTTTCTACCAAAATTGTTTGGCAAATAACATTTATTTCTAATCTTGAGCATTCAGTGTAAGTTTCGTTTGATTCTGTGAGAATTCATTTTCTTTTTTTACCAGAACTCAAGTTTATCTTCAATGGGCTAAACATGCAGGGGCACCCACGACGTTGCATTAGCATTACTGATGGAGAGATGGAACATTATACATTTCTAAGGAAAATTTGTTGTTTGCATTTCCATGATGTGTAGACAGGTCTGGTTCTACTCGTTGTACTTTCACTTTGCACTTCAAGTTTCAGTTGCCTTTTTTTTCAAAACCTTTGCTTAATAGTATACACATTTCTCTTTTTACCAGCGCTACATGGGCATCATATTCATATAACATTACATAAACTTTGGGTCTATAATATATTGTCGGCTACTGATTGTTATGCAAAACTCAATTTGAGTAAACATTGTAACAGTTGATAGGGGTTTCACTTTTGGTATGTCACAAAAATTGGCCCCAAACCCGTGGAATGACCCAATTAGAAAGGCTTATATTACTGTGGTTATTTCAATATCCACATTTAGCCATGGTTGAAAACTGTGGTTAGTGGTTAACCAACAGCAATGACAAAATTCTGGATCATGTCAAAATCGAAAGTCACAATATACCTTGGCCCTTCTATAGGTGACAATCAGACAAGTATAATATCACATTTAATACCAGTATGTGTAAAATGATCAGCCATCAACATCCAAACTCTGGCTACAAAAGGTATCGTCCTTCTATTTGAGAATGTCAACCGATCTCAGTATTTTGTAGCATTAAAATTTTTGCATCCTATTGGTTCATTACAACTATAAACTAACGTAGCGAAGTCAACCACTGTCCAGTAATGTAATTTGTAAAGAAAATTTGAATACGGTACTCAAATCTGGAGGCAAATGGCAAATAGGCTGTCAGATTCCAAACTCTACTTTTATTTATTTTCAAATTTAAAAAAATTAAAAATTAAATTTATAAAATTCTAAAAATAAAATGGAAAAGAAGAGTGATTTGGTGGAAAACAACACTTTAATGAAAATAACTCAACTATAACAAGATTTCCTTTTCTTAAGCAAGGGGATCTCAAGATAAAAACATATAGAGCTACATGTGTACACATACAGTGTACATGTACACATGTATATAAATAATTTTTACCTCATCTCCCCTCCCCCAACTATTTCCCCAACATGCAACATTTTGAAATACCTCTAGTAGTAAGCTTTGAACCCTGAATTATTGAGTGGGTGTGAATGGGGGAAACTGAGTCATACCGATACGCAATCTAATGAAACTAATTAGCAATGTGCTTTGAAGCCTACTGCACTATACAAGTGTGTTTCATTCACCGAAGGCTTTAATCATTTATATGTGGCTTCATTCAGGTATACTAAACTAATGAGTAATAATCACATGTACATTGTCATCACAAAATGAAGTCCTAGTTCTCTTGTTAACTTTCTTTGACTTTTCTAAACTTTACTCATATTAAAGATAAACTTGAGTTCTGGTAAAAAAAAGAAAATGAATTCTCACAGAATCTAACGAAACTTACACTGAATGTTCAAGATTACAAATAAATGTCACGTGCCAAACAATTTTGGAAGAAAATGTATACTGGCCGAGTAATGAGCATAGAAAGATAAGGAAATCAGGGTAGTACTAGCCCCGACACCATGTGTGTTGTCCCATATACATATTTCTGTGTAAGTGATTGTTACTTTACCAAGACTCTGCCAAATTTATGATGATTTTGATGACTCCAGAACCTTGCATTACACATCATTACTTACATGCTATATGATCAACTTTTCTGATCCATTCCACACCTTTTCTTTCACAATGCAATCACATTACCAGTACTCAAGTTTATCTTTAAAGTCCGTTTCATCTGCCCTGGATTTATGACAAATTTTAAAATTTTGGTTCATTTGGGATTTTGGTTGAGTTAAATTAAGAAAAAAGCATTGGAATAACATCTAGGGTTACATACAAATGTATAGAATAGATCTGGGATTGGAATGTGGCAAGAAAAAAGAGATATCCAAATAACCTTGTGTATTGTCCTGGATAGCCCTAGTATAAGAAGAAATCGTAATTCAAACCAATGCTTTCATAGCAGGTTAGCACTCTAAATGGTTGATTGAAACCAAAGAAAATAATTCATTCTAAATAAATGTAATCACACTCCCTCCAAGGTGAATTGTCTTAATACATTCTCATGATCCAATTTTAGATGCCTGATGTTCAGTATTGAGGATAAAGGTGTGACACAACCTAATATATATGGACAAGATATTCCCGGTAATTTTAATGTGTTTCTAATAATTTTGACAAAAACGTTTATCTTTATTCATGTAATCATTTTTCATACAATTCCTGTAATAATTTTTTTTCTCTAAACCCAATCCATCAAAGAAGAACAAAAAAGAGGTGTTCCATACATTAACAGGTAAAATTTCCCCAAATTTTCTAGACATTTCATAGAGGGAGGCAATACAGGTGACCACCTACGACAAGTGGCCCTGGCACAGAGATGGCCAAAGCTGCAGTTCTGACTGTTCATGCACTAAACTTCCAAACAAATACTGAATAAGATTCCAATGACTTACTTGCTCCCTCAGTTCGTCCTCCTTGCCTCCTCCATACGACCTGTCTAGTCTCCATGTTGACCTCGAAGGACTTGCGCTCTGGTCGCTTGCGGCCGTAGAAGCGGGTCAGGAGCGTGCCCAGGGCCATGTTATGCTGCATGCTGTGGATGTCCTGTTCGCTCAGCTCCATGGTGCCGTTCTGTACCACTGCCATCTTCAAGCAGTCAACACCAACGACCCCTCAAAGGTCCTCAGTAGTGCACACCAGAGCTACCACAATGTTGGCTGATCTTCCTTCCAGATCGGCACAAAATATCTAAAAATAACAAGTGACGATTGTTGTTAAATGGCTCGCTAAAATGAAGAAATGTTTTATTTTTATACATGTAACATGTACATACAGATCAATTCACAGGACCTGCTGAGATGAGAAGAAAGTTTGATTGTTTTTCTTTTTCCGTTGGGGGGGGGGGTCAATTTAAAATAAATCTATAAAGAACAAAAGGAGCAGTTGGAAATGGAAAGACATTAAAGGGAAAGGATGTTTAACAGCTTGTCCAAATGACAGACCTGGATCCTATCTGATCTGTATTCTGTACAGGAATAACAACTCCTTTTGCAGTCAATATATCTGGAGTTAGACCATTTAGAGCTATGTAAAATATCATTAATGTTTTTAATGTGATTCTCTGGTGAACTGGCAACCAGTGTACCGTAGGTCCTTTAGAAGTGGGGTTATTCAAGAGAATTTTGAGAGGCTGCAAATTTCTCTTTACTACCTTCTCCCTTGGGGCATTACTCAAAATGTAATGGATAGCATATTATCATAGGTCCTTTAATTCCAAAGGGAATAGACCCTCCCAACTCCCAAGTCATTATTTTTTTTTCAAAAATTGAACTTTTAGTCATTTTGTGTGTTGGAAAAAAAATTGGATAGAACTTGTCCACCACTTTTCAGAGACATATTATTACTGGTTCAGCCAATTTATACATCATGTATAATACATGTATACATACATGATAGTGATTACAACTTTTCACCAGACTGCTTCTCTGATTTTTTTGCTTTCCTCTAAAGTAGTCTGCTATCAAGGTTGGATTTCCCTTTAATCTGTGCTTTAAATATCAGTATAATGAAAATTAATTTGAAGTAGGTCTATACAGCAACGAGCAGCAATAAATGATAGATTTATAAAATTACTATAAAATAAAACCTACAATATGTCATGAGACCTCTGCTCACTTTAATTCAGAAATACTGAATTAAAGTTTGTATCAGCATATAGTCTATAGATCTATATACGAAATAAAATATTTCTCATAAATAATTTTATGGTGTCCACTCATGTAATTTGTAGCTTCTCTACAGATTTAACTAAAACCAAATAAATGCAAAAATAAAAAATAAGAAAAAATAAAAAATATATCACATAAATTAGAATATAGAATCTAGACTCTTCATGGATTGGGGATCAAACCTGAAAACTAAAAAAAGAGAAATGGTTTAGGAGGTATTATCTAAAAATACAATAGACTTGAAGTTCAACAGACAGAAATGATGATAAATTACCATTCTTCATGATAATTGATATAGATCTATGGAAAGCTAAAGATAATATAAATACACAGATGTGGAACTGTGGATCTCATGCCCACATTCATAAAGTTGAGCTCAATACATCACATTCACAACTGTCCATACAAAATCCAGTCACACACGTACACAAATGTGAAGTCATTAGAACAACACCATCTAATTTTGCTGCTAACAAAATGGTAGACTAAGTTTCAGTGAGTGCAACAAGAAATGTAGAACTGTAGTCTTAGACTCTATAAACAAAAACTATAATAAAAACATACTAAAGTAAAAGTTGATAAAGTCTGACTCTGAACTTCCCGAACACAGATGACACAAATTATGTGTTAATCCTTTATCCTTTATCCATGCTTAAATCATTCACAGAATCAGAAACTGCCCCTGCCCTGTCCTCACCCAGTTTAGTAGCTTGCCGCCACCCCGTACCATCCCCTTTCAAGTGACTCGAGTAGCTAGGTAGCTCTGCGGCCAATGCCCTTCTTCAAATAAGCATGCATGCGCTACGCTAGATCTGCTGCATGAGAAACATTAAAAAATGTCACACCTCAACTCTCAAGCCAACTACCGCTACCGAGTAATCTACTGCCTTCTGGCATCGGTTCATTGTCTTCTGGAATTTACCCCCAAAACCACAGTTTAAATAAAATATGGCACAAATGACATGAAATAATACCTTTATATGCTGCTTACGGTTGACCTACAACAAATCGGGATAAACTACTTTGTGACTATTTCCTAAAATGATGTGAGACAACATCCAAAGACACCGATACACCTTCCAGTCCTATTCATTCATTCTTGTGTTAGTGTGTTATCATATCATTTGATAGCTGTACTACTTCCGTCTTTATTGTCAGACGCGTCCATTTGACTGTAGGTGAATAATCTGTGATCATGTTAATATTTTAATTATTTTTAGTTAAGATGCTGACAATGCTTTAAATTTTTCAATCTTTATTGAGACAAATATCTAATGAAAGTTAGTGTGTTAATTTATTTATTCAAATTTAATGTACTTTGTACTTCGATTGTCACTTTTTTTTCGAAAGAGCCCTATCGTGCAATGCAATAACCCCGAATGAGCTCAATAGAACGCAAGAGGGGGATGTTCTACATGATGGTGCGTTAGTGGTGATGACAATGATCCATAGCTATACCGTGTGAGTCCAAAAAAAAGTTTACACTCAGAAAATTGTCATTTATTTTAAAAGTCAGCTATGAACGAAAGGTTATCATACATGTTTTAAAAGAGTGTTATATCCCGAATCGTTTGGTATCATTTTGTGTGGTAAGTGTACACGCTGGGATGAACAGGAGGCATTGTTTGCGAGAATGCAAAAATCGACTGTCTTGCGCAAAGTATTAAAGGTAATACAAAGTTTTTTGAAATTTTGAAAATTGGATGGTGGTGATTCTTTTCAATTTTGATATATTTGGATGCCCCTGTGGATGTAATACAAGCACTAGAAAATTTAGCCCCTAAAACACTTCTGCTTTCGAGAAAAATTGAATATACAAATTTACCGGTGCTCCCGGTAAATTCTGCTAAATTTCAAATGGCGCCGTACGGCCGTACAATGGTAGCTGCGACCATAAAAATTTCAGAATATGTAGTTGTGATATATAATTTCCTAATAGCTAATAGGTCGATTTTAGTTAAGAAACATTGTTTCATAGCTTAATTAATATCTTGACCTTGAGAGGGAGCTATACAACATAAAGAGCTAATTATTTATAATTTCATAACTTTAGAATCGATTTCAACCGCGACAACGATCACTGAATATTGTAGGGTCGCATATGCTTCCAATAATTATGTTCATTTGAACCAAATTCATGACCGTTAAGGTGAGAGAATGAATTGCATGTATCAAATGAGATGCATTGCATATGCTTTTTGCAGAAGCAAAGTCACACTCACACACGCGCACAAATGTTCTGATATGTGTTCGGGATGTTATTTGGATCTGCAAAGACCGAATTATTCAAACATCACATTTATTACTTTGGCGCAAGTCTCCTGTTCATCCGAGCGTGAACACATACCACACAAAAATGATACGAAATGATTTGGGATAAAACACTCGTTCATAAGACGTATGATAATTTACTGTTCATAGATGGGTTTTAAAATAATTAGCAATTTTATAGGTGTAAACTTTTTTGGGGAAACACACTGCAGATCCATATCTCTATGCACTGATTACACTATTTTATATCAGTAATAAAAATAATTGATTTGATGCTCCTTCAAGGGTCATAATTTGTTTCAAAGTAAGCAGTACCCCCCCCCCCCCCACCCCTTGAATACGGTAAACCAATAGCTTCCATGTGATGAACTTGTCTAAGATCTATACAAAAAAAAATATTTAAAAAAAACATTGTTACTAGTTTAAATAATAATAATACAATATTTATAGAGAGCATAATAAACAAAAGTTTCTCTATGCTCTGTACAAGCATGAATGACAAGATAAATATAATCACACAAAAGGAATCAACAAAGAGAAATATACAAATCATATATCTAATGCTTGATTGCTTGAACGGAGGGTTCGGGGTGGGTGGTATATATATTATATAGATAATGTTTATAAAATGTTTTGCTAAAAAGGAGCACAATAAAGCATGGTCTGCTGAAAAAAGTTGCTAGCTTTAAATCAAATCTTAAATTAAATCAAATAATTACGTGGATAAAATGATAAATGAACTGAGTGCTGTTGAAATATCAACGTCCCAGTTGAGTGTGGATGGTTTTGTACACTTCTTTGTGATTCTTTTGTAAATGCTGTCCGAGAGGTTTTGGTCTGTTAGAAGAAAGTTCGGAGAAAAATCTCAGGCAAAAATCGGTGTACAAGTAAATAAACCATGGTTCGATAATAATGTAAACAGGCAAAGGATTCGTATTTTCATTTAAAGAATAAATTGAAGCGTAAAAAGAAGGGTGAGCCAACTGATAAAATAAAAGAAATGAGTGGCGAAAGTTGTAAAGCAGCAAGGAAAATACAAACGGTTGCTTCGTAGAAAATTATTTTATACAGCAAATCTCTAATGCTAAGTTCACACCGACGCCGAATTGATGGCGAATTCAATCGGCGAGCAAAGCGGCGGCAAAGCGTAACAAAGCTTAATAAAAGCGTAAAGACCGCAATAGAGCGTGATAAAGCTTTGAGCAATTCGGGACATTCGGCAAGAGCGCCAAATTTTTTTAAACTGTTTAAAAATTTGAGGCGATCTGTCACGAATTGCGTAAAGCGGGGAGAGCGTATTAAAGCTTATCAAAGCGTCACAAAGCTTATCAAAGTTTTGCTCAAAGCGTAGGAAAGCTTAACAGAGTTTAACAGAGCTTGGTTCAAGCGGTGACCCCACTTTGTACGCTCTGTCACCAATTGACACGCTTTGTTAAGATGTCTCATCTGAGGAGATCGTGAGATTTTTTGAAAAGTAAACAAAATGACGCCGAATTGATCGCCGATTTAAAGCGCGACATTCGGCGTCGGTGTGAACTGTGCATTAATGATAATCTCAGATCAACAAAAAAGACAAATCCACAAGTATATTGGAAAATTTTGAGTGGTAACTTTGGAAAGCAAAACAATAATAAGGTCTCACTAAATGATTTTGTACATCATTTTCGTACTAATTTGAATGTTGCTCAAGATGAATCAGGTGCACTACAGCAAATTGAAATAGTGTCAGAATTGGACATAAATGATGAAAATTGAATGCTCCTATCGCTATTGAGGAGGTTATTTCAATGATTAAGAAATTGAAAAACAATAAGGCATGTGTTATTGACCATATTATAAATTTTTTTTTTTTTTAAACGTAAATGTTAAGGTTTTGGAAGTAAAAACAACTATCTTTAATATAGTTCTAGAAAGTGGATTAGTGCCTCATGATTGGTGTGTTGGGTTGATTGTCCCAATATTAAAAAACAAAGGATCGGACAAAGATCCATACAACTATCGTGGTATTACCCTTTTAAGCTGTTTAGGAAAGTTATTCACTTCGATATTGAATCATAGAATAACTTTATATTTTGAAAATGAATCTGCACTTGGAAAAGAACAGGCAGATTTTCGCGAAGGTTATTCCACAATGGATCATGCATTTGTGTTGAAATCTTTACTGGATATTTATTTTTCAAAGGGAAGGGGAATTTATTGCGCCTTTGTGGAATTTAGGAAAGCCTTTGATAAATTATGATAGCTCGAGCATCTCTTCACTATATATGATTATTGTCGGGAGTAAATGGCAAGGTATTTAAAGCCATTAAGAATATGCATGCCTCTGCCAAGTCGTGTGGTACGACATGTGGTAAAACCTCTAAAACATTTGCTTGTAATATTCAGGTAAGGCAGGGTGATAATTTATCCCCCTTACTTTTCGCAATTTAAAGGGTTACGGTATATGATGAGGTGTGTTCTGATGATCTTGATAACATTTCTGATGAAGACTTATTTATTAAATTACATTCATTGCTATATGCAGATGATTCTCTTATCTTGGCTGAAAATCCAGATGAACTCCAAATAGCTTTAGATGCTCCATCTAACTACTGTGAAGAATGGAAATTGCATGGGAATCATGAAAAAACAAAGATAACGATATTTTCTATAGAGGGAAGGTACGCCAGTACCCAGTTTTTAAGTATGGGAACGATATTATCAATATGCTACATAATTTTGTGTATCTTTGGGTTAAATTTAATTACAATGGTAATGTTTAAAAGGTAATGTCAAAACAGGTATTCAGGCAAGAACGCCTTATTTTCAATGACCTTAAAGGTGCAAAGGTTAAGATTATCATTGGACATTAAATGTGAGTTATTTGATCAGTATAATCTGTTAATCCTGTCAATGGGGGGGGGGGGGGGGGGGGGGGGGTATTACATATTAGGACATTCGGGAGTGCCGCTCTAATGGGTCACATTTTCGCAAAGAATCCCTAAACATGGGTCCTATTTTTCAAAAATACCATTTCAAAATTTCCAAAATTTGTAAAAAATGGGTATTTTTTCGAGAAAAGTGTCCCCAAATGCCCCCTTATAATAGGTAGGGGTTTCGAGGCTTGAGCGGCACACCCTCTTCCAAACCAAATATGGGGCTTTTATGGCTGTGAGGTGTGGGGTTTTAAGGATTTGAGGTTTTTCATCGTAAATAAATATACACCTGGCAGTATGATTTATGGTGAGACAGGCCGTATTGATGTTCATTCAGGTTAAATGTAGAATGGTAGGTTTTGGGCTAAAAGTAGTTGAAGGATGTCATTGTAAATTTTCATTCAGATTCTATAATCTTTTGAAACTACTTATGGAAAGAGGTACCCAGCCTCTGATGTGTAGAAAATACATTAAATAATGCTTGCCTAGGAAATGTGTGGTAAAAGCAAGGGGCTGGATTCAGTAATACATGGATTCTTCACGCTCTAAACTTAGGTTGACTGACAAGTCAAAGCAAGAAATATTGTCAATTCTTTGGTCAAATCGCATTTGTGTTAAAGATACTATGTCCCTTTAACAGGCCAAAAAATGAAAAGGTTAAATTCCAATGGCATTTGAAAGATAATACTCATTTAGAACTCCCCTTAACAAAAATGGAGCTTGAAAATGCCTTTAAGTTGGTAAAATAACGACTATTAGTTGTCGAATCGACTTAGGAGCTATAGAGCCAATAAGTAATAGTCTTGATATTCAGACCATTGTACTGCATGGTCGTACGTTTTATGCTGCGCAAAGATTCAATCAGTTTAATTTTGGCCATTACAAGAAGTGGGTTACTGATGTAGACAAATCCTTTACAGCTCATTTTATGTATGTTATTACCAAAAAAGAAAAAGCCAGTCAGTCACTCAATACTGACAAAAGTGTCTGACAGTGAAGTCTAGCAAGTAAACGGGTTTCCTTGCATAATTTGAATATTATGACACTGCTAACGTTTAAATTTCACAGATAGGACATACATGACATATTCATAATTCCTGCAAAGTTCTACAGAATTTGAGGTTGGCTGCAAAAGGGACATAGTATCTTTAACTACCGAATTTTCAAGAACGAAATTATATTTGAAAAGTATTTGGTAAAGTTGAATAGGAGAGATGCAATCACTTTGTGTCGATTCCGATGCAGGTCACACCGCTTACCAATTAATAATGGAAGGTTTGAAAATTATCCCGACGAAAGTAAAATTGAATGTCCTTGTTGTAATATAAAGGTTTTTAGAGAAGAATTTCCCAATATTTTGTCTGCCCTTTTTTCAGGAAAGAAAGGCAGTTAGATTTAGATCGACAGTTCGTTGTGAGTAACCCCAGTACATTTCACAAGGACAAAATTTGTTTAATAGATCTAGTATTAAACGATTAAGAAAACTTCTAAGACTCATAACAGTAATAATACAATTCTTTTCGTTGGTTCCCAAGGCTGATAGTGTACTTAGTGGT
Source organism: Strongylocentrotus purpuratus (assembly GCF_000002235.5). Lineage (NCBI taxonomy): Eukaryota > Metazoa > Echinodermata > Echinoidea > Camarodonta > Strongylocentrotidae > Strongylocentrotus > Strongylocentrotus purpuratus. Next base: position 23,554,987 of record NW_022145614.1, read on the forward strand.
ATAGACAAACCAAACCACGTGAAATTTTTAGACTTATAACCATAAGTTGTATAGTATATAGTCTTAAGATAATGTTTATTGTGTTTTAGAAATATAAATATGTATATATCAAGTCTATGTATTTTATTATTATAACTTTCTGTATTGCATTGTTATGTTGTGCTCTCATACCCCAGAAGGGGGTCGATAGAATCAAATTACACCGATCTACTCTTATCTGTTAAGCCTATTGCATGAACAGAATCTTGCATACATCCAGATTACTATTGCTTTTATCATCATCAATCATCACCATTTCTTCTTAGGCCTATTTCTTCTCCTTCTGGTGTTTGTTCTTTTCCTTCTTCTTCAAAATCAATAAAACATCTATAAAAGAAATTGTTTTCTTGACCTCTAAATGATGAATATTGTTTATAGTTAGTTGGACAGCATGCTCTGGCTTTTTTAAAAGCCATTTGCATTTGGTGTCAGACTCGACCTTTTTGTCCCGAAGTTCATACGTCACCGTCTGTGTTATCTTCATCTCATTCTATGGTATGAATCAGCTGTTGTCGAACCCATGTACTGCATATAAAGGTAGAACCTGTGAATAAACAAGGACTTGTTTGCCTAAAACTTATAAAGTCAACATCACTCTGTAACTAAGCAATCATCATCACCATCATCACTGATATCACTATTCATTATAATTACCGTTGGGTGGAGTTATGTGAAACTGCTATATATAAGTAATATATAAACATTTTATGTTTATGCATTGTTCCTACTATGTATTATTATTATATTTTGTAACCAAATGTTATTATCTGTAAAAAGTTATTTTACATGGTGAATAAATAAAACAAACAAAAACAAATATAGCAGTATAGCATTTCACAAGCAAGTAATTCTCGCTACCCCAAATAGCGATTCTGCCGAGATCCGGGGAAAATCCTGAAAACGCGCATTGCATTATGGGATAGCTTTTCGACATTACAGCTTCCTGTGCAGGCGTTCGTGATCACAACCCTCTCTTTCACGGTAGAGTTTAACAGCCTTTTGTGCTAAAGTCACTAATTCTGCCCGAAGCTTTCCATTGCATATTATAATCTGTACAAATTACACTGATTGGCATCGATTTTAGCGTGCGTGAAAACTCTGCACAGCGAACACAGGCGCTAGCGCCAGCGGGATGGGACTCTATACCGGAAGTTGTAGTGACGACCCGAGAGAGTGAAAATTACCTCGTCTCGCGAATTTCGAGATTTTCGTACCTATTTAGGGTAGCGAGAATTCAGAATTGACCTTTGAAGAAAACAATTTAAAAGAAATATAAGGAGACATTCAAATGTTAATTGTAAACATCATGTTTATTTTTCATTTTAAGTATGATTATTTAGATATTAGTCTACATTGCAGAAGCAATCATAGAAGCGATCACTTAAAAAACGAATTTTTCAATCTTCAGTTACGAGGGTCAGCTCAACTCAGTTTTTTTAATTTGGATACTACATGTAATTGACCAAAGCAAATTTAATTAATACCAAACAAACCAATTTCCTTCTTTGCCGAGCATATAAAGTAATTTGTGAATGCCTGTTATTGTCTTGTTTTTTTCTGTTAAAGGTAATACAAAGTTCTGGGAAATTTTGAAAATTGGGTGGATAGTGATTCTTTACAATTTTGATATATTTGGATGCCCCTGTGCATATATTATAAGCACTAGAATATTTAGCCCCTAAAACACAAAAAAAATTGAATATAAAAATTTGCCGGTGCTCCCTACAAATTTTGATAAATTTCAATTCCAAACAGGAATAGCTAATCGGTCGATTTTAGTCAAGAAACAATGTTTTATAGCTTAATTAATATCTTGACCCTGAGAGAGAGCTATACAACATAAAGAGTTTATTATTTACAATTTCATAACTTCAGACTCGATTTCAACCGCAAATATTGTAGGATCGCATACCGGTATGCTTCTAATATGTTCATTTGAACCAAATTCATGACCCCAATACCAAAACTTTGTATTACCTTTAATGCCCACTATGAAAGGAGTTAATATTAGGGCACTTAATAATCAACTTGAGAATCAACTTTAAATTAATCTGAAGCACATATTGATGTTGCTAAATGAAAAAAAATGATGAAAACCACAGACGTGCAGATGACTAGAGAGCCAAGACACACATACAATTTTAATAACATGTCTTATAAGATTACTTTAGTTGCTGACTTATACAGCAATCACATCTTAGGTGAATAAATATTCTGAGAGAGAGAAAGAGAAAGAGATAGAGAGAAAGAGAAAGAGAGAGAGAGAGAGAAGGAGAAAGAAGCAGAGGAACAGCAAGAGAAAAAGAATGCAAGAAATGAAGAATACATTCATGATGTCTTTCATTGGGAGAATCAGAAAGTTTGATATTTTTTAACTTCAAAATTACATTAATTCACCTTTTCAATAAGTAAAAGAAAAAAATGTGGCAACTTTCACTGAATACAATGGATTTATTAAGTACTGTAACCATTCATTACTTTTTCATCTACATCTACATGTAAATTCAGAGTGCAATCAACTCATAGTACTTTCAGGAGTTGTCTCTGAGCTGAAACATTTAAACACACATAGTTCAATATCATTTCATGCTGTAAACATACTGTACTGTAAATACATTTTACAAAAAAATATATACTTAGAAAAACTGAAAAAGAAAACGTCTTACATACATAAAGAAAATATCTTTTGCATAGTAAGATAGCACACACGGTTGTTCGGTTATATGATCAAATAATATTTAAGCATTAACTCGCAGGCAGTTGGAATCACACACTTTTGAATGGGAGATGGCAATGTAAACAAAAATCATAACTTTGAATACTGGTGTTCAATGCAGGTATCAAACTGAAAGGGTAATCTTACAAAGTCTTGTAATAACACATTCCTCTAAATGAGATACAATGCCCACCCCCCCCCCCCCCCCCATCCCCTCTGCAAACAAAAATGTTGTGAATAGATACAATTTAAATGTTTGTGTTTCATACCGATAATAAACTACAAGGGCACACTTAAGTTTATGTACTGACAAAAAAAAATAAACAAATAAAAATAAATTGATATAGAACAGTTCTGTAACAAGCAAAAATTATAAGAAAAGACATGAATGTTGAAACTACAATTCATATATTATCAAAAATGATTTATGAGATAGCATAAGTGCCTGGATTGTATTGTGGATGTACACACAACCGTAAATAATGACCCTGGCCCTACTCTTGGTGTCAAGTATGATATACATGTAAATTCATACCACTTAGCGGGCTAGTAATACGTGAACAGCATATTGTCAGACCAGTCTAAAGCAAAATACATGTATAGCTTTTTCAGAAATGAAATTGAGATGACAAGAAATAAACAAAGGCAAGAAAGTATCTTCAATAAAATTTACTGCAGCAAAGGCGAACACTATTTGGCAATTATAGTGCTTGTAGTGCCATCATAAACAAAATAAACATGAAAATAAATATTTGATGAGTACTATACTGACGTGAGTTTAAGTATATTATATTTCACATTTCTGAATCTTATCACACAGACCTAGGGAAGACATGTAGGATCTTTGTTGTGCGCAGTCGCTGTTTATTCACAGGTTGTAAAAAAACCGCTGCGGTTTAGCGAGACCCTAGTGCAATGTGGCTATTCACTTTCATAAAGTGACCTCCTGAGGATCATTCATGAAATCAACCGTGGTTGAAATAATCCTCATATTTAACACCTGCATGAAATGCACATTGGCATTGGTCAATGGCTACATTTTGAGGGTCACAAGTAACTACCAGAAAGATTGTGAGATCAAAGAGATCAAGAACCACTTCACTAATGATCTACTCATATATGAATTACAAAACAGCCTCACTAGATATCAAATTGCTGGTGAATGTCTGCACCATTTTAATAGTAAGCCAAAACTGGAACATTTTTCTGTGTTGGTGCAACTGAAATTCTAAGGTAATCAAAAGCTTTGTTCACTTTTCCTTCTCAACCGAATGTTTGTAAGCGCTTTGCAGATCATGACTCAAAAGAATTTCCCTTCATATGTCAAATATTGTGTGAATCTGTTGGGAAGATATAATGTAACCTGTAGGTTATTTATTTGCAACATATATTGCTGCAATGATGAGTTTGAATCAGATGTCCATGTAGACTACATCTCCCTGTCAATTACTCCCAAACCCATCAAGCATCTGCATGACGTGCTAGAAGACATCCCTGGAAGACACTGTTATCTGACGGTACCTATAGAAGACATACCTGGAAGACACTGTTATCTGACTGTACCTATAGAAGACATCCCTGGAAGACACTGTTATCTGACTGTACCTATAGAAGACATACCTGGAAGACACTGTTATCCGATGGTACCTATGGTACATGATAATACCATGCTTGCTTGTACCCAGGATATGGATTCAATCCCTTTTAACTCCAATCATGCTTCGCTCTCCAACCAGGAGAGAAACTCCTTCCAGAGGGCACATTCGGGAGATTTGCCTGCTCGTCTAAACCTATTTCGCGTCCACCAAATCTGGTGAGGGGGGCCAATCTGGAATCTACAGGTTTGTAGGTTACAGTGAGGGGGACATAACCTTGAGGGGCTTGTGCCTGGAGATCAGCAGCCGGACCAGGTGCCCCAGTGGTGATGCCCTTCTCAATGACCTCTTTGAAGACCTCTCTGAAAGTGAGGGGCTCGGGCTGTTGAGCAGGTGCTGAAGACATATTGTCGGAGACACCCTCAAGGCTCTTATGGGCAAACCCATTGTTATTGACATCAGGTGGTGGTGTCAGTGAAGGCTTCCTTGGGCTGGGTTCTTGGGCCTGTACAATGAAAATGACCATTACATTAAGAACACAATAATTTCTAGAGATTCCATGCAGGTTATAGATCTTTTTATGATACTATTGTAATCACTGTGAGTTACCACTTTCTCACGAGGTCTTCAACATGTTTTGCTTAAGAAAAACAGCCTACATTGCAAAGGGAATTGTAATGCCTCCCTAAAACTTAAGTAATTGATGAATCGCATTGTTTTGACCATGCAAAATAATGAAAACAAAATCTTGAATCAATAAGACTAAACATCGGCATGAATTGACTAAGGGGACAATTCTATAATCTGATTAATTTAATATTTCCATCTTAACCCTATCTAGCCCGGGGGGGGGGGGGTTAGAACCCCCCTTTTACATTTTTCGCGATAATTTTTTAGCGCCAAAGAATCTTCCGTTAAAATTTTATGGCTTTTTTCTTTTGAGTCTTGCGCATCTTTTGAAATCAATTTTTCGAAAAACTGGACCTACCGTTACAAAGTCACATGACCTTTTGTCTTTGCATGTCAGCCCGAAAATTTTTCATTTTCGTGATTTGTGTACAAAACCATAAATATGCAAATGAGTGAATTTTTCAAAAAATGGAAATTACCATAGTATTCTATACAATTCACTTGACATGCATGCAAATTTACGCGGCGATCAGCTGTGAAACAGCCGAGATCTTAAAACCCGGTCTAAAATAGCCCAGTTAAAGTCATCGTTCTCTCCTGAATATGGCACATTTAAAATGTTCTATGTGTATATGTTGTAGTGAACAACAATAATTCTAAAGCTTCAACAGGCAACTAAGAACATCATCTAAAATAAAACAGAAAAAGCCCCTTACCCCTTTTCCAAGAATCTGACGTGGCGTGAGGAGGACATGGCTTGAAGCAGGTGCTTGTTCCCATGAAGACCGATCTGTTTGGGATTCATCATCCTTCTTATCACCTGGCAGTTCAAATCTGACCTTCACGGTGCCCTTTATTGCAAAAATTAAATTAATTTTCAAAGTAATTTTGCCAAGTGAAATTGTATTCATATGTACTGCAGAGTTGCAGAAGTTATTGAGTGAAATAGTGTACAACCTTGTACATATTTTAGCTTGAATGACACATCACATTAAAGCCATACCAGCAACATAAAGAGCAACCAGTTTAGGTGAAATATGTAGCATGATACGAGTCACTAGTTCTTAATCTTTGTGGAAGCACAACACCCTTCAACAGTGTAAAACAGAAGACAAAATTTCCCAATATTTAATCATATAGATTTAGCTGCATAGACTTTAAATAGGTTTTTTGTTGTTGAATTATTACCCTTTGTGAGTTGGTGAAAACCCAAAATTACTCCAAGGGGATCACAACGCTTGGGTTAGAATCTGCTAATAAAAGCTATGACAATGGCTCTGAATAGGGTTGTTCAAACTAGAACCTTTCACAAGCTACTTTAAAGTGATGTCAATTATTGAGGTTTTTCAATCGTTCTTATCCTGAAAGTTAAGAATCGCTGAAAGAATTCTGAGGACAAGGTTTACCTCTTGATTACTGGCACTTGGTGAACTTGGTGAACTTGGTCTGCGCCAATCTTTGGGGGATTGAGGTCTCAAGGATACCTCCTCCCCTCTTCCTGATGAGGGGTCTTGTTCCCCTTTGTTCTTTCTAGCTCCAGCCCTCCGCCAATCATCTGGAGAAGATGATCTCATGGATGCCTCCTGACCTCCTCCTTGGGCATCTCCTTTGTTGATGTTCCTCCCAGCTCCTTGCAGACTTGCAGAATTCAGAGAGTCTATCTTCTCCTCTCTTGCTCTGTACCTTGCTCCTTCTGCGCCTTGCATCAATCCCTCCCCTCCTCCTCCTGGGACATCAAGGCGGCTCCTGGCTCCTGCACCCTGGGGCCAGCTCAAGGTCCTCTGTCGGGTATCACCACCACCAGACGCTGCTGGGTCTGGGGCAGTTCTGCAGCTGGAGTGTCTACCTCTCAAGTTTGGGTCTGTCTGTAGGTATTTGGACAGCAGAAGAACATCATCCCTTGATCCTTGCTGAAATAGCACTCTGGGATCAGAAAAGGCATGTCTCTGAATGAAGAAATAAAAAGATTTTGATTAGGCCAGAACCTTCAAGATTATGTGGATAAATAATAATAAAAGGCATTTCTATAGCGCCCTCTATCTAGATATTCTATTCCAAGTGGTGTCAAATCCTCAATTGCAACATCCCCTGTACTGGAGATTGACCAAGAAGCACTGGTAAAATCGTCCACTGCAACATCCCTTGTACTCAAGATTGACCAAGAAGCACTTACCTGGATGATCATCCATTGCAACATCCCCTGTACTCAAGATTGACCAAGAAGTATTTACCTGGATGATCATCCATTGCAACATCCCCTGTACTCAAGATTGACCAAGAAGCACTTACCTGGATGATCATCCATTGCAACATCCCCTGTACTCAAGATTGACCAAGAAGCACTTACCTGGATGATCATCCATTGCAACATCCCCTGTACTCAAGATTGACCAAGAAGCACTTACCTGGATGATCCTCCATTGCAACATCCCCTGTACTGGAGATTGACCAAGAAGCACTTACCTGGATGATCATCCATTGCAACATCCCCTGTACTCAGATTGACCAAGAAGCACTTACCTGGATGATCATCCATTGCAACATCCCCTGTACTCAAGATTGACCAAGAAGCACTTACCTGGATGATCATCCATTGCAACATCCCCTGTACTCAGATTGACCAAGAAGCACTTACCTGGATGATCATCCATTGCAACATCCCTTGTACTCAAGATTGACCAAGAAGCACTTACCTGGATGATCATCCATTGCAACATCCCCTGTACTCAAGATTGACCAAGAAGCACTTACCTGGATGATCATCCATTGCAACATCCCCTGTACTCAGATTGACCAAGAAGCACTTACCTGGATGATCATCCATTGCAACATCCCTTGTACTCAAGATTGACCAAGAAGCACTTACCTGGATGATCATCCATTGCAACATCCCCTGTACTCAAGATTGACCAAGAAGCATTGGTCAGATCATCCATTGCAACATCCCCTGTACTCAAGATTGACCAAGAAGCACTGGTCAGATCATCCATTGCAACATCCCCTGTACACAAGATTGACCAAGAAGCACTGGTCAAATCGTCCATTGCAACATCCCCTGTACTGAAGATTGACCAAGAAGCACTTGTCAAATCAGCCATTGCTACATCCCCTGTACACGAGATTGACCAAGAAGCACTGGTTAAATCAGCCATTGCAACATCCACTGTACACGAGATTGACCAAGAAGCACTGGTTAAATCGTCCATTGCAACATACCTGTACACAAGATTGACTGGTCAAATCATCCATTGCAACATCCCCTGTACACAAGATTGACCAAGAAGCACTGGTCAAATCATCCATTGCAACATCCCCTGTACACAAGATTGACTAAGAAGCACTTACCTGGATGATAAAGGCCACGTCGCTGTGTGAGATGGTATGCTTCAGGACTGAAGGCATTTCTTTAGAGAAAGGTGACTCCCACAGGTTAAGCAGGAAAGACCGGGTATAGCGCACTGGTTTGCCATCATTCACTGTTAGGATGTCCAAAAGAAACATGTCTGAATCCTTTTAGGCAATATTTGTTTAACATGTACTGTACATTCAGGTTGTGATTTAAAAAAAGTTATCATTCGTTTGTTATTGTTATAGTTTTAAACATATGCTACTGTTAAAAACATTTGTTGTTCACAGAAACATGCTTTCACTGCAATGGATGCAATAATGTTAAGAAAATGGGTATACAAATCCATTTGTGCCAGTTTTCAACTAACACATTTCAACTGACAAAATTAGGATTGAATCAGAGTATTATTTACAGTAGAAATAGTACAATTTCACATGTTACACTGATGTCATTAAACCATATATGCTTTAAAGAGGCATATTTCTCACAACATGAGAAAAAAACCATGACAATTTTAGATAAATCTAAGTAACCTTTTCCTAACGGCACATAAGAAACTTCTTTTGTGCCACTAGGTTTTTGAGTAATTGAAAAAATGTACTTTCAAAGGTTGGATATGCACTTGAGCGGATTGTCGCAGTAGTGCATGAGAATACCCTGTACAATGGAGGAACCAGTTTCTGTTTCGGGAAGAGATGTGTAGCCCATTTGAGTGCAAACAGTATGTTCAACACTCCTTTTCTGCCCATATTATGAAAAGCGTTCACCTACCTCTCCTCCTATAGCTATCAGGTAGCTTGGCCGACAGCAGCCTGGACAGCTCAGCATCTAATTCTGAGGTAGATTCCAATGTCATCCACTCATCCATGTCATGCTCTGGCATGATGAACTCCTCCGAGCTATCAGACTCGTAGGTCATTTCCGACGTCGTCAGCCACTGGTCATCGTCTTCCTGTTCATCGTCAGTGTCGTCGGGAAACGGGATGGACTTTGCCACATGAGTCATTGCCTCCATGTCTGGGCTGGGCGGGGCGACTTGGAGAGGAGGTAGGGGGATGGGGGAGTAGCGCCCTGCAACTCCTGGAAAAGAAATCATAAAAGAATGATACGACTCATTACATAATATCTTGATTGGTCTTGTTTCAGATTTTCTATGGTTCATATGGAAAAAGTGCAAAACAATTACACAACGCCATATATATGTACAAGTGCACCGACATCCCATCGAAATGCATTAGTACAGATTAGCCGGCATTTCAATGGGATGCTGGCAAATTTTTACTTGTGATGGTTTTATACAAATAATACACAGCAGTGAGGGCATTAGTAAGAATTACCCACACAAGGTATTAATGCCCGAACAAAATGAGGTGTATTATTTTTTTTATAAGATGATGTTTTATTTGTTTTATAACATGATGTTACTAATGAACGGTCATTAGTAGAATTACGTGTTAAGCAAAAATAAATGCCTGGTTACGTGTATGCTTTCAACCAATCATTTGATTAGGATCTGCTTCATCATCTTATAAAATAAAATAACGCCCTGGTTATCAAGAACCAACAGCATTAAAAAAAACCTCACCTTGTTGGAGTGGCCTTTGGCTCTGGATGACTATCCTGTCATGAGGATGAGTAACTTCAGGAGACTTTAAGGGAGAAGGCAAGTCTCGTGGTTGAGCCTTTAATGAGAAGAAAAAAGTATAGCATCACCTTATTCATGGAAATTAGTTGTAGGATTTTTTGTTTTCAAAGTTAATATTTAAAAAACACACACACATGGTACTACATTTATCACTTTCCATAGAACCTTATCTAATACTGAGTTGAAGGCACATTGGACAGTTGAAGGCAATTAAGTCATGATATTCTTTGATTATCTTGATATCTCAAACACTTGGGAAACAGATTTCATTAAAGTGGTTCTCAATCTTGAAATTAAGGCCCCTAAGTCTGAATTGGAGTCATAGTTGGGTCTTTATATTACATAACACATGCAACATCAACTTACTGGAACCTTTTGAAAAACATCCATATTTACATTGTATTGCATAGTTAAAAAAAGGAAAAAAAATCAACAATAAAATGGATCAAAATGAAATTTTGAGTATGCAATTTTTGGGATAACCACTTCACAATCCGTGCATTATTCCACACAGTATAGAGAGAAGACAGACAGCCTATAACATACCTGTGGAAGCTCTAAAGGGTCATGACCCCATTTCTTGGCCCTGAGTTCCAGAATCTCCAAGAGTCTAGTCCTAGAGAGTTCACTTTTCTCTTGGTCTATGATCAGGGTCCTAATAGTGCAGAACATAGCATCCATGGTATCTACATGATGGGGAAAGAGAATTCCAGCAATTACCATAGCAACTACATCTATGTTGCTAGGAAGCATTGGTGTCACAGGTAGAGGTGTCAAAATTGAGTGGTTGAATAGTCAAGTGGTTTAAAAACTTAACAGGACATACAAAGGTTATGGATTTGAGTATGCAATAGTCAGACCTGCCAACCTTTGGAGTTAAAAAACTGTATTCTTTAATCCCAAAAGTTGTATTCTTAAAAATAAACACGGACTGTTACGCAGATCAATGCCTCTTACAGTTCCTACATACAGGGTGTACAGGAATTTTTTTTTTTTGATCATTGGTTGAATATGCATGATTTCGTCATGAACCAATGAACATCCTCAAATTATCGATGTGAGATATATGTGTAAAATACTTTACAAGACAGAATGGGCATTTTGCCATTGAAAATGGCACACACACACAAAATAAAAAAAAAAATTAAAAATTATTAAAAAACTAGATGGAACTTCGACTGCACGCAGTCGAAAGTTAAGCCTCCGTCATAGAGCAATTTTAGAAACCAAAATGGAAGAAATTTTTCAAATTCAAGTTCGGTTGAAATCCATTAACAGGTTCTCAGAATATCGTGATTACAAGCTATTTCTCATATACATGTATGACCCTTTGATCTTTGACCTCATCACCCCAAATATACATACATGTCTTGAGTTTGATGGTAATCCATCCATCAGTTCTAATGATAATGCAATCTCAAGCTATTTTTGCATACATAATGAGCCCCATGACCTTTGACCTTGACCTCATGAACCCAAAATCTAATCAGTTCATTGCCTCAGCAAGATACATACATGTCCTGAGTAACAGAGTTTCATGTTAATCTGTTCATTGGTTCTTGAGATAACGCGATCACAAGCTATTTTTGCATACATAATGAGCCCTATGACCTTTGACCTTATGACCCCAAAATCTAATCAATTCATTGGCTTTGCAAGTTACATACATGACCAAAGTATGGTAAGAATCCATTAGTCGGTTCTTGAGATAACGCGATCATAAGCTATTTTTGCATACATAATGAGCCCTGTGACCTTTGATCTCGTGACCCCAAAATCTAATCAATTCATTGGCTCTGCAAGTTACATACATGACCAAAGTTTGGAAGGAATCCATCAGTCGGTTCTTGAGATAACGCGATCACGAGAACGAGAAAGTATAGATGTACGTACGGACGGAGGGACAACCCGAAAACATAATGCCTCCGGCTACTTCGTAACGTAGGCATAAAAAGGGGAAAAAAAAATAGTTTTTTTGGGGGTAAAATCGTATTTTATCACGGAAAATCATACTGTCATATTTGCTTCTAAAAATTGTATGAATACAACTAAATCGTACTGGTTGGCAGGTCTGAATAGTGTCCATTGGCAAGGCATTGATTTAGCTTTGCCACCCTCCACCCAGGTGTTAGAGATTAAGTTGAGTTTTGGTCATGCGATTGCATTGTGAAAGAAACGGTGTGGAACCGACCAGAAAAGGTTGATCATCTAGCATATAAGAATTTGTGTGTATTGCAAGGTTCTGGAATCATCAAAATGATAAGAAATTTGGCCAAGTCTTGGTAAAATCACAAACACTTGCACAGAAAGATGTATATGGGACTACACGAACACGTGCCGTAAAAAGCCGGCCCCCCCCCCCCCCCCCCCGATTTTTACGATGTTACATGCATATTTATAATATGAAGGCATTTGAAGAGCCATGCTTTTCAGGGAACATGTCTTAACTGATGTTCTTCCATACTTGCATAATAAGAATGAGTAATATTCACAAATTATTTTTCACCTCTTCCCAGAACTCAACCTTCTCTTTAAATGGGTACTGCTAGGAAGTAATTGCTAGAGCTGTTAATTCAGGGTGCCTTGAACACTCTGCATGATGGATAACAGTGCAATATTATTACCAATTTACCATCATCAGAAAGAATATATATATATATTCATTATTTTTAGCTTCAACTTTACTTTCAAGAGATAAATTCTCACTCCTGTGACAAATAAAACTTTCTGCAATGTCAGATGATTTAGTTGGTACCATATGAAACCAAGACATCCAAAAGTATCCCCCCCCCCCAAAAAAAAAAAACCTGTTATGCTTGATAATCGATTGCATCAGAGAATCCAGACTAATTTTGTCTTTCACCTTTTTAAAACAAAGTATAGTGATGCTGTCCTTGCAACTGACTTGTTTTAAATAAAAACTTTATTTATTAAGAGTGGTTTGTAGTGGCTGGTTTGAGAATTACTCCCTTTTGAGGAAATGTCTACTTTAAAATGACTCAGTAACATTGTTGAAAGTTGATGAAAAAATTGCATAATTTTTATATGAAACGTTACTTTATATATTCCTTCTACTGTACTAACACTATAACATGCAAAACATCCTGACCACAAAGATATCTATGGTTTTCTTTGAAAGTGTCACTGTGCAACACCCTAAAAACAGTGATTAACAGTTCATTCTCCCAAGCATTTTTGAATTTTCCCAACCGTTTTCCATGAAAAAGAAGACATAAGACAGGCTTTAAAAAATCTTTCAACACTTAAATGTCTGGAATGGTATATAGAGCCAATTCATTTCTTTGTGATGATTCACATTCACCTAAAATGTAATTAAATTGTAATAATATAGATGGGAGAATGATGGAATCGATCAGATCATTTTTCCCAATTTATATCATTAATAATGGTCCGTTTTCACTCAAACTTTCAGATTATCTTTAATTGTACATCTAGTACAGAAGTCACTACCTTAGCACCACTTTCTCTCATCTGAACAATTTTATTAAGTCCCTTTAAAATGCTCTACAACTTTAATATAGACTTTGATGGATGTCTTGATGAGTCTGAAAGATATTACATGACTAGGAACAAGATTTGCTCTCACAAACAGTATGTTCTGTAAATCTGACATAAGATTTAAATTACTCTCACCTTTATACTTGGAGTCCAAGTAATACCCATTGGTCTTCAGGAGATGACACAGCTTCCCAACAACTAAGTCAAAGGATCTGTTATTCAAAAGAATGGGGAAAGTCAACATTGTAAATAATAGGCTAACATGGAACACAATCTGGCAAGCTGCTTGGAGAGAAAAAAGGGAAACAAATTGTCTGCGTTCAAGGAACAGCTGGAAACCATCAGAACTTTCATAACAACTCAATAATATTTTGGCTGATAATATGGGCATCAATATCCACCTTAAAGCCACATTGTTCTACTTGTAGCTACTTGCTCCCTCTATATAGAAAATAATGCATAATCGGTGACCATTGGTCTCCCATGATCCTCTTTTTCTCATGTTAATTGAGAGTTGAGTTGATGAGATAACCACGTGTCCAGTGACTTTGCAGGGCGGTCTAATCCCTCCTATAAACTAGTACAGATAAGCTTTAACAATTATGAAAATATCAATTTTAAGATAAATCAGTTAAAAAATACATCAATGAAAAAATTATGCAACAAATTCTTCGATAAATCTGAAAATATATGTAGGCATATAGAAGTGATTACCGGTAGATTTTATCAGAAAATGTGTTGACAGCTTGAAAAAAAAGATGTACCGGTACATTTATATTTGTCTGTGATATATCAGGAGTTGTTTTTGATCATTGTCCACAATGGGAATAGGTGTTCCTTTTCATTTGTTGAGCCATAACAATTCTAGGCAGTTAAAAAACATTGTTTACATTCTTCTAGTCAAAACAAAAGTATCATAATAATTTTAATAGTCTGTTTCACAGATGAGTTTTCCTGGAGTAATCAGAATTATTGATAATTGTTATCTCTCAACACAAGATAATTATGTCAAAGAGACAGAAGCAGAACAGGTAACAAACAATAGAACCACTGTGAGTCAAGCATACCGGTATGCCATGTTTATTATTATGAAGCGTAGCCTGAATTTAGCTTCAATAAATCAATAGTGGGAATGTAAAATGCACTTAGAGCAGAGGTCAATAAACTGTAAATAGTGTATGGTCAAGAAGAGGAGAAAATGTGAAGTGAGATGATGAACATGAGGAAAAAAGGGGTGGAGGAGGAGGGGGAGGGTGGTGGAGAGAGTGGGAGGGAGAGAGAGGAGGGAGAGAGAGGAGGGAGAGAGAGGAGGGAGAGAGAGGAGGGAGAGAGAGGAGGGAGAGAGAGAGGAGGAGGGAGAGAGAGGAGGAGGGAGAGAGAGAGGAGGAGGGAGAGAGAGGAGGAGGGAGAGAGAGGAGGGAGGGAGAGAGAGAGAAGAGAAGGGAGAGAGAGAGAGGGGGAGAGAGAGGGGAGGGAGAGAGTTGATGATGATGGCTACTTGTGTAGCACTAGTGTCTGCCTCTGGTGGGCGCTCATGGTGCTTGCTCTACAATTTCTCACAAATTCAACGTTCTGGGTCAATATTTCAAATTCAGATTATTTTATATCAATTAGTTTTTGTTGGTATAATACTTGAGGTGATGTTGAGCTGGGAACAGGAAAGTTTTGAGGGCTGACAAGGATGTTGACATACATTGTAGACTTGGTTATGGTGCTCCTGAGTGATTGAGGAAGGTTATTCCACAGTCTACTTGTAAGTTGAGAGAAGTAGATGGCTTTGTCACCCCAAGTTGGGCGACTAATCTCAGACTGCGCACTGGTAGATGCAACATCAGGAGCTGTGAGATACATGTAGGATGGGTTCTGAGTACTTTAAACATTAAACTCAAAGTTAGAAGATCAATCCTCTGATTGATGGGCAGCCAGTGAAGATCCTGTAGAATTGGACCAATGTGAACTTTCGTCTTTTAAGATACGAGCCTTGCACCCAAATTTTGCAGTAGTTGTAGTCTGTGAATTTGATGAGTCGATGACTCAACGAAAACAGAATTGTGTTGAACATGGTCTTATTTATTTCAAACTTTTTCAATTCTGTTTCGCTTATTTCTCTGCTTTCATACAAATAAGCTTATTACAAGTGTCTGATTGCCCTATAACAACTCCCACTTAACATCCATACAAATACATCATCTTCTTTTGATCAGTCATTTTGGTTTGGTCACAAACTTTACATCACAAACATATTAAATGGAGCCTAAAGACTCTACAAGCAAGATGAGCAAACGAAAATCACTCCTCAACTTTCTAAAGAAATCAAAGAGATACTCAATGGAAGAGCTGGCTGGCTACCTGTAAGCCTTCTTGGTAATGCACACCTTTGTCAAGAGTGTAAATAAGCAGCTTAGCAAAACAGTGTCAACACAATGGGAATTGTATGGGGATAATTGCAGAGCTATTCACACCTAGGATTATAAGTTGTAATGAGGGTTGTCTTTGTGAATGGAGTCTGGTAAATAAACTTGGGGTAATTATCTTCTGTGCTCAAAGAAACACAGGCTGTTTATTGTTCCATGTACCTACATGTACATCTTCCATGTGCCAACGCCTGCAGGATAAGAAAAATGGAAGAGACCTTTCATTTTATACCCTTTTCATAGTGGGCTGATTTTCAACAGATGTTTCCGGACGCATCCGATGAAACTGCCTCTATGAACAGCACAGAGGAGAAAAAGCTGATAGAATAGCGAATGAAAAGAAGAGAAATAAGCGATGAAATTCTCCTGCTCTTGAAATTTAACCTTTTCATTTTTTTGGCCTGCAAATGGGACATAGTACCTTTAAAGGGACTATGTCCCATTTACAGGCCAAAAAAATGAAAAAGTTAAATTCCAACTGCATTTGAAAGATAATACTAATTTAGAACTTCCCTAAAAAAGGTGGGGCTTGAAAATGTCTTCAAGTGGGAAAATAACGATTATTAGTTGTCAAATCGACTTTAGGGCTATAGAGCCCAAAAGTAATAGTCTTGATTTTCAGACAATTGTACCGAATGGTCATACGTTTTATGCTGCGCAAAGATTCAATCAGTTTAATCTTGGCCATCACAAGAAGTGGGTTACTGATGTAGACAAATAATGCTCATGTACCCTTTACAACTCTTTTCATGTATGTTATTACCCAAGAAGAAAAAAGCCAGTCAGTCACTCAATAGTGTCTGACAGTGAAGTCTAGCAAGTAAACTGTTTTCCTTGCATAATTTGAATATGAGGACACTGCTAATGTTTAAATTTCACAGATAGGACATACATGACATATTCATAATTCCTGCAAAGTTTTACAGCATTTGAGGTTGGCTGCAAAAGGGACATAGTACCTTTAAGTAGTTATACAACTACATGTACTACAAATGTCATCATTGTTATCAAAGAAGAAGCTACCACAATTATGAATGCTATACAAAATCTACAGTCCATCAAAAAGAAAATCGATACACCGGTATGTAAAAAAGCTGTGCAATGAACACATGCACTCTATTTGTCAAAAGCCTATTAGATTGCTCATCATTACAAGATGAAGTGCAGAACAAGAGGACTCTTTTCTCACTACCGAGGTATGTAACACCTGTTGGTGATAAGAAACATGCCTTTCATTATCATCTACAATTACATCATATTATCACCAGGATGGGCAGATCACATGCAGAGATATAACAATAAACTGTCAAACTTCAATTAATGTGCGCTCTGGAAAAATAGTCTGAAATAAAAACTATGTGGAGATTTGTAAAATAACAATGAACAAAAGCCCTGGATGCTGAAAATTCATCTAATTGAAAAAGTCTTTATTCTAACTAAAATTTTAAATCTATAGGGCTACAATTAAAGCCTCAGCAATGTAAAACCAGATAGCATAATCATTCTTTATATTGCTGAGCTTTCATTTCACGATAGAGCAATTGATATCAACAAAACCACACAACTAAATTGTTCACACAGGCACAGCAAACCAGTGCAGTGTTGAGCAGGGGAGGAGGTCCCACATAAATCCTTCTACATCCCATCTATAATGTACTGAAGGTCATTTCAGCTTACATTGCAAGGGTCAGCACACTACACAGTAAATGTAGACCTACATGTAAAGCTAAAAGGTGGTCAACCAAAATAAAGGAATAATTTGTGCTCAAGTATTAAGTTGTTACAGCGATGTAGACCAATGTTGATTTCTTTTTTTTTTAACTTCTTGAAGAAATGGCAAATTTGAATAAAAACGCCATTATTATTGTACTTGTGCTGATAAGAGAATGTCATTGAACTGTTTTTCCAGCTTTTTCCATGTTATTTTAAAAAAAACATTTGAACTCAGAAAAAAAATTATGATACATGCCCTGCATCTCATATCTGCATGATACATAATTGACAGAAATAATCCAGGTTTCTCTTTCAGTAGGTCATTATTAATAATTTGGATAAGCTAACTAATATTCTACCAAAATCAATTATTTAACTCTAGACTACCTACCAACCAACTGCCAAATTGAAATTATTAATTCACAAGACTGATTGATTACCTTACACTTTGAAATAACAAAAAATAAAGAAATCTCATTACCTCCAGAGGAGGCAACCAAATTTGTGACTTAAAAAAACACAAGAAAACTATTGGAAACATTTGGAAGCGAAAATCCATCTTTTGTCTTAAAGACTGTCAATACTACTGGGTCAGAAGGGATTAGACCACACAGCGAGGTCACTGACAGGTGGCTATCTCATTAACTCAGCTCTCAACTAACATAAGAAAAAGATGATCATGGGGGACCAACAGGCACCGATTGGGGAAGTTTTCTATAATATTAGAGGGAGCAAATAGCTACAAGTAGGACAGTGGGGCTTAAAGTTCTACGCTAACACCATTGAGTTCACAATTAGGCCGTTTCTATAGACAATTTGGAGATCCCAAATATAGAAAAATACCAGAGAAATTCTACATTGAAAACTACATTTTTGAAGATTTTTTTTTCATTTCCAAACTATCAAAGTTTGTATGTTTATGATCTTGTCCATCATTTGGAATTTAATACTCTTTTTATCTCGGTGTTCGATTGGAGTTCATTGAAAAATAACTTTAGGTGTTAATTGGATATTATTACTAATGCTAGAGCACTTTTTCTAGCCTAGACCTAGACTCTCTGTCTAGATCTATCTAGACATTCTAATTTAGCCTATAGATCTAGGCCTACAAAATAGTTCCATTGTTTTGACATGATAAATGCTGCAGATTCACCACTTTAAAGTTAGTGGCCTTTATTCATGCATGTTTTATTTGTATATTACCAACTTTTCAAGACATTTCGTTGAAAAGCTTCTCTGTGGACTGTACTGTACTAGTAGATCTAGTATAGATCTAGTACAAAGAAATAACGTCAAGCATGTCAATTTAAAGTGTCAAGCTATTTTTAGTATTGTTAAAAAGTTAACGCATCATACAACTTAATAATACAAGTACCGGTATTGTACAACACATTAGATACCTACATTGTAGGCATAGAACGAGTGTCAATATAGTCTGAGACTGGATGTGCAAAAACATGTGTACAAAATGTCAAACAGTCACAGGCCATATTCATGTCAGTATGTCAACCGCCACACGAACACCAAACATTCATTCACACCAAACAAGCATGCTCGCCCGCTTTACCTTCCCGATGCCGCAATTAGCTTGCTGTGGTAATTTACCAAGCTTGCAAAGACGAGATCCGCATCTTTCTCCACTATCTTTCCAACATTTTCAAACTTAGGCTCGGGCTTCCGTGACAATTGTTGAGGTTTAATGCATTCAATTTTTCGTAGTGAAGTGTCACGGGAAAACGTGACAGAAATAGCAGCCCGAGGTGGCAATCCTGGTTGAGATGGCATCACGACTCTAGAACGGGACTCCATTTTGGAGATGGGATACTGCAATGCATGCATGCGCTAGAATGTATTCAAACAACATGCACATGTGCATGCTGCATATATCATCGGGAATCATCTTCCTTGGATTTCGATGCGCTGCGCTGCACACACGTTTCGTGAACGACGAGCTCTTGGAATATGCAGCAAACTCCGCCCACTTCAGTGTTTTGATCAAGAATCGCTGTGATTCGTCAAAAGTTCAGAAACACAAAATCATACATTCACACAGCTGTTTCGGCCGTTCCGTTGAATAGTGCAATTCTGTTCCTCTTTTATATATACAAACTTTTGTCGTTGTTGAATATTCTTAGTCATATAATTGACGACGCTATGAATAACAAATAAAGCTCTCATACATGTAAAAAC
Source organism: Strongylocentrotus purpuratus (assembly GCF_000002235.5). Taxonomy (NCBI): domain Eukaryota; kingdom Metazoa; phylum Echinodermata; class Echinoidea; order Camarodonta; family Strongylocentrotidae; genus Strongylocentrotus; species Strongylocentrotus purpuratus. The sequence continues at coordinate 23,574,797 of NW_022145614.1, forward strand.
CGGGTGGTAGCCGTTGCGCTCCCCATCAATGAATGCTTAGATTTTTATTCCAACCCCCTCTTATTGTTATCCGATCTCTTAACAACTCAAAATCTCATGGTTGCGATATAAGAAATGTGTCTCTCCCATAGAGATATATACTTAATAGTAGTATATATCTCTATGGTCTCTCCTAATCTACCCACTTGCTATGCTTTAAAGGTACTATGTCCCTTTTGCAGCCAACCTCAAATGCTGTAGAACTTTGCTGGAATTATGAATATGTCATGTATGTCCTATCTGTGAAATTTAAACGTTAGCAGTGTCCTCATATTCAAATTATGCAAGGAAACCCGTTTACTTGCTAGACTTCACTGTCAGACACTATTGAGTGACTGACTGGCTTTTTTTCTTCTTTGGTAATAACATACATGAAAAGAGTTGTAAAGGGTACATGAGCATTTGTCTACATCAATAACTCACTGCTTGTAATGGCCAAGATTAAACTGATTGAATCTTTGCGCAGCATAAAACGTTTGACCATTCGGTACAATTGTCTGAAAATCAAGACTATTACTTTTGGGCTCTATAGCCCTAAAGTCGATTTGACAACTAATAGTCGTTATTTTCCCACTTGAAGACATTTTCAAGCCCCACCTTTTTTAGGGAAGTTCTAAATTAGTATTATCTTTCAAATGCAGTTGGAATTTAACTTTTTCATTTTTTTTGGCCTGCAAATGGGACGTAGTACCTTTAACTCACATATTTAATCACTCGTTATCACAAGGTTATTCCCTGATTTATATAAAACAGCTAAAGTCATCCAATTTTTTAAAAACACGATCCCCACGAAATTAGCAATTATCGCCCCATTTTTTTACTTCCAAATATATCAAAAGTCTTAGAAAAAATTGTTTATACTAGGCTATATAAATTTATCAACAAACACAATATGGTTTCATAAAAAAATCACTCAACTGACCTAGCATTAGCTACCTTCGGAATTGATTTGAAAATATCAGCAAATGATGTAAAGCTTTTAATTTTCAGTTATTGCTTAGTTTTGGGTTTTTTAGTTTGTGATATTCCAGAGGAAAAGTTTGCGTTTATACTTCAGTAAGGTAGGGGAGGGGTGATTCGCTAAACTGATGGCTATTTCAATTTTCTTGCTGAACATGAATGTTGTTCGGTGCCAAGAAGTCTGAAAATTAAAATACGGACTTGTTCAAAATACAATGTAACCATGGGATTTCCTCAATTGAATGAGCCCAATAACGAATAAGCCTAGGATTATTTTCACTAGCTTGGGAATATACTAGCCATTAACAACGAAATAATGACTCTAACTAAACCGCTGTCTGTCAACCCTAAAACCCTTCATCTCTTAATCCTACGATGTAGATATATGTATGATTGTGTCAACGTCATTCTTCCCTTCTTTTTGTTTAGAAGAAACAATAAATTACCGATATTACGCCTGCACAGAAACTGATTTCAAAAGAGGCTTACCTTTCGAACAAAAAGGACAAAATAAATCACTCTTTTGAGAACTAAGCCTTTAGTTAATGGAAGGACTGACAATTGTGGTGTAAAAATGTATGTGTGTTGGGGGCGAGGGGGGGGGGGGGGGGGGGGGGGGGGGATTGACGTGGGTATAACCAAATGGCATACTCTAGAAATTGGTAATTATGAGGGTTAAAGGTATTACAAAGTTTTGGTATGGGGTCATGAATTTGATTCAAATTAACATATTGGAAGTATATGCGTTTCAATATTCATTGATCGTTGTCGCGGTTGAAATCGAGTCAAAAGTTATGAAATTATAAATAATAAACTCTTTAAGTTGTATAGCTCCCTCTCAAGGTCAAGATATTAAATTAGCTATGAAACAATATTTCTTGACTAAAATCGACCGATTAGCTATTCCCGTATGGAAATTATATATCACAACTACATATTCTGAGATTTTCATGGTCGCAGCAACCATTGTACGGCCATAGGCGCTATTTAAAATTTATCAAAATTTACCGGGAGCACCGGTAAATTTTTATATTCAATTTTCCTCGAAAACAGAAGTGTTTTAGGGGCTAATTTTTGTAGTGCTTATAATACATTCACAGGGGCATCCAAATATATCAAAATTGTAAAGATTCACTATCCACCCAATTTTCAAAATCTCCCAAAACTTTGTATTACCTTTAAACCTAAACCCCTTCAAAATGGAATGGATATTAGTCTTGCGCAAGTGGATAAGAACGTTGCACCTTATATTACATTAATATCATTGTTTACTTGAAGACCCTATGATATTGATACTGGTTTACACATACATCTTAAATTTTACTATTTTCGCAGAACATACATTTTCTTATGTGTTCCCCCATTATTTTAGATTGGGAAGAATTCTTCTATTCTCATATTGGATGGGGTAAGATACCCACCAACCCCTGTACACAATTATACCAAAACATAGTAATTATAAAAATAACTGAACATTTTTAGGCATTCCGACCGTTTGAATTTTGTGACTGGTCCAAACACTGAGATGTTTCGGGGCTTACCCTCCAAAACCTCTCACACTTGTCTTTTGATTCCATTTCGCACACTAATAGCAAATTGGACCTACTGTACAGGTCAAATTAATATTGAACCACGATTAGAGGCTGGTATTAAAGCTAAAGGAGAATGTCAATAGAATAATCACTTGATTTTGCATTGGTTATCTGAGTTAGCTGCTATTTTCCTTTAAAGGGCAAGTCTACTCCAAAAAAACCTTACTTTCAATAGAAGCAGAAAAATCAGACAAAGCCATCAAAAAAAGTTTAAACAAAATCGGATAACTAATAAGAAAGTCATGAATTTTTGAAAAAGTATGTAAAACTATGGAACAATGAAAATCACAACACAAATTGCCAATAGGGTTGTCAGTTTTTGACGTTATGTCCTCACTATTTATTATTTGCTTTATATAGTTTTAAAATAATCCCATTAATTTCCCTTTTTATCCCCAAAACTTGATTTTCCTATGCCTTTGCCCAGGTTATATGACTTGTATCATATTGCGTGCATGATATTTCACAAAATCTGTTATGAAATTTGAAGAATTGATACTATTTTCTGAAGTTATTGTATATTCATAATTATTGATTTTTATATAAATAGTTTATCAAAATTCACATTTTTCATGATTTAACTGGAAAAAATTCCCTATACTAGTGCATCAACACGAAAATATATTACTATCAATCTAAATTGGATGCTGGTGTAAAGAAATAAGAGTCATAGAGAGAACATAGGAAATTTATGTTTTCAATAGAAAGAAAATAATTAGTGCATAGTGAGGACATGACGTCACAGACTCATGAGTGAGTTGCCAATTTGTCTTGTGATTTTCATTGATCAAAAAATCATAACTTTCTTATTAGTTATCCAATTTTGCTCAAACTTGTTTTGATTGGTTTGTCTGATTTTTCTGCTTATATTGAAAGTTATTTTTGGAGTGGACTTGGACTTTAAACATGCTAGATCTGTAGTTTTCTAATATATTAATGAAAACACTAAGTCCCCCCAAAAGGACCCCCCCTCCCCCCCCCAAAAAAAAAAAACGGGAAACTACTCATTATATGAATTTTTTTTTGCCATAACGTCACAGACTCATGAGTGAGTTGCCAATTTGTCTTGTGATTTTCAAAGATCAAAAATTCATAACTTTCTTATTAGTTATCCAATTTTGCTCAAACTTGTTTTGATTGGTTTGTCTGATTTTTCTGCGTATATTGAAAGTAAGTTATTTTTGGAGTGGACTTGGACTTTAAACATGCTAGATCTGTAGTTTTCTAATATATTAATGAAAACACTAAGTCCCCCCAAAATGACCCCCCCCCCCCCAAAAAAAAAACAACAAAAAACAAAAAAACAACAACAAACAAACAAACGGGGAAACTACTCATTATATGAACTATTTTTTGCCATAAACTTGCTCTAGATACTAGCAACTGTCCTAACATGTAAGTCAATAATTGAATACTGTAACGTAACAGGGGACCGTAAATGGTTACTCAGTCAAACAAACACACAAATTGCAATCAAAATATTAAAAGTTAAAAGAAAAATTAAAAGTTAATCAATTCCAATTTATTTGCATATTTTACACCCATATTTCTTTTGAGTAAAGGTTAAAACAGTACAATCACAAAATTGCATTTTTTTGCACAATTTTACAGATTTCATGTACCAGATGTAATAAGATCATAGTCATCAATAACTCTCACAACATCACATCAAAATAGTATAGCATTTTTTAGAATATGACATTAAATGTGTTTTTTCCATCACAATAACTGATGATAATATGTGTTAACATCCAATGTTTACACTTGATGAGCACATCATATCCCATTTCATGTTCTAAATATTGATCTGAAAGGTATTTAATTGAATTTGTCGCAGACTGGGATAAAATATTACAATATCCTTTTTCCCTGTTAATATTTTTTTTGTAAACAATGTTAAAAAAAATTGGTTGTTTACAATGGCCCAGTTCATCTGTTTGACAGACACACAACAACCTTTCAGCCAATAAGACCACTGAAAAACGGGTCATTCTTTAGTTTTTAACTTCATAGGTTAAATTCTACTAAAATTTAAATCAGACAACGGGTTTAAGCTCAGACTAAAGTGGAGTTTAACAATAGTTCTCATGTCAGGTATACGTGAAAGAGTAGGATACAGGCCATAGACAGGTTTAACCACTGTAAACTCAACTTCTATACTGGGAGCTTAGAAATAGTCATATTTCTCTAATACTGTAGCAGTATACATGTATCAATATGTGTGTGACAAATACAACTCCACATTAATTCTCAGTAATAACAATATGACTAAGACTTTCCCAGAAGTATAATAATAAACTATTAAACAAAATTATTAATTATTATCATTAGAGCAGTACCGGGGTAAAACAAGAACATCATTATGAAGCATCAGTTTCCTCGATATAACAGAACTATACTTGTTTTACACCGACAGAATTTCCATAATATAAAAGCACTTTGAAGTAATCAAAGAAAGTAAAGATTGAAACTATTGGCAAGGTAAAGAAATAATTTTGTAATACATTAAAATGAAAAAAGAGAAATGTGATAGTACATAATTGGATCAATGGATTTACACAAAAATGATGTCATGATTGAATTCAAACAAAGCACAAATGAATATATAGAACTGAAATAGAAATCATTCAACCCACACAAATTCATAGCCTAGTGCATCTAATATACATATTACAAGCCCTGAGAATCAAGTAAAAACTATCTAAGCTGGAACAATCTTCATAACTTCAAATCTATCAAATTTAGCAAAGCACTAGATTATATTAAAGGTTTTTGAATTTTTACTGCAAATCAATCCACCACAATGTTCAAGGAACTTCATGCCAATGAAATTTAACAAATTTGATCTCAAACCTAACTCAGTAAAATATAAATAAAACTGGCGAGACTGTACTGATAAGAGCTAACAACAGATGGAGCACTAACAAAATTACACCACCATGTATATAATTTAACAGAGAAATAAAAATATGCAAATATTTTGATCTCAACAGTCACATGATCTTTTTACGAAGGTAGGGCTATCCCTACAACTTAGAACACCAACATTCACACTGGAAGACTTTATTAATTCACATACGGTATATTACTGTATTTGGTATGGCTCCAACATTCCATGAAAATGTCAATGTAGTGCTGGCACACAATGAAAAGTATTGGAAATATTGTTATGGGCCTTGCATAAGGTATTAGCAGGTGAATTTCAGAATAGATATGGGCACTAATGCCCTCCTGTCAGCCACACAACAATATCCAACTTTATTATCATGGAAATGTGTCAAGTGTGAGAACAACTTTCTTCACAAAAAAGTCTAAGAACCATAATGACCCATCAATTAAGAATATCACCATGATTACACTACAGAAAATCTTGAATTCCTTTTGAGTATTCATTAAATTTTCACACAATCATGGATAGATTTGATTTACTAAAAAAAGTGATATTCATATTTGGGATGGCCCTATTTATTATTTCAATGGTCGAAGATTAAAATGATGAATTACTATTTGCAGTTACAGGTGTATGTCTCATAAAAGAATTGCTTAAAACTTCCCTCCACCTTTACACATTTACACAAGCATTTAAATACGATAACAATCACAGCATCAAATATATCACCATTCTAAATATACACATCTTACAGCTTTGCTGGAATGTAACCTTTAGAAAATAAATTTCTGAATATAACTATAATTATGACAAATTGGTGAAAAAAACTAAAATGAAGATACTTCAAATACATGTAAAGGTTTGTTAATCCTTGTAAACGCAATCCTAGATTGCCATCACTAAAATGATAGGATGTTCATAGAAAACACAGCCTCTACAGATTATGTCACAAAACTAGCAAGTGCTTAAAACATGTTTTGAATTTCTGATTCATATTTGATACAAATCACATTAAAGAAGTCAATATCAATTTGCTATCTGTCAATATCTTAGCACCTTCATAAGTTGTGGAAAAAAATAGTCAGACTGTTAATCACTACAGCAATATCTCTTTTATGTCACATCCCACTTTATAAATAAATAAAGGCACATTAAAATCAAGAATTCCTTACTTTTTGTTGTTGCTCAAATATGTGACTGTTGATGTGACATGAAGAAAGATATCACTGTTTCCAGAAGATTGTAATAGATACCTGTATTATATCATATTATACAATATAACAAGATGATAGACCCTCTGAAATTACCTATTTTTTTTCTATCTAATTAAAAACCATTTACATGTTCTTCATTACAATATATTGAGTGGCTGGACATCAAAAGGTCAAACGAAATTCTCCAAATACCCTGGAGTGACTCAAACGCAAACTGCCCTCAATTTTACACATCAAAAACTTTCAAAGAAGCTACAAACTATTCTAGTAAGAATTATCCATGCGTAAACAATCACCTATCTCCTGGTTTTCATTTGACTAGTTTTTCGTGTTTTTTTGGTCCTTTTCATTTTTTTTGTTATCACAAATAAATATTCTCTTTCTATATATACATGTATATTATGAAATAGCTATCACAAGTCCACCAAATACGCAAGCCACTGATAACTGATAAGTTTATCTGTCTCTTTCACAAAGTATATCAAATACAAAATAGTGGACAATATCCTTCTTGATATCAATCTAAAAATTCACACACTTTTCAAGATTTGACCAATAATATATTTTTAAATGGTCATAGATATTGTCCCCAAGTACTTTGTACTGTAATCTTCCACCAACAGAACATCTGTCTTTGGCATCCTTATTTCATCCTCTAACCTGTATTACAGTGGTAGATTATCAGCTTACCACTCAGATCATACAGATTTGAGATCATCTAAATGCCAGAAATGTGTACTGTATCATACAACAGCATCTCACATTGTTGGAAAACACCACTAGCGACTGAAATTGCCACCAGCAACAATAACTAAATCTACACAGCACCTTTGTGCCAAGAGAGAAATAAATAGCTTGTCATCATTACTGTGGCTTTTTCCTCGTCATACATACGAATAGCCACATACCCATAGGTACTACACCGAGGTATTTACATGTAAGTAGAGAGAGAGGGAGGGAGGGAGGGAGAGAGAGAGAGAGAGAGAGAGAGAGAGAGAGAAGTTGATTAAATGCTTCGTCTAAGGACTAAGCATTGAGCTGGTAATGAAATTCATGACCAGAGGCTAAGAGCATACATTACTTTCTGATGTCTCTTGCTTTCTTCTATGTCAGCTTTCTTCTGGCTCAATGGTACATTCATTTGTTGCCACTGATGTGTGATCATTTGAGCTATAAAATGAAGTCCATCTCAATTCATACTTCCCCTAACTTATAGTACTGACACAATAAAAGTTAATACTGTCATACATAGTATCTCGATAGTCTAGTCTCTGTAACTTTATGCACTGGAAGACAGTTTAACAAACATAACAGGGCAAGTTCAAGCTATTTTGTGCTATATGTTAAAATTACGCTTTTTTATCAACAAATCTCAAAAGAACTCCTTTTAACAGAAAAGTTATTTTGTTGTTTTACACGGCTTATTAATGTATAGCATGGACTTGCCCCTGCCATTCTCTCTACCTCTCTTTCTAGTGGTGGACTTGTGATATTCCGTCAATAACGGCTGACAACATGAATAACTCTAGCTACTACACTGGTCAAAGCCTTTGTCAATCAAACTCTATGTTTTCTATACCACTGGTAAGATCTTCGATACCTTTCTTGGCCGTGGACGCCAAATCTGTCATCTCCCTGTTGATGGTGTCAATGACCCATTCCATTGCTTCACGGCCCTGCAGAAGATTAAATGAAGACACACAGCAAAGGAAAAGGAGAGAGAGATAAAGATAATTCAATTGTTAATTGTTATCCACCAAAATATGCCAAATACGAAGTAAATTTAAACATAAATTTTCAATTGAATTTTAATATTTTTGATAATCATAAAGATAACAGAAAATTTTATTTCAAATATTACAAAATGTTCAACAACAAAATATCTGCCTTACAAATACCGTCTGAATAGTAAGTAAATTACATGAGGAAAGCTGTATTTGTACTAACTGAAACATAATACCACGTTTCATATGTTCATGCCTTTTATTCCATTTCTTATTCTAATCAATTTCAGCTCTTTCTTGGTTTTTTGCTGTACAAAAGAAAACTTTCACTCATGATCAAAGTGATAACATGTATTTTACACATTTTATCTCTTAAAATATCGGTAAAATCACAGTAATTGCCCCCCCCCCCCCCCCCCCCCCCCCCCCGAATATAGAAATGCCACATACCTTGTTTGCATTGGATGAGATAGTACTTGTGACCATCTTCTCTAACTGGCCAGCCAAACCTAATCCTTTCACTGTAACTGTAGCCTCCTGTGTCAACAGTGTCCTGTACAAAGATATCATAAAGGACATTCATTGTATTTGGGTTACGAACCAGTGAGTTAGATTGCCACAAGTGGCTAGTTCTGTTTGACCCAATGCACAGTGTACCATCCAACTGAAATCTGATTTTCGAAGAATTTGCAACAGTACTTAACATATACAGTAGGCTTGCGGGTGCACCATGTGAGAGAGAGGGAGGATTGAGGAGTCCTGAAACGGACTCTCAGTAATCTTTTTTGAGGGTTTGTTAGTCCTGAAAAGGACTGTTGGTATAGTCTTGAAAAAGACTGTTGGTTATCTTTCTTAGCTTATAGTTCTAAGGAGAACTATAGCGCTTGGAGAGGATGAGTGGCGGGAATGGCTCGACGTTTCGAACAGGTTGACTATCCATCGTCAGGAGTGGAGAATAGCTGGCGTGCATGAGCTTAAGTTACCTCTCTTAAGTCACCCGCAAGCCTACTGTATAGCTACATCACCATGCAAGCCGACACTTACAAGCAGTAATTAACATATTCAAAATCAAGGTTCTGAATAGTGAACAATAAATAAATAAAATTCCAGACTATCGCAAGCCTCCTATAAAGAACAAAGGCCGAGTTGGTTCTGAATCAAACTGACTTCAGACCATTCATACAGTTGTCTACAATTTAAAGCAGATGGGGCCTATACGCTAACTATAGGGCTTAATACATCGGACCAAAATTACAATTTTAGTGTTCTAATGAATACTTAAAACCTCAATAAGGAATACTACAGTTGCTTAAATGACAACATCCAATGCAGTTATAATCCCTGTAACAAAATCAGAAAGCGGTATTTCATATTTTGGCAATTACTGTACATGTTCTTGTTAGTTAAGATGGGTGCAAATTTACATGATTTTCTTAACTTTATGGATAACTACAGCTTCCTACGGATATTATGTATGGAATCATGATTTCATAGTTTGTATAATTTTTTACAGGTCAATAAATCCAATCCCCTTTTATGTGAACCCACTGATGCGAAACTGGATGAGCCAAAAGCATCTCTCAATGCACAATGGATACAAAATCTGCCTCTACAGCAACTTTTTAGTCTTTTCTATTGGAACGTATATTCTTTCTATTTGAATTCACTTGCAAAGGACCATGCAGGTCAACACGAAAACAAGTCTTTCAGGACAATAATATGTTTTGAGGGAGCTACATTTCCTAAGTATACTTACGCATTCTCAATGGTGGGATGTGGCTTGTATACTAATTTCTCATCGATAGAAACATAACTATGAAGTGAAATCTGAAGAAGAAAAAATGAACAGATTAACTAACTGATATGATCGATTGATTTTAGTCACCAGCAATGACAACAACAAGTGTACAAAATATGCAAATTATGTGTCTCAACTGTGTAAAGGGGAATACCAAGCTATTCTGTTCCATACACTACTAACTACATCCAATAATTTATATCTTATATAATTTATATTTATGTGTGAATTTAATAGCCCTAAATGTACTTGAGCTGGATTCAAATCAAACATGAAATATAATGACAACTTGGCATAAAATGGGTTAAAAACTCCACACTACTTGGTAATGTATAGGAATCATACAGACAGACAGACAGACAGACAGACTCAAGACATAATAAAAGCTGGTACATGATGTGTGTTATTGCGGAACAGATGTGAATGGTCTAAGGCATTCTGTTCCTACATGTACATGCAGCTCAAAGTACATGTACATTTATGATGAAGTTCCGACGATAAAAGTTAAATAAATAATTTAATCTAAAAGTAGTTTATGAATTCCATTTACCCTTCCACACACTTCTGATCATGATCAAAGCTCTACCAAAATAACTTAATACCGTAAATTTCTGTGTGTAAGATGCACCCTATTTTTACGACCAAGATCAAGCCATGCAGGGCCAGGAAGGACTTTAATTTATCACGAGGCGCAGTTGAAGTGCTTGTGAACTTGTCACAAATAATAGTAACAATATTTTTTTTTTAAACTAAAGATTACAGAGAAATTTTCCCCTAGTCCAAACAGAAATTTGGACAGGCTAGATTTTGAGTGGTGAGTCGATATCCTCAATGCGAGTGAGCTGCATGTGAAGGGGTATAATTTATCGAGACCGAAAAAAAAGGGAAAAAAAATTCTCTTCCCTTCAATTAGGAATGTAGTTTAACTTCAAATAGTAGATCCTATTCTTTATTCGCATTATGTAATTCATGTTGAGACACAGAGATTTTCAAAAACCAGTAAAAAATAGCATTTTGTGGACTCAAAATATCCTGTACCTGTGTATAAGACGCACCCCCGACTTTTGATTTTTTTCCGGTGGAAAAAATGTGCGTCTTATACACAGAGATTTACGGTATATAGGCCTAGCATCATTTTTTTTGGGGGGGGGGGGGGGGTTGGGTTTTGGCATTAATTAATTTCTCACTTTGTCTAATTAATTATGGCAACAGTTTCCACACATTTTTCTGCCTTGATCCACCAAAAACTTTCGTGTACATACATCTATGTACCGGTATGCTTGCCTACAAAAATGAAACACAACATGATCTATATTCAAGGTCCCATGCCTCAAAAGGAATTTAGAATCTGTTTCTTGGCCAGTATAAATCTTTTGCTGGTACTATTTCCCCCTAGTTTTCACCTAACTTCTACTACTCTCCAAATGCATCATGTGTTTTACATGAGTAGAGAATTTTGTATCAGGAAGTGTTAAATTCAGTTAAAAACTATTCACTTTCATTGATTTATCTTAAGACAAAAACTGTTGATGGTAAACTTGGTTTGATTTATTCAATGCTGGTTAACTATCGAGGGTTATTTAATACAACTTATCAACAATGATAACCCATAAAAATTAATATAAGCTACCAAAATCAATGAGTTGGAATGGTTGTGAGTAAATTTATCGTAGACCTGTGGCAAACGTTTCATAAAACAAGGCCTAGATTAATATGTATACATGTACTTACATTAGCAGATTTAGCAGTGAATGTCTTCTCCTTAGGGTCTACTATCGAGTATTCTGACCCGTAGCATGTAGGCTGTAGACCAACCAACTGCAATCAAAAGTTGAAAAGACGGGGTTAACATCCTAGTCACGTGATCATAAAATCTTTATTCAGGGAAAATAATGTAAAAACATGATATGTAATTCACCAACAAATGTAAAGAGTAATACAATTTGCTATTCATAGGTGGCACTCAAAACAGCTCTTTTACATACCGGGTAACTACAATTCCAATTATTTCTTAAGCAGAGTTGGAGGTAAATTATTCACAGTACTATACAGTATCTAGATTATAAGAAACATGCATGTACACTAATTACAATTACATTCAGGGCTCAGCTGTAAAAAAAAACACATAAAGAAAAACATAAATTCTTACTAAAGCTTACTCTCCAAACATTTGCCATTTGTGGAATTTTATCCACCTTTTCACAACTTCACAACTGAATTTCATACTCAGATTGGTTTACACATGAAATAAGAAAGTTTGAGTTAAAATATAAGTACAGGACTGATCATTATAATTGTACAAAAAAGTTCTAGTATAGCTTTGGGTGTATTGAAGCTTTTTGCTTACCCTAAACTTATCTCTTACCTCAAACTAAACCAAAATCTTAACACCAACTCCAACCCTTAACTAAGATAAAAATGAAGCCTAGAGGAATAGAGCAAATGTCGGATCACAGGCAAAAAGTGACTACATTTTATGGCACCGTGGTCCATTAAAGTGGGCACCACAATTGGCCAGTATATTAAAAAGGTTTATACATGAGCCCCCGGGATTAAATCTTGAAATTTTGAGAGCCTAGAGCAATTTTATATATTTTGTCATTATTTTGTATTTTTAAAACCCATGTTGGGGGAGGGGAGGGATGGGGGCAAGTGTCTTGGGTAGACCGAAAGCTTCAGTCTCTATACCGTCGGTTGTTCCACTGAGACTTCGTCTGGCTCCACTAGACCTCCGGTTATAGAGACTGAACGATCGCCTATGCCAGCCTATGTTGAAGATATCACCGCTAGATTTTAGCCGTTAGGCCCCTCCCACAAACATGAACAAACTTGCCACGGCCGTATTGTTATGCCCCCAACATCCCCCAAAATGTCATTTTACCTCGTGCATATCCAATTTAACATTAAGGCCTAGGCTATAATACATCGGTTCCACTTACTTACTTGATTGAAATAATCCGTTTAATGGTCCCTTTTAAGGAAATTATGGGTCAAAATCGACATCCATGTTGAAAATCTTGCAAGCCGTGTTAAACTCTCGCTGCCGTCAATCTCATCCCTTCTAGTCTACGCCGAAGGCAAAATGATTATGAAGGAAAAACTGTGCGCCATCTACACGTTCGTAACAGTTTTTCCTTCATAATCATTTTTGCCTTCGGCGTAGACTAGAAGGGATGAGATTGACGGCAGCGAGAGTTTAACACGGCTTGCAAGATTTTCAACATGGATGTCGATTTTGACCCATAATTTCCTTAAAAGGGACCATTAAACGGATTATTTCAATCAAGTTAGTAAGTGGAACCGATGTATTATAGCCTAGGCCTAATGTAAAATTGGATATGCACGAGGTAAAATGACATTTTGGGGGATTTTGGGGGCATAACAATACGGCCGTGGCAAGTTTGTTCATGTTTGTGGGAGGGGCCTAACGGCTAAAATCTAGCCGTGATATCTTCAACATAGGCTGGCATAGGCGATCGTTCTGTCTCTATAACCGGAGGTCTAGTGGAGCCAGACGTAGTCTCAGTGGAACAACCGACGGTATAGAGACTGAAGCTTTCGGTCTAGTGTCTTGGGATGCCTGTTAAAGTTGAGCCCTGCTCTAAGTACATAGCTTTGACTGGTACCTACCGATCTGACCCAGCCTGGAAAACCCCACTCAGTAGTGAGCAACCTCCTGCTGTGAAGACGACCCCTCTCGTCTACCTTCCTGTCAAGGACGTCAATCCCGATGACGCTGGGGTTCATGGGATTGGGGTACTTCCTCCAGGCAGCTTGGGTGACTGTCTCCCACGGATGGCTGTAGATAGAGAGAGAGGGATAGAAAGAGAGGGATAGAGAGAGAGGGATAGAGAGAGAGGGGGAGAGAGACGGAGAGAGACAGAGGGAGAGAGGGGGGGATTTAGTTAATTGATGGACAAAGACCACTAGGTGCTGCATGAGTTTCGACTGCTAGATAAACTCAAAATGTTTCTGCCCTCCATGTGAGAGATTTAGAATTTCTTATTGGTGTTCAGATTTATGGCTGTGAAAAGTGTGAATCTTTGGTGTATAGGCTTACAAGTAACACATCCCTCGTGTAGATGAACAAGCAAGGTACATCGTACATCATCCCTATTCCTATCTTGGATCAGTGAACAGTTTTGAGGGGAGATTACATTGAATTGATTGAATGTTCGCAAACTTTTGAGAGGATTCACTGGCAACTTTATTTTCCTCCATCATAAGAAGGCCTAGAATGCACACAGAGGGCATCAGGGCATTCATAGTATGCATCGGGGTGCGGGCGTGCATGAAGTTAGCAACCACAATGATGATCATCATGGTCTTAATGTGAATTTATTACATGAGAAAGTGTTTATTATAATATCTTTGTTTTTAGGAAAAAACTCAGAAAAAGATGAGAAAATTTAGACGAAACAGGCAAGGAACATAAACGACTTTTAAATAACGACCATTATTTGAACAATTGATGAAGATTTAGTTGATTTTTGGTATGTTTTAGTAGGGTATCTCCATGCCGAAGTTAGGGGTCAAAGTCTGGGCGCTAGCATACTTTCATATCCATTTTTGACCTGTAACTCGGGTGTGGTCAAATAGTGGTCATGATTTAAAGTCATTATATTTCATACCCCTTTCGTGTCAATTTTTTAATCTTCTTTGGAGTATTGTTCCTAAAAACAAAGACATTATAATATACACTTTCTCACAGGTTTCACAGCAAACCGCACAATTACAATAGAATTGCATACGGTACAGACGAGGGGATGCGGGGGCGCCAACGTGCGTGAAGTTATCAACTGTAATCTGTAATTATTACGTCGCTAACTTCACACACACTGGCGCGCTTGCATCCCCTCGTCGGTACGGTATGCAATTGTATTGTAAATGTCCAGTGGTTTGCCGTAAAACATGTAAAAAAGTTTTTTGTGAATGTCTTCGATTTGAACAATACTCCAAAAATGATAAGAAACAATGACTATTAAATCATGACCATTATTTGAACAACTTGATGATTTAGTTGATTTTTGGTATGTTTTAGAAGGGTATCTCCACGCCGGAGTTACGGGTCAAAAATGGATACGAAAGTACACTAGCGTCGAAATATGATTCTGAACTAGCACCAACTTAGACCGAAAGCTTCAGTCTCTATAAATCGTCGGTTGTTCCACTGAAGGAAAAACTGTGCGCCATCTACACGTTCGTAATGGCGTTATCACAGTTTTTCCTTCATAATCATTTTGCCTTCGGCGTAGACTAGAAGGGATGAGATTGACGGCAGCGAGAGTTTAACACGGCTTGCAAGATTTTTAACATGGATGTCGATTTTGACCCATAATTTCCTTAAAAGGGACCATTAAACGGATTATTTCAATCAAGTTAGTAAGTGGAACCAATGTATTATAGCCTAGGCCTAATTTAAAATTGGATATACATGAGGTAACATGACATTTTGGGGGATTTTGGGGACATAACAATACGGCTGTGGCAAGTTTGTCATGTTTGTGGGAGGGGCCTAACGGGTAAAATCTAGCCATGATATCTTCAACATACGATGGTATAGGCGATCGTTCAGTCTCTATAACCGGAGGTCTAGTGGAGCCAGACGTAGTCTCAGTGGAACAACCGACGATTTATAGAGACTGAAGCTTTCGGTCTAGCACCAACTAGTCTATATGTAGTTATCAACAAAAACACTTGGGAGTTCGAGTTGGAAGGAAGGTGAGCAAAATCGCTATCTGGTAATGAATGGTATCAAAATCTCGCATTTTGGGGTAAATTCTTGACCGATTTCAGAGTGCAGATCTTAGATCTTAGGAGAAGAAAGAAGAGTCCACCAGCGAACTCCAAAGCCAGCATGCAATGGTAATCAGGTGACGAAAATTCCAAAGGGGCGAATACGAACGCATTTTACTTTTTTTTTAAAACCTGCCTCTCTCTTTTTACGCAGGTGCAGGGGTAGATCTAGGCCTAGTCCCAATTAAGGCTTGGTGATATTGATTATTCAGTATCAATATTTTATATCATCAGCTAGCCCTTAAGTTAAGGCCTGGGGAACTTATAGCGAAGAAGAAGGCTAAGCCAGAGGCCAGCCAGGGCAGTCAAGGCAAGGCAAAGCAAGGGCCGAGGGAGGCATTGCATTGGCATTGCTGTCCGTCGGTGCATTAGCAGGACTATCGGGCGGTATCCCCTGGCTGTCTGGCCTGGCCGTCCGGTGTGGCTCCACACAGTCATGCACGTGAGTCACAAATGCCGGCGTTTTTACAACGGCTTTGAAATGCCTTTTTTACGCATACTGTGCATGTAAACCTTGCAATATCATTACAAAATAGAGGGAAATTGTTATACTTACTGGAAAACGTGTTCAGAACTCCAAATCTTCATGATTTCCGAAAATAATACCTCTTAATACGCTCAGGAAAACAGCGAATCGTCGCAAGAAATTGCACGAGAAATTATGCAATAACGTAATAACGTGCATGCTACGCATATATATACGTTCAGTATAGTACGTATCCAAGCCACATTGGAAGTACGCAATTTCAATTGTGACCTCACTTGTCTGAATGACAGCGAGAAAGACATAGTTAGTCTAATTATTCAGACGCGATAATAATATTTCCTCCTATAAATAATTAAAATAATTTAGATCAGTGAATAATTTCCCAGAAATAAGTCTACAATATGAAGTAACAAGTAAGAAATTATATATAAATCATTATATAGTATGAAAAAGATTGGAAGCACTTATTTTTTTCTAACAATAGAGATTCTCTAAAATCTAGTCTGGATAGTAGACTGTTAACGTTATAAAATACGCGCGGAACATCTATTGAATAATTCATAAGCCGGTACGTGGGTGTGTACTACGTCGGCAATGACAAATTCACCAAATATGCACTTCCGGTTGTATAGTGATACGAAATAATGAAAAATTTATGATAAAAACTGAATTATTGGTGATGAAAATAGTGACAATGATAAAAACAACATATGCTAACAGGAGAGAAATTGCATATTCTGAAATAGTGATTGGCATCGCTTTTACAGCTGGCACTCCTGGGGGGGGGGGGGGTATTATGGTCTGCAATGGTTTTATTTGATTTTCTTCGATCACATAAGAATGAGAAAAGATTGCAACCAACCAAGACAAAACAACAACAAAAACCGTTTATTTAAAAGTCAGAATTGTGTGATTGCCAAACACAACCCAACAATATCACAACCAGGAGCGGTTCCAGGATTTTCTAAGGGGGGGGGGGGGGGGGGGGGACGTGAAATTTACCAAATTGTGAGCGTGAAGATCGACTTTACGGCGTGAGGTCCTGCATGGGTCCGGGAAATTCTGAGGCATTTCGAAATGTGTAAACTGAACATTTTTATCCGGAAGGAAACGAGGAGGGGCGTGCACCCACGCCCTCTGGATCCGCCCCTGACAACGGATGTGAACAATACAACACTTTTAAATTATTGTTTAAAATTCCCCGGTAAAAACCGAGATACGCTTTTCCAAAAATGTATACGAAATAAGTTATATAAAGAAGGATTTGTTAGCAATGTCTGTATTCGCTAACGCTGAATTACTATACAAATGTAGGGTTGTAAGGTGTCATCGAGTCCACCCGAATAATTATATTTCAAATATAATGATCAAATTGATCATAATCTGAATTCATGAAACAAACTCGATTTGACTAAAACAATGAGAAAGATATTAATATTTAAATGTTCTGGCTGGAGGAGTGAGTAACCAGCTATATAGAGAGGGACAGAAAAAAACTCGTATATGAATATTGATTTTTGGCTGCATTTTTATTCGATCCATGTATTTAAATAATGAGAACATTAAACAAAACACAATAAGAAACAAAACAATAACAACAACAACAACACAACCAATAAAGCAAGACATGGAACAGTTTGCATGAGCAACTAAAAAATAATACACCACTTTTTATACAGCGGAACGGATGTTGCAAGACGAAAAAACACACAAGAAAGACAATTTGTAGAATGAAAGGTGTAATGGTTTTATCCTGACAAAAATCTTCACCGCCAGAGAAGATTTATGTGAAGTGACTCTCTTTTAGACATTGTTCCCCTCCCCCTCCCCGCCTGTCATTCTCTTTTAGACATTGTTCCCCTCCCCCTCCCCGCCTGACGTTCTCTTTGAGACATTGTTCCTCTCTCCTCCCCGCCTGACGTTCTCTTTGAGACACTGTTCCCCTCCCCCTCCCCGCCTGTCGTTTTTGTCTCTCATCTTGTTGAATGGTGACAAGACTGATGCGCCTTCCACTTTGGGTTTTTAGATGTGATGGAAAAAAGAAACACACTTGCCAAAACAGTGTAGGCCTACCTATATTGAGCACACCGAATGATTTTGTTGTAAGTCCAAAAACAAGAGAAAAAGCGAAGGAAAGGGGATACTAAATGAAACTGAGAGACCCCTTTAACCCCTCCCCATTTTGGCCTTGTTAATTCATATTTCATCACCTGGTAAGACCCCTTTAATTGGACACGCGCCACATTAAATGACGTTAAAGAATAAAGGGAAGAGAGAGGGCAAAGGGGATACTAAAATAAACCGGGATGAACCCGCTCACACAATTCATATTTTATCAGTGGCCTTGTAAATTCATATTTCATCACCTGGTTACCTTTGCCCATATTAATCGTGTCGGTGCCCTTTTTAAAACTTGCTATAAGGCACTGTGTCAAAATCAATTTTTATGTTCAATAATCACTTGTACCTGGATACTATACCAACTTATATTTCTATTTTGTTGTTGTCCTAATTAGGATAGGGCGTATTTAATTTATTTTAAATGATTTTGGAATAGTGGCATATATTTTGGGTTTCTTTTGTGATTACCAGTAAGTACAATCTAATCTCAAACTGTGTATTTGCTTCTCCTTTTGTTATTGTATATTGATTACTTGTATATTTGAGGATATGTCAATAATTCATTTGTATTTGATTTTTTATTAAGAATTTGATGCATTTTCAATGACTTTTTGTAACCTAGTTCGATTTATGAATTTATACCTGTTTTTGTATTTAGTTATGTATTGAAAGTAATCAAAAATCTCGATTCCATTTCAATAAATAAATTTGAAATGTATAAGCACTTGAGGGAGTGCTGTGGTGTGTGTGTGTGTGAGTGTGTGTGTGTGTGTGTGTGTGTGTGTGTGTGTGTGTTTGTGGGGGGGGGGGGGATGGAATATCAGGTAAACCAAAATAATGTGAGAGAATATGGCCACAGGCTGAGCTATCCTTCCATTTCCTTCATTTTTTAACGATTTGACTAGGGGCACATTCTACCCATCTTCCCTCTTTATCTTTGACTGGGGAGGAGGCTGTGGTCAGGGGGAAGGGGCACGTTCATCCATGCCCCCTTCATAGCTTTATCAGTAAGAGAGTGGATGTATGAACACCCTTTATATTGTTAAATATATTTCTCAAGCCTGTCCACAAATAACTTGTTTTTATATCTTACATGTTTGTTCTCATCTTAATATTCCTACTTTCTTCAACATTCAAATTCGTATTATAGATATTCTAAAGCCTAAATAGTATTGCTTATTTCAGAGAGTGCTAACACGAGACTGAAATATATAATCGATCTACATTTATAGTTTTGTCAACCGCCTTGCAAGGAATAGCTTTTGAATAAATTGAGATGCATACTTTAATAATAAATATGTATTTTTATATTCAAGAAATATCTGCCTACCGGGTTCCCATTTATTTCACCTGGGTGGAGAATGGCAAATGCAGATTAATATCTTTCCTCAAAGGGGAGGCACTAGTCCAAGACAATTATTCCCGAGCCCCCCCCCCCCCCAAAAAAAAAAAAGATTACCATACATTTTTCAGAAAACAAGAATGATGCTGTGTAAGTTGTATAATTCCTTTCTTCCAATGTCACCATTCTGTCGGGTCATAATATCGTTATAACAAAATATGAAGTACACAGGTGTCTGACATGCTCTGAGATTTTGATTGGCAATATCTTTAAAAGTTCTTGATTATCCTCAATTAAATTTCATAGGTCATATCATATATAGTATTATATCCTAAAGTTTGTGTAAATTAAGGTACAGCTACTAAAGTTATGCTTGCTTTTTGTGAGACAAAGTTTAGGAGATACTATTTTTGAGGATGATCAAGTTCTTTTTAAGATATTGTCATTCAAAATTTGGTTGGCATTTTTCGGACACCCTGTATCAATCTATTCCAATTTTCTAA
Source organism: Strongylocentrotus purpuratus (assembly GCF_000002235.5). Lineage (NCBI taxonomy): Eukaryota > Metazoa > Echinodermata > Echinoidea > Camarodonta > Strongylocentrotidae > Strongylocentrotus > Strongylocentrotus purpuratus. The sequence continues at coordinate 23,595,263 of NW_022145614.1, forward strand.
GAATGAAGCACACCATAAATTAGACATTCACAAAGAAGAACAATGATTCCATATTGCATTTATTCATAAAGATAACACGGTGGTACAGCAAAAAAGAGATGAGTGGATGTGTCACATGGTATGTACAACAATCAAGGTCACAAAACTAGTACAAGAACTTCAGTATTTCAGAAATATAAGTACAAGTTTATAGTATGTGCCAGAACAAAGTGATTTCTATCTTGCTCACATGTTTTCAAACATTTTCTGTATACAATATCACATTTTGAATTTAGGTTGGGCTTGCTTTAGGGGTAAGTATTGATAATTGTGAATGCTTTGATGATTAATAATCTATTTTTGTAGTAGACAATATTGGATATCTTGTTGAGCAATGAGCAAATTGGCAACACTGTTCAGATGCAATGAGTTACTTTCAATAGATTCGATAGATATTAATTGATTTAAAATGGGAACCACAACATATTCTGACCATGAATATTACGTCTCCTTCCTCCCATAGGGACTATATGTAAAAGGGATGCAGCAAAAACACACAGAGGAAAGGGAATAAAAGCCAACCTTTTAGACCCGTTCCTTAAAAAATAATTCCCTTTATTTTGTCCTGAGGATGTCTTTATGAAAGGAAAAATCAATTTGACCATTGGATGTTGACTTAACATCATTTATGTGTTTTCAATTTCACAGAGATACATATCTTAAAAATTGAAATTTTAATTCTGCTCATGCCACAGATTCTTAACGAAGTTTATAGCATTTAGATGCACAGAGTTGTAGAGTATCAGTAAATTCATGGCATGATATAACAACTTTTGAAAAGATATATCTGTAATTTGTACTCTTGATATAGATTTCTAGTCCATAAAATTATAATCCACATCCTAATTCATTGATTAAACCAATGTGGTATCTAAGACATTTGGTCACTGAATATAAATAACAATAAAATGTTGAATAATGTGCACTTATACTTTTGTTATAACACATAATATCATCTATTTGAACCAGAAGGGCATCATCTCATTTCATTTTAAACAGAATTAATACCATTCGGGCTCCGATTAGATGATATGTGCAAATCTTTGACTATTTTGAGAGCAATCTTTTCCATGTTCCTAAAAACAATTTATAAACAAATATGTACTATAGCACAAAATTTTACACCACAAATAAGTTAATGCACAGAAACAATTACAGAACAGTGAACCTGGAACAAAATTAGGCAATTTGAATAAAAAAAGAAATAATCAATTTTTAGATAATCACCCATATGTCATTAATATCAAATGGTATCAAAGAAACTCATCTTCTGCATTCTAGCATTATACAAATGCTTATACTTGCATGTAAAGTGCATTAAATAAAAAACACAAACATTATTAATCATCATTGAATAACTTGAAAGAAATTTAAAGTAAAATATTAAAACAAATTATTAGGAAGTTGTCAGTTAATCCTGTGTAAAATTGTGTTTTTCTTCATTTTAATAAATCATTCTTAGTCTTCACTGATGACTGATGGATGTGTTTTTGCTTCATAGAAGTCCACACACACTATTTTCAATTAACTTCTACTTGAATCTGTTGTGAAAGAACACACAAATCAATGGAATATGAAGAACTTGGACTAAAAATGTTTTTGCTACTTCAATATTAGATCTATAAACACACAAGGGTTCCAAGCTGAATGTATCCCTTTATTTAGGATCAAATCTTTAACAACAAAACGGTAGTAATTAGGTGGATATAAAATGTCAATATTTCCAAGAATCTGTCTGTTAAATATTATGATACATGCCAGTTTCTCACAAGCAAGTTTGGTATTACAAAATTAATCTTTCTCACTGATCTTGAAAACTGCAAGTAAATAGTATAAAAGTAACGACAAAAGTATGGGTTATATTTAAACAATATATGTCTGTCATCTTTGTTATAATCTAAATAACAGTTCACAAAGGATAAGCTCTGAACAATGACAACATTGGGATCAACATACATAGAAAAATATTCACATAGCACCAAACCTTGCCTCCTGTGAGCAAGAAGAATGCTAACTCAAAATTTTCTTTAGAGTTAAAACCCTTCCTGCTCTCAGCAGACAAATTCTCTTATTACTTTCATCTCATTTTCTTGTGAAAATGTTAAAGTTGGACGTACGTCTTGGTCAGTGTTGTAGCATACTTGTCCTCCTAAGCTTTCTCCTCATTTGTATGATGAACAAAATTAGCAACTTAAACTCATGTACCAGGTTATTTTATGCTGGACACTTGAAAAACCAAAAAACAAACACATTTATGTTGCATCAATTTAAAACTTCAAAACCATAAGAGTCAATTGAGTTTTATATTTACACTGAAGCAATATTTGGCAGCTTTTTGTTGTTGTTGAGATTAATGGCGTTTCCATCGTCATTGGATGATTTTCGCCAGCCTGCAGCTTTAAAGCTTTCAAACAATAGAGGGCTTCGTAGTTGATTTCTTCAATGCTGGTGCTTCTTGTGGAATTAAAATGCAAGGGTGGTATGCAAAGTTTTAAAGGAGTTTAAATCATAGGAACAATTATCTTTTTAATCTATCTGCTGTGAGCTGGCTTAATTTATTCAAAAAACTGAATAAATAACAACATAATATGATGCCTTTTATCTTGCAAAAGTTTACTAGTATCAACAGATAAGAATATCAATGGCAAACTTTTAGGAAAGATTAAAGGCTTTGGTGAAAACTTGTTAGTCCAAGAAAAGAGTCCAGGTCTATCTCAAGTCAATTAGGTCTAAAATTAAGACTAGCACACATAATGGTACACATATCTCAATACCAGGTCAAGTTTGACTACACTGCCAAAAATGTGCAGAAGTCTAACATATTAAAAAAATGCATATGTAATCAGTATTTTTTTGTCCACAGTGAAAACATGAATACCAAATGTTGCTAAATGAATATAAATTTACAGGTACAGAGTAACATCAGCCTGAGGTATTAGGCGATATTTTGAATTTTATCTTAGAAGCTTGAAATAAAGAGAAACACAGTGAAAATACTTATGAAAATACTGAACTTTTTGTGATCGAACATCAATATCAGTGATCCTTAATGCATTAAGACAGTTGCTGTTGTTGTGAAACCCATATCATAATACTCCTGAATTCAGATTTTCTACTTATGCTTTTCTTCTTGAGTTTGGTGATAAATTAAGCATTGCTTAAAATAAAACTTGTTAATCATCAATTTCATCATTTTATGCAAACGTTACTCTGTGCCTTTAACCAATTAATATCTACTAACTTTACTTCAACACAGAACTAAACATCATTATAGTGACAAACAAGAAGTCTTGCATAAAGAGTATATACATTGTCTTATTCTGTCTGTAGACTGTAAAAAGTTTGTACACATGATAATTGCAAATGTATGAGAATACATCATCACATTTCTATAAAACAGTTTTGAAAATGTTAATAATTTTGTATAGTAGTATATTCTCTTTCCACTCATCTGGTCAATAAAAATAGGAGATAAAAAGTGAAAGAAAAAAATTCCTTACTAAAGACAAATTCCATGATAAAAGTAGATTCAATAGGGAGAAATGTAGAAAGTACATACAAAATAGAAATAGTCTTAAGTACAAATAATACTTATGATACCGTAGTTTATCATTTCATGTCAAGGTAGATTAGTGAGAGCATTAAGAGCTTTGATGCATAATTACCAGTATATTCTAACATCCAAGATCCTTGTCTTGTACATTAAAGCTATACAAATTTCAAATCATGGCAGTGTTTGTGAAACCTTAGTAAATAGCTAAATTGCCATAAAATATTGTTTTATTTATTCTATTTATTTCATGTTTGTATTTTAACAATTTGATTTACAAAAATCTCACTCCAGTTAAATTAAAAAATGCTGCAGATCTTTGATTGTGCAGTCCCCAAACTGGAGGTCAAGCTCCAGGTCCTGTGGTCATGTAATTAATGTCTGAACTAGTCAAGAAGTCTTACATCGTAAGCAGTGCACAAGTCTTCAGGTGAAAGCAAACTTGCAGCACCTAACAGCCAACAAGAACTGCAGCAACCAAAGGTTGTAAAAGCTGTCTGGTTTTTATTGACTCTTGTCTAACATTGGCATTGGCATTCTATGTCTGAGTGATTCCTTACGAAGACAACTTTTTCAACCTTTGCAGCTGTTTGACAAAGTGCAATAGATGCTTCATTAGTGTTCTCCTTAAAACCCTCACCCATATGAAACTATGCATTTTGACATATCATTCATTACTGGGATGAGGTTTGGATGGTGATAGAATGAGTTTCAGCTTAAATTTTCATTTACCATACCAGCTTTAAAAAAAAAGAAGATACAGTTCTCCATCTCCTTGCAGCACAAATATAACAACTGGATCAAAATATGTCAATCTATAAAGATACATAAGAAAAAGGAATGAAAAAAGCTTGTCATCATCCGCCTACAAGTGGTATCCAAGGCAAGGTGACTAAAGCGAGAACGATGATAATGATTGACCAGATGAGTACCTTACGTCATTGTTGCGAGATGCACCTGTTATATGAGGGGGGCGGGGGCACTATATTTTCCGCGCTTTGGAGCATCTGGGCAAAGGCATCTGGGTGTCGCAAGACAATTTCGTAAGAGGGCGGTCCCCCGCTCAGAGCCTCAAGCTCTTCACAAATAGTTCCATTCTGCGAGACAGGGCTCGAGACCGGACTTGTGGTGCTGCTCCCTATAGAAGTCCTGGAGCAGATGGTAAAAGGGAGGGCGTCGTAACGCCGGGTGTTGTGCGGGAAGCCGTTGCTGGATCGGCCAGAGCGCGAGGCTGAGTGCACCATCATGACGACCATCGGGGTGGGACGCGCTCGAGGGGAAGAGGTTTCCTCGATGCGGCGGTCGCAGGATTTACAGGCATAGTGGAGTAGGGCGCCACCAATGATGATGAAAGAAAATGCTGAGATCATGGATATTGCGATGATTGCACCAGGTGGCAGATCTGCATAATGTGGTAAAATATGAAAAGAAATGTAATAGAATAGTAATATTTACATGAAACTGTACAAAATGAATGTCTGCAAATGAGACTTTTATAATAACAATTCAGTTTGACACTTACAGTCAAAGGGTACTACTGATGATCAAAGACACAATTGAAATAATCAAGAATGAAAAGTATGTCTATCGGATTATGATAAACGAACATCAAGGACCAACAGGTAATCATTTACCAAAAGTACCTTATTTTCTTCAAACTGGTAAATATGCATTTACATATTAGTAAACATTGTGAAAGGATGACCAATTATCATGGTATTTCTTGGTCTTTTAACATCTTAACATTTCAACATTTAAATTGAGTCACTCGTCAGTTTCCATGTGCAGAAGGCCATAATTCGCTGACACCAGACTTGGTGGATAATAAAAATCCTTAGTGTGTACAGGTATTAGGCCTGCACACAGCGAACCCGTTGGCCAATCAAGAAATACCCCCTCGTCTATCGAGAGTCTTTGGGTGTCGGAAAAGTGAGATAATGACATTACCATGTGCGGGAATGGGTGAGCAACCAACTTACGACTTGCGGATCCAGATGCGGCTGTGATGAGACCGGTACCCTCAGACTTGCAGATGACTGCTGCATCCTCGTTATGGATGCAGTCATGGATGTGGAGTTCATTGTGATCACACTCCAGGAGGTTGGCCTCATCTCCCTTGCAGTCCACGTTGTCAAGGAGGATGTTGACCAGACCAGGGCCGAAGGTGGTTGCTTGGGTCAGGGCTCGCAGGGCATCGGGAAATCCTAGCTGACGACATACCACCTGAAAATGTGATAGGGCAACAGAGGAAGAGGAGGAGGAGAAGGAGGAAGAGGAGAAGGAGGTGGAGAAGAAGATGGAGAAGAAGAAGAAGAAGAAGAAGGAGAAGACGAAGAAGAAGAAGAAGAAGAAGACGAAGAAGAAGAAGAAGAAGAAGGAGAAGACGAAGAAGAAGGAGGAAGAGACGGAGAATTAGAAGGAGTAAGAAAAGGAGAAGAAGAAGAAGAAGAAGAAGATGGAGCAGAAAAAGAAGAGGAAGGAAAAGAAGAAGGAGAATAAGGAGAAAGAGGAAGAGAAGAAGGAGAATGAGAGGGAGTAAAAAAAAAAGAAGAAGAAGAAGGAGAAAGAGAGAGAGAAAGAGGAAGAGGAAGAGAAAAAGGAAAATGGGAAGGAGAAAGAAAAGGAGAAGGAGAAGAAGATTACAAAAATTAAGATGATGACAAAGTTATCAAATACAATGCTCAATGGATGCTTCGATGAAAATTACCAGAATATTGGTTTACCGGTAGAAGGTTACAGCCAACTAGACCAACAAACCAACATTGGCATACAAGACCGATTGCCTGCAAGAGTCAAGAAGCCGGATTGATACAGGCCTGGCACACCAACAATATCATTCCTGCAGGCCTTCTGAAAATGAATGCGGGTTCATAAGACCCGTACGTAGCCCATAAAACTGATCGACCGAAATGTTGGTCTCGCATTGCCTTCAGACAATTTTTTTGAGGGTCCTTGTCATTATACCTCTGTTACTATCTTTGGGTGTTGGTCTCATTAGTAATTTGTCTTGATACTGGGATGTCCTAGGTTTAGAAGGGTGAACCAACTTACCCTAGCATCTTTAATATCCCACAGATCGTCACAGATAGTATACCAGTCGTTATCATGGTAGATCTCAACCCGACCTTGATGATCGTCCTCCGACCCTGCTAACCTTACATCAGCCTCTGTATGAATGGTATCAAGATCAAACATATATGTTAACATCATCATCACAGAAAACAATCAAGCTTCATTATAGGCAAATACAATTAAACAACAGGTAATGGTAACATTCCTTTCTTATATAGGGAATTTCACATCTTTAGTAATGTATCTACACACTTCCAACGAGCTTTAATCATTGGGTCTTTGGATCTTTGTCTGTTAACCAGTTGACAATTGTATATTTTGAATTCTTATATTTTTATATTTTTATGTTTTATGCAATGTTTTTTATGTCTTTTTAATTGAACAGACAGGGCCCCTTGGAGGAGCAATATTTGTTATTGAAGGAGGTACCCTGTTTAAAGAAAACTAAAATAAATAAATAAATTAGTGCCCGAGATGCCGTATATACTGCACTGGATTGGGAAGAATGGTATATTAGTGATTGGGGACTATGGTATAAATATACAAATATTGACTGGCGGAAATAATCTTTTCAGATAGGACAACCCAACAACAACAAAAGCTTTAAGGGGCACGGTTCACTGTCTCACTTTCGCATATCCATTGTTAGCTACAGGTAGGACAATATTTTTTGCTCTCTTGCCCAGCAGCCGTATATAACACTACATGTTACACTTAATCATATCATATTCCATGGGTTAAGATATATTCATTGTGAGGATAGTCATATCATTTTATCATTGAAATTACAAAAGCCAATTTTCACTTTGATCTTAAAGGGATCCGGTAACTTTGTCTTAATAGATCCTTTAAACAAATCTTTGATTTAGCTCATGCTGCAATGATAATTATAAACCTTTAGGTCAGTCAGGAACCCCATGACTTTTACAAGCCGATCTGATTATCAAGATATTTATGATTGAAAATCAAAATTAAATTTTGCGTTTGCCAAACGATTTTCATAACACTACAGTCTATTGGGAGAACCGGTCACTCAAAGGTTTTAACTTTTTTGAGATACTTCTTGATCATTTTGAAGCGCAATTTTTTTAGGGCTTCAATATAACACCATATCACAGACACTGATAACACGTAGGGCCGTGCATCTCAGATTTAATATTGTTAAACGATCCCTTTAAGACAAAAAAGCTGACAAAAAAAACCAACAGTATTTGGGACCCTGTTGGAACCATCAGAATGGAGCATAATGATCAACTGACGAATATCCCACCACACAAGTAACCCAAACCCTGACCCTATTCCTTCCCGTACTCTAATCTATTGTGCTGATGCATGGAGGGGAAATTTAAAGTTAAGCCGAACACAGATTTCCAATTCATATCCAAAAATATTTAACCTACCTGCAAATTTTTTCTTCTTAATAATTGGTATGAGTGTTGAGTTTGCCAAATGTATGTCTGTTAAATTGCTACGATCAGCAAACCAATCCTCGTCCGGTTCATCGTTAGAGCATTCTGCAGCCGCAAATCCATACTGGCACGTCCATGGACTATTGAAATCTTCCGTTGAGAAATCACACTCTTCCAGTGAGGTCTCAGTTCCTTTGCACTTGAATTCACCAAATTTGGAATGACAGTTCATCTTGCTCCACGGGCAGAACGGCTGTCGTCGTGGCAACCCAGACTGGAAGCCACGTTGCCTACAGGCCACCAGGGCATCTCGTTTGTCCCACTGCAGATCAGCACAAATGTTCCACCAGATGCCCTCGTAGAATATTTCCACTAGACCTACTTTGGTCGGTACCAATCTCACGCCTTGACCTAGCACAAAATAAGATGTAAGATGAGATACAAGTTGTGTCACTGAAATATAACGTTTTTATGCTGGTGCAAAACTTCCAAGAATTTGATTAGAAATAGTGAAACCCATACATTGCATGATACTGCTTTAAAATTCAAAGAATTAAATTTTCCACGATAGAGACCAATATTTAGTCTCAGTCTCCAAAGAGTACATCCTTCTTGGACAAGGAATGTTTTAAGATTTCCTACATTAAAATAAAAAATAGGACAACCTGAATGAAATGAATACTACTCAAGAGCTGTGAACCTTAAAACCCAGCATAGTTACTGTTGGGATCCAAAAGAGCACTAACTGATATCATGACACCCTTCTGTCTCTCAAAAGATGATACAGTAGTTTCCTTTGACCCCCGACCCCTTCCTCCAGCTACTCACCCGCTCGCATGGAGGGCTCTTGGCTGCAGCGGACACCAATGACCTCTGTCTTCTTATTGCAGTTATGGGTCCAGGCACTGCGGTGGTAGCAATCCCACAACCTCCTCTCATCCCCAGTGCAACGAACATCATCAAGAACTATTGGACCTGATCCCGAGCCAAACGACGATGAGGGCACGAAGGTCAGCGCGAAGGGGTAGCCCAGCTGGCGGCAGGCCACGTAGGCGGCCGTCTTGGAGAAGCGATCCTCACAAACCGTGCCCCAGATGCCATGGACGAAGACCTCAAGTCTGCCCTCGCTTGGTCTCTCACCCCCGAGCAGCCGTAATGAGTAAAGAGGAGGGTCTGTAACGAGAACCAAACAGAGATATTAACCCAATGCATAGAGTAACTAGGTGGTTCCTAAGGGAATGACAGAATTCATGAGACAACTCTGTAGTTTGATCCACTTCTGCAGTGACTGCCTCTAATCAATGCAAAAACAATAGATGATTCAATGAATTATGTATTGTCGTAATTAATGGAACACACAAACTGTTGCTTAATTATACAATATGCAACATATCCCCCATTCAATAGACATTATTTTATGTAATAGAATATTAGATTATCACAACGACAACACTTGCTTACATGTCAATCATGTTCTCTTTCCTACTTCCCTTTTCATACTTTCATTCTTTATTATCAAAAGTTTGTATCCTATATATGGTACATGCTTTTTTCACTTAGATCAACAAAGATTTAAGTGGGTATATATTGAATATTGTAACTACAAGCTATCCACTTATTTTCATTCAATTCAGTATCTTTACAACCACCTCCTTGTTTCTGGCATGTGATTAGAATCATGTAGAGTTTTTTCAATTCCCTCTTTCTTGTTTTCATTTAGACTTGTTAACCTTTCCTCTTTCCTGGAAAAGACAGGTCATGAACTCCAAGACACTGTCTTGCATGATATCAAATATAAACTTGAAATTCAATTTAGACTAGTATTGTACAAATCATTTCAATTCAATGTGGTTGGTATGGCCATTGGAGGCTGGCGCATTTGATCATCAGTGCCTCTGACACCAAACGACAACCCTCGTCCCTTTTCTCCATTATGAATGTCCTGTCAGATGGAACGTGTCCATTTCCTCCCATATTTAATGAGAATTGATGAAAGATGTCTAAAATACGAGTACTCATCTTCATCATGAGTATCTGGGTGAACATCGGCAGCAGCATGGCCGCCCAACTAACCCTAAGGCCACACAGTAACTGTCTTGTACAGACTGTCCCAAGAAAATGATTCTATATCTTAATAATTGAACAGAGCAATAGGTGAATTTAGTTTTATCATAAAATTACTGAGTTTACAAAAAAATGATTATACATTATGAAACCTGTATATAAAGACTTTATAAACATCTTGAAAGCATTCTTTACAAGAAGGTGGTCTCTAGGTGCAGAGTACGGTTGTTTGTGTTTCGATGAAGGAGAATGATCAAGAGAAACAAACAAACAGAAAAAAGTGGTATTTCTAGGGAAATGGGTCATACAAGTGGTTGCTAAGGTAGGATTCAATCATTCTATTCAAAGTATTGTCAATAGATCTCAAACTTTGCCTGCATGCTCCTCAAATTGGCCACAAAGCTTCAGTTTCAGATTCATTTTGTTTCCATTTTCAACAGGAGAATCAATATAAACAATTATGACAAGAAATGATCAATAAAAAAAAATCAACAGACATTAATGCAATGCATTTTGCAAATTGATTAATTGAATTACAAAAGAGAATGTACATTTCTACTGTAGGTTATGCTTCTTCTTTTTGAAAGTAAAAAGTGTAGAAATGGAGGGATCCACTTCATATGATAGGCAGGGCTTGTAGATTTTGGATCCCTCAAATAATGATAATCATAAACTTATGTAATCAATACATATAAACTTGAAGACAAAAGGGGGGGGGGCATTACATCATAAAGGTGATGAACAATTGCATACACAGTTGATTCATTTTATTTTACTGACACATGGTGTACTAGGGTTCAAGAAGGCAATCTAATTCTTTGATTGATACATCTTGTCATGCTCTCTGACATTAACTACCACCACAAAAAAAAACATCACTGATCTTGACAGTAAGAAATAAAGTACAAGAGGATTTCTCTCAATCTACATGTACTTCAGGGTATCTTAATCTTAAGCTTAAGTAGTTGAACCAAACTGAATACATCACTCCTAATTTGGACATTCCATTAAACAAAAATAGAAGAAAATACAATTTTTTTTACTTCAGAGTTCATTTTTGCTGTCGGCCCAGGTACAACCGCAGTATATGAGTTATTCAGCCCCTTTTTCTCTTTCATAATGACACAATTGATGAGATCATAAAAGTTGCAAAATGACCAGGAAATAAGCTGCCGACTTTGATTTCTCCTGAAATCTATCATTTTTGCATTCGATCTTCAGGAATACACAACACATCAAAATCGCACATAAAAGATAAAGTATTTGGTAATTTTGATTGCCTTCTTGTAATTGGGATGATCTAAGGCATTCTACAGATTTATATGAGCCTCTGTTTGCCTTCTTCTCGAATAGTGCCTTGTACCCACAGACCCAATTTTTTAGGGGAAGGGGGGGGGGGGCATGAAGGTATATCCATACCATATTTTCAGAGACTAAAAAGTATTCAATATTCAGGAGCCATGTTTTAAAAAAAGGCAAAAATAGTAAGAAAAAGAAAAGGATTATTCAATAATACAAACAGCAGGAGGGCACTTAACTGCAAGTATGTTGAATTATTGTAAATATTTACTTATTTTTGAGGAGGGAGTATGGATTACATGCCCCCTAAGCCTTTGGATCAATCAATGGTTATCACATTACCCCAGGTATTCCTTAAATAAACTGTATTTTATTGGCGTTTCTCATGAGTACCTTTAAAAATGCCCTAGTGATGAAAAACAAAAGTCAGCTCTCCCCATGTCTCAAACTAAACGACAGCAGAAACTGGCACTGGTAATGTCATGCCATTTGGCAATGGGACAACGACCAGGCGGCCATTTTAGAAATCAAGCTTGCTGGAGGATTCCAAGATAATGAACTTGATGGAATGATGTTGGGAGGTCATCAACCCCATATTTCTATTTACTTGTAGACTTACACACATGAAACATTAATCTCCATTTGATCTCCTTATGAGGCTCAGACAAGCATGAATCCATTCTAGTTTGATGCAATGACATGAAATTACAAGCAGTAACATAAATTCATGGCCATACAATTGTTCAGACACATAAATCTTCCTTTAATATTATGTGCTAGTTTTTAACATTCCCCCTTCCTATGTATACATTTTTGGTCACTGTCCTACAGCTGAATTCCTAGCTTCAAGCAGACTAAACATTATACCTAACAGTAACCGTAAACCCATGAAGCAACCCTAACACTAACCCTATAATCTTTGACAGAAAAAAGCCCAGAACAACCATTGTTGGATATTGCAGCACCACTAGATACATATCACAAAGTCTGAAAAGCATGAGTTCCATATTGTCCATAAATACCACTTTCAAATTAAAATCAAAATTAAAATTATATTCTAATGTAGTCAAGGGTAGCACACTGCAGAACTACAGAACTCTTCCATATCACAAAACAACATCAGGCATTGGATGTGGTATTGTGAGGCAAATTTCCTAGAAACTCATATCCATCCAATTGATTTTTTTCCCCTCAATCCTAAATAGACCTTTGGAGATCTATCTGCAAGAATTACATTATTCATTTTCTCCAGAAGGTATGCGACTTTCCACTTTTCTATGAACTTCAAAGAGCAGTTTCCTAAAGCAATTTGGTAGTCCTAGGTGCAATGTATGAATAGACAGTCGGCCTACTTTTGACCCTTCAAGCTCACACTAGTGGCAAACCTGTTTTTGAATTTGGAAGCAGTGCAGATGAACACTAGAAATGCAATCATGAACTCTCCAATGTGCCTTTTAGCAGTTTGAGACAAGAGATTTGTTTACAATTTAAGTACTTTCATAATAACTATCAAACACATCAGGAAAAGCAGATTCTTTCTTCAATTATACTTTTCAATGTGAACAATCTATTACTATAGCCTTAAACCTATGTTTGGGGAATTTTTTACCTTCAGTTCAATTCAGAGTCAATTACCATTCTGTGTAACTCTTTGGCAAAGGCAGGTTAGCAGCTACATGGAGTCACAATGTTGGCCTTGCTGGAAGATAGCTCTCAGCAGCATGCATGCAAAACTAATGTATCACTAATCAGTAACCATCAATATCACTGCCATGTCTGTCTTGGGAAATCATTGTAGTAATCCACACTATCAAACTTACAAAAGGTGTAAAAATGCCCTCAATAACCCTGATTCTAGCATTTTTCTTGCTTTTTATTCTATTAGAGCTCTCATATTCCTATCCGCAGAGCATGAATGTAAACACAATCTGACCAATTTCTGGCTGTTTTTGAGTTGCGAGAGACATAGATGCCAGGTTCCTACATGCAACAATGGGCCTTTTCACACGAGAGAAAAACGGTATATCAAGAAACTATTTTTGAGTAGAAACCCATTCAATGAGTGTATTACAAAAATGTTGTTGTGTAAATGTGGCATGCATATCATAATAATTTGTGCATATTTACTCCTTCTGTATTAAAACCTAGTTTTGATGGTGGGCAAAGTTCTTACACTTGTGAAGTCAAATGAAATCAAACTTTTGCAAATTGTTGATGACAGCTGTTTAAAGGGCTAGTAACACCAAGGGGGGGGGGGGGGGGGGGGGGTAGTACGCGTCACACTGACAGAAGAAAGAGCACTCCCGATGTAACATAGGTTTGTGTGGGGTTTATTAGAAATTGTGTAACCAACAAGATCCAAACCGAGGAAACGAAAACCTCCAACCAAACAAACATCAGCTTCACTGGAACTTTCCCAAACAATGATAATAGCATGTACTCTAGTAGAATGTCATCTTCATTTCACTTGACCAAGGCTCTCTCTCCTGTCCACTCGACCCAACATCACCTTGGCCTTGAATGGTAATGTCCACTTCGGCACCTCACTCTACCCACATTGCTCAAGTAATCAAACACCTAATGTAAACATGAATTCTCAGCCGATTTTTGTCGGCTAGTGGTCGCCAGAAACCATTTCACTTCTCGATCTTTATCTTCTCCTTTCCTTTTTGTAAATATTATGTTATATAATTCTTCATCTTTTATTTAGTGTAAAATACCAAAGCTTTGTATATAAGCACAGAACACATTTACCCTAGATGTAGAATAGTTTGTAGCTTAAGTATGTATTCAATAGTTATTCATATTTATTCATTACATTCTCATTTATTGCTGTGATACTTTTTGTGTGTTAGTGGTACTAGACACGATTAGCATTAAATGCTATTTTCTGGTCCCATTTATCATTTCAATGTTAATTGATCATTCACATTTGATTGTTATATTGATGTACTTTTTGTTTTGGATAATAAACTTCAAACTCAACTCAACTCAACAATATACCATTAACTCGCCTATCAAATAGTTTAAACAGGTAATTTCTATTATATCTTTGCCTATGTTCAGTATTACAACATGAAATTGATAAACAATTAACAAAAACAAACAAACTACTTTATTACTTGCACAAGTCATGTACTTCAATATCCACAATAATTCAAGGTAATACGGTGTTACTTTGTATCTTAGCGCAATTTATGACTTTCTCCCTTAACACTGACCTACTTCTTAGTATGGTACCTCTAAATTAATAGGTGTAAAAGAAAACTTCTGATCTATATAAAATCAGACATCACACTCCCATATTATTATTTCAATGTATGAAACTTTCGAAAATCTGGACAACTTGCGGAAATAATAACAATTTCTTGTTATACAGAATACAACATTCACAGGGTCAGTCAATCATGACCATTTACTTCAGTTTTGTTAACATAATACCTGAACCTTTATTTTGATATACAAAGGTGTCCAAACATTTTTCTAAACAATGTTATGTCCGGTGAAGTGGATAAGCGTCCATAGCAACCGAGTTATTGACCAAAAAGTCATGTAGTTTTTAAAGTATGAACAGGGGATAAACTGTATCCTAGTACATTTGCTTGGAGACATTGTCATGATCGGTTGATGACCCAATACTGTCATGTTATCCATCATCCAGTTCAGTTTAATACCTGTTTCTGTGTCAGCTATGTCCGCAGGATAGCCATGTGGGCAGTGTTTACAGTTAGGACATTGCTACTTCATAAGTTTCAAAGGTAATATCACAAAGCTTCTGATTCTTACACTGAAAACCTCTTAAGCTTTGTAGAACTAGGGTTATCGCATTTTCCTAGGCCTGAACATGGAGAAAACTGTATCTTACTGCAAGAGCTTGCAGACATCGCTTCATCAGTGGTGTTATTTGTCCTCTTGTATATATGTTAATGTAGATTGTAAAACGTTCTCTTTTAATGCAAAGTGCATAGATAATTAGGTGTTAATTCTTAGGCGCCAAATAATTTGAAAGTTATTATTATCATTAATACTGACATGTAATCCATCATCCAATAAAGCTCAGTGGCAGATCCAGAATTCTATTAAAAAAGGAAATAATAAACAAACAAACAAACTACAGTTACAAACATTTGAGGGGGTGATGTGAAGCAATCGGATCGTTGTCTCATTCTCATGACTTTAATACGCACGTGCGTGGGTTCGAGTACTGCGCTGAGCAGACCAAAAATGCAAAAAGCAATTGTCGCCGCATCTCTCTCTTTCTCTCTGCATCTCACTCTTTCTCTCCCTCTCTATCCTCTTTCCCCTTTTTCTCTTCTTCCCCTCTGCTCCTCTCCTTCTAAGCGCACTCCTCCCGTCTGTTCTTGATGCAGGCTTAGGTTCAGGGGATAACACTCCGTTCATCATAGGCTGCATAGCCCTTTGAAGACTAACAACAGAAGAAGGAGAACATAACAATTACATCTACATCTTCATTAGATAATAATAATGATAATAACAATAATAATAATGATAATATTAATAATAATGATCATATGTAATATATGTTAAGCGCTTAATAATAATTTTCTAAGCAAATAAGATCTTTGTTTACTGTTGGTTTAGGGCTTATTGGTGCAATTTCAGGACAGCACACTTAACTGAATGCAACATTGAATATTTTTGATGGTGTTATCAGAGAATAGATTTTCACATCCACACTTTCCAACCAAATTCAATTAATACTTTCGAGGCTATCACAGACCATTTCATATCAGTCATATGGCACAAAAATTGACACCTCCATAGTGAATGTTCTATTGAGATCAGAAACAGGAAATTAAATGGATTACATGCTAGTATTCAAATGGTTTTTATCAATTTCCTTTGTACATGCCTTTTCCCTCAATGAAACACGTTCTGTCTGTGACTTGATCTTTTACATTATAGCATAAACCTTGCTTGATTTTAACAAATGAATAAATGAAATGTATTTTTGACCATTTGTGAAACAAAATATAAAACGTATTCACAGGGTATAACAAAACTAAATGGCAATGGAAGACCACAAGACAGCCCAAATAGCTAATGAAATTGTGGTTCCCTGATATGTCACAATACATGCGATGTATTTCAACGCTACTTAAAATGCATACAAACTAGGATCTTATATTCCATAACAAATTGAATGAGCAAAGTTATATATATATATCTTGCAAATGGAATGTATATTTAGAATTGTATGGAATTCCTTGTGAAGAGAAATCATTGTGAATCTAAAGACATAACAAATTTTATTACCAATATACACTAAGATTTACACAAATACTTACACATTATTTCACTCACGCTTTACTTTTCACACGTAATAAGAATTACAAGGATTTCCAACTACTTGTAGAATGAATGTCTTGAAGTGCCCCAAATCAATATGAAATGGTTAAGTAGTGTATCAATCAAAGTTAAGATACCGCAAGGACGGTGTGTCCCAGATACAATTGACAAGATACTGAATGTGCCTCCTGCTCCGATCCCCCATGGTACAATTTACGTGATATTCACAAGGTGGCATTTGTGCATTTTAATGACTTTCATGTATTTTCTCTCATCAAAGATCGGTCTCTGAAGCATGCGATGGCACACACACATTAGGGCACAGAGTTGTCGTTGAATGTGAGAGTGATACATCATATAGATCCTGCGGGAAGTGTTGATGAAGATGAATGCTTGACATTTCTAACTTTGTCTCCTAACTAACAGACAGTGAGGTCAAAATTAACACGATTACCTCACACATTACTCGTTTGCTCGTTCTCTCTCTCTCTCTTGTTCTCTATCTCTCCCTCCCACCCCTCTCTCTCCCACCCTTTCCCTCTCTCTCTCTCTCTCTCCTCCCCCTCACTCTCTCCTCCCTTTTCTCTATCTATCTGTCTGTCTGTATCAGTCTCAATCTCTCATGATCCACCTTTAAAAATGTTTCTTTTCACATTTGCATTGCTTACCACCCTTTTCCTTTATTTCTTCTCTTCACATTTCTATTTTCTTCTCCTCTCTCCCATTCTTACATCACTCTTTTCAAGTCTCTTGTTTTCTATTATCACATGTATCTTTACCCTACTTCAAATGCATTCTCTCTAATTTCCTTCATATCATTTTTTTGTATTTTCCAATCACTTTAATTGCACAGGTTTAAAAAAAAGTGTACCGTTCATTCCTCTGTTTTTCTCTTTAATCTAAAATTACATTTTAGTCTTTTCATTTCATTGTAGGCTTTCTTTAATAGACCTATTTTTTTCACCCTGTGTTCTCTCTCTCCTTTCTCAGTTGTTCTCTTTAATGTGAATTGAAATCTATTCTCATGTCTTTCATTTGCTGTTTTGATCTCTTCTATCTCATTTGAATCTCTCTGCCTCTCTCTGCCTCTCTCTGTATCTCTCTCTCTCTTTCTCTGTATCTCTCTCCCCCTCTCTCTCTCTGCATCTCTCTCCCCCTCTCTCTCTGCACCTCACTCTTTCTCTCCCTCTCTATCATCTTCCCCCTTTCTCTCTTCTTCCCCTCTGCTTCTCTCCTTCTAAATTGGAGTCCTCTTCACATCTCCTCACTTTGATTTATCTTTTAGTTTCATGTATTTCTCCTTCTCTTTCAATATACCTGTGTTTCCCTCTTGTCTTCTTGTCCAATGGTCTAATTATCTTCTTTCCACCCTCCTTTTCTCATTATTACAGATCCCCCTTTCTTTCTCATCCATCATTTCTGTCTCGACAGCATTTCTCACCAGACACCCTTTCTCTTATCCTCTCCGCTTTTCTCTCTCTGTCTCCCTTTTTCTCTTTCCATCTCCCCTTTTCTCAATTGTTTTCTGATGCTCATCTTGAAGTGTGACCAATTTCCGCTGAATGCCAGCATAATATATCATTACCATGGTGATTGCTGTCATGATGAGGATTCACACCCCTAGAGCAAAGCTTTAACTTCAGCACATGTATGTTACTATCAACTGTTTTATCGAAAAACTTCTATGCAGGGTGTCTAAACATATAGCAACTGAGAATATGTTCCTGCTCCGTCTCCATGAGAGCCTAAACAACCCTCACAATTCAATCATTCCTCATTGAAACCTAGATATATAACAGTTTAACAAAAATGTGTATTCTGAATTGTGTAAAAAGAGATCATCATCTTGATGAGGGAAGTCACTTTCTATAGCCAATCTTAACTGTTGCCAAAGAACTCCTGATCACTTTGCAAGTTGACTTCATTCTCTACCTCATTGCGTTTGGTCACGAAAAAGTTATACCAGCATTTAGGTATTCTATTCCATCTCAATCTTGATGATCTTATCTCAGAGTACACTACATCCCCCCCCCCCAAAAAAAGAAGAACTCATCCAATGACAGCATTACACTTTTGAGTTTGATTGCTAAAACTCTTCAAACTCCTCTCCAGCTTTATTAAAAAGGAAACAACCGGCATACTAGAGAAAAGCTTTTCAAGAGTTTCATCATGGAAGAGAAGGTTGAAAAAGTCAAGGGATGGTTTGCAGAGCTGTTATCCACAAGATCTCACGACACTTTAGCCCCCTGCCCTTTTCACCCTTAATTTTGAAGTAATGCAACGAGCCATCAAAGTGCAGACACCTTTCTTTCTGTGCTACAAACTCCAAGATGGAAATGAATTCTTGTAGGATTCCCTCTGATTACTGGGTTCTGCAAATAACTGGGAGGTTATACCTTCTCGTCTTCGAATCGTAATGACCAACGGACCCTCTGGACCCTGCCGGACGTCTAGCTAGCGGCTTTCCGTCACATGATTGCAATGTTGGTTACAGCTTGGCTGGGCAACAAGTGTAATGTCAACAGTGACTGCCCGGCCGGCTGTCTCTGCAGGCTAATGGGGATTATTACGCTTTATTCAAGCTTTTCTGATCCGTTTTGCGATAGATACTGATTCTGAGATGTCCGACATGGATGACAGCCCATGGATTATTGCATGGTCACATGCATGGCCTTTAGGCGTTACTGCCCTTACAACAATATTCAGAATGAACACTGCAGCATGGGTGCCTTTAATTGTGAAATACCTTTGTGGAATGAAAACCGCAACAACGTCAGTCATTCAAAGTTAACTCATGTGAGCCAATCGTGGGGACATTCTGACCACACAATAACCCCGCAGATATCTTACATATCGCTTCTCATTACCACAGAAACTTTAATAGGGGGAAAGATGTGAATGATGGAAGCAAGATTCCCAGAAATGAGTTACACATGCAAAGGATGAACTGCCAAGAAGGCATTATCTCTCTTCTAAAATGACCCAACTTAATATCATTCTTGAACCAGTTAGTTTTGAATATTATGTCATTCGAAGGATATCACAAGTTTATACATTGAAACTGCATTAAAACATGTAAATGCAACTAGCATGTAGACTAGTCAAGGCACTGATGTAAAAGTGAGTAAGCACATAGATAAGTAAACTCAGTGTTAACTCTGCATTCAAGGAGTTACCTGTGAGCAGTTTGGTTTCAATTTCAATATTCTTGAGACAAGTCGAGATGGAAAAGAGATGTAAACCACAAGCAACTGAAACCGCTTTAGAAACACCTCCAGCTACAAATAAGGACCATTCTTGAGTGATCTTTGGGTAAATCATCAGTGCTCATCACTGCACTCAGCTTCACCCCCTCATCATGAAGCCACAACTCCATCAAATCCCCTCCTGTTCAGACATCCTAAATTAATCACTCACATAACTAAACCGTTGTCTAGCATGAATTTTAGGTCAAAAATGAAGTGCTAAGCAGAGGGGTGTCAGTACCAAATCGCCTCAAACTTTTATAAAACTGACTTATTTCCGAGAAAAAAATTGTGGCCGTGTTCTACTATAACATTTCTATTAGTCTTTTAAGTTTTAAACCCATTTTCAGGACAGAAAGCACTTTAAATATAAAACAAATCTTTAAATGCGAATAATTCAAAAAGTAGTTTTTTTGAGTCATTTGTGCGCTAATGCCCTTCTCCCAATTGGGCGACGATATATTCTAGCCTGAATGTATAATGAAACATGGTTTTGCAAAACGAATGTTTGAGCATTGTTGAGCATTGTTTCAAATTGAATCTCGATAAAGAATCAGGAACCTGTTCTAGTCTAAACGTCGTCGTATGTCACAAAAAACGTCAAACTGGGCAGGCCTTATCAAGAGTTGGCATTGATGATTAGCCTCTCCAAAACTAGTTTCTTCAGGCACAATAGCGAAATTTACTTGGAACAAGAGGCGTCTGGAATGCAAAAAAGCATAACTATTGAGATCATCATTTTATCACAAAAAGGTAGCACAAAATTGTCAAGATATGGAGCTGGTACATACATGTACCATCTCGATGAGGCTTAATGTTTAATAGCTTAACCTGTATGTAAAAAAACAACCTTTTAAATAACAAACAACACAAACTACATGTATTATGTATTTTGTATTCTAGAGGCGTCTTTTTGGGCCATTATATTTCCCTAGGCTACCTCATACAACGTTTCTTTATATGATGTTGTTAACCAGTGTGAACACTCCTTCTTTATGCAAGTTTTGTTAAAATTACCTCAGTCTGAACAGGGCCTGAACAGTGAGGGTATGGGGCTTGTGCCATGGAGCGTAAATAAAAGATGCCTGTTAATTTTTCATGCATTCTCCATGGGCTGCCTCTCGGTCATTCAACCCACAAAAAACCAAGATCTATTTTGGTCTCCCTTATCTGGGTCGCACAAAAATGATGCTCCTAGGGAGTAGTATTGTGTTGTTACAGGGCTGTTCTCACTTGTACAAGTAATCATGATGAAGCACATATTAATTTCTGAATGAGTATCAATTTCAGAATCACTCCCTAATTGCTTTCTAGAATATTAACTAAAAGTAATCAGATACTTGGATTAAAATGTAAGTATAAAATAACAATTCCCTTGAGCAAAGCATTCCTGTATCAATACCTGATTCTTTTACCGTACTTTTCAATTTTCAAATAACTGATCAAAGTGATTTGCTTTACAGTGTGATATTCATCCAGCCATTAGCGTGTTGCCCCCCCTCCACTTTCAGGGAGAAAGGTGTCCAAGAAAGGCATCCAATGGCCTATCTATTTTTCAAGTTCTAATTTTTTAAAAGTGTTTTGCCACCTCTATACTCTATCAGAAAGAGAAGGAAAACTGATGAACCATCTAATTTTTCTTTTAGGATTTTTTCCTCCTATCCACTTCAAGGAGAGAAAGCAACCAATGGCCAAACTTCTGTTTTTCACAAAGAATATTGACCCCACCCCCTTCACTTGCAGCTTTTGGTAGATTTTTATACCATGCGTGTACCTCATGTCTTGCATGACTGACTGACTCGCTTTCAAGATGCCCCTATTTCTAGCGCTCTCAGGTTTAGCCAAGTATAATTTCTTGCATAGCCCCATTTCTGGAAATGCTTGCATCGAGATATGCCACGCATCACAGGCTCTGAAAATGTGACATCAACGAGGCATTAGAGGATATTGCCCAAGACAAATTTCCTCATGCATGAATGCATCATGAGATTATCTTATCAAGTGGGAAGAACGATGAGTTTTTATCTCAAATATTTGTACACTCTTTGGTTGTTTAGGCATCCATACGAGCCAGGCGTATTTTCAATATCTATACTCATTTCATCGCTGAAGCATAATTAATTACATCAAAATATTTTTCATCAGCAAGATGCATTTTAGCTTTTTATACTCTTTAGCTCACTGCATCGGCTGATTGTCCAGTTTAATTTAGAAAAATTCTACACAGTAATTTGTACTTACGATATGGGTAGTAAGAAAGGCACCTCCAGTAACAAAATTGCTTGTTTAGAGCTAGAGCTAGAGAGGTACTAACTTTGTATGAAAGTATATGATTTAAAAGCCCACTGCACTACTGGTAGCTACTTGCGCCCTCTATATAACAAACAATGCCTAATCGGTGACCATTGGTCCCCCATGATCCTCTTTTTCTTATGTTAACTGAGAGCTGAGTTGATGAGATAACCACATGTCCAGTGACCTTGCAGAGCGGTCTAATCCCTCCTGTAAACTACGGCAGATAAGCTTTAATACCCTTCTCAACTCTCAACATACATACTGCATTTTTCTTTCTTACCTGTCGGCTGCGGAAGCTGACACAGTAACTGCACGCTCTGACAACCACGTTCAATGGAGTACTCTTCAAATTGGCAGTTGGAGAGGTGGGTGCTATTGTCTCTACAATTAAAGTTCTCATAAAGGATTGGATAGGTATCCTTGTCCAGCGGAGTCACAAGTTCTGAATGTGAAGCCAGTGCTGCACCTGGGTAGCCCATTTGCCTGCAGACGATGTGAGCTTCGGTGATCGTCCAGGTGTTGTTGCAGACTGTACCCCAGGAACCTTGATAGAAGATGACCAGGAGACCAGCATTAGCAACATGGCCGTTGATGAGTTTCGCTGAGAAATCTGAAAGAGAGAAGATGAAAGAATGGTTCAATATCACAAACAAATATGCACTGTACAATAAAATAAATGATCAAAGATGAAGTGTAGAGAAATTGAAGAGAATATACAAAGAGTCATAAAAGATTCAAATCATACAAGTAAAGCTTCAAGTTGAAAGGTTTTACAAGTGAATGAGAAAAAAAGAAGATATTACTACATAAATTTAAGGAACAAAGAAAATAAATAAAAAAAGAGAAAAAGATAAAGAATAGAGAGAGAGGGTTGGACAAAGAGAGAAAGAAACATGGATATCGATAGGGACAAATACAGGGGACCAAGGAAGATTGCCAGTTTCAATTTTAAATCAAATGATAACAAAGCTACAGCATACCTGGTTGTGATGCAATATCAATCCTGTGTGATATGAATAGAGCTAGGATAGGAATAGCAAACACCATGTGAAATGTACTTGCAGATATTAATGGCCATGGTTGTGTTCATTACTTCATACATGCATCATCAAAATTATCAAAAGGATCAGATAATTTCTCACTTAATGATGAGCATTTGCTTGATCCTCTCACATTTGTTTCCTAAAACATTTTGAGGCACACCACAAACTGTAATCTCACTTGCCAATGTAAAAATGATCATCCCTAACCTCATCTGCTGAATAAAACATCGATCCCAATATTGACTCTCCCAAGGTCATGCAAAAACCACTCTGACATTGTACTACAGAATGTCAGAGGAAACTTGAGATGACACTTTTTATTTCCCAACAGACAATCTTGGAATGCAACAACTCAAATGACACGAACGTGGTCGCCTTCCGTCGGCAGGAAAGCAAAGTCACGTCTGAAACTTCGTCAATCAATTTGGAGGTAACTCCCCTGATGTCCCCCCCCCCCCCAGTCCCAAGTGCTAATCAAGGTCATGAAAGTATTAAGGAGAGAGCCACATTGATATGGAAATATTGTGAGATTATGTTGATCTACATTTGCCACTCTCCACCCAGGTGTTAAATAGGTACCAGTAGGAAGGAATTCCTTGAAATGCTGTGAGCGTCGAAATCCGCAGCCTAGCATAGCCGGGTAATGTTTGAGCGCCTTGAGGACCTTGCAGGGTCGATACGAGCGCTATATAAGAATCCAATGTTATTATTATTATTATTTCATTCTTAAGACCAGGCTGGATTTTCAATGTGCTAGCATTAAAATGTGTCATCTGCAGTTTCCTTTGACGTTCTGTAGTGCAATGTGAGAGTGGTTTTAAGTGACCTTGGACTCTGGAGTGGTAATATCATGATTGTGATTCATGTTTTATGCAGCGGATGAGGTTAAAGATTATCATCTTACAGTGTGAAGTGAGATTACAGTTTTTCGTGTGTATTGTATTAAAATACACAAAAACATTAAAGTTCACTGCTTTTTATTTTGCTAAACATGCTTATGATAAAAGCCGTTTACAAATCAATCAAATTATGAATACATTGACAAGTCATCCAGACAGTTCATCTACTGATATGTCTGCCCTTCAAGTAGTCAATGAATATTTGATCTATTATGCAAACAATATGAACTTAAGCTCTTCCCGTAAAAGCATGACACAGGCCACTTTCACCCACTATTATCCACTCATCACTCAAGTTGCATGCACTCAGTGTGTAATGACAACTGTACAGTCACCTATGTCAACATCTAACTGAGATAGCTACTCTCACATGCTCAATTTCTGATAATTGTCACCTTTTCACGAAGGTATTCTGGACATTTTTGCATTTTCTCCCATGTTTGGGGATAAACCTGCATCTAATGAAAATTGAAACTTATTAACCTATCAGTTAACTATTTTTTACTAAACAGAAACAGCAGTTGTTTCCACGTTCTTATTTCTTAGCAGACAGCAGTGAAGAATCAAAACTTATTGTTAAATGAAAATGTACTTGGACCAAATTTGGCAGTTCAATTGATCCTCTCACAAATTTTCTTTTAAACATTTGTTGTCACTTGGCTTCCCTCTCATTTATATAAGACGGTATGAATTATTTCCATTGTGATTTTGTACCACTTCATACCACATATATTTTCTTTAAGATTAGTTTGATTCTTCCATAAAATCTTCTCCAAAATTCTTTTTCTCTTTCCTCAATCAGTTTTTATAAATATATCTTTTTAAAGTACAGTTTTTTCTATCCATGTCTCATATTATCCTATATTTCTCTAGAATCCTTTTGATCTATTAATCTTGTCTTTCATTTCAAATCAATAGTTTCATAAGTGTCAATATTTCCCACTTATCATTCTAAATCCTTCTCATAGATAATCTTTCCCTGTCAGAAGTGTTTTTCCTTTCTAATACCTATTTTAAGATTTAGATCTTATCCATTGCACTCATCCATTGTTCTTCACAAATCCCCCTCTCTTGATTACATAAGTAATGTTATCAAGGGGGTTTCTCTCTAGCTTTCCTCATTCTCTCTCTCTCTCTTTCTCCTTCTCATGCCCCTCTCTCTCTCTTCCTCTCTCTCCCTCTCTTTCCCCCATCATTTCTTATTCATATTTTGTCTTAGCAGTTCACCGGCACTTTCCCTTTTATCATTTCTTATTTATGCTTTCATCAAAATTGCCCTGTCCTGCCCTCTCTTTCATCTTTCTTATTCATATTTCATTTAAAGAGCGTTTTTAAAACTTGTTCAACTTTCTCTGTCCTCTGCAACCCCTCCTCATTTGATCCATGCATTTCCCACCTCTCTCTCCCCCCCCCCCTCCCCGTCTCTTATTCTCTCTTTATCTCTGACTCTCTTTCTCAACCTCACTCTATATTTTTGTATCCTTATCTCTCTTTTCCTCTATCAATAATTATTTCCTCAAAATAGTCTAATTACATCAGGGAGCCAACAAAAATCAAATTATAACAATTCCCTCATTCCGTTGGCTGGGCAAATTCTAAAAGAGCATCAAATTACACTGTGAAAACTTCGGCTTTATGTTATTAGTCCATGTGTACAACACAATTACTGATGCACTTCTATGCAAAACCAGTAGCAGCATCAGAAAAGGGTGATAGACCAAGAGATTGGATAGACCCATATAAAGGTTCTCCTATAGTCAGCATCTAACATGGAGGACAATCTCCTAAAATGAAATGGGGAACTTCACTCAAAATGTATTTACACTAATGTATGGCTCAAGAATAGAGTAGAAACATTGTCCCAAAGAACACAGAAATGTGTCTGTTTTTTGCGCAAGAGGGATGTTTTAAAACATACTTTAACACAGAGTGAACACCATTCAGGTGATAAACAGATGAAGTGCAATGAAATTTTCATTTTCATTTGCAACTCAAATAGAGAGCATTTCAATCTTTTATACATCATACATGGGGGGGGGGGGATTAGAATATATCCATATAAAGTTAAACATCAGCATCCAACTAACAGACTCAGTTAAAATAAACATATGCCACAAACTGCTGATAAACTTTAAGTTCCAACATGATATTTCTTTTAGCGTTCTCTCTTAAATATGTCAGCATAACTTAGATTGAATTCAATCACGTTGACTTAACTTCAATTAGACTAGAATCAAATCAAAGTGAATTGAAGTGAATGAAATTGAATTTAAAAGTAATGGACAAATTGAACTGAAATGAATTACGTGAAATTGATCGTAGTCATGACAAGTTCTTGTAGTTTGACACTAGTGAGAATGCCCTTTCAGTATATATGGGTCGCTCACAATGGGGAGAAAAGTCAGTGAACAAACAATTTCAATTTGATGGCCTTTGACTCTCTAGAGGCAGGATGGTGTGGATTCTTGCTCCTATTCTTACAGGACACATTTAATTGAATGATGGACATTCACCGCTCTCATCAAACCATTACTCTTTTCTCTGCCCTCCTCTTTCTCTCACCCTCTCTCTTGCTCTTCAGTTCTCATCCTTTTCTCTTGATCTATTTGTATCTTTCTATTTCATTTCCCTCTTTCCTGCATGCCTCCTATGTCACTTTATTGAAATTAATTATAAAACCTCAGTTTTCATGTCATCACTTTACTTGCTTTATACTCTGCCCTTTGCCCTCCCCGTCTCTGTTTCTCTCTCCGTCTCTCTGGCTAACCACCTATTCCGAAATGCTAAATATTTTATTCTCCAAACCCCCTCTCTCTCTCTTTCTCACTCTCTCCTCCATTCTCTCTCTATCTCTCCATCTCTCTTAATTAACACCGAGATGTAGTGACTCTTTATATTGGATATACATTTAGAAATGTTATTTCCAAGCAGGATTTCATATATGCATTTTCCCCATGACATTTTCAAGATACATAAACTATATAACTTTCCCAATAATATTTAATTACATATTCTAAAATGTTATATTCCTTCTAGGATTATCACTCCTAACATGTTGGTACTTTGATTCTCTAAGACCAAATTCATGCAAACTTTTTTCTTCATATATCATTCATCAACTTTTAAGTCAGTTATACAGGGCGTATCATAATAAAGGATATTGAAGTTTAATGACGATTTATATGAAAACTACTGATTTCATAATCAAGCATTTTATGTCTGTTGTAAAGGACAGAATGTCCTCTTGTTAATGACACCCCGATCATACTACTACTGTCACAGTTGACTGAATAACAAAGCATTGCTGTCCACCATGTGAAAGGTGCACTGTGCCAAGTTTGATAACATTTCCTTCTTAGACACATAATCCACTCATTGTTCAGCATTTCAATATGTCTGGGCTGACACAAGCACTAATCTTTAGAATTTATCTGTGAATGCTAACTTGTCACAGTGCACCTTTCACATGGTGGACAGCAATGCTTTGTTATTCAGTCAACTGTGACAGGTGTAGTATGATCGGGGTGTCATTAACAAGAGGACATTCTGTCCTTTACAACAGACATAAAATGCTTGATTATGAAATCAGTAGTTTTCATATAAATCGTCATTAAACTTCAATATCCTTTATTATGATACGCCCTGTATAGCTTTGCTCCTTATTCCACACATACACCTTTTCTCCTAATTCAAAATTTTGAACAAACAACTTTAAATTTTGAACTCCAGTTTTCAACACTATGGAAATAAATACAAGACAGACAAAGGGATAAACAGCATAAGGAAGTTGATGGGAGGCAACATCTTGAAATTGCTTGCAACTAAAGGTATTGGGTATTGCACTCTGGGGAAATCAATATCAATGTTTTCCACTCTATATGTGTGACTGATTGCATCCACATTCACATTTTCTTCATCAGAACATGGCCTAAAAGATCAACGTTGCCATCACATTCAAAGACACATTGTAGGTGAGACTAAAAATAATGATAGGAAAATTGCATCCCAATTTTACCTAGTTACATTGTTCTCTCTCACAGGGGTACCAATCATTGGTCCACTGGAGTTTTAAGATAAATGAACCTTAATAATAGGCCTAATGTTTATACTGTTTATCTTTCGCTTTATGAATACATATTGCATTCATGACTTGTATGAAATTGCCAAATAAATAATAACAATAATAATAATAATTTCACTGTAAAAAAAACAAAAATGCATTTTAAAATAAATATTACATTTTGCTCATGATTTTTAGATATGTAGCCAACAAGAGAGCCCATTAGCTTCCTCCCAAAACTAAATCATCATTTGGGGGTAAATAGAAAAAGAAATAGATTTTTATTTCACAATTTGAAGGGATAAAACCAAAAGTTATTGTCCTGGTGTATTCGTATGTTGGACTGAATTTTGTTTTGTTTTTTCGGTATAGCTGCTGAGCAGCTGCAGAGGTAAAATTGAGATGTTTTGACCAAACTGTAACTTGGTCTTATACTAATAATATAATGTAATGACTGATGCCTACAACTATCAAAATGATGAACATCATTTAATGCTCAGATCAACAAAGCTGACAGCATAGCAATTTATGTATTATGAATCTTAACATATAGGAATATAATGGACAATTGGAGCATAAGCATTTTGAAGAAGAAAAAAACCCACCCCATCCCCTTATAAGCTGAGTGATGATTTTTATCATATCGGAAGCCTTTTCAGTATACTATGTAAAATCAGCCACTGATCTCCTTCTTTAAAAGAAAAGAAAGTTGTCTCTTTAGCGCCAGAAGGGCATTAACCCCTTATCTATGCAGTTGTTTTCTTGATTATACTGCTGTCAGGAACAGCTCAGATAGATTTTCTGTCAAAGCCTAAAGCTAGTCAAATAGTACCTAATCAGAAGATGACAAGGTGAGAAGAAAATAATAATAAAGAATATAATCCTGTCTAAAGCAGAATAAAGGAATCTCTGAAAGATTGTCGAAAAAAGTGATTAAAAGTTGAAGATCCAAACCAAACTTTGACACATGATCAATTCACCCTGGTTCAGTAGACCCACCATGTACAGGATGATTGAAGTACAAAGTGATAAAAAGTTAGACATCAAACTCCAAATTTGATACATGATCCCAAAATGGTACATCCGCTATGCATGCCGACTGCCGAGCTCAATCTAGGGTAGGACGCCCAACGTCTCATCAAAATGCACACCACGTGCCGACGAGGGTAATATACTTGACCGGGTAATGGCCTTGTCCGAACCCGACACTGGCTTGTCGAACCGGGTTGGCTTCCATAATGGGACATTCGGTACAAAATCAATAGAAGCGAAATCGACGGGCGCAATTCTGATTTACCTCGGCTCACACCTCGGCAGACGATGCACACCGTCTCCGCGATCGATCCCGACGAAAAGAGAGAAAGTTTACCGCTGCCGATCGGGAAATACAAGTCCTCGGTGGCAGCGGTGGCCACACTTGCAAACCTGAGAGCACTGGTGCTCAAAACTGTTTGCAAGACTCAGAATCAATATATCACAAGACATTCTCTTTCCTTTGAATGTTGACAGTTTGAGGGCACATGGACAAAACACCCACATCAGAAAACATTCTCCGGGAGGGAGACCAGAGTTGGGCAGAGTTCTGGCATGAAGTGAGTAATCTGTCAAGCCAAGGAGCTTCTTGATCAAACTCTTAAGAAAAGAAATGTGTAGGAGAGGCCAGAGGCACAGGTCACCCTGACTTTGTGGTTGAAACCCACACTGACATGCAGAGTGAGATGGAGAAAGGGCTACTTTAAAACTTTCCTGAAACTGTTTTGAAGCAAGAAACTTTCCTGAAATGATACTGTCCTATTGCAAATTGTGGAAATTTAACATAGCCAAAACACTCAAAGCATATATTGAAAAAAATAGTTTGTTGTGATTCACTGATTTTGTTGCATGAAACTTTTTCTGGCTTCTTGCATGTGAAAGCTTTGGCATCACAATAGGAAAACTTTTTAAAAAGGCAAATTTATTGTGCAACTGGGATTTTGATATCATGCCATCTTTGACAGCAAATGTTTGAGAATGGTACACAATGTACCACTGGGAAGCAAAAACCCTGAAATATTCATCACCATCACTATTCAAATCACTTCTCAACTTCAAGGAGTGACCTCCTAGGACACATGTACAGTTGATAAAATGAATTTAAAAAAAATCAGATCAATACATTTTTAGAGTAATGTCATATTTCAAGAAACATGACATGCAAAGTAAACTATGATGATCGTTCCCTGTCCTAGTTCCCAATTTCCTGTGGAAATTGTTTTTCAAAAAGAGCTGTGAGGAGAATGGCAAGGAGGGAAACCGGAGATTGCATCTACTCTAAAAGACCTTTCTGGGTGCTTTCCCGTCAAAGAAGTTGATGGAGAAAGTTGCATCAGGACCATTATCCCTCAGAACATAATAGGAAAGAGAGTGCTAGGAAGGAAGATAGGTTAATCTATGAAATGATGGAGAAAGAACTGGGATAAAGATACAGACAGGCTAAAGGTACCCCAGGGGGAGAGAAAGAGAGAGAGAGGAGAGAGAGTGGAGAGAGGAGAGAAAGAGAAGAGAGAGGGAAGAGAGAGAGAGAGAGAGAGAGAGAGAGAGAGAGAGAGAGAGAGAGAGAGAGAACAGACTCACACCCTTGAAAAAAGTATACAATACAAAAAACAAAACCGAGAATTATTGATGTTTTATCATAACTTAATCACAATAATAATTGATAAATGAAACATATTTGGAAAGCTTAGATCCTCCTCTTTCACTTGATACAACTCATATAATGCATATTTCACGGATGAGTGATTAAAATGAATTTGAAAAGAGGAAACCAAATAACCCAAAATTATGGAAATGCAAGCACTACTTTTTCATTCCTTGCTCATTTTTCCTGATTGAGGTGTCATATGAAAAGGCAGAAACTCAACTTTCTAGAAATGTGATTTTCTTTTTGAAATTCAGATACTGTCAGCCAAATGACTTTTGGGTTTCCTCTGTTAAAATTGATTTTAATCACTTATGCTTGAAATATGCATCATATGAGTTGCATCAAATGAAAGAGGAGGATCTAAGCTTTCCAAATTTGTTTCATTTATTAATTATAAATGTGACTATGTTATGACAAAACATCGATAATTCCTGATTTCGTTTTTTCTCCATAAGTTTACTTATAATCCTGACAGCGTACAAGACAAGACAAAATCAGGCAATTCATACACACAATACGTTTTAAACATGATTACAAAACTGAACATCTATCAGCTATTTGTTTGCAAAAGTAAGTTGTTAAACAAATAATATATATAACAATCAAACTTCTCGTTAAAAATAACCTATTTTGACTCGTAGCAAATGTTATTGTTCCTTATTTGCAACAACGCTTCAGACTGAACATGAGAACAACATCAAGGACAAAATTGTATCGATTTTCTTTACAAAAATCATCCATTTGAAATGAGACCCTTTTACCTCGGATGTTCATCTGTAAATTTAGTATGAAGTCACGTTTTTTAATCTTTTATCAGTGCAACCCCCAGCCCGGCACAAAAATAAAATCTTCTATTCATCAAAAGAGCTATATGATACATACATTGGACGAGCTCGATATCACATTAAAGCGTTTCATTTTCTTTTCGCTGAGAATAGCAGGAAGATTTTCTTGCAATTGCATTAAAGGTAACCTTCAGCCAATGTTTTGTATAACTGGTCTTTTGTTTGAAAAATCAGTGGAACTCCATCAACAGAAATCTCTGACATTCAGTTATGATTTCTTGATTTGTATTTTGAGTTCCATAAGGGCTTATCTCCTTATTCAGAGGAAATGCTACTATTCCATTTCACAAATTTCTCAAAAATAAGTGCATTTTTAAGACAATTAGAGCAAAACCTGCATATGATAACTGATTGAGGGAATATAAAAAAGAAGCTTTTAAAAGCAGGCATTCTATAAACTTATTCTAGAAAAATGAAAAAGATTTCTGTTATTTAAAACAGGTGAATAATGGTTCACTTTTGAATTGTCTGTTTGGAGCCAGAAGGATATTAACTCATATATCTTAACACAGACTTTAACATTCGCCCCCATAATAGCAGAGACACTTATCATATACCATATAACAATATAACATATTTTAAAGAGAGAAATATTGTTTAAAGTAGATACATGCCCCCCATCTCATCTTACATTATCACCATCAGAGGAGTCATTCATGCAAAATCTAATAAGCATACTATTTGAAAACCAGAAACTTTTGCATGCATGAAGTATTCCTGATTTTTATTTATATTTCTGAAGTTTATCCCGCAAAATACCTGAAATCACACTCGACCAACATTAAAGTTTTGTTTCCTCCTGTGAAATGGCTGTCCTTGACAATTCACTAAGTTGTTATTCAAAGGTTGACATCTCAAGTGCTTTAAATCTAATGGAAAAGGTGCTATGTATATATGTATGACTTTTATTATTATTTATAGAGCTGTATCCTTATTTACAGTGGGTTACTAAGGATGGTAAGACAAAATAATGATGTTCTAAATCATATAAAATGTTCTAAATCATATAAAAATGTTCTAAATCATATAAAAATGTTCTAAATCATATAAAAATACATTTATGAAGTCTTAGATCTCTAAGATCACCAGTTGACAACAATGTACACGCTTTATTGCCGTTGGGTGTGCCATCAATATTCAGTTCACATAGTTTTCAGACAGGGTTAAAGGCTGCTTTCATCATGTACGTGTACAATAAAGATAATGATAGCTATAATTATAATCATAACCATGACTCATGTATAGATATAAGTATAACTATAAGTATAAGTATAACCCTTTCCATAACCATAATCATAACAATCATAACTATAACTATACCAATATATATTACTATATACCATAACCATAACTAACAATATATAGTTTCTAAATCAGTCTCCTAAAGTTATATGGAAAATGTTTTGGATGTTGCAGGTTCCCTTACTTATTTATGCTTATCATACTTTTTATCAAAACAGCACCAATCTTTTTTTTCTTCTAAGATATCAGGTATCACAATACCAATAGCCTATCTAATGTATTTTCCAAATAAACTTAGAAGATCAATATATCAATCATTTTGAAATACATTTAGGTCAAACAGGACAAGCTGTTTAAAGCTATATATGTTACATTAGTCTTGGTCACATTTTAATCACCCCCACCCCCCCCCCCCCTCACAAAAACTGCAAATGGTTGACTTTGGTCACCAAGCCTCTCTTTTATTGAAATGTGTTTACATCGAGCCTACATTGGCCTCTGAGAATTGTCCATAATTCTATAGATAATCCTATAATAAAGAAATTGCCTACAGGGAAATTTGTAAAAATGTCTGTGATCATGTCATATTTGTTTGCTTAGCACTGCAGCTGAAATAAATGCCTCACCCAAGTAAAGCAGGGTGTCTCTTTAGAAAGGTCATTTGTCCCTATAAAGGCTGTTTATGATCTATAACTTGATCTCCATTTCATCAGGTACAAATAGAATTCTATTCAGTTCAATTCAATTCATTTTTTCTTGGTTAACTATATATCTTTAAAAAAGAAAGTCACTGTTTAATTTATTGAAATCCCTGATGATTTTTTTTTTGTCTGAGAAACCTACACGGTACCATTTAAAGGCATCCTTTATCAATATTAAATCTGAGATGCACGGCCCTACGTGTTATCAGTGTCTGTGATATGGTGTAATATTGAAGCCCTAAAAAAATGCGCTTCAAAATGATCAAGAAGTGCCTCAAAAAAGTAAAAATCTTTTAGTGACTGGTTTTACCATACTCGTTTTCCCCAATAGACTGTAGTGTTATGAAAACCGTTTTTGCAAACGGTTCTCAAAATTTGTAATTCCAAACATAATTATCTTGATAATCAGACAGACGATCGGCCTGTAAAAGTCATTGGGTTCCTGACTGACCTAAAGGGTTATAATTATCATTGCAGCATGAGCTAAATCCAGGATTTTGTTTCAGAATCTGAGACAAAGTTACCGGATCCCTTTAAGTTTTGAAAAATGATTTATCGGCCCCAACCATGATAAAATGCAATGTAATAGATCGGTGGTAATACCTTCATGAAGTTCCCTTCACAAATCACTTTCATTATGGTGATGTCTATAATTTCAGAGTTGCTTGTAATGCACTATACAGAATCCTTGTCATTTTCATTGAAAATGAACATTCCTTATTCCCCTAACTAAATATGGATTACCTTTCATAAACATTCAAGGGTATTTTTTTACAATAGAATTCATAAACAACTACTTTCAACTTCCAAGTACTGATAAAAATGCCAAAACTACCTTTGATTTATATCAGTGATTTGAATCAATGAAATGGATAACCCTCATATCATGACGTTCGTAAGCAAAATATTATATGTCGTGAACTTGGGGTGTTCATTCATTGAACTTTATATTTCAGAAACGAAAATAATCAAACAGTAGGTAAAAAGTTGATGAAGCCTGTTACAAATAATACTCTTTGCATGAACAAGTGGAGATACATGCTTCTTCTTCTCGCCCCGAGTGATCCAAGGAGACACAGGAAGACATACAAGAATGGAGAGACAAGATAAATTTACTTTATATTTTAAAGAGGAAGCACGAGCGAAGTAACCTTGTTTGTCTAAATCGATTCTTCTCGTTTTAACCCGCATTTTTGTTCTGCAACGCGCAGCCATGATTTATGAGCTCATTGTTTGATCGTGTTCAGGTAGTGACTGTTAAAGGGCAATCCAACCCTTGTAGTAAGGTCACTTGTATGAAGGCAGAAAAATTAGAGAAACAGAAAGGCGAAAGTTTAAAATAAATCAGACCAAAGCTATGAATGTTTGAAATATGAGATTACTTAGTCTAAGCGTATCTGAAATTAATATTTTAGTCAGGGGATTGCGACTTGGTCATGGATTGTGATGGTTGGCAATAAAAAACAATGCTGATTATGCTAAAACTAGCGATTAAAAATAATTGTTATATTTTTCAGATTTAAATGAATTAAAAAGAAGAAAAAATCACTACGCATGGTGACATAACCATATCTCTGGGGCCTGCATGGGGCGTCTTTTCAACATTAAAGGCAAGCTGAACTGCTATCCATTTCTTTTAGAAGTCAATCAAAAATATTTATAATTTCAGTATACAATGTTATATCATACAATTAGTTGGAGAGAAATAGGTATCAAATTGGCAGCACATGGTCAAAAGAGTAAATTCATTTAATGATATAAATGCTTATTATTTTGATTCATTATAAGCTTCGTTTCCATACAGTTTCATGTACAAATAATACTTCCTCCAATGTCTGCAAAGGGTTAAAAAAAATACTGCATTTGCCATTTTGAGGAGTATACAGAGCCTAGCCATTCAGGCAAATTAAATTTCTGTTCCGGAATGAGTAAGACGGACCTTACAAGAATGAATGAATGGTCTTTAATCCATTTGCAATCGATGCAATACCCTGACTAAAAACACATATGGGGTAACATTGCCCAAGACATCTTTGCTTATACTTGTTTTCGGTTCTCAATTGCCTCGTGTTCTAGTTCTATGTTAGGATAAATTCTACATTGCGCTGATGCATCAGAAAATCAATCACCTGATCCATCACCCTTGGGGGAAACCCATGAGAATATCTAACTTGAAATGACAAAGAAACACACCAGGGTGATTACATGCTACTATTATGTCGAAAAGTAAAGACAGTTAATCTCTGGTTGCAAGTCACAACCTTAGGCAGATATATCATG
The DNA here is from genome assembly GCF_000002235.5 of Strongylocentrotus purpuratus. Taxonomy (NCBI): domain Eukaryota; kingdom Metazoa; phylum Echinodermata; class Echinoidea; order Camarodonta; family Strongylocentrotidae; genus Strongylocentrotus; species Strongylocentrotus purpuratus. The sequence continues at coordinate 23,631,296 of NW_022145614.1, forward strand.
TATAATGTCAGTCATATGTTAGACCAATTTAATAACATGAAGGATTATCTTTTCCTCGAGGGATTTACAGAAAGAAGATCTATAAGAGTTTAAATATAATGTACAATGCATGCTGTCTTCTTTGCTAATTTAACCCTTTTGCTGTCTCAGATGCTTTAAACAGATTTACAGAAAAAGATGCCCTTTTCTCTTAAAATGATACACTTTGCATACTTTCTAAACAAAAACTGCTATTTTCTAAGAAAACACATTAAAACCAAGAAGAATAATCTGATACAATCAACAGAAATGCAAAACCATGAAATCAGAAACGTAAACAAAAATGTGAAGTACCACAGCTCTTTTTCTGTTCACATTTGGTATGCATACACCACTAATGCCACAAGTACCGGTATCTAAATATTAAGGAGAAAGCCACACAAGAACTAAGCACATTTTAAAGTCTGATTCTCCATCTCTCAATATCAAAAGTTGTTTTTTCTCAAACGCCCACTCAACATTCCCTTCAAATTCATCGCAAATATTGCTGTCTTTATTGATGGACAAATGCGAATCTAGGCTAAAGGGGAGCTAGATATGTTTGTGTTCTATGTGCATGTTAAAAGTCGAGTATCTATGAATTGCAGATTTATACTTCTACAAATTGCTCATTTGACAATACATAAACAAAAGAAGCAAAGTTGGAGAATAGGGCCAGTCCCCCTCCCCATTTGGCCATGGAATTATTTATAGGGAGCATGTTTCATATGACATCACTTTTCTGTCAACATAAGGATAACAGTCTTTTCAATTTCAAACAAAATAATTTATACATTTCTTCTCAAATCAGAAAAAAAATGGTTTGAGATAAACTGAATGTTGAAAGCTGTTATAAAATAAGCATGTATCAGACAGAAATCAATGAAAGAAGAGGAAAATATTTATGCTTCAAATGTGCAGTATCTTTAGTAGAGTTTGATGATGTGCGTAATCTAGGAAATAAATGTGATATCTCTCTGCCCACTTATTGTATGCAAAACTTGAGGAAGACACAAAGACAAATATATAAGAAGAAATTAAAAAACAGTAGAGTCTGTGAAAAACATTCCTGAAAAAAAGAACCATTCCGTTACCTGTTGAATATGATTTGATTTTTTTACAAAATACACTTTTGAATTACTCCAGGGTTTTCTAGGGCTTAGTATACAATAAGAAGAAAACATGACAGAATAAAAAAAACGGCTTATTGAAGAAAGTAATAATGAGAAGTGCCTACCTTCTATAGGCTCAGGTGTGTTGACAATGGTCGCTACGACATCACCCACAAGCAACATCAAACAGATGGCTACGACTCGAAGAACAAACCAAGATCTCTTCCATCTTTTCCACCTCTTTCTTCCCGATCCTACCATCATCATCATCTCCATCATTTCCATCGCCTCCATGTTTGCCGTTGGTCAATCGTATTATCAGCAAACTCTGATCTCTAAAGAAATGGCCGGACTGGAGATTGTGGTAATTCCATGCTGAATTTTGGCGCGGTGGTCAGTCCAGTGCACACAACTCAGCAGCCAGCGTTGACAGAGCGTTTCATCGCTTGCATCTGAACGAGAGAGGAGAATGGAACGCTTTGCTGAACGTCTCGCGGAGATTCTCAGACCAGCGAGGGATGGAGAGAAAACAGGCTTTGTTTGCAGAGTTTCTTGTTTTACTTTCACCCCCGTTCTCTCATTCTCACGTTGAGGTGTGGAATGATTCAATGTTGTTTGGTTTCGCGCTGTCTCAATCTGTCATCAAATCTGGCACATCCAAAGACACAACATTTAGAGAATGCTGGATATTTCCTCCTCGAGCCTCCCATAAACATGCAGTGAAAGTCAGAAGCTATAGTGTATGCCACACGACTCAGCAGCTGATCACAGATCGTGTATCTAGATGACCAACACCATGTTCTTGTCACATCACATGAATGTTTCAATCCTTTCTCTGTATCCTACTGCTACATCCAATAAATTAACCCACACTTACAGGGGTCTATGATTTCTAAATGGCAGCAGGCACACGTCTCGCTTCCCCACCATCACCTGCGGAGCAGGAATAGTGGAGGCACAATCTGCGAGGGAGGGAAGAGCCGATGACACGAGACAACTGCTGCTGATGAGGATTTTATCTTGTTTCTGCGGCGTGAAGAGTCAGGTTACAGCACGCCACCACTCGCTGCCAAGCAGAGGTGTTATACGCTCCTCTCTCTCCTCATCGTCCGTCGTAGTATGATCACCGAGCGGCCTGGAATGCCATCAGTTTACGAGATTGAGATGTAGGTTGTAATCTCTGCCATGGGTGGGAAACACAAGCTCTTTGTACTTTCTTCCCTCTGGATGGGCTCGGGATGAGGCAGAGATGAGTTTTATATCTGAGGGGGAGAATAAACAGTGGAAAGCCAGTCATTAGAGAGAGTGTGGAAGCAATGCGGCTTGGAGTGACACATTGTCAAAAAGTTGCATGGAAAATCAAGAGGGAATAGTTTACTAACTGGGAGCTGGGAGGATTAATGTTTCAATGAAGATAGCAGATTTCAGACAAGCCTTGAAGTGTACGGTTGTCAGAGGGTAAAACAGGAGGCAGGGAACCTTGATAGATGGCACACAAAAAGATTCCCTGAGAGAAGGGTTGTGTATGCAAGAAGCTGGTAAAAACAAAGAAGTGTTTATAGGTGAAAAGAGGAGAAAAGGAGGAGAGAGATGAGAGAAAGTGAGAGGGAGAAAGCAAGCAAGAGAAATAAGGAGACGAAGAGAGAGAAAATAAAGAGAAAAAGAAAAAGATTTACAGTTCCACACCCGGTGAGAATCTGGCACAAGAAGCTGATACCAAAAGTCTACCAATTTTGTCACAGCTCTGGATTTGTGTTTGTGAGTTTCACTAGCTCACTCTGACTATCCTCTACAAGTTAGTATGACTACAGATCTCACAAAATCAAACCTAGGGATCAAGAAGAGCTAAAGGCTGTTTCACTAATGAATGAAGAATCAGAGATGGAAACAGAGAAAGAGCAATACGCAAGAAAATAATTGTAATCCACGGCAGACAAAATAGTACAGGGGGGGGGGGGGTTTGGAAGAGGAGGAATACTTGTAAAATATCACAAAATGGGGGATGCAAGGGAAATATTAGGTTAAATTAAATAGAAGAAAAAAAAACGACATAGAGTGGGGGGAAGGTGTGGGAGGGGGTTCACATCGACCTTCCCTTCTTCCTTTCTCTCTCTCTTTCCTTGTTGTTTTCCCTTTACTTTTGGCACTTTGATTGGGGAGGGCATTATATACCCCACCATGTCCCACTGTAGCTACATAACTGACTCCACCTTGAAGTATTGTACACTTGCAATGAGCTAAGAATGGTAAAATTATAAAACGAGTCCGAAAATTGAAAACAACCCCAAGAATAGCAGATATTTCTTACATCAAGCAAAATTGTAGGTTTTCATGGAATGGAACAACAGGATATGACATCAAGAATCCCTACAACCAATGCATACTTGACACACTTCATTCTGTTGAGAGCCAGAAGGGCATTAGCTCTGTGTTAAACTTCATGAGTTAAAACCCATCTGGCTCTCAACAGATGATATTTGATTTGTTCGAACAACTTAAAATGAAAACAAATGAATGGTGCTCACATGAATCCAAAAGGTGTTTGAAGGAGAAAAAAATGGAACAATCAGACAATATGTGTTTATTGATTTCCATAAATTTAAAGGAGAAAATCAGTTTCTCTTTTCCCCTTTATCTTGTAAGTGCCTTTCAAAATGCATGAAGGCAAAAACAGTTGTAATTCTAAAAAACAACAGTACAATTTCAGTTTCGATATTTCTCTTGCACTTGCTTTTCTTGGTTTCCTTGCTGTCCATGATCATTTGGATTAATTTTGCCTAATAAACCAGGGAAAAGGTATTATAATTTATTATTCTCTAACTTGAAGGGTAAAAACATTATATATCAAGTTACTGCTTTCCTGACACAACATTAATACACACTATAAGAAGACACTTTTATTTCAGAATTTTTCCAAGACAAAAATATTGGACTTTAAATTTTAAGGGTTCTACGCCACATGCTCCAGACTCCAGAGTCAATATCATAACCTAACCATAGCCTCATATAATCCTCCTTGTATAAATAGATATCTGAGCAATAATTCTTTATGTTCTGTCCGTGACTTCCAATAAATTTCAGTGTACTTCTCTGAAAATAATATCAAACTAAGGCTACTAAGCCAATCACAAAGATCTGACCCCGCTCTTGGCTCCTCACAAAGCATTTCCTATACGCTGAAAAAAGTGGGTTATTTTGTAACTTCGGTCTGATGAAGACAGGCATATAGAGTCATAACAAAAATTGTAGACATACAGCTCTCCATACAGGCTTCCATACATGGGTCAGTTGTAAGTTGGAGTTATGCCCCAGGCAGGATTTATAAATAATGGTCCAATACTTGTTTCTTTCAAATTCCACTTGAGAAGAGAAAATAGACTTCACTGTATTAAAATCCCTATGATCTCACCCTTTATCAACTAAAATAAAAGGAATCTGGTGAAAATATATATATATATATATATATATATATTTATAAAGAAAGGGGGGGGGTTCATACTGAAATTGTAAATGGGCTTTAAGCTTTAAAAGGAAAGCAAGGATACATTAAGAGACACCCCAGACATCATCAGTCTCCAGTCTTACGAGACGATCACATCTTTAATCACTCGTTAATGGGGACACAAAGAATACAATTTATCCAAATGATAGCTCCCAGGCAACATCAACATGAAGAGAGGAGGAGCAACACAGCAGAGCAGGAGAGAGACAGAGCATTGATGAGTTTCTCTCTTCCATTGTAATTAGGAGGGATGTAAGAAAAATAGAACTGCATCCATCAAAAGCTTTAGCCCCCTGTTGGCGGGATGCCAGCTTGATATGGGTTTTAATGCACATGTTAGAGAGTGTGAGAAGTAAATATATGTTGTTTAACTCAGGATGATTAAAAGAAAAAAGAACTATGACTGCATGTGAGAGACTAAAGCATGATATTTCATTCTTGATGATTATAGGTTTCGTAGTCACAAAGTCCATGGAGAGTTGCATCCTAGCCGATTTTTTAAACTAATCAAATTCTTAACTCCAACCCTAGACCAAACACTACTCTGAACCATTAACCTAACTCTACACCTAAATAGAGTCTTAATCAAATAATTTGTCTTGATGAAATAAAGCCAGAAGCAAATGTTGCTGAAAATTACCAATAAGATATCAATCATCTCTCAGCTCTGCATTAAGGAGCCTTAATAGAGTAATGAGTTGTAAATTGAAGCCATATGTACAAAAATACACCCCCCCCCTCACAGAAACACAAATTTTTTAATGTAACAACATGTTTAGAATCATATCAGACCTCAGTGCAAGATTTTTATGTCTCATTGCTCTCCAAGAAAATGAGTCTAACGATGAGAGAAGAAAATAGAACACCCTGGTAGTATGTGGGTGCATACAAACAAAATCTAGAGTAGATCAACTGACCTTGACTCAATAATATTGAGAGCTTGAAAGAATAAGACAAGATCCCAAAGCCTATACACTTCATTTCAAGATCTAAGGTAGATAGTAACCTACTATATTAAGTCAGACAGATAATTTAACATCTGTGTGCAAAATAATGCAATTAATTTTCTGGTGTGATTTTCTAATTTATTTATCATTAATTAATCAATATCATTTTGCTTTATGCTTTCAATACTACTTTTGCTGGTGATAACACTTTGGAGTCACTTCTAAATCATTGAAATTGATTATCAGGTAAGGTAACAACTTGTATGTAAGTAATGCTCTTGAAATTTAAAGAATGGCAACTTTACTCAGAGTTTTACTTCAGTACTATGATACAAAGATGTGGTCATTCCAGAGAGGTGGTCTTTCTTTACAGGTCACCACTGCAGCATGCTTAAAAGATGTACAGATAATGTAACCCCAACAATAAAGCTTGCCTGACTCGATACATAACAGGTGCTTTACATATAATGGATGCCCTATTTCACACCAAAAAGAAGTGGTCTTTATAGACAGGTGGTCACTAAAGCAGGCTTGACCATCTCTTCTTTATTGCACTCCATCAGTACAAACTCAGGAGTGTAGGTTTATCATAAGTGTCTCTGCTAAGTATGGGGGCAAATATTAAGTTAACACTTTGTCTCTTGCAGGCAGACAATAAAACCACAAGTGCAGACAAATTGCCCATATTATGAAGATTAATGGATTTTAAAAAGTCCTTAACCCGCCTGAGTACTAACATGCCTCCTGTTTGTTACCCTAAATAAACCAAAGGGAAGCAATTACGTCTCATATATTTCTAAATTTTACTCCACCCCCCCCCCCAACAAAAAAAAGGGGGGGGGGGGGGTCATAGCATAGCAGAGGATGAAACTCGTGGACCAGTAGAGTCTGTCGTGAACTTGTTGTAAAGGGCATGACTATAACAAATAAAAAGAATACAAAAATGCACATGTTTGTTGTTGTTTTGCTGTCTCTTCATCATCAAGCAAGGTGCCATTTGTTCAATGAGTAACTTACATCTTCTTGTCACCAAAGGGCAATGTACATAACGCTTCTTTCTGTAATCAGTGTTTAAAAAACTTTATGTCCTTTTTATCCTCACGCTCCTTTTTTATTAGGCAAACACAGCTGGCATGAGCGGATATGAGAGCAAAAGATGATGTGGTAACTAGCTCTATGTATGTATCCACTGGATATTTACAGTTAAGAACTAAGTTATTTGTACCCCTTTTCAGTTTGATGTTTGTTGTGAGTTTCTTAACTCAAGAATGAAAGGTGGACTGGTTAAATTAGGGCCTTTGCTGAATATTTATAGATGTAAACTTTAACACGTCACATTCTCAAGAAATATACATCAGGACAAATCAATTTTTCATATACTCATGATGATTTAGTTGTTAACTGGATATCTCTATCTCTAGAGGAAACCTGAAGTTCTATTATACCGCTTTTTTGTCTGCATGACACATTTTCTATAGCCAATCGCTTCATGGGCAATAACTTGCACTGGCCAAATAACTAAACTAAGTCCCTGAACCAAACACTACACATTTGTACATAATGCTAACCCTTACCTCAAGCCTAATATAACACCCAACTGTAATCCTAATCCTGTATCCATGACAACAACAAAAGCCTGGAGCAATTGACACTGGAGCATATATCTGAACCCTTTTTCATTGCAGAAAAGTAACAGGCATAATGTCACTTCTTTATGAGAAGAGGTTGTCTGTTTGAATCCACAAGGGCATTAACTCATATACTTATACACAGAATAAACTTCCTTCTGGGTTTGCACAGATGACCTAAAACTTCAAAAGAAAGGACCTCCTGGAATACACCTATTTCAGAGAAAATGATCAAAGGGGGTAGAAAGCAATGAAGTCCATTTTATTCTTCAATATAAAAGGGTTGAAATTTGTAAAAAAAAAAAGTCGGCTGAAAGTCAAGTGAGGGAGCCACTCAATGAAGTGATCTGAGATTTAAAACTACCTCCATTGTTTTGCCTATTTGAGCAAGCTGGATAAATGATGCACTCTCGGATAGCATAATCTGTCCTAACTTTGGTGATTTTCTGCAATGCCCTACTTTGGAAATCCTAAAACATGTCACTGGTTGATACTTGACAGAAAAAACACCATTGGCAAAATCCAGGATGGTGACATATCAGTGTTAAATCCATCCCCAAGAAATGTTCAATAACCAGTGAAACACCATCTTCTGCGAATAGCTCTTATTTTGATCTCCTTCTAATTCATTCAAGAAAGACCGACAGCCTCATTCTCACTACGAAAACATACTCAGCAACGCAAGTGTTTTATAGCTGGGGGGTTGACACAGTTTCGGATTCAGTTAGCAACCTATATTTCCCTTGTGGTATTGATCCGTGCATATCATACCACGCAACCCTCATTCTGTCTGCTTGTCTCGTGGGGGCACCGTATGATTGTACGAATCGGCCCGTATTACGCATACTTAGCGTATCCTCCGATATCTCTGTGCAGGGTGATAATATTTGCGGTTTATTAGAGATATGGGTCAGAGATATTTACACTAGGTGATTGAAGAAAGACTGGGGAATAGCAGTGAGGAAGTCATATAGTGGTCAGAAAACGGTGGAACCATTATTTTGTTAAGTTTGTGTTCATGTGAATCGTCAATACAGCACAAGTGAACTGTGGAAAGGAGAAGCATTATCATTCTCAGGTTTTCATTTTCCAATTAATTACACCTATCCTCATATTTAATCCTTCATTTTTTTAAACATTTTCTCTCTTTCTTTTTCATCTCCTTGCTTTCCATCATATCGTTCTTCTTATTTTGAGCCATAAAATTGTTTAATTCTTATATCCTCCTCCTCCTCCTCCTCCTCCTCCTCCTCTCCCCCTCCCTCCTCCTCCTCCTCCTTCTTCTTCTACTCCTTCTTTGTCATTTGTCATCTCGTTCTCCTCTTCCTCCTACTACCTCTACCCTATACGTCTATGTCTACTTCTTCTGCTACTTCTATTAATTATACACTCTCATTCACTTCCCTTTCCTTCACCTCCATCTCTTCTTCCGTTCTCCCTCATGCCCTGCCTTCCTCCTTTTTTCTTTAGTTTTTACTTCTTCTACCCCTTCTTCGCTATCTTTTACATTTATCGTCAGTTCTGCCTCACTTTATATCCGAGTTAATTGATTTGTTTCAACTACATGGTTCAACATTCAACTGTCTTTCCCAGCTCCCGCAGCTTACAGGCAAAGCCTGCTCTGTTTCATCACACTCTTACATGGAGTGATCGCTCATTCTCGCTTATTGACAGCTATTCAATCAGACTTGACAGGTTTCCAGGGAAGGAATTCTTCTCATTTGAACATGACCTAGGAAAAGATGAGCTTTTTCTCTCGGGTGAACACATTAGCTAATGTGAAATGTAGACATAAATATGACATGCCTAAAAAGCAAAACGGGTAAACTTGGTGCTTCTACAAATGTCTTATGATGTATCTGTATGACCATTTGCCGTACTATTTCACCAAATCATGGTAGGTATATGTTATCTGTTTGGAGCTCAAATGGCATTAACTAATATATTCTTTAACAAATATAGTTAACAGCATTCTGGCTCTAAACAGATGATATACTACCCCTATCCTAATATAATGAATGAGTTGCCAAACGTATTAAAAGAAATATCCACTGTTTTTACATTCAGGAAAAAATATAAATGTTATCTTCTTAATTGTGAGTAGTTTTATTTGATCTAATTGCCTTTTATGTGATTTATGTAAATAATTATGTTGTGTTTTTTATGTGATTATGCTATGTTATATTATCTGTTTGTTTGATTGTTTTTATTTTTTATGTTTTGTATAATGTATTTCTCTTGAAGGGTGGAAATATAGGGGATCAACCTTGACAGGCCAATGGCCTTTGTTGATCCCCCACATCCTCCACCCTTCATCCTTATTTCATCAGTACAATGTAAATGAATGTTTTTTGTATGTATTTATATTGTTTTAAATAATGATTTGTTTGTATATCTTTTAATGTGTTTTTTTTAAAGAGATGTGAAATAAAATTGAATACTTGAATACTTGAATAATCTGCTGAGAAAGCTATTAACTCCATGTAAACTCACTTCAAGTGATCTTTGTGATGGAGTTAATGCAATTGAGATTAGAATACACCTTTTTGGTGGACAGTTGCTAAAAATCGATTTTTTTTTTTTTTATATTTTTTTATTTATCATTATTGATTTACTATTGATTATTGATTTACTCAGTATACAACTTAACACTTTCTATCTCTCAGCTGACAATATTTTTGTTCTGCCTTATTATATTTCTACCTTTGGCATTTTGGGCACATCTTAACACAACGCCACATTTCCCTATGCTTCTCAATAGCAAAAAGTCATTCATTCAAAAACACCAGGCCCAAAAATATTCTTCACTCCCTGGTCACATATATACAAAAAGTATATTAATGCTGATGGTTTTGTCAGGTCAAATCCATTACCTCCTACTATCTCTCTCCTCATAATTACCCTCATCAATTCATCAGTGTGATTGCATTATTGGTTTTCACATATGTAGACTTATGTACATCTCAAACACGCAAATTTATTTCAAAATTGGATTACAACAATTACATTATCTAGGAACATAAATGGGAAGTTGGAGTACTTATTTTTAATAATTCTTCTTCATGGCATTAATATAAAATAAAGCTGTTGCAGAAAGCTATTTTTGATTTTAAATCTCAATTGCACATTATTTTCTTTCTTAGCTCGATTACACCTCACTCGCTTTTACCTGATCTTTATATACCTCAAGCAAATACAACATTTCTTAAAAATCTAGATCTCAATTAACCCTTTGATTATGGTTTCACCTTTGTGACAGATCTCTATAGATTTGAAAACAAACATTACATACAAAATCAATGTAATCCATTTTTTTCTTCATAACAGTGAAAAGAGAGGAGATAGAGAGAGGAAGAGAGAAAGAGAGAAAAAAGAAGAGAAGGAAAAGAGATAAAGAGAGGAAAAAATAAGGAAAGGGAGAGAGAGAGAGAGAGAGAGAGAGAAATATTGAGAAGGGGGATGAACAATGGTGAAAATGGATAAACAGATAAACTGCATAGAATATTGAAAATGCTACAAGGTATCATTTCTGTCTGTCATGCCACTAGACATTTCTTATCACGTAGCAGACTGTAATGTTATGGTCACAGATCAAATGTCACATACATTTAAAAGCAGAATGTAAATGCTTTTCTTAGAATAATGAGGCACGCCACAGCCAAAACAACCCTTTTATGCTCGTCTCATCGCTAAAAATGCCCAACATATTATCATGCCCCACTCCTTCAAGGCTTCAACTGCTATCGTATACTCATATCTCATATATTCCTGCTATCAAATATTAGTACTACTATACTAGTACTCTCTGAATTGAAAGACCTTGCATCCCCCATTCATACAATCATGACTGCTCCTTATCCTTAAGAATTCACAATTTTTCATTCATCACTTTCAAGGAGGGTACGTTAGGAAAAGACCCATTTCTTTGTATTGCGCAGTCTCAAAGAAACGTATGTTATGAAAACCTATTTCTCTGGAGTATGCATTAGTGGAAAATAAAGGGCAGCCAGCAACGACATTTATTCTCGTCTTCAAATTTTTTTGGTTATTGCCATGGGATTGGTGTTTGCTGCCCCCCCCCCCCCCCCCCCCCCCCCGATATGGGTCAGCGGCTCTTTCATCGAGTTTCTTCTAGAAATGATACCAGGTGAAAGCGCTCGTAAAGAGATGCAGGATGTTTTCTGGGTTGGATTAAGATGGCCTTTAGAAGCACACAGGAATGTTTAACGCCGTTGTCATAGCATGCAGATGCGGAGTACATCCATTGAGAAAGCTGTTATTAACTTTGTGTAAATAACATGAAAGTTAATGTACTTCTCAGGCTCATGGCAAATGAGAGTGTGCACAATTATAATACATTGTGAGATAAAGATGAAATGGTAGTTAAAAGAAGAGAAAATACAGTTTCATAAAAGTATGTTATCACAATTCACAAACATAAGTGATCATCGTTGATAATCAGTTGCTGGAGCTAAACCTGGGTAATAATATCCAAAGTCCTTTGGAAGCCCAAAGAGTTGTTATATCATAACGTGATATGCTCTATACCAACACAGTATATTATTATTATTATTGCATTACTAATGCACAATCTTCAAAACATTAAAAATTAGATTTTTATAAAATGAGTCTGCAATATAAATATAGAGTCAAGGAATTAGCAACATACCCAAGAAAATGCTCCGAGTCTCAATTGAGAGCCATTTGCCGTATTTAATGACATCACATAAGTAAGCAGTCACACGGTATAATAACCCTTCTCATGCATCTATGACCTTGCCCTATTGAACTATGTGCATGTGAACTTATCGCATCTTAACTTTGTACGTGCCATAGAAATGGTTACATGCATCTTACCTGTGCATTATCACTTTTTGAGAGGAACTGTTTTGCATGGTAGGTATGGTAGGAAAGAAAGAACGATGCACGGTCACATCTTGTAATCTCACCAATTAGATTACCTACACTCTAAAACCCTTTTTTATAATTTATAATTTTGGAATAACTGTCCTTGAATCATTAATGAAATTATCTATCTTAGGTCAGCAAAGCAATTTCCTTTTTCCCAGGTCTCTTATCAATTTAGAGACACCATATCCCAGTGATGCAATATCTGTGATTATACATGTACCATGGAGGCATGATAGTATGTGACATTGCTTTTAAGCTTCATATTTATGCTATTCATGCTCATCTCGTACTTACCTACAACTAGAAAATTATCATGCACATATCATCACTTTAAGAATACTATGAAACATTTCCAATGAAAATGATTTGCTTCGAGGATATTAGACTCAAGTTTCATGGAAGAAAGCAAATTATAATTTTCATGCCAGTGAGCAAAAAGTACGGTTTTCTCAGAAAATTAAAACAAAAGTCGGTCAGGATTAAAAATGAAATGAAATTCTGAGAGGATAAAAAATAACTTTAATACTTTGTATTACTCATATCCTCTTATCAATCGTTGTTAAAAAAAAAGGTATAACTTAACAGGCATTTTATAACAGTTTATAAGAAACATCCGCTTCATGATTTCGTAAGTATTTAAAATGCTGAAAGAGCTGATGTAAGTTAGAGAAAAGAGACTTTCTTTAGTTCAGGGTCTGTGGCAATGTCTGGATGCAATAAAACTGAGAGGTCTATTACCAATGACTAGACTTTAAAAAAGACTAGATAGCATTTTATCTATTATATCATCATACCTCATTACTAGACTGCATCTCATTTAGTGGAAGGGCAATATGGAAATTATTTGCAGAAGTCTCCTGTAATGTTGGTAAATCAAGAGGGCAAGTTTAACAATTACATTTCTTTGTTCATGCATCATTAAATGCAAGCAGAAAAATAATATTGAAAACTATCTCCACAATTAAAACCCATCCAAGTCTGAAACAAGACTATATGACATGAGGATAAGATGAGAGCAGGAGAGTGAAATGAAATCCTCATTGCAATCATAAAGGTTCCTGATACAGTGACTTCAATAATAAACATGAACCCATGCACATCCCCCTTCCGTTACAAACCATCATTCTCATCCTGACCCACCTCTCATTTCCTTTTCGCTCTTATCGTCTTTCTCCTTGCTTTCCTTTCGCTCTCTCCTTTTTCTTCCTCGTTCCCTTTTACTCTCTTCCTTTTTCTTGTTATCTCCCTGACCTTTTTCCTCATCCCCATTTGCTCTTCTATGTCTTCTTCGTCCCTTTTGTTCTCTAAGTTTTTGTCCTTTTTCCCCTTTCTCTCTCTCTCTCTCTCTCTCTCCCATTCTTTCTCTTCATCTTTCTCCTCATTCCCCTTTCTCTCTCTCCCCATCTTTCTCCTCATTCCCCTTTTACTCTCTCTCTCTCTCTTCCCCCTCTTTGCCTTTTCGCTCTTTGTCTTTCTCAGTCTCCTTTCAATCTATTTGTCTTCCTCCTCATTCCTCTACTCACGTTTTTTTTGGTCTTCCTCCTCGTTCCCCATTTGATCTCCCTGTCATCCTACCCCGTTCCCCCTCTCGCTCTTCTCATCTTTCTCTTCATCTTTCTCCTCATTCCCCTTTTACTCTCTCTCTCTCTCTTCCCCCTCTTTGCCTTTTCGCTCTTTGTCTTTCTCAGTCTCCTTTCAATCTATTTGTCTTCCTCCTCATTCCTCTACTCGCTCTTTTTGTCTTCCTCCTTGTTCCCCATTCAATCTCCATGTCATCCTACCCCGTTCCCCTTCTCCCTCTTCTCATCTTCCTCCTCATTCTCCTCTCGCTCTCTCTGTCTGTCTCATGCATTCTTTTTGCACCCTTTTCAATCATTGCTCGGTTTCTAAGCATCCGCTTTGAAATTATTTTCACTGGCACTATGGCTATAATTTTCCGGTTTTTGTGCAGGAATTCCTTGACAGCCTTTTTCTTAGGGTGAATTATTGATTAAAATGTGGCTTCTGAAACTGTAACAGAGAGCACAATTTATGTATCCTATTCCTCCTTTACAATCTTAAAGGCAAGATTTGACATTCACAATGATGACTCAAAGTCAGTCCAAATTTATTTGGGCAGAAAGATTGAGTAGGAAATTCTCGTAGAGATATATAGTTTCTAAATGAGATATTTGTAAATCACACATGAGGAAAGGAATTCTATCAAAATACCTCAAGTTTTGATATCTACAGTTTTAGATAAGCCTAGTTTTAGAGTTATTTGTATTATACATTAAGCAGAATCCCTATTATTCTTTTTCCCTCTTACTTATCATCAGTCACTTCTATATTGCTTTTTTTAATACCTTGTTGCAAAATGAACTGAAGACATTTTTAGTACTTTCATGATTATGTCCAAATGTTAAATTGTACCTCTAATTTGTCCTGATATATTCACATCTACTAAAGACAACCTACCATACAAAAAAAGGTCATTCTTTAACTGTCACTTGAGATCCAGAAAGATATTATCTCTGTTTAAATGATAAGAGTCGTTGTCCTTTAAGCTCTCAACTGACACAATTTCACTGTTATAATAAACTGTAAAAATATTCTGTTATTGGATAACCTTGGCCTCATGCATATAGTAAGGTTCTCTGCGGCAAGCTTAATCGAGTCAATTCAGCAGTTCTTAGTCAGCAATATATATCTCCTTTCTCATATCTATTAACAATAATCACATGATACGTCAACGGAGAGTAATTAATGTCATAAACGACCTTAATAACCTCTCCATTGTATCTGCAATAAATCATGCATAACACCTGTCACACGGTCTAGTGGCAATGGCTCTGGGATCAGTGTATCATACACCTACCAAAGTCCTAACAGTCAACTGTGGACAAAACATTACACCTTACACTACACCTAACCCTAAACCTGACACTAATACCGACCTGAGTTGCGCCCAGATCCCTAACCCAATCATATTTTATAAGCTTTATAATCCCTGCAGAAAATTTTGCTTGAGCAAATATTGAGTTTCTCTCCATGGCTAGTGGCAGGAAGTAAAGTATTATCTGGTGAGTTCCTAAATTGTTTGAGTTCGTCAGTAATAACTGACATTTACTTTTTTTTACCTAAAGGGCATTACCTCTGCGTTAAAGAATATGAAAAATGCCATTCTCGCTCTATAAAGACCATGATGGGTTTTAAATTTTAAGCCTACGAACACTTTAAAACTTTAACGCTAACAGCAAAAACCAACACACACACACACACACACACACACACAAAAAGAAGCAATTAGTGTCACTCGTCACTTGATGCATTTCTGCTGGACACCCAGCGAGGCACGTGCTCCAACAACTCAACACCTCATCAACAACTACTGGTAGCTATAATTATAATTTCTTCAATAATACATCTCTCAAAGTTAATTTAACAATACTCCACACTAACAGATATACTTCAATGTCCTGACAAGCCTTAATGACCTTTCAAACATGTCTCTAATATTTCTTGAGTATACTTTTGCCTATTACGTAGACTGAGCATATTTATAAACAAGAAATCCTTGATAAATTGTGTATGATTTATTTTCATTATGCATCATAAAGATTGTATAATGTAAATTTCTATGATGATGTATCCATATTGTGCATTATAAGGGCTCTTCAATATCATGTAAGACTCTTCTAAAATAAAGCTGATAATATGAAATTTTGTACACCATTATATCATCTTTTATTACCTATCAAAGAATACAAAATATAATTAATTGTCTGATAATATTAATTTGTGTGCACCATTATATGATCTTTTATCAGCTATCAAAGAATACAAAAGATTATTAATTGTCTGATTAAACGTATGAAATTTCCATGCAAGAGCTGATCCTATGTGACTACACACTATTCAACCCCACTCCTACTCATCTCTATATTTAATATCTTCTCATTACATATCATAAGCAGCTCACAAAAGAATGTGCAATGCAGCATCCTTCCTTAATGAGCTCGAAATTGTGTCTGTGATCATACATACATTACAGCCAAGTATACATCCAACGATCGCTTTATGAAAACACTTATTACATCATATACTGCAGGCTTAGTAGTTTCTCCCATCTCTCTCTCTCTCTCTCTCTCTCTCTCTCTCTCTCTCTCTCTCTCTCTCTCTCTCTCTCTCCTTTATTTATTGCATGTATGATGTTGATCATTAAAGGTTAAATCTCTCCTAATGATCCCTCAGTTTTATTTTTTGAAACATCATGAATAGAATCATACTTATTACACATCAACTATCAAATGGTATGACCAATATATAATTAGTCCCAATGGACTCATTAGAATTTGCAAAATGTGAATACAAGAAAAGATCTAACTAGAATAAGTCTGTGTATGGTACATATTTAGAGACAATATACAGGGACTAATCCAAACAGAGAACCTATGAAATTTGACAAGAATTTTAAGCAATTAATTGTTTTCTAAGGAATATGGAGACACCAGAGAAGGGTAGCTAATTTATAAACTTCAGAGATTGATCAGATGATCAAACAGATGCACATAGATGGATAGATGGGTAGCTAGGTTTTTTACATTTTATAAGAAGCTTGAGAAGGGTAAAAGAGGAGTCTGAAAGAGAGAGAGAGAGAGAGAGAGAGAGAGCGAGAGAGAGAGAGAGAAGAGGAGAAAAAGAGGAGAGAGAGAGATGAGAGGAAGGAAAGGACTAATTCTAAGAGATAAAGTGCGAGAGGACAAATTGAAAGAAATAGAAAGCGTGGGAAAAATATAGAGATAAACAGCTAGAAAAAACAATCAAAAGACTAAAATTATACAAGGAAAATAATATGAGGAAATATAATCATGATTTTAATCAGATATCTTATCATTTCTACTTCTTACACCCCACCCCCCCCCCAAACAAAAAATAGATAAGAGAAACAGGTGGGTCATACAACGTTGCTATCGACCTCATTATCAATCGCTGCTAGCCATTAAACAGTATAAAAAGACTCCTGGGCCGCATTAATACAATTTCACACTCTAACACGGTGTGGTCAGATTGACCCAGAGTCGCTGGAATTCTCGAAGTGCAATTTGTCACATTTCAGGCTTATGACTCTACTCTCCACCGCTAGCGATATGTGTACAGTTTCATTAATGACTTTACACGGAATGCAAAATAGAGAGCTTTTTGGGGCTAAAGGTCAGGAGGCTAAACTCATCCAGAAATATTTCAGAAATTGTTTACTATTTCATATTTATTAAAGTGCACATGAATTATGCTGCCTGTTTGTTTACACTGCTTTTCTTGTAAAGGATTGGAAAATAATATCCATCAACTGTATATACTGTAACATGTGGGACAGGAGTTCAAATATATATATCACACTCTTTTGCTCTCATTGGATGCATTATACTAAATGTATTTACTGGTAACACAAACGATACTGTTCTCATATTCACTCGCAAAAAGTAACATATCGTCCTTGTTTTCACGAAGTGACGGTAGTGAGGAAAATCATCACGCAAAGTGAATGCAATTTTTTTCACTACCGTCACTTCGTGAAACCAGCGACGATATGAGGTATGAGTGTTTCATGTTTTCCCTCACTCCGTCCCTCCTTCCCCCTCTCTCTTCCTTTCCCTACCCCTCCTTTTCTTCTCCCCCCTACTGCTCCCTACTCCACACCCCTTCAAGGCGAAGCACTTATTAAACAAGGGCAAGAAAAATACCCCATGTTTTTGGAATCACATTTGCCCTAACATACAAGGTCCAATTAGCGCCCTGTGTGTTCTGGCAGCATACAGAGCAGCATTCTAATTAAGTACTTAACCCTAGGCATGTTTACATAATTAATATGTGACGATACAACGTACATTCTGCCTTCTTGCCAGCAGTCACGCATATATGATTCATTTTTTCCTCGTAAACTTACTTCTTCCAAAATGTGTTGATTCATGAATACTCTTTCAATACATAGAAATAGTGAAAACTGATATAAAGTGTTTTGTGAGATTAAAAATCTTTCCACCATCTTTTATATGATCCAAATCCACACAACAGATCACGTCCTGTTTTTACATTTGGTACACAAATCCATAAATTTGGATACCATATTCATTTCAACTACGTTGTTAATCTATATTTTCTACTAAAACTATTTAAAAAATGCATCCAAATTCAAGTTTATTTCTATAGGACATGGCGAACTGCCACAATTTTTGTTGTTGTAATAGTAGTCATGTAATAAAAATTATGCCTTATGAAATTCACCTGCTTGTGGATGGCACACAAATCAACTTTTTTTAATTTGAAAAAAGAAAGAATCAACTGCTAAAACTGATGTATACTGTATGTTTTATGCATAAACAAGACTTGAATGCACAAGGGCAAATTCATAGCGATTCATTCTCCTGCCCTCCCCCCATTTCATTGAATTTGGCCCTTTAATGTCTAAACAGCCCTGGAATTGCACTGTTTTGGGTACATCGCTAGTAACAGATAAAAGGACACTGATGAGATTAAAATAATCCATTAACTAAATTTGTTACATAAGGCAGGTCATTTCTATCTTAACTGTTAATATTTAACCTATGTGATTAACTCTGTTCACTAATAAGTTTATCGGTGAGGCAGAAAACTCAATAAAACATTGGACCGATTTCCCTACGGGGCTGGGCTGCTGCTAACAGTAACATACCTGTAATTAGCCTCCACGGTGCGCCATCCCTGAAATAGCAATGCTGGGATTCATAATTTGCTCGTAACTCTTCAGCCTTACTTACGTAATTCACCCAAGGGAATGTTCATACTCTGCACAAGGGTCTTCGCGGGGTCGCTTTGACAAAGAAATCTAAGAATTTAACCTTTTACGGAGCTCAGTCATCGTAACTAGAAGGCAAAAGTTTCGCTTCAACATCAGACCCCATTATCTTCATGTACGTGTGTACTTTAATTTGGAATATACAGTACTCTGTTTCTAACAGTATACCAAATAAAAGGCAAGAGTGATTTGAACTACTTAATGCAAAAAACAAGTTTTATCTTCATATAATGAAAAGCAAGTAAAGTCATAAAAACTTTATATAAAAGAAAGTTGGAATAAAAATGTGTCTGTATTAATTCAAATTTATAAATTCTGATAATATTCACGATTTTCAGATGAAGACTATTTACCAATCTATTATCAACCGTGTAACAATCACTGCTAACAACCCTGTAGTGACAGTTGTACGATCCCCAGATATAAAGGAAAAGACTTTGCTCTAATCTACCATCACTATTTTTTAAAATTATTGATAATATCAATATGAACTTCTTATCTAGTACTCTAAATAGATGGATGTGCAATTTCAGTAGAAAAATAATTATTCCTTATTACAATTTATAATATATTAAAATCTTTCAGAAGCACTTAGGTGAAGGCTGTACTACACATATTCATTAAAATGCAGAATTTCTTCTCATTAGCATTCTGGTCCTGCATGAGGGAAGGCCTAATTGGAACACGGCTTGACAGTTTGCTCTCTGCGGACTTATACCCTGATAAATATTTATTGCAGTTCCGTCAGAATTATCTTCTTCTTGATCCATTAATGTCACTTGGTTTTGGCTACAGGTCAAGAAAAAGAATGTTGTATCCACGGTGTCGTCAGGGCTACAATACAATAGTTCTTGAGGGGGTTAAGTCACATTGTGATGTGCTGGTATGATGAGTAGTTGAATTTCTTTTTCATTAATTTGGTTTAAACTTTTAGAATCAAGTGTTTAGTGAAAACATTCCTCAAATATGCACCAACAACAAAAAACCTGATTATACCGCTTGGTAAATGAAAATAATATCCAAGAAAAGTTGATAGAGACCCCCTCCCCCAAAAAAACCCACACACGAAGAGACATATGCACCGATTTAACGCAGAGAAAGAAGGGGGGGGGGGTTGATTTTGAGGAGGAGGAGGATGAAGAAGAAGAGAAAAAGAAAGATGAAAAGGAGGAGTAGGAAAAGATAAGGCGTTGATAATTGCTGCATTGATTTGGAATTGAAATAAATCAGTGAGAAACAGAAGGTCTCGGATCCAAAGCAAGATAATTACAAATATTTATTACGATAAATTTTGAAATTTGCTACCTTAAATCACATTTGCTACTGACAGCTCATTTCGTCTACGTCGTTAACGGTGAAACGATACCCAAACTGACAACTGCAGGGGTGACTTTTAAAACAGGTAATATTTTATACATTGGCATACAGAAACTTGTGCTTTCAATGTGTTACTCTTTAACTATTAGCTAAAGGGAAGAGAAGACTGACAAGGAGAGACAACATAAATAATGGAGGGAAAGAAGGGAGGGAGGAAGGAATAGAAAGAAAAAGAAAAAGAAATAGAGAGGGAGAGAGAGAGAGAGAGAGAGAGATAGACAGAGAGAGAGAGAGAGATAGACAGAGACAGACAGAGAGGTACATAAACAGTTGAAGAGAAAGGGAGGGAAAAAGTGACAAGCAGAGAGTGAGAGGGAGAGAGAGAGAGAGAGAGAGAGAGAGAGAGAGAGTGTGTGTGTGTGTGAGAGAGAGAGAGAAGAGAGAAAGAGAGAGGGAATGAGAGAAAGAGGAGTAAACAGAAGATAAAGATAAAACAGACATACAATGAGAAAAAGGACACAGCCAGACACAGCCGGATATAAAAATGAATTACTATTAATCTTATACCTGTCCGCGTGTTTTCTTGATCTTTGACCACTAATTTAATTTGTACCATAAACATCAGTCCCTAAGTAATTTGACAGATACATCTCCTTAAAGCACTGACAATGCGTGCCAATATATCATGCTGCAAAATAAATCTTCAGGTATACAGCTCAAAGAGGGGAACATATGATGCAGTTATACCCTAAGAGCAAGGGTCAGTAGATTTGAGATGTACGTCAAATGTCAACTCCTTGTAATGATAATTGTGTATGTGCATAAGAACCCCTCACTTAATCCTCCTATCCTACCTTCCCTTTGTTACATCATGGTTACATCACAGCCCTTATTTGGTATGGAAAGAGGGGTCTCTCGCTATCACCCCCTCCTCTCAATTAAAAACAGCAAGCAAAAGGTATGCCGGAGTCACGTCTCCCGACCAATTTCAATCAAGCAAAGTTCTGGCGTGATGTCTCGACTAAAGCCTCGACGTCATGGCTTGTCACCCTACAGTCTCACATGCATTCAAATGGTGCTGGTGCTGCGTGCGCTTTATTCAGTAATCAATTGGCCCATTACCAAGTATCATTAAGGTAGCCAATGATACATTACAAATGGGTCTAAGGTATTTGTACTCTCTGTCTGCACTTTTGCTACTTACGTTCCTGGTCTCTGCTTCAACCTCACCACCCCCCCCCCTCCCTCAGGGGATCCTAATGACAACATCTCCATTTCATCAAAGACAGAGCCCTATATATATATCCTGGTGAAATTAAATTGGATTCTGCATTTTTAATGAGGCCCAGGGATGTAGCGGTGTGACGAAAAGAATTAAAGTAGATTCTACAAAATATCAATAGTTTGACAAACAATTTGGTATGATGCTTACGAGACTAAACACAAACCTTTAAAAATTAGTTCTATTACCTCAATAGCACACTCCAATTTCATGAGGATATATATAAATATATTTTAATCAAATCAAGAACTTGGTGAAAATTATATATGATAATAAATGTCAATGTCATATTAATGAGAGATATGGTTACCTCTAATAGCCGTTGGTAATACAATAACTTATTGAATTACCTTATACAGAGATGCTACCGAGAGTCATAAAAATGTTTCGAATGTTAAAGTGGAGCGAGTATAGCCTACAGCAGCCGGGGTCAAGGGGCCTGCTGTAGGGCCCATGGTGGGGTCCAGGGGTAAAGGCCCCCTGAAGCCACAAGGGTTTTGTGTTTCCAGATTACACAAAAAACAACAGTTTCAATGCATGTAAATATGCTTTTTAAGAACTATCGATTCATATATTTACACATGGATACATGTGCAGATACCTGCCTTACACATGCTGTAAGCACAAGAGCCCACCAATGTTCTGCATGAACTGCTTTCTGATCAACATACAAGGATAGCAATGTATGGGATCGTTGTTTATCCTGATCACTTCCTGAGAGTATGTATGTGTCCATGACTTTCACCTCAAGCCATCAACATCTTCCTCTCGGTTTTGATTTCCTCCTCAATCTCCTTCACATACCCTTCCAAACACGTAGAGAAAGTGAGAGAAAGAGAGAGAAAGGGAGGGAGGGAGAGAGGGAGGGAGAGAGGGAGGGAGAGAGAGAGAAAGAGAGAGAAAGAGAGAGAGAGAGAGAGAGAGAGAGAGAGAGAGAGAGAGAGAGAGAGAGAGAGAGAGAGAGAGAGTTTTCTCTGTTTTTTTGGAACCATTTTTATTTAGAAGATTATGAAGATAATCCCAGAAAAATCAGAAAAATGGCATCTCTGCTTTTAGAGGATTGGGGATATATGTTTCTGAACGTCACACATGTTGTGACTGAATCACAATTTGTGTGAAAGTTGTACTATTTATGAATATCCATTATATCTAATCATATTATTCAGAGAAATTTAAACTTTCTATGAATTTGGTAATAAAATTACTCCTGTAAAATATATACAAAAGATCAGATAACACTGTCTGCTTCTAGAGACAGAAGGGCATGAAGGTAAGTCCTTTAACACTGTATACTGCTCCTACGGCTCTCTGTAAATAATATAATGATAACAATGAATAAGTGAAAATTAAAAAGGTACTCGATTATTATGTTGTATATCTTTTCATACAAATATGAATGTCTAAACCTATGATATTGGAAGTCAGGTTTATTTGGAGTTTTGACAGAGCTTTGGAGAAAAATCCCCATCCCTGCAATTGTTATCATTTTTCATGTTAAATACATTTCTGTCATTCTTTGCCAGATTGGGGCTCACATTGCAATCACCTGAACCTCCTCTTAGGCTCTGTGTCTTTCTCCTGAAAGTACAAAAGATCATCCCTGACCCGCTCTGTACTGACCGAGCCATCATCAATATTCATTAACACACAACTAGAACATGGTCTAGCCTCATGACTGCATACATGACACGATCCCATTTCCCTCAAATTGAATTCTTTTCTGATAAATTGCTCAAGAGGTCTTCTATGCAAGGGTTTTGCGGTCTGTGATGTCAGATTTTCTGGCTTGAAATCAGGACTGGCCTGCGATCCCCCCTAGTATTTTTACTAGTATCTTTTATCAATATCAATATCAATATTCTTGAGTCTCGAACCTCCCTTTTCTGAGTAACTTGTAATAAAATTTGTTCTGATTTAAATATTACTTTCATGGATTGCTTCTAAATCTGAGGATATGGCAACCTCCATCAGTAAGCAATATTAATTATATTAATGGAAAATATTATACTGTATCCTTTATGGGGATTACTCAAAGCTTTTTATGGATCAACATCATAATCTGCAGGAGATGGGTACAGGAATAAGAGAGAAAACAAGATGGAGAATGACAGAAATAAGGAGAAGGATAGAAGCAGAGAGAAAGAGAGAGGGAAAGAGAGAGAGAGAGAGAGAGAGAGAGAGAGAGAGAGAGAAAGTTTTTAGACAGAGTAAAAGAGAGAAAGAGAAATAGGTGAAAATCAAACAGTAAAAG
This sequence comes from Strongylocentrotus purpuratus, assembly GCF_000002235.5. Taxonomy (NCBI): domain Eukaryota; kingdom Metazoa; phylum Echinodermata; class Echinoidea; order Camarodonta; family Strongylocentrotidae; genus Strongylocentrotus; species Strongylocentrotus purpuratus. The sequence goes on from NW_022145614.1 coordinate 23,655,078, forward strand.
AATATCCGCATATCAGATGCAGGGAGGAATAATTGAAAGAGGGAGGAAAGAAGAGAAGAGAAAGAAGAGAAAGAAGAGAAGAGAAACATGAGCAAAGACATATGAGCGACAGAGAAAAATGAGAGAATCTGAAACAATACAATATTTTAAGAAAGTCATATTTTGACAAAACGGACAAGGGGGAGGGGGTGGGAAATAAAAACGCAAGATACCGGAAAACTGGAAAATATTGACAAAGTCATCTTGTGAGAAGCTACTTTCATGAAACCATAGAGTTTTTCCTGCCTGCCAAAAGGCTGTTGCTGCCACTTACAAAACACTGCATTTACAGCCTTTTGCGTTGGGACAGCCAACAAGATTTGAACATTGTAGATGAGTGGATGAAAATACAATAAATCGCATGGATTGAGTCAAACAAAGTCTAGGACAGAAATGCATAAATTGATGTGATGACAAATAGTGTGGCCTTTAACAGGATTTGAATCTCAAACAAAATGGATTTTCCTCCGTGCATCTTTCTTGCTAATACAAGCTTCCTATTACAGCGGCTTCCATGTTTGAAGCACTACACAAACCTGACTAGCCATATACAAGAATATCAAAGTTCACCGGCCGTATCCATTTTTTTCTTCATGCTACATTAGTGTTTCTGAATTTGATGGTTTAATGCTCTTTGTCATTATTGGGCAGCATTCTTGCGTTTTAGTAACAAACAAATCTGCATTTCATGACCGAATAAACCCTCAAAAATTTGAGATAAACAGTTGGAAGTACTTCGCTGTGATTGCGACATGAAACATGAAGCAATGAAGGCTCATTTTCTTTTCAATTCCTCAAAGTATCAATCTTCACAATTTGGGGGTCATAAATAGTGCAATGTCATAAAAAATGATTTAAAAAAAATATACGTTACTCTATAGGCTTTATACTTCAATCCCATCATAGTGTATGATTTCCAATATAAATGGTTCCTTCAGGTTTATCAGACCGATGTGAATGGCTCTACTTTGACTTCTAAGGACAGAATAAGGGGGGGGGGGGCTATTTGAAGAATAATACCCATCATTTGGGCGTCTGCCATATCTCTTAATAGTACAATTACTAAAATGTTTGGTCCTCTAAAAATGTAGAAAGTCATCTGCCCGGCTCCAAATCACAAGGAATTAAATTGATTATATTTGTTTACTACTATATTGTAGCGCAGTAGAATATATCCCTAATGTTGGATAGTTCCTGCGCTTTATAAATGTACTATTATTATTATTATTATTATTATTATTATTATATTGACCACAATAATATTTTAAGAGAACAAAGTACCCCACTGTACTTACGAAATGATGAAAAATAACAATTAGGCAACATTTCCAAAGCATAAGATAGATTGCATTCATTTCCATAGAATGTGTATACTTTATGAATGTATAAGCAGAAAGGAGGTGTTGTGGGGAAAAGAAGAATGTTATGAAAATAAAATGTTTATGGAAATGTGACTCATTTCAAAACCACACAAAATCTTTTCATCCTACATCATGTGAAAAGAGCTATCCTTTTCTGATAATACTGATTTGCAGGTAAAGTACAGACCAATATCAACTTGTCATCATTTTTTACCATAATCCTCCCTGAAATGGCAAAATAAATCTTTCCACAATCAAAATACAGGTTTGGTGCATATGTTGAACAGGAAAAAAAATGCATTAATAGGAAATTGAAATGCCACTTGCAAATTTCAATTCAAAGATTACTTCAGTTGATGGATATGGGATTTCTCTTGAAGTATATTTAAAAAATAACATACAAAGGAAAAAAATAGCCTGTCAGATCTGTTGAAATAACGTTATCATCAGTCTCATATCTATCTCCTCCACATTAATGCAAAAGGTAGCTTCACTTTGAAAAGAGTTAAGTAATACATACAGGACTCTTATTATATGTTCTGTTAAGAGCCAGAAGGGCGTTAACCTTGTGGTAAATTATGTGAGTTAATGCCCTTCTGGCTCCAAACATACATGTTAGACAAATAGTGAATGGCCATGAGTGCAATGGTACAAGATTTTGCACGAGGTGAAAGATAAGAGACGCTACATTCAACAAGGCGCAGCCGAGTTGAATAGAGCGTCTCATCTTTCACCGAATGCGAAATCTTGTTCAATTGCACGAATAAAGGCCATTCACTATTTGTTTTATACAACACCTCGGACGTTAATGGGCTTAAAACAGTTTTTCTGGGCCTAAATCTCAGCGAATTTTTGTTTGTTTTTAATTCATGAAATTGCCGATAGTGAGGGTGCACTATTAAGCAGGCAGCAAACCATGCGCATACCATGCGCCGCGCGTACAAAGATTTATGTTTATTTTGACGCGGAGTGCAATTTCGTTTGATCCTTTCGCACCATTGCACTCTGACGTCACTTAGCTCACAATGTACTTTGTACATCGTTAGTGACGTCAGAGTGCAATGGTGCGAAAGGATCAAACGAAATTGCATGGCTGGAGAATGATGCTGTTCAATGGTACTTTAAGCGCATGTCATGTGATCAAGAATCGACCAATGAGGTTGCAAGAATCTTAGTAGGCATTGTATAAACACAGACATTGGTACTTCTTGTTGCCACAGATGAGAATATCAACATTTTAAAGTCTGCTGTGAAATTCGCACCCTTGTTAATACAGATGAAATATCACATTTGACATGTCTTAATTTTATCTGATCCGTTGTGCAATTTACTATAAAGCTCTTGCCACAGATAAAATACCACATTGAGAATGGTGCTACAGTCTGGCATGTTACCTTATAGCTGAGTACAAGTCATAATACTGGAACAAAATTTTGAGATTCACTCAATCTGGAAGCAGACTAGAGCTCTATAGCATGTGATGTAATTAATAATGCAAAATTGGCCAAGGAGCTTTCATGAAACAAAAACAAAACAAAACAAAACAAACAAAATCAATCATGAAATCTACAAACTACAATTGTTTAGATAGGAAAAATATTATTTTTATGATTTGTTTATCCTTAAGGTGCTATCAAATTTGCAGACATCTAAATGACAAATCAAATTTTATGATGGAAATTTTGATTGACATTGCTTTTCCCCCTGTTATTCTAATACAAATAATCTTTCACAATATGTGACTTAACAAATTTATTTGATTGATAAATCTGAAAAGACAAACAAGCTTTTTTTAAATATTAGTTAAAAATCTCAAAATCATGGAAAGGGTTGGAAGAGAAGAAAAAACACTTATTATCAACCCTACCTCTCAGACGACTAAATAACGATACAAAGGTCTCACTTCTCACATCTTTCAAATTAACATTGCACTGCCAAAGGCCTTTACCCATGGGTGGAAAAATACTGCAAATTCATGAGTTGCAAACGGATAGAAATATATAACTCATAAATTTGGATGAGTTAGAAAAGCAATAACCACTTTCAAAGGCATTTATTGAAAAGGAAAATATGGCGGCTAGAATTTGGGAAACAAAAACACAATCAGTTGAATCATGAGAATTTTATTATTGGGTTGGAATAGGAAATTTAGGGTCAACGAACCATATTTCAATTTAAAAAAGAGGGCATCAGTGCTGGGTCCCTTTTCTCTCTTCAGGAAAGTGGGGTTAATTGTACTGTTGAGTAATATGTAATATGTGATATAAACTTCACCCACATTTTGTTTCTTTCCAATTTTTTGTTGAAGCTTGCAACTTTTTCCTTTTCTTTAGTTTTCAGTACTGGCCACCTCTGGTAGATTATCAATGTACTTTGGAGGTGCATGCAGTTTTTATCCTTTATAAAGGTTGCAGTACCTCTAATGTCATGAAAGATAAGACTCTTGTACAAGTATTAACTATATTCTGCAAGGGATTCCCTTCTACAGTGAAACCTGTCTATAATGACTCCTCAAGGGTGACAAGAAACGTGGTCTTTATAGGCAGGTGAACTTTATGTACAGGTTGCTTCAGTACATGTTTCGAAACCATTTTCAAGGGTACCAAAAAGTGTGGTCTTTGTAGACAGGTGATTTTTCTATACAGGTGGTCACTAAAGCAGGTTTGACTGTATTAATAGGCAAAACTGTAAAACAGTAGAAGTAAAAAAAAAAAAAAAAAAATCAAAAATGTTGTAAGGGGTCTAGATTTATAACAGTTTCATGCCACAAAATAACTGATGTACAACATTGAATTTATGCAATTTACAAAATTCCTTGAAGTAAAATGATGTGATTAAATTCAAAATTTCAGATTAAACAGATTTCCAGTTTCCAAGTACATGTACTTTCGTCTCAAGTTTAGGAGGTAAGTAGGTGCATAGATTTCCTTAAAAGAATCCCCACTTTGCTACTACAAGTTTACATTTCTAAAAATATGTGAGATCTGCATTTGGTAATTCATTTCTCTGAATTATTTTCTTCTCCATGTAACCATGCTCACCTTGGAAAATAAAGTACTAATTGAATTACTCTCATGAAGCAAGTGATTCAAAGAAATGCCTTAAAACATGAAAGAGAAATAGTGCAGCCTTTAATTCCCTCTGAAACTCTATCCTCCATTCAGCATACAAATAACATCTGTTGCACGCTATAAGGACTTTACTGCCATCAAAATACACGCCTGTAAGAGCCTTATTGCCGGCATGCAATAAAAAGCAACTCGAGAGTCCACATATACAGCTTGTCGTAATCAGACCCCCCTTTCCCCCTTCACCAACGATCCACACAAAACTATTCATTTCTAATCCAATTAATAACGAGTGAGTGCTTCCCATGTTCGGCCAGGTAAAAAGGCTTTTTCGAAGCGTGAAAAGAAGAACAGAATAGTATGTGTCAATTAATTCCTTTACCCCCTATAAAGAAATGGTAGGCAAATTTAATAGAGAATTTATTGCACACTGATCCAAGCACATATTTTGAACAAAGCCAAGCGAAGTGAAATGATGATTGCTTAAGAGAAAATTACTATAAAATGTAACTTGCAGTCGCACAATCGTACCCATGATATTACTGTGATATTACAATTCAATATATAAATCAAATTAAATTGGGTGAATCTTTAGAGCATTTTCTGCATTATTCTACATTTTCATCACTGATAATGAAAGAAGCATACTCCGTAAGATTTTCTTGTAAACTAATATTCTTCTGCTAAAAAATCGACTACCGGTATCTAATCATTTCAATATGTTTGCAATAAAACTTTGCCTGATTCATTAAAAAGATATTTTTCATCTACTCATCTTGAATGATATTCTATTTGCTGATAAACCAATGATGTTCATGTATTTTAGACTTACTTTTAATTATTCCCACTCAAAGTGACGGATCTTCTTACAGAATGAACTGCTTATGGATTTAACAATCCTAGAGAATAAGAAATATAGAATATATATGTGGTTATATTTCCAGGAGGATATTCCAAATTCTATGAAATTGTTGTAGGTTTGTGAACTTGTAACACATGGAAATGCAGAACAATGTGCAGAGATGCATTGTAAGTACCTTTTGTGAATGATTGCCAAAACAACAGCTTGCTAAAATGTCTGCGACCCTGGCTTTCGCAAAAATATCTGCAGGTGTTTTTTCTTCTTTACTACCTTTCAATCACAATGAAGCATGCAAAATTCATAAAAAATACGCCTTTTTTTCTGCTTAGAAATATGAATTTTGTATGAAATTATATTTGGTGACCAGTGACCTGATTATAATTTGATTAAAAGTCAGTTTGACCTTTCTGCAACCAGTCAATATGTAAGTCCATTGTGTGAACTAACAACGCTTGCTTCTCAAACAAAAATGGGTCTAGAGCTCTACAAGGCACTTTAAAATTGCATTAAATGAAATTATATAACTCTGGCTTATGAATGAGTAAAATGATGACATACAAACTTTCTTACAACAAGGAAAAGTGGATGTCAAGAATCTTTCAAACAATCTTGAGTTAAACTACACCTTATCTAAAAATAAAGGATGCTGTTTAATTTAATCCCTAACCTAGTCTAACAATACAACATAAATTTGCTGTTTTAGTCTGTTCCAGGTATTCACTTGCTGTTCATTTAGTTGTAAAGGTTGTTCAGAGCTTTCCTAAGCTAGATCACTTTCTGCAACTCAATACTTTTCTCACTGTATACATCCTTTTCCATCTACCATTTTGGGTTTAACTCAAGATATTGAGCAAGTCATTTTTTACATCATCTTAGTGAATACAGAGAGTAAATTTGTTTCATAATTGCAATCAAGAAAAGTTTATGAGACTCATTTTATGACACTTCATAGACTTTTCATGTAAATGCATGTAAATACATGCATGTATTCCACCTATCGTGTAGACATGTCCAAAACTGATACAACCAGTCGCCATCAAAACCCTGACAAATTACAATTCTATTCAAGACCATTGTCTTTTGTCTATATCTCTCTTGGAGGTCTTGTAAAATTGAAAGGCTAGAGCGCCTACGTACAGTGCCTTCTATATCTCAGACTATGATCATCGAAGCTTTGAATTCACTCGTATCTAGGAGACTTAGAGTCTCTTATGAATAATAAATCCTTTACATGCTGTAGGCAGGAATTATTGTTACTAAGCAGCCTTAATATTTTCATATATATATATATATATAATTTTTTTTTTCTTCCAGAGAGGATACTTTAAAGGTTATGTTGTGTTTAGTATATTGTATAGTTATATATATAGAGAAATGATTAGTAATCATTATTTGTTTATCAAGCAGTAAATGAGTGGTGGGACTTTTCAAATATGACTAATTTACAAGATACTGCTAAAAATCGCTCACACTTAATCTACAAATCATGTTATAAACATGTAGGACATGTTTTGACAAAGCAACTATGACTTTCTCATATTAATTTGTCTATTCTTCAGCTATAATACATTTTGAATCAAATTTCAATGGCTGATAAAATTTGTAAGGGAATTTGTAACATTATTGTAATTTGTTTTCTGTTTTATAAAAATTACATTTTCTTACCATTACCAGAAATAAAAGTATTACCTTTTGTACCAAAATCAAAGACGATTTAATGAGAAGTTTACTCAAGATATTATTTGCCAAATCATAAGCAGAATTTCGATCTACACACACATCATACAAAAAAGCAAGGACAAGTTTAGCATACCTTGAACTGTGTGTGTAATAAACAGTCAAACTGTTATAGCCACCGCTCTATGAACGCAACATGTATGTCGTGGCTACATATTTCATCTCCCTCAAGAAATAAATGTGTGTTCTAGAACCTGTCTAGAAAGACCACCTGTCTACAGTGGCCACTTTCTTTGTTTCCTTGGGTGGCCATAATGACAAATTTGAAATATTTGAAATCAAGTTGAAATTCAAAAGGATATATCTTTTTTTTTAATAAAGCAGCATCGATGAAATACTAATACATACTGTAGAAAACAGCAATTTTGTCTCTTTTTGTGAAATACAGGCAGTGTACATCCTAAACTGTGTCTTACATAGTACCTTCACATCTAACCAAGATCAATGTAACTCATGGATTGGGTGAACGGCTTTGACACCCTCGCTAATCTTTATTAACGATCAATTCAATTATCCTGCCTAAAATTGATTATTCTTTCGGCTCCCTCAGGGGAAAATTGAATGACCTTGACAATGAGATGCTTATCAGGAAACGGTTTGGTCTGGCCAATATCAGGCAGAGATAATAGTAGGAGATATGGCACGGGACTTACATAGAAACAATCTCTATAGATTCTTATGTTAAAGCAGACCAGTGCACCACCCTTTGAAAAAATGGAAGACAAAGACTTCTGAAGAGCACGGTCCTTCCCATCCCGCATACGATCACAGCGCACTGTTCTAACCCAAACATTTCCAAGCGATTAGTTTTTAAAAACATTTCCCCCAAAGAAGCAACATCACTTCTTCAAATTGAAATGTATGCTTATTTGATTTCACAAAGACTTACACTATTGAGTGATCTCTAATAAGCCATTTTATTTAATCTTGAATTCTTAGTTTCATTGGGTTTGAAACATATTCCGGGGTAGAAATGTTAAAATCCATTGAATTGTACTTGTTTCTATGAGCAAAGAAAAACAGGGTAGTCTTTGTCAAAAAAGTAAATAAAATATTGATTTTTCAGATCTTCAGTCCAAACCTAGTTTCTAAGCAGGGTTTACTGATCAAAACACATCAAGCTTTGTGTAACATCAACACTGCTCTTATTCCCCTCTTTAACCCCTCAAATGCCATAAATGAAGTAACCTGTTTAGTTTCTCATTGACCATACTACACACATTTACACACTTGGCATTTCACGTGTTAGACAAACATTGAGACTACCACTGCCCTTCCCTGCATGAATGGATCCCCATAAAACCAGCAAACGATATGATGATATTGAAACATGGTAACAAAGAGAGATATTGCCTGCATTCTCAAAGGCACACACGACTATTGCCCTTGGTATGAACTAGGGTGAAGGATGAAAGAAAATGTGTTTGGTCATAAAGGCTTTCATATATTGCCTGCTGAGAGCCAGAAGGGTGTTAACCCTGTGTTAAACTACATCAGTTCGTCCTTGTTTTCACGAAGTGACGGTAGTGAGGAAAATCGTAACGCAAAGTGAATGCAATTTTTGCATTTGCATTTTGCATTTTTTGCAATTTTTTTCTCACTACCGTCACTTCGTGAAAACAGCGACGAGTTAATGCTCTCTGACCCTCTACAGAGAGCAAGAAGGGCGATAAACTATGTGTAAATCAATAAAGGTCAATATCATGTGCAATGGCATGAGTTACAGCTCTCTGACTCTCAGCAGAGCGCCAGAAGGGCATTAACTCTGTCTGAATAGACAAAACTGAATGCTCTTTTGGCTGTTAGCAAATGATATCATCTGTCTCTGTTAAGAGCCAAAAGGTTCTTAACTATAAGTAAAATGATATGAGTTGACACAGTCAACACAGAATGTTATTGTATATTTGCATTCTCCAGGTACTTTGTGCCTCATTCATTCTCAGAAAAGCATCGCAATGAAAAGTTATTGCTTCCTACAAGTCAGCACAGGCACCAATAGTAATACATCATTTCATTCTCTCTATTCTTCATACATGTTACATTCAGAGGTTATCTATATCACATCCATCTATTTCCTGGAGATACCCCTATCCTGACTCAACTGCTCATATCATCTCTTGGAGCTACGAGGATGATAACTCTGTATTACAGTATATGAGTTAATGCCCTTCTATCTCCAAACAGACAATATATAAACAATTATATAGATTTTATCAACATTTTTTTTATTATGGCTAGAATCAAAGATCTTTTGACTGAACAAATTCAATAAAATATATGTTGAAGGCATCCCATGTGAGGTAAAGGTGGATGGGGGTGGGGGGGGGGGGGGGGAGGTGGAGCACACCTAACCTGTGCCCCCCTTTTTTTAAAACCAAAGTGACACCCCACTTTTGATTTTTCTTTTTTTTGGGGTGGGGTCATTAGAGAATTTTGAGTCCAATAGACATCCACAAAATCTGATGACCCTTTTTCTTTGATTGTTTTGAGAATTTCAGAATATTGTGCCCCTTTTTCTTCGCAAACAAATCCTGAAACCGCCACTGATAAAAGGTAGATGTAGCTTACAGCAATTACAATCCTTATCTGATAGTGAAGTCCATCTGTTATGACAGTTTTAAACAGCTGCGGGGGAGCAGTTTATTTCGAATTCCTCTTCTACTTTCCCCATCTTAAATACAATACATCTAGGATACATAACAGTGACAAGGAACATATAATTCAATAAGTTTTAAGCCATGTCCTACTATATTATCAGAAAGATATCACAGGCAGAGTTTCAAATACATTTTGAGGTAGGTCGTCTTAAGTTATTCTGATATCTGCTTATTTTTTTAAAGGTGGATTTCTGTCAATGCCACAGGTTACTTTTTCTATATTATCACATAATAAATGTGTAAAAGTGCAATAAGAAATACTTCCTAATTAATGACTACCAAAATATTAACTGTTTGCTTTCAAACTCTGTATAAAGTTGCTGCAGCTTAATAATTAATTATTCAGTCTTTACTCATATTTCATTAAAAAAACTAAAAATCAAGCAAATTTCAAAATACAAAATACAAAGTAAAGGTAAAGGTAAAATACAATGTACATAATATGAGTTCATATAAAATAAAAAATTAAAAGGGGCCACCATTAAAAGCCTATTAATGCTTAGCAGGTTGATGGTCCCAAGAATAGGCAAGTTATAACATTAATATTATGGTGGAAGAGGAAAAGTAAGGTAAGGTAAGGTAAATTAAAGAGATAAAATTTTGAATGTCTACTTTTGTGGGCTCAAAAGCTGTAAACTGTCTAAACATTCTGACTGGTACAAAGTCACAACTGCCGATACTTTATATCTCATGTTCCCTCCGAGGTGTGCAATGTGCATACGGTACATTCAAACCACTACCCTCTTCACCAGGAGTGACATTTCTTCACGCATCGATACGACAGCACGGATCAGCCCATCTCAGGTGAATAGAGAATCGATGCTGCCATCCTTATTAATCTATCTACCCCTCCAATTGTTTTCTGGCGAGGGTTGGATGAAGCGAGCGATGCCCTTGAACATTCGTGGAACGGGATAGATGAGCAGGCTCGTCAACCGGCCCAGGATTATTCTACACGTCCACCTGCCCTCCAATCAGATTGTGTTCTCGTAACACGAGTGGGTCCAAAAGAAAATCTTTGTTTTTCCTTCTTCCAACATATAGCCTTTCTTCCCGTCAAGTAAGGAGCTCTATTTACTTGAGAACTTCCTGTCACGTGCAATACCTGAAACTTGAATCATTCTGGACAGAAAATTCTCTCTATTAGGTGGGTCATTCAGGTACTAAAGAAAACTTTATTATTCATTTGAATTAAATTCATTTAAAATCTAGAAGTGATGATAGATCAAATACATATTGGGAACACTTTGATTTCCCTCGCGAATAGCCCACCATTTATTTTGTATAAAAAAAGCATTAATGTCGATTTTTCTCAATTTTCATTTTAATCATACCTTTGCCAGAGATTTATTCTTGGACATGTTTCTAAATATCCCTCTATGAAACAAATTAATTCCTCCATCAATAAATATAAAGAGTAATATTTGATGTAATTCTATAAGAAAAAAGGATAGTGCTTACAAGAGAGATTAAAAGAGTTGCTAATCTGTCTTTGATTGATTACACCTTCAAGTTCATATCTATTTTGTTCTTTATGAGATCTGTTTCTCTCATTTTCTAGCTGTTATTAAAATGAAGTTGATACCAGAGTGGACATTCTTAAAGTTTCCCTTTAAGGAGTCTATTGTCTATAACACAACAAGGTAATTTGAGGTCAAGTCCGGCTTCCGCTTGCCAGGATAATGCACAAAGCTTGCTGTCGAATAAAAGCATGTGTAAAAATTACTTTTAATTCACAGCGTCTCTTATGTGATTGGTCATTGTAAAGGTGTTGTATTCCAGTTAAAAAATCCCCTAATAACACCAAGGCACAATTTTCAATTCAATGCCACAGCACGAATGTACTTCTATAAAACATTATTCTTCATTTGCCAGTCAAAACCAAGATAGTACCAAATTCTTTTTGTACTTGAGCGCCTTATCATGATAGTTCATTTTAAGCTAGGTTAATCAGAGATATAGTATTCAGGGCAAAGAAAACGTGTGACTGATCAATTAGCTTGAGAAAGTCCACAGGAGTGGACGAAAGCTCTCCCACAAAATTCAAGGTGGGTAGAAGCTTTAAAAACTACATTTTATGATTATCCCCAACCGAAGAAAGTTCTCTGTATCATTCAGGGCCTTGTATATCCTCATAATGCTCCATATTTTTCAACTATTATTTTTATTTTCAAAATGAGACTGCCTCGAGGACAATCTATATAATATATTGTTCTTTTAACAGACATATGATCGCGAAGACGTTCAAGAAATCCACTCTAGGGTAATTTTGAGAGCCTCATGCATCGTCTATTAAAATGTGAGATTATGACATACTTCCTGTAGGCAATACAATAAGACAGTGAAATGGCCCTAGGGTGGATTTGTGCACATAACTCTTTAGGGGGTTTCCATCCAGATGCAATCCGATCACCCATGTCTTTTCTGTTTTTTATCACTTATCATCAGTCAAACTGTGATCAAAACCATCTCTACTGAGACAATACAAAACATTAACAAAATCAACTTAGATACCGCTACAGCATATATACCCAACTGATCTGGTCAATGACTTTATTACGATGCTGGCAATCTACATCATTTTTATACTGCTGTAAACGTTATTGGGTTTTCATTAAACATGACTTAAGGCAAATAAATACAAAATTGATTCATCATACTTACAATCTATTCTTTTTCAGTGTCCGATTTCACAAAATGCTTTAGGTGTGAAATCTATGATATTTGGAAATGATTTTGATTCTTGACTGACCAAAAGCAGAGTTGTTATTTTGAAAATTTGTAGTGATACATACATGTAGCATACCTATTATTTACATAAAAGACCAAGTACAAAAGAAAAATCATAATATATGTCAGAAAAGTGAGTGTTAGACCAGCTGTGTGCGGAATAAAGAAAACACCTGTCAAATTTCTAGATGTTTATTACATAACCTTCAAGACACTTCAACTGCCACAAGGTATTCTTTTTTCTTGAAATGTGTACTCAGCAATTTAAAGGTTGTCATTTAAAGATTAGTTTCTGTTTTCTATTTCTTTCTTCTGTATTTCATGTCAAATCATAGCTTACTAGATTTCAATTACATGGACATTTTTAGAAAATTTCTAAAATCAAAAGATGAATTCCACACAACATACCCTTATCACTACAATAATCTCCATTCTTGTAGATGACCTGATAAGGCCCATTTACACAGCCCAAATATCATTTTATAAAAACACCTTTTAAAAAACCTTCCAGTTAGACGATTAGAAAAACCCATAAACAACGTTGGTGTGTGTTTGCTCATTCTGTTTTTTGGGGTCGAGTAGTACATGTGAATGACCTGTCACTGCTCTGCATGCGATTGCAGAGAAGCAAGGGGAGTCAAGTGACCGAAAACCAGAATATTTCACTGATGTTTAGAAAGTGAGCAAAAATCAGTGAAATTTCTGCCGGTGTTTAAAAAAACCACACTCCAGAGGTAGGTCTTTTGGTTATGTTTACCCGTTGTTGCTATGCAACTTCCGATAAAATACCGGAATGTGAGAAAAATTGATGATATTTGTTAAATGCAGCTATTGTAAAAGTTCTTAAATTGAATAAAATGATGAGCCAGTATGTTTTGATCGATCCCTGTAAGCTCACAATCATAGGAGCTTCACTTACAGATTCAGAGCATATGCAGGAGACTGAAAATCCATGCATAAATTGAATTGCTTATAAATCTTTTTTTTTTAAATGTCATGTGAATAAAAAAATGAATTAAAAAAAATACAAAAAAGAATAGCTAGTAGCTGATATTCGAATACCTAATGAATTATTTATGTCTAAACAACAGCTTTTTCATCAATATGGTTATTTCCCCCCTAAAAATCTGATATTCAGACTGTAACAGCATTTGGATTATAAATTGCACTTCTATAGTATGTAAAACTTTGATAACATATTTCACTTTTAGGTAAGATCAGATTCTCTCCAACTTTTTGCTCTCCGTTCATTTGTCCAATATTGATTTGATAGGATAGTTGATTTGCTAACTCACAAAAAGGAAGCCCATATATCTCAAAATATCTAATGATCTTATAAGCAAAGCCAAATATTAATCAAGAGTAAAAAATAAACACACATTGAATAAACTCTCATCTTCATATTGAACCTTCTACAATTCCTTGTTATTACATTCCAAAGCAAATGAGGTGCATCGTAAGGAAGACACAAAAGAAAACAAATCAAGCTGAAAAATGGATGGATTGCATTTCCAAATTCTCTCTCCACTGAGGAATTTCAGCCAAAGTCTTCATAAACTGTACATATTAAAGATACACTGTTTTTTTTTTACAGATAAACACATCATATAACATATCCTGAAACAAAACCGCTTGATACAATAGGCCTTAAGGAGTAAACTGAGACAGAACGATTACAAAAAATAAGTCTCTACTCACCGAAATTGGTAAGACAGTCTATGAAGACGTCAAAAACGTACACTTCCACTTTGGCAGGCAGGAGTTTGAAGAAATGTAGGGTATGAACCTCCAATGTTTCTGATACTCCTCTCCTTCTGTAATTTCACCAAATAAAAAAAATATGAAAAGAAGGAGACAAATAAAAGAGACTTGCCCCGAGGGCACGAGTAGGCTGTACCACGAGGATTACGATCCGTTGTCTTCGGCGGCGGAGTTATAATCACAAATCGGCCTCCGGTGTAGAGTTCCCTCGCATTCCCGACAATGATCTTATTACATCTGTGCAGGGTGAAGTCCAAACTGCAGATTGAACGGAGGGAGCCTGGACACTCAGAGAGCGTTATGGAGTGGGGAGAGAGAGAGAGAGAGATGGAGAGTGGGAGACGCAGACGACGCAGAGCACAGAGAGAGCACGTCCTGCTCCACAGAGCACCAATGACACAACTGTGCAACTGCCTCACTAGAAATAAACATCTCTCCAGATTCGGTTGTTATGACAACCAGACACGTAGCCAGAGCATCGAGTTGAAAGGGGGATGAGAGCTTATATTCATTTTAGTCTTTTTTTTTGGGGGGGGGGGATAAAAGTAATACATTTCAACAATTTTTTTGTTGCTGTAGAAGAAATGTTGAGGTCGTTATTACATCGCCCATGTCAAAATGATGTAGGAGGATGACTTTATCCAAAATGATTAACCCTTCCAGCTAGAAGAGGAGATTGAAGTTTGCAATATCTCATTCAGCCTTCAACTCAAAATGAACTTGAAAGACATAGAAAAGGTTCTTGAAAAGCTAACATCGGATCCACATTACATCCACATTACATGCATTATGAAATAAAAGAATATTACATAATGCTTCAAATGTTTTAGCTTAAATATTTGTTATAAGTTTTGGCGCATGTGTGATAATTAAGTATATTATGAAAACCAGCATTCTGAATTTATTGACGATTTGAGAGAATAGTGTTTTTTTTTACTTTAGCCATGTACAAGTTTGAAATTCAAACTATATTGGCAGGAAATACAATTAGTATGTTTCCATTTTATGCATATATTCTCTAATCCATTACAGGTCAAATATTAAGAAGAAAAAAAAGATTTTTAACATGATTTTTTTCATTGAACATAGTAGGTTATTGGAAGGAGAAAAAAGAAGAAGAAGAATAAGAAGAAGAAAAAGAAGAAGAAGAGAGAGAGAGAGAGGTTATCATAACATAGAGAAAGTATTTTGCAACATTCAGCATGAAATATTTGTAACAAAAAACAGACTATACTTTAACCCCAAAGCAGTGCTGACTATCTCATGTTTTGTCCGTCACTAACCATGTCCCATCATCAATAACACATTCAAGTCAAGCTCACAACTCTCCTAACTGCCAAATCCCAATGTCTTGCATGAACATCAAGTCATAGAACTCCAGCTTTGTGCTAGCTTTTGTATGAGAACTCACTCCGGGCATGCTCAAACCCTACATTTTCAATTTGTTCAGCAGCTGCTTTTAAATTGGTGCCGGAAAAACCAAAAAAAGAAGGCATATTTGTGAAGAATCAAAAATCAATAGCGCAGTTCATTTTGGAACTGGTCGGGCCAGCCGCATCACTACGAAAGCCCCGAGATGACAATTGATGCATCTGGAATCATTAGGAATGGGATGTGTGATATGAAATTCATTGTTGTTATGAAATTTGGGTGAAAGAGAGTGTAATCGGCGTCTCTCAACATAGAACGGCATGGTAAGTGATATGCGGCAGTGCATTCCCCAAAGTGGGAACTGCACATTGAAATCCCAGCAGGAGTTGTTTGTGAGAAGAAAAAAGCTCGTTGACCTGCAATGTTGTTTACAGGAAAGTGAAGCTTACTTACAAGTGCACTGATTGAAATGAATACCAAAATATTTCATAATGACGGGTGTACGAGGCAAACATTAAAACAGCCATTAAAACAGCTATTAGAATGATGACAAATTGTCTGAATGTTTTTTTTCTCCTGAAATGTCCATAATTTGAGCTGTATAAAACTTAAACTATGTTATTTTCTTCATGTCAAAAAGATAACAAGTTCAACTTCAACTCATCGAGATTTCACCCTTGAAATACACTTCTACCATATATAGGCGTGAAGAAAATGGTCTAGGAACGTGAGACGTAGCTGTACTTTACAAGTTTATTACGAGCACTTTTATATATATATATATATATATATATATATATATCAGTCTGTAAATTTGCCTAATCTGTTTTAGTAGTAGCTAGGTTACAAACTTACAACTTATAAGGCAATTCACTATATCCTTTCATTCTGGGGCAAATCCAGGCTTTGAAAGGGGGAGGGGCACAATAAGAGGTTATCACTTGAAAGGAGGGGGAGGGGGGCAAATTTCAGTTGCTGTGTCACTTGGGTTTCAAATGGTTGGGGGGTCCCAAATAAATCTGCCCCTACTTTCATTATCCAAATTAAGAAAATATTTGGGGGGTAAAAATGTAAACTTAATGTTAGTGCTGTTCTGTCAGGCACTCAAAATTATACTTGGGGGCTCTTGAACATTATTCATGATACAGAGCCATTCAGTTGACACATTAGATAATTCCAGTGAAAGATTTATTGTTTTACGAGACTAGACTAAACATTGTAGACTTCATGACTAGATTGACTAGATACTAAAAAGGAAACAGAAATGAAATGTGATACTCTACTCTGATCCCATAATGATAAATCGGTCTGAAAATGATTGGGGCTCAAACCAGTTTAAAATGCACATTTTATTTAAACAAAAATTCAGCACCTCTATGAGCAGTTGAGCACTTGATGAAATCATCTTTACAGGGCTGGTTATCCTCCTTCTGACTCTAAAGGCCTGTCTTCACTATCTCGAGATTGCCAAATATCCAGCTATTTGAACTATCCCGATCGCAAACTATCCAGCTAATTTGCGTCTTCATCAGACCGAAGTAGCAATTAGAAGGATATTTGGTCGAGATTGTGATCCCAAGATATCTTGGGATAGTTTTCAAAATATCCCACTATTTGGCAAAATATCCAGCTATTTGTCCTGTGCGTCTTCACTAGACCGAAGATTTGCAATACGCGCTAACGCTGAGCAAAATATCTCAAGCTAATTTCTCAAGGTCGAGTTTCAAGTTTCGCGGTTGAATCTCGAGATAGTGAAGACGCGATTTGTTACTTCGGGATTATTTCCCAAATCAGAAATAGCAGGCTATTTGGCAATCTCGAGATGATGAAGACACGCCTTAAGGGAAGTGAATGAAGACTTCCGGCAAACATTTCTACCATTCAGGCTGAAGAAGGGATCAAATCCGGCAATCTACCTGTCTGAATCATATAAGTAGAACAAGTATTGAGATGAATGGAAAAGGACATGACTTTGGATTGCTACCATTTGTCAGATTTGTCAATAGAATTGGTTTCTCAGATCAAATGTCAAAATAGATCCAATTTATAGTTGGGAAGTATTTCCTTCTGTTACATTTCATTGAATTTATGAAACAACCTTTTCATCTTAATTACTTTAACAGGCAAGTATCACCATCCTCTATCATGACAGGTGTTTTAACTATAATGAAAGTGGGAACATGGAATAAAAAATAAAATTTGGTTGATACCGGTATACAGGGTGTATCATAATAAAGGATATTGAAGTTTAATGACGATTTATATGAAAACTACTGATTTCATAATCAAGCACTTATGTCTGTTGTAAAGGACAGAATGTCCTCTTTTTAATGACACCCCAATCATACTTCTACTGTCACAGTTGACTGAATAACAAAGCATTGCTGTCCACCATGTGAAAGGTGCACTGTGCCAAGTTTGATAACATTTCCTTCTTAGACACATAATCCACTCATTGTTCAGCATTTCAATATGTCTGGGCTGACACAAGCACTAATCTTTGAATGCTAACTTGTCACAGTGCACCTTTCACATGGTGGACAGCAATGCTTTGTTATTCAGTCAACTGTGACAGTAGAAGTATGATTGGGGTGTCATTAAAAAGAGGACATTCTGTCCTTTACAACAGACATAAGTGCTTGATTATGAAATCAGTAGTTTCCATATAAATCGTCATTAAACTTCAATATCCTTTATTATGATACACCCTGTATATCCTTGCGCTGCAGACATGCTTGTGTAAAGCCTCTGTCACAAATGCCATTACGAACTGCTACGAACGCTATACAAATGATTTCCAGACAATGGGAATTCAGGAAGACAATGGAAAAACAGGGAGATTCGTGTACGAACGCATCGTTCGTACAAACCTTTGTGACCCTAGCTTTTGGTGAAGCCATAGTATAAAATGCTCTCATTGGAAGTATAAAATGCTCTTGTTTTGCACACAATGTAATGTACAGAATTGACATTAATCCACAGGGTAGTATTAAAAAGCCCTTGCATGTTCCTCGAGCATAAGAAAGCATAGATATCAGTAATACTAATCACATTTGTATAGCTTAATACTACGTTTCTAGTGCTTTATATTGTAATTATTATTGCCCTGTTCATAGGATTCTATCGCCAATCTCCACATGATAGTGTTCCTGCTCCACTTTAGTTCTGGTATAGAGTAGCTGTAGATGTAGATGGAAATGATATAGAATGTTATCCAGATTTTGCCAACCGTTCTAGGTAAAAAAATAATAATTCAAAAAGCTACTTTCGGGTAAAAATATTGCGTCTAGATATTTTACGCAATATAAGAAGAGGACGAATAATGTTTTCAGCTGTGGGTTTTTATTAACATGTTCAATATCTTAATGCTTTTCAGAAGAAAAATATCCTCATCGACATCCCCATAATTTGTTTCTCTTCTATCTCTAACAGGAATATGCTCTATGTAATCCCATACAGCTACTTCATTTTGATCAACCCCCCCCCCCAAAGTAATTATATTTTTTTCTTATAAATCACGTTGAAGGTATAACCAATGACATCAAATGTGACATGTTATTTGGCCGAAAGAAAACAAATCTATTTCTGTATGACCTTTGACCTGTATGCGCCTTATACACGGAGATTTACGGTAGCTGGGCGGAGCTTATCGTGAGGGAACACTGATATGACTGGCCTGCTGTCAGGTCAACTGACCTCCTTAAAACTTTTCAAAACGTTTCTTTACATAATGTTGTTATCGAGTGCGTGTATGCCCCATTCACAACACAATGATTTTTTTTGGTGCATGCGCTTCATATAAATATCCTACAATCTGAACAGTCCATAGTAAATCTATCTTCGCTACTGTGACACAAACCAAGGTCGTTTTTATCTATATGACAGGCAATAGATGCTTGGATATAAAAGAAGGTCAAATAAATGCGGGAAGGTCAGATAAATACAGATAAACACGACAGCATATTATCATTTTGATCATACCATATGTTTATAATTAGTTACACTTTACAATATTGTATTCATAATATTTCTTCTTTAAAGGGCCTTGGAAAGTAAACCCAACAGCTACAGCTCTGTCAACAACAATTGTTGTCAATGAATTTAGAGATGGTCTAATTCCATCTTCCTCCAAAAGGTAAATTAAATCAGTTTGATAGGTGGCAATCTTGGAATTATGACATTCTAAGCTAAGAAATAAAAATTACAAAATGAGGAAATGTCATCTTTTGAAAGCCAAAAGGGCAAGAGTCCAAAAATACTCTGCAATCTGAGCAGATGGTACCCTGACTCTTCAAACTATTATGAGAAAGATTGAAAGAAAAACAAACATTGGACAAAATGTAACACACATACCCTCAAGTCACACATCCTTGGATCTACCTTGAATTGGAAAACAAAATCATACAGCCTTGCACATCATGAAGACACTCCATCAATCATGACAACGAGGAGAATTCAAAAGTCAGCAGTGAAACGTTGAAGTTCAGATAAACCTGCGGGGCAAGCTTAACATGCAGGGCAGTCACCCCTTACGCATCACACATCTAGCTGCGCGGTACAATGATTGATGATTCTATCGTGGCACCGACCAACAGGACGGATGAATGTCGGGCGGGCGGGGCCGATCCTTTTGCCCGGAAGTCTGTGCATCATGCCCCATTAGACAGGACATGTAGAGTATTAATCAAGCTATTGTAACAATCATCATCGTCTGTTCTTTAATTGATCCCACATGAAGGGCATAGCAAGGTGATAAGTAGCTCTAACTAAGAGGGTTGGGGATGGGAAGGGCCTTGTAGGAATTAAAAATGAATTTGATTTATTTCACTCGGGAGGCAAGAACATGCAGATTCTTAACTATTAACACTGTCAGTGACATAGATGCTGAAAAACTGAAAAAATAACTGTAGCCATGTGATGAGACAAAGGAAATCATGTCCTTGTTCCTGCAAATTCAAATTATAAGCAGTAACATGAACCAAGAAAGACCATACAACAGAATATTTGCTTAAAACACATTAATATTGAGAGGAATTTGCGGTATTGATGGGACAATAAGGTTTAAGGAAGTATGCCTTTGAAGATTAAGAAACGAAGGACCAAGAAAAAAAAAGGTCACAGGTGGACTGACTTGGGTTGGAACCCAAGACCTGGTAGTCCTGAGACCACTGATCTAACCAGTGAGCCTTCCTTACCAGTTTGTTTAACTCCATATACAATGCAGTGGATGCACTCATACCCATAGGAGCATCAACTAAACATTTCTTTGAAAATGAAAAGGGCACGTTAATAAAATTATAACAGAAGTACTGTAAATTTGTAGTTACACAAGAAGTGTATACATATAAAACTTTTAAAAGTGTTATTCAATGCATTTTTCTTAGAGCATTCACCTGTATTTCTTTACAGGGCTTTCATGCATCATTATACATCTGTGTACTAATTCCCATTCACTTTTGAAAACAAGCAAACAACTTCTTCAAGAAGACAACCACAGCCATGCCTGTCGTTCCAAAGTTACAAGCATGTATACATCATGGCTTAGAACAAAAGCAGTTTCTCTTTTCTCCTTCAATACCACCATACGTCACACTCAATCTCCTACTTACCTCTTTCATCAACAAAACTTGTTCATGGAGTAATGAATTTTCCATGAGCAAATGAAGTAAACCTAAGGCAGAAATGAGGTAAAAGTAGACTAGAACAGAGCAATCTAGCGAGACATCTCCTTCTTCTCATTCTCGCTGGACACTGCCCCCTACTCGTATCCTTGCAGCAACATACTAATCTCTAATCACTTCGCTTTGATCACTATCTGTAATTCATTACATCTCCGTACTGCAACGGCAGACGCAGACTAATTATCTCAGCGAGTAAATTTCCTCAATAATTGGGTCATTAGCCATTAATACCAGGCTCCATCGAGCTGCTTTTCAATCAAAACGTGTTCGCTCCCAAAGTCGTATTCAATAAATCTATAAATTGGTCGCTTCGGGTAAAAGCAATTTAGAATTGATATCTCATTTATGAAAATGCATTTTTCCAACCATGAAATGATTCCAAGAACCATTTGCATTTTGTAGTTTTTTGAAGGGTGGTTAATTGCATCGCTCGTGGAAGAATTAGCAAAGAAAATGGGTACATCTTCTTGAGCAAGATGGAAGCCTTTTCCTCATCACTTTTTAGATATCCACGTATGACATTATTATTTAACCTAAGTAAGGATTCTCATTTTCTAGAAGCACACATGTGATCCATAACACACTCTAGACTTTATCAATCATTAGTAAACTTGCAATGCAATTATCTGCTCTACTACAGTGTACATGTATAGTACATAATCTAGATAATCAAAATTAGTATTGAAAATTTGTTTTTGTTGTTTCAGAAATTAGAGGGAGATTGTGTTGCGATATGTCTTTCTCTTTGGAAAGGAAAGAAAAATCAGCTGTGCAAAAAAAATTATCCAATTAATTTCTTGATCATTTTTCCTGCACAACTTCATTACTTAGTGTACCACTGAAATTTGGAAAAACTATTTCATGTGTAACCCAAATTTGATTCTATGACATAGGTTTTTAATTAGTTCCAAACTTCACATTTTTAATATCAATCTGTATACATACAGTGCACTGTTATGCCAATCCTGATCCTATTTTAACTTTATTGGAGAAAACAAAATTCTTCCTTATCTAAACAGATCTGTTGTTAACTGTATGGAAAGGATTTAAAGCAGTATCAACATTCTAAAGCAAAAGATAGTAAGTGAGAAATAACCCACCTAAACATATCTAAAGGAACAAGAATTACTCTTATCCTGTGAAATCATGGTTTGAGAAATCAAGTATTTGGGCAAAACTATAACAAAAACGTAAATAATGCTGCATCAAATGAATTCAATTCTCATGAGTCAAATCTGTCATTTTAATTTCAATTAAATCTTGAAAAGCTGGTACGTATAAGAGCCGAAACAGTTCAGGTTCACGACTGCATACAACACTTTGATACGTGCTTCACATTCAAAGGCAATTGGAGAAGCTTGCACACATCAATGCAAGTACCGTACTTTAAAACTGAACAAAACATCCCGTCCGACTCTTAAATATCGTTTGCCATTGCAACTCCTGCAGGGCAAAGGCGAGTTCAGTTTACATGAAGAAGGGGAAAGACTACACCTCAAGTTCAGAACAAGTTCTTGTTTTTCACTTTATTGCATTAGCAAAACCAACACACTCCTCCTCGTATGTTGTTCTACAGGGGCCGTTCAGATAAGGAGCAGGTTTTGGCGCAATATTGGGTTTCAGACAGACTAACAATAAATGAGTTGCTTCAATGTGGCATGAATGGTATGGACAAATTAAACTAACAGCTTTGAACGATAGCTAATTCTATAGAGACTGTCTTGATTTCATATGTTGAATGTGCTTACATCAAAGTAACAGTTCCATCTCTTTCTAACTCAATAAGTATTTGACATGCACAGTAACTAAGGCACGATTCCAAAGCCCTTTGGAAAAAAATATTGCTATTACATGAATCATAAAAATTACAATTGCACTATAAAAAAAGAATATTACCTCATTGTATTGCAATACAGTTTTTCTTTTCTAAAGTAAAATATAAAAGTATTGGAATATGACATATTTTTAAGTGTAATAACATTTGAGTTGTTCTCTTGAAAAAAGGTAAAATTATGGAAATTTAACCCCTTTGTTTGTAGCAAAATACCTGTATTTAAATGCCCTTTTAAATAAGCCCTTTAGAAAGTGGCATATTCTAGCAATCAAATAAATCAACACATGTTTGCATACCTCTGCTAATCTAATGAACATACATTTTATATAAGCTGAAAAGTAAAACTGTTTACACATTGCTGATGATATTGATTACTCCGTATTTTCAACATGTTGCTGTATGAATACATGTTAATCTGCTTTGATTGTATTTTCACTATTTTACATAAACAAGAGATAGATAGATTGATTGATTTATTGAATGATTTAGCTCTCACTTATTGTGTCGTGAGAGCTAAAATCATTCAATAAATCAAACAATCTATCTATCTCTCGTTTATGTATTTCATTTTAATGAAAATACATTCAATTTTGAAAATGAGTTCATATCTTCAGGAGATTGATTAAATTTATTAAAAATAAAAATTGTTCTAAACTTAGGCGGTCTAAAGATCCTTGTCAATACAGATTTTACTAGGTTCTTGTTATGTTGGATTTGAGTATCCAACATCCATGGTGCACTAAACAAAATTGCAACTTTTGTTATGCTTTCAAACAATAAACTGTGTTATTTAACCTAACTTGTAGCTTCTCAGTAATTATATATACATGAGCCTTTAACCATTCAACCATGTTCTAAATAAACTGTCTGGTTGTAGGGAGAAGGGGGTCAAATCTTTCTTCACTTATAATGAACATCATTATGGCACTCAAAAGACAAAATCATTTATGTTTTAACTTCTTATTCTACAGCCACTTGAGACATCATTATCAGATAAAAACAGGAATGCAAGATGTTAATGTGGGATCTTGTTTGGAAATTCACCTTGTTTGTTCTGCATTGTACATTGGTGTGTAATTGAAGATGGCTACTAGCACGGTCCTTCACTTGTTTGAAGTGAACATGTTAGTAGAAACCCACAGAGAAAAGGAAGAATCATTGTGAAAGTGCCTAAATGAGAGTGTGGACAAAATAATGTCCATTTCCTGGGACTTCAATGCATCAATGAAGAATGATGTTATCATATTTCATATGCTTTCAAAGTAGGATCGAATGAATATTACACAACCAGTTCAATTTTTTTTAGATTGTGCATTTCCACAGACCTGCCCCCCCCCCTCCTCCAAGCTTAAATAGTATTCAACAGGTGTAATAGATTTGGAAGAATGGAATGAAAAAATACATTGGAGCAAGGACACTTTAGCTTGGGAAAGCTTTAAAAAATCTCAGTAAACTGAAGAAGAAGAAATAAGAACTGTCGTAAAACACTGTCAGAAAATGGCACTTATATATTTTAAATAAAATCTAAAAAGAGCATCTTCGTACGGGAAAGTGTTAATTATATCATTCCATTACTACATCAACTTTGATCATGCAAGAAGCTATAGCTAGCCTTCCTAAAAATGTACTGAATCATGTATTCTCCATCACTTCTACCCTAATAACTTAATGTATCATCAGCCTCATGTGAACAGCGCTCTCTGTATCCACTGCCCAGCCCTCTAGAGTAATACCTGATAAATTTTCACAGTCAACATTTTCCCATTCCTGATGAAATTAAATTCCTCCTTTGGGGGTCAAGATAAACTAACCAACCGACTTTTATTATGCATGTGTGACGTCAAGACTCGTGAGTCCTCATAAAAAAATTATCTTCAGGATATATCTGTTTATTTGGGGGTTTTGAAATCAGAATGAGATATTTGTTAAAATGCAGAGACCTCTAGTGTGGCATTGTCTCTTATCTCATGTGTACTGCAGAAGTGGTGCATATTTTGATTTTGTCTTCATGTCTTTCTGTGTTTGTGGGAGGGGGGTATCTTTGTATTAAAAACTTGGAAGGAAAAGAGATATTTTGATTAAGAAGTTTATTGTCCTTTATTTTCAACTGAGAGTAAATAAAGTACTATGATATAATGCCTTTTTGGCTCTATAAAGCATTCAGGATATGCTGGAAAAGCAAAGAGTAGTCTTTAGAATTTTGGAAATTTAAAGATTTTTATGTCCATCATTTTATATGCCTTGTGTCTTTACTGAAATGACCACATTTCAAATTTTAACTACTAGCTGATGGATTGGCAAACTTTTTTTATGTCTTTCCAGAGGAAAATATGTGACAGTTTAGTTTGATAGAATAAAGCTGCTAGTTTTTAATCACTCTTGACATTCAAGTTTCATTCAAGTTTCCTTTTACCACAGCAATTACAACATTAGTGAAAAGATCTATAAATATCTCAGAGTCCTCTCTTATTACTAGATGAAATGCTTTGATGAAAAAGAAGCGTTGTCTCTTCTCAAAACAGAATATTGCTCATTACAAGCAGCTTTTAAAAGCAGGATGCAATAGACATATATGAAGTATGGAAATTGGCTATTGACTGTGAATGACAAACAAACCTTGCACATGAATAGTTCTAGGAGTTGTAGACTTTTTGAACAAGGAAAACAAGATGAATATGGAATTATTGTAATACACAAACTAAAAAGATAATATACAATTTTGTCTGCTGAAAGCTCTACATTGTATGTAGAATATGTCAGATAACTACTCCTTTTGTCTCTCTTTCACTGATGCAATAGAAAGCTTAAAATTCCAGAAATTATAATCCCATATTTTGCTTAAAAATAAAAAGGGATATACAATACCCTTAAAAGGTAGCAATATGTGATCATTACCTTTTAATACAGAGTTAATGCCCTTCTGGCTCCGAACAGACAAAACAGTACGCTTTTTTATGAAAAGTATGACTCTAGCATCCTTGACACAATACTTTCTACCGAAGAGAAGAAAAGGATGCCTAAAGGGAGGAGACACTGCCCTGGTAAGAGCACGACGTCAGCAGAAAGTCTGTTGAGCGCAAGAAGGGCATTCACTCATATCCTTCTATTCACAGTTAACGCTCTTCTGGCTCTCAGTGGAAGGATGGTGCCTGCTTCTTTGTCTTGCTTTAAGATGGGATTGTACTATAACTAGATTAGGAGTTGCCAATTTGCCCTCAGCTCATGGGCACAAGAAATGATAACATCGAGCGAGGATAACTTGACAACAGTCAATTATCACAATAATATTTTGAGTATAAAAGAGTTTTTACCATGAATTGAACACTCTTATATCTCATTAACATTAAAAGAAAGAAAACATTTGAAAAGATTGTATTTCATGTATTCTATTGTTATGCATGTTCATTTATTTGCTGCAAATTTCTTTGTATTGAAATATACACGGTTGTTGCAAAATTTTGAGCACCTTTTTCATTGTGGATGTTAAACTTTCGTGCCATGCTTTTTGTAGAATATGGAAATAAATTTAATGAACTGGAACATTTTCATTTGAAATTTGCACTATTAAAGATGTGTAACTAATCCCAGTGCTAGGATATATACAAGTACACATGTTTTAGTTAGAGTCAACTCAAAATTCTATAATGTAAAATGAAAAGATTTCCATCCAACTGGCAAATCCATTCTCATTTCTAATGCACATATTTGTTCACTGCTTTACTTCATCAGGAAAAGCAAACTCTCAACAGATAGCCTGAAAACACATTTGCCCTCCTATTCATCGTCATAAATTATACATATTTCGAGAGTTTCAATTTTCATTTTGAAAAATTGTGCCAGGCAATAAGACAAGAAATCTATTTGTCATCTTGTACTGCAGGGCACATTAGGAATACAATCACTAGTTTCATGGGGGTGAAAAATGCATGTGCATGAGCAAATGATTTTTTATATTTTTATATCATTAACCCCATTCATATCTGATATGTATCCAGAAATTTGCAAATATTCTATACCAATAGTGGCAGAAATGCACGGGGCCCAACAAATAGTGCGGTATTTTGCTTCCTGTTCCATTTCTGTTTTCTGTTTCAGGACTTAGTAAAAAATACAGTAATATTTACAGATAGCTGGCAGATGTGAACGGTATCTAAAAAATAACTGTAACATTTACGGAATACCCAGAGGGGAAACCACAATGCAAGGCTGGACTTGCCAATCGAGCTGATTGCGGATGCCTATATGATTGGACGCACACCGCGATATTACCCTAATATGAAGGGTGGACAGAGAAAATCACTAACGGATGCACATCAGCAATATTTGTGGTATATTTGCAAGATATGAACAGGGCCAGGGATCAATTCATTGACTGCATCATTAACCCATTTAACCCTGGAGCCTGATGGCTTCTGTATCAAGCATATGGGAATTAGAGAATTCGGTAGTCAATAGGTTAAATAATAAAACAAAACAAAGTTTGATAAAAATCAATCATGTCAAGTATACGATTGTCATGGCAACGAACAGATAATCATCAAAAATAGAAATGCATTTAGATTGTTTTTAAAATGGCCATGTCAGATTTCCCAAGGGTTGAATATCCAGTTGATTTATTCATAATGGTAAAACAATATCCTGCTTTTTGATGACTGATGATTTCAACAAGGTTGTAAACAAACAGAATTACACCCCCCCCCCCCCCACCCCAAGAAAAGAAGAGGATTGACTGCATAGATAATATCTGGGACAAATATATTTATATGCTTTTCTTGGTTAGCTTGTCTCAAAACAGTTTACATGGATTTGCTTCACAGCACCAAAATGTTAAACTAACACATTTACATTAAATAAATAAAAGATAACAAATCTAGTCATCACACTGCAAAAACAGTGGTGTTAAATTCAACACCATAGGTGTTAATATTAACACCATTCCGGTATCTATATCGGAAAACACCAGTTGGTGTTATTTAACACCAAGGTCTGGATTTGAATGATTCAATTCTACTCTTGGTGTTGCAATTCAATTCTATTTTTGGTGTTAATATAAAATCCTACACCATTTTCTGGTGTAACAATGAATCTGATTTCTGGTGTTATTTAACACCACCGCCTGGAATGAAATAATTTTAATTCTACTCTTGGTGTTGCACTTCAATTCTATTGTTGGTGTTATTTTACACCAATTCTAGAATTAAATAGTATAATTCTGCTCTTGGTGTTGCAATCCAATTCTATTTATGGTGTTAATATAAAATCCAGCACCATTCTTCGGTGTTGCAATAAATCCTATTTTTGGTGTTATATAACACTAAAGGTCTACTACTTTTCTACTCTTGGTATTGCAATTCAATGCTAGTCTCAGTGTTTAAAAAACTCAACACACCATTCTTTCAACACCAACAATTCATTCCAGCTCACTCCATCTTAACACATGCACAGAAAATATTCAAATACACACAAGAAGTGAAAAGAAACAATTTTTTTTCGTAAACAAAAACACATGGTGCTTGTTTAATCAATAAATTAAACAACTTGTTTTCATTCATGTTGAAATCAATGATGCTTAGCGTTTTTATCTTGTATGGTTCAACATTAAATCCTTTTGTCATGTATTCAAAATCTGTGACTCATTTGTCTGAATACAACAAAACACACTTTTTTAAATCATTCAAAATCTGTTATTATGAATCCACCCTTATAAGTAAAAAAAAAAGGATGAAACAAGTAACTAAAAATCATTCAAAATCTGTTATTATGAATCCACCCTTATAAGTAAAAAAAAAAAAGGATGAAACAAGTAACTAAAAATTTTCCAATATAAAAACTTTAAACAATGTCATAATTCCTTTCAAGGAATGAAAAATCAAAGTCGTTTCTAATAAATAGAAACTAAACAGGATGCAAAATGCATGTATAAATGAAGACAAAACAAAAAAAACAACAAACATTATGCTTCTACATCAGAGTGAATTATGTAGCTAATAAGAATTTTGACACATTTCACCTTGAATCCTAGTACATGCATGCTGAAGGAAAATATCACAGAATCTTTTTCATATGAAATATACAGAGTGCCCCCCCCCCCAAAAAAAAAACCTTGGAAACTGCTAGTATAATCTGCAGGCAGACTCTCGGCTTCGGTTTTTCGCAAGTTTCGTAGTGCATATTTCAGAGTCTGCAGTCAGAGACTACTTTCACTCATATCATGATCCCTTAAAGGGAGCATAACTGTATGTGTATATGTAGTCTCTAAATGCAGACTCTACATCGTGCACTATGCAAATTGCAAAACCGAAGCCAATGGTCTGTGCCCGCAGACTAATTATAGTATGACTTTAATTTCTTATGCTAGAACAATAGCAACACTAACAAATCTCATCCAGCAGTTTTGTTGAACAAGATTTTTTTACCACAGGCCTGCAACCATTGAGATTCAGGATGATTTAATTATTTCAGGGGATTTTTATCTCCTAGCTTCACTGCTTGTAAAGGGTTAAACAAATGTTTCAAAAACATTGAAAAAACACTATAAATTCTACATTCATTCTAATATAGGTGAACATTCTTTTACAGCTTTCTGTTTACAAACATATTCCATTTTACATCGTGCACTATGCAAATTGCAAAACCGAAGCCAATGGTCTGTGCTCGCAGACTAATTATAGTAAGGCTTTTTAATGTCTTATGCTAGGAAGCAGCCTTCAAGAACAATAGCAAAACTAACAAATCTTATCCAGCAGTTTTGTTTAACAAGATTTTTTTTTACCACAGGCCTGCAACCATTGAGATTCAGGATGATTTAATTATTTCAGGGGATTTTTATCTCCTTCACTGCTTGTAAAGGGTTAAACAAATGTTTCAAAAACATTAAAAAAACACTATAAATTCCACATTCATTCTAATATAGGTGAACATTCTTTTACAGCTTTCTGTTTACAAACATGTATTTCCCATTTTACTCCTGGGAGAAAAAATCAAAAAGTAAAATTATGCATTTCTATATCAACTAATTCGCTGCTCGTTTTTCCAACAGGATATAAACAACAACAACAAAAATCAGTCCATGCACTTCTAGTTCACTGGCTTTCATGCACAAACATCATAGAATTGTTTTTCTTGTAAGAAAAAAAAAGAAAATATACAACAGCTATTTGACTTCAATTTGGTTTCGAATTAACCAATTTAAAGATGTTAACAATTAAGAGTCCAAAATATTATTGATCAAAATTATTTTTAAAACCAATTGATACCACTAAGCAAAACCAGACATTAGCTTGAAAGCTTTAAATTACTTAAAAAGTACATGCCTTGGTGCTACATACTTCCTCGAGTCTGTCTTCGACAAAGTTGTCATCAAATCTAGTGGTTTGTAGTCAACAAGTTCCTTTTGATTCTTCACTACATGACAACGTGGAAAACTAAATTCTACTGCATAGGCATGATAGTGTGAATTGTAATACACTGTATCTAATTGGACAAGTACAAAAAATACAGTGCTATTGTGTACAATGATATGCTCTATTTGACCAAACAGAGGAAGCTCGCTAACATCATGGCAGACCAGAAGTGACAACTGATAATGTGTTCCATGTACTTTAACCCAGTTGGCATCAAATAATTCAGTAGAAAGATCCTCTACTTGGATTTGCTCTTGCACAATCTGTCCAATATTTTCATCTAAATCTGACAAAAGTAGTGAACTACCTGGCCCAACCTCCAGATATTCCAAAGGATGGTTTGACTGAAGATGGAACGTTAGTGCTGTCTGATGTTTTTTGGCAAGTGATTTACAAATGTTTTTGTAATTACGCACAGATTCTGCAACACGGCCAAAATAGTGATGTTTCGCTTCGTACCTCATACACCATACATGTATGAGTGGCCCAACTTCTCTCAAACACGTTGGATAATGCACCATAAAGTGGTGTTTTGGCAACAACCTTCTGTCAGGAAAGGTTTTCTGGAAATGTGTGTGATGTTCTTCAGTAAGAATAGACAATTGGGCTATCAAGCCTGCTGTCAATTGAGGAGCAAAAATAATGTCCATACAATCTAGTAATCTAAGTAGCAATTCCCAGTAGACATTTCCTTCTTCAATGTCTTGAGCAATTATGAATGGCAGATTTCGAATCAAGCACCATGCTTGCATAGCCTTCTGTCCAACATCATTCCTAGCTGACCTAAGTTTAATAAAGGATGGTTTGTTCTTGTTATCTGTACGGTTTAAGCAATGGCTGGCGACTCTCTGATTCAGTTCATCTTGGGACAAGAGGGGCGGTTGCCTTTCATATATGAAATACTCTAGAACAAGTTTCAGCTCATACTGAACTATGCCTTCCAAAAGATCATGCATTATATCTAGTGAAAAGTTTGCCAAGACATGAAAGTAAATACAATCATTCAATACAGTCTTTTGTTTCACTCCAAACACATGTGACTGGGTAGTTTGAGCTTCAGCTTCTTCTAAATGTTGCTCATAAGTCTGCCTGGTGCGCATATCCATTGAAACCTCTTTGAATTTGTTCTGTGCCTCTTCCTTACTTGTAACACATAATCGACAGTAATAATGAGCAGAAAAGCTCTCTACAAATCCCAGTAGGGAATTAGCACCAAGATTATCAGCACTTATTTGAGTAATGGTCCCCTTCTTCACAATTCCATTAGGGAGAGCAATGCCAACTGTTGACAGGATATTAATGTCTTTTACAATGTGCTTGAGAATAGCATTAAATCCATATTTCTTGGCATCTTCAGCATACCATAGAGCTATAAGATTGATATTGGAAAGATTGGAATTATACTTTGGTGGCAGATTTTTCAAAATGAAATATAAAGCACCTATCTTGTGAATTTTTGTTTTTGAACCAATGGGGTTCACAGTCTCGAAATCATCATAAAAACAGTGAATTTGGAGGGCATTCTCATCTTCATGGAAAAGAGGGGTTTTCTCAAATTGTGAACCATCACAATAATCTCTCATTACACCATCTGTGCTCTTATGGTCATGAGTAGCAAAATGCAATATATCTTTATTGCTTAAAAGCTGCTTCAAAGAATCTAAAATGGGAACGTAAACAAATGTATCTTCAATAGCAATCTGTTCATACTGCTTAGTTCTTTTATTGAGACGACTATCATATCGGATGCCTAACTTGATTTCTTGTGGTTCAACAAGTCCAATTGATTCACAATACTTTGTCCGCTTATATTCTGAATTCAAATTTTCAAAGGGCTTTTCAAGCATAGCAAAATGTGTTTGAATCTCCTTATAAGCCTCGGATTCTATAGGCAGCTTATGTTTTAAGAAAGCAGCTGTAACGGCTGCCGATGCACTTTTTACTACATCACCTACAATCGCACTGGTTGTTTCTACTACATCATTTACAACTTTTCCAGAGTTTGCACTATTTGCTGAAAATTTTGAAATTACATTTACACACTGCCTGTTCAAGGTATCTACAGATAAAATGTCATCTTCATATACATCCTGATCTTCAACAATCTCATCATTATTAATATTGTATTCTTGAAGACTTTCAAGACTTTCTTCAGGAAAGTCACTCACTTTATCATTTTCATTAGACTGCTCTTTATTATCTGGAAAATCGGTTTTAAGGTGAGTCTGAAAATGTCCCCGAAATCCTCGAAAAGTATGAAATGTTCTCGCACAAGCTCCCTGCCCACAGGTCAATACTTCTTTACCATCTTCAATAACTCCATGTTTCAATCTCAAATGTTGAACCAATTTGGGTATTGCAAACTGTTTGTGGCATTTGAAGCAAATCATGGTGCTAACAATTTCGATCTAATTTCACGTACTCTTGGTGTTTCCCGGGACACTCCGATATCGATTTCAAAAATGGCAGTCTGGACAAAAGTCCAGAACTGCCGCAGAGACAAGCAGTACTGCAGGCCAAAGACAAAGTGGGTCTTGAAGAGTAAATCTACTGCTGCTTCGACCGTGCGTGCCGAACATGGAATGGCCTTGTGATCCACAATGATCATGTAGTTGGTGATTCGGGCCTTGGAATTGCCAATTGCCAGAAGGAACGGTTGACTCTTGGTCTCTTTTGTGTTGTCGAGGAATGCTTGAATACTCCCTCCTGTCTGTGTTGAAAACAAATTATTTGTATAGAATGTAACTAGCACTCAACGCATTTCAATACTCAACGCATTTCAATGAACAACATATTTCGATCAACATTTTTAAAAGACAGCCTTACATGTAGTACTGGGGGAAATTGTGTTTTTACAAAAGGGTTATTGGACAATAATGTAGGACATAAAACCAAATCAAATTTACATCAAAGAAAAGAATTGGAATTGGTCCATCAAATGATATAACATCAAAATATCAGATGATATTTTTTGTAATGAAATACAATTTTTCTTACCCTGTAGAGGGGTAAAAATGCAAGTACTTTCAAAGCTTGTTTTATGTATATGATTAAAAAGGGTCTTTCTAATGTGGTCAAGACATTTCAACTTCCACAAAAGGAGTACGAAAAATAAAGATACTGCAATTTCTGCACTATTATTAACTTGCAGCAAATTTGTGGCATGAAATATTCCTTTTCATTTATTGATTCTCCATGTAGGGCTGTGAAAATCAAAGGCAACATGCCTGATATATCACACAAGTTGTTACTATGTTTTCATACACAACATGTTCCTAGTATTTGTTTGCAAATCTTGATGTCTACTGTTCTAGTTTATTTTACTCCGACCAATTTCAAGGCGGGTGAAGTTTTTGAATAGGCCTAAATTTCTCGAGCACCTTCTCTGTCCAAATCAGTCTAAGCCTCTTCATGTAAGAGATCATAAACCAATATAATTGTTCTCTTTGAACACACATCACGATGCTTTCTGAAACTTTTTTTTTAATGCAGCAAGAATGTGTTTTATGTGACAGGGTATTACCGGTACTTAATATTTACAGTTCTCTTTCGTAATGAAAAGCTAAATACCTTCTGAAATTGAATAACCCTCGAGAGAGCTGAAGAAATGGACACTTTTGCTGACGCAGCTTTGGACTTCCCTTGGCTTGCAGGAGGCAATAGGCACAAGAGGAGGAGGATAGCAGATGTGCTGGAATTCCATCCTGTGCATTACAAAATGAAAATGGTTATTATTAAACAGGCTTACATGTTGATCAAGGTGAAAAATAGAAGTTAAATGTACCAAAATAATTACAAACTGACCTGCTAAAATTTGAATCAAAATAGCCTGTAACAAGAAACTATTATAAGAAATAAGTATATAGTCGAGGACTTATCAATATTATAGCCAAAGCATGCAAGTGGCTGTTAATGCAGTTTAGGGGTACTAAACCAAAAATCCAATTGATGCCAGCTTGGCACCCTTGGAGAAATTTTACTGACACTTATAGCAACGCCTTCTTCTTCTTTCTTATGAGAATTTATACAAAGGGGGATGGGAAAAAAGAAATCAATAGGAAAATAATAAACGGGATATTTATGCATGGGAGAAGGCAACATTCATGGCAAAGCACCTAACCTAGATTGTTCTCTGTTGACACATATATAACAAACTCTTTAGTAGCATAAGTTCATGTTTTTTTTTTTACAATTTTTTTCTTGTTCTACTGAATTTAACATGCTTCTACCCAATTTGACATCCTTTTCATGATTAAATCACAAAAATTGCATCAATACTGGAATCAAATGTTGCAATTAACAATTTATCAAATATGTCCCCTATGGGCCACCATATTTTTCAAAGTTAACTAATGAAGAAAAACAAAAATATCATGATTTTCTGAATTCTAAAGCATTTATCTTCAAATAAAGACAGAGTAAACACAAGCAAGCTGCTAATATGTAAATGCAGGGTCCTGTGGGGTCGATTCAAGTTCATATTATAAGATAATAAGCCATGCATATCATATCTGAGGAAGAAAAATAACAAAGTGAACATATAAACATGATGCTTTGTTTCAAAACAGAAGCTCATTCTATTTCAAAAGTAATGATTGGCAATGTGATAATCCTTATAAAGATTCCACAATGGGCCATGCAACAAACTTTTTTCTTCATAATTATATAAATTTCTTCTTCATAATTATATAATTAATATAATAAAAGAATTATGGAGAGCATGTTCCAACTACAAATAACTTTGCCAAGTGGGCATGTAATGTAATTTTTTGTAATTCTCATTGCAACAAGAGTCCACATTATTTGAGATGCCCAATAACCCTACTGTATCCCAGCCTTCCAGATAAATATAATTTGTTGGAGGAGTTGACAAAAAAAAGGGGGGGGGGGGGGAATTGTTTTAATTGGGATGGGTCATTTTTTGTGATTTCAGCATACTTGTCCCTTAATATACATTTTTAATGAGACTGCAAGCTCTTTGGTGGAATTCTCAATGGTGGTTTAAGACCAAGGTCTAAACTTGGTTCAAAACCATGGATTGGATTAGATTTGCATGTATTCTAAAACTTGTCCAATGAACATGCTTGTGTGAAGCACATATATGCTCAAATTTAAACTAACCTATCAATGGTTTATCCATGGTCTCAAATAAACCACCATCAAGAATTCCACCCTTTATGACATCGGAGGGTGCATTCAAGGGAATGTGCAAAAATACCTTCTTTATTTTGATCAGAACTGTCATAAGATGACAGAAGCTCCATCACTGTCAAGTTTCCTTTCTGCTTCAGAAGTTGTCTTGCAAGTGTAACAACCTTGGGCTTCAACTCGGGCCATTTGGTCAGGAAACGCGAGTGATTTTCAGGAAAAAGTTTCCGAAAATCTACCTCAATCTGCAAGAATACATGTAAAAGGAAAACGGGGAAAAGAGAGAAAAAATAAACTATGCATAATTTTACAGTACAGATACCCCAGTTAGACTAAATCAGCAATATAATAAGGTACCGTCAAAGCTCAGACCCCCATATATACACACCCCAGATCCAGGAAAAGGGGATTCTTCAAATATTTATCTGAATAGCAACCACTAAGAAGTACTTTTGAAGGTCTCTCTACACAAAATCCATACATGAATGAAACTTGCTGGACCTTTGAAATAGATTAGATTTGCTAGATATCACTCATGTTGATGCTCACTGTCCAAAGGTACATGACAACCAGTAATGGTGATTGTTCACCAACAGACAGTCACATGCGGTAAATACAGATACAGATTGAAGGATAAAACTGGCAGAATCTTCGGACTGATATTTTCAAAATCTCAAACATATATAATAAAACAGAGAAATATGAATTTGATGCCTCAGTGCCAAGTAATAATTCTGATGCTTTAATTCCCATACACATAATTTTGTTGCCTTAGGCCTGAGAGGCTAAATCAAGAATTAGGAGTAAATTTTTTTGTAACACTTACCAAACCTGGAACAGTTTCAAAAGGAAACTGTTCCAAAATATCCGATGCGGAGCGTCCGTCCCTGACCATATGCTGTCTAACAGGAAAAGTGGATTTCATCTTTTCAACAACCAGGGTAGAATCACGTTCTAATGTTGGACAGTGTCGTAACCAGTTGAGGTCTTCATCATAGGTGCAGCCTGGAGCAGATTCTTGGTCACCTTCTCGGACCTTCCCAGGACCACCATCTCTGCTTGATGGCTTGGGTAATGGGTTGGATGTCTTCTCCTCTGTTGTGCGGTTAACATTTTTTATTCTAGCAGCCAGGAATCCCGTGTTACTTCTTGCATCAAAATAAGCTTCCTAAAGTGAAAGAACGAGATGAATCTTTGACCGCGTGGTTGAAAATGTATGTATAAGCTTTTT
Source organism: Strongylocentrotus purpuratus (assembly GCF_000002235.5). Lineage (NCBI taxonomy): Eukaryota > Metazoa > Echinodermata > Echinoidea > Camarodonta > Strongylocentrotidae > Strongylocentrotus > Strongylocentrotus purpuratus. Next base: position 23,691,961 of record NW_022145614.1, read on the forward strand.
GTTGATAATATTAACCTTGAAATGATGCACAAAATGATGTGATGAGAAATTGTAGTTTTCAAAGAAATTTTAGCAAAGTAGCATTAGTGTCATATAATGCAAGCATCTTGACTTTGATACAAGGAAGCAGCCATCACTCTGCCCCACTTCAAGAAAAAAAGAGTTTTGAGTGGTTGTGAAGGAGAGTAGAATGGTATCATACATTTCTTATTGGATATTGTGCCAAAGATGGTGGAGTGTGACCTACACAAGATAATATTTAAAAAAAAAAATTCTTCTCAGAATATAATTTAGAGAGATTTTGAGGGTATTTTTATCTTATCAGAGTATCATAAGTTTTCTTTTGATTAATGGAATGCAATACCTTCTTATCAGAGAGGACCATGCAGGGCCCATATTCAATTAAATACTTCAGTCAGAAAAATAAATATTTTTTCTTAGATTTTTGCTCGGATAAAATACTTTGCAGATTTTGGTATTCAATTCATAAATTTGGCTAAGTATTTTACTTTAAATTTAAGACACCTCTAGAGGAGACTTAAGCCAAAGCATTTACAAATTTAACTGGTAGATGAAGGCTTACATGTATGTGCGCAGTCACTCTCAGCTGCGGAGAATTATGAAGTAGCGCATTTTTGGTGCAATGTGTTGATTGCGCATCATTTGGTCACAAAATCGTGATGTCACAATGCCTCTCAATAAGTATTTTACTTAAATTTTGACTTACTAAAGTAAAATGCTAAGAACTGAATTGAATACAAAATAAGTAAATACCTTAGCCAAAATACTTAGTAAAAAAACTTACTTAGTCAAAGTATTTATTTGAATATGGGCCCAGATTATAATACTTACATGACCTGTGCTAGTAAACGGATCCTTGAGTCTTGGAAACAGATTCACTATCCCCATGGCATATTTGGTTTTCATAGCTGCTTTTGGATGTTTGCTGTGAAATAAGAAAGCACATCTCCTGTATGAGAATTACAGTCATATGGACTCATGACTGGCTCTATTAAAACAGAACTTAGTATGTTGATAACAAGTAGCATACCCCTAGTGGTCTCGTCTGCATCATATAATTTGCTATAGTTTAGTATTTTTTTATTACTTTAAAATCTCAAAATATCACATGGTTAGTTCATAATACATTTATAAAGTGAGGCCTCATGACGATGAGGCCGCTAACATCTACGGCATTAATCTATTTTAACGTAATGACCCAAAAATGTCACTCACAAGACTGGTAATACCTGATAACCATCATGTGCAAATCACATTTAAAACTAGATGAATCTTCGACCACGCACGGTCAAAATTTAAGCCTCTGCCATCATGCGATCAGAAAGATATTATTGCTTGTTCCATGCCATTGGAAATCCGAAACATTTTGGGTGATTTTACAAATTTTGGGCACTATGAACTTTGACCCCGTGAACCCAAAATCTTCTTCCTCCCATGCTAATACATAATTGAGCTAGGTTTGAAAGAAATTAGTTCAATTTGTCTGAAGTTATAGCAATATCGAGCTTTTTTCGGGTAATTTTTTACAATTTTTGTTTGGCCCTGTGACCTTTGCCCTTTGACCCCCTAAACCCCAAATCTAATCAGTTCATCCCATAGAGATATATACTACTAAACACTAGAGGGCGTACTCGCTCAAATTGCTGCTCCGAGCTGGAGCGGTGGCCGCCATTACTAAGGAGGGCAGAAAAACGGACGACCCAACTAGATACTGTGCACAACATACGTGGAAAAATTGATGAAGCCAGGTTCGTGCGTTGCATTTGGATGTTCGAACCGAAGAAAGAAAGGGAACTGCATAATATTTCACAAGTAAGTTCTTCTTAATGTTATGTTGATTAATAAGGAGATTTTAGAGCTAAAAATGTAGTTTATGCAGATAATGCAGTGACTGTAGTCTGTACCCGGGTTGTCTCATGACAAGCCACGGCAGCTCCTGCAGCAGCGGAGCGCGCCAGTCCACGCCCGCCGGGCTGGGGCAGGCATGGGTTAAGGTTCTGGGGATGGTGATGGGAAAATTCTGCTGCGCTGGAGTCGCTCGCAACTCCAAGAGTCAGAGAGTCCAACTCGGAAATATAACTCCATGAGCTTGATTCTATTAAAGAAAAGTCTAGAATAAAATGATATAATTAATTTGATCTTATCTAATTTCAAGATAAATTAAAAATCAAATGTCAGCTTCTTTATATTTTAACTAGACTAGACTAGAGCTAGATGATAAATCTAGACTCTAGACTCTAGATCTAAACTCTAGTCTCTAATTTCTAAAGCCTGAACAGCAAAGCCAGGTTAGACAGAAATAACCGTCTGATATGGGTCATTTCTTTAATAAAACTGACATTTGTTGACATTCCCCATAATATAATCAGAGGTCTAGTGGAGCCAGACGCAGTCTCAGTAGAACAACCGACGATATAGAGAGACTGAAGCTTTTGGTCTAAGCCAGGCTAGCCTGCCATATTTCACATCACAGGAGTTATCCAACTAGGCTAGGCAAGCCTAAAAATCCCACCGCACACTACACTATTTCTAATAAATTTGCTTATGACTTGCTGACATTATTATTATTTTATTTATTTGGCTGGAAGCTGCTTTCAGTTTCAGTCTTAAAAATCACATGAAATAGCATGAATAGTAGAACAATTGTCATGTTATGAGAAAAAACTCATTATTGTTTCCATTTGCTTTTATTGTAATGCAGGAATACACTCAAGAGAGGAAAGGATGTTACACACCACATCTCATTCCTAGAGCTGTGCCTACTGTCTTTCCTGGACATCCTCCCTATAAACAGACCCATGGCTCAAGACTCCCAGCAAAACCATGTACAACATCCGAAAGTGTTACCGTGCCTCCAAAGAAACCCTATGACATTACAAAAGAACATGACTATTCTTTTTCTGTCTGAGTTGATTTTGATTAGAAACTGAATATAACCAGACAGCAAGTGCAGGATGCCAAGAAACAGCTTCAAGTGGTGAAACAAGGTAAACAGGAGAGATGGAAAAACCAGGACTCTCTTGCAGGAAGTCCACGAAAGCAAGCTCATTAGCCAGGATCAGCTTGACCTACTTCAACACAACTTTGGAGAGAACGCATTTTCAGGAAAAAAAACCAAAACATAGAACTTCATTCGTACAAACTACAAAGACAGATCAGTCTTTTATATTTTGCCTCTTGTCTGCATAGCTTATCCACTGGATGATTGACTGTGAAGCCGTTTAAAACTGGAGAGAGCTTTCAATAATCTTTTAAAAAAACAGAACAATCTGAGACTTTTGTTCTGTGTAATGAAATAAAATTCTTGGGACACATTGTGACAGTTGCACAACCTAACCATAATTTTCTGTTTGTTAACTTTACACGAAGGCAAACTAAAGTGGAACTTAGAAGAGTTGATTAAATTAGGGGTTAAACAAAATGTACTTGAATTTTGAGTTGTTGTGAGGTACACTGTATTTGAATATTTACTCTATAAGCTTCATAATTGTACCTGCTGTATCTGATTCAGTTGCTATAATTTTTGCAAATTATTTGCACTCTACATGTGCTTTGATTCTGCAGGTACAGTATGGATAACCTGAGATAAACATGTAGACCTTTTTTATAACATTGTCTGGATTGCTCTCAACCAAGTGATTTACATCATTAAAGATGAAAAGCAAGAAATTCACATCAAGTGAGCCCATTTTCAATAAACGAGAAGAATTCACAGATGTGTTGCAATTGAAAAGCTTGTGTAATGCACAGTTGCACACCATATACACACCCATAGATCGTTTTGTACATAGGTTTGAATTTTGTTCCAAAATGGAAAACTGCTTTTGAAGAGATTTGATAACAGAACAATTATATGGAATAATGTCACTAGATGTAAACCCATAAGATTGTGCACTCTTTGGCTTGTTGTATCTACTGTGTACATTTGAGGGTAATCAGTTTCAAATTTATTATTATACCTGATGAATAATGATGTCAAAAGACCATGTTACTATGAGGTTTCACTGAATAGTGTAGTGCAGTATCCTGAGATGTAAGTCTCTTCAATTATAGTTCTTCATAGCAATACAGGTGACTTATATGCTCAATTACTTTTTCTGGTTTGCATTTATTACTCGATGAAATGTCTTTGTATTATTAGTAAATGTAACGCGCCTGCGTGCGCTTGGAGCCAAGACTAGTTAATAAAGTGTTCGTTATCGCTGACATCTTGACACATAGACATTGGCCTCCTGACATTTATGTTTTGGGAGTTATTGTGGCGGTTTTGGGATGTGTAATGCTTGTCTTTGGTGGCGAATCAATTTGTCGTGGTTGTGTTGCCTATGATCCGTGAGAGTAAATTTGGGGCTAAAATCTGAGGTGTTGTTTTTGCAATGTCTGTCCTTTCAATTGTGTTGTATTATTGCAGTATAATAAAATGTCAAAACTTAAATGCCTATGCTGTAGAATATCAACACACGTGTGCCGTGTGGTAATAAAAGGTTCATTTATTCATTTTTTTCCTTCAAATTGAATTATAAGTTTATTCTCTAAAACTGGTTGATGAAGAAAATAAGAAATACACTGTATCAAGGAGAATATTATTTATGGAGAAAAAAGGTGATGTGAATAAATAATTATTACATCAATGATCAGCTGTTTTTAAAGAATATTCATATGTATTTATAGTGAACTGTAAAAAATTGAATTATTCTTTCAGACATATAGAAATTTTATAGAGATTAGGTGAAAGACATAAGGTGTGAATTTGATATAAAATGAGTGAGAGAAGAAGAAAAAGAATGTTTGGATGGATGGATGAATGATTGGATGAGTAAATAACATAATTTTTTTTAAATAAATGTGTATAATTCTTTCCTTTCCCCTCTTCCTATCTTCAGTATCGTCCTATATCTGCATTTCCATTATCTACCTATCCTTCTATGTTATATCTATCTATCCATCTATTTATGTGTCTAGCTATACCCATCTCTATCCCAAATCTATAAGTATCAATCTGTTTATAATAGCCATAAACATAAAATGAATATATAACCTTTAAAGCGTTTTAAATCAATAAACCCTGGCTCTCATAATAACTGAATTAGAAAGACATTGACCCCCAGCATTGGCCCTGTAGCATAAAACTTTGGTTAATATCATGACATAAATATCAAATACAAGTCCCAAATGCTTGATTCTGATTGGTTGAAAGCCAAGTAATATTTGATGTCATAATATCGCAGTTTTATATTGACAAAGAGGAAGAAAAATTGAAGATATACTGAAATATAAATAGCTTTTTGTGTCCCTTTTACCTCACCATAACACCCGTAATTAATCTTGACCTACACCAGATACCATGACTGAGGCATGAGTAGGGTTCATGCATTATGCAAAATACCACAATTATAACGTTTCATACTCGAAAACCGATAAATCAACTCGAAAAATGAAGCTTCACATTGCTTATCAGTAGCACAGTTTCGAAGGGAACATCCGGGTATTTCTCGAAGTTGTGCCCTCCTTAGTAATGGCGGACCGCGCTCCATGCGCGCACAGAGCTTTGAACGGGCGCGTATGACGAGTCCGCACTCTAGCCTTATTAAGTATATATCTCTATGGTTCATCCTCACATGTATATAAATACTTGTGTCAAGTTTGGTAAAAATCCGTCCAGTAGTTCTGAAGTTATCGTGGTAACAAGTTTCCGACGGACGGACGCACGGACGGACACACGGACGCACGGACGGAAGGACGGACGGACAACCCCGAAAACATAATGCCTCCGGCACCACCTGACGGTGGCGGAGGCATAAAAAATGAATATTTTGAAAAATGATTTTGAAGAGACAACAAATTCCTTTAAAGTTGACCATGTTACCTCAGTTTCTTTTCACATAATTGGTAGTACCTGATAATTATTATGTGCATTTACACAATCATAAAAGAAAATTTGCTGGCACTTACCCATAGTGTTCTTGCATGTGGGCTACCAAAAGGTTAATCATCTGCCGTCTAGTTTTATCTTGAAGTGCTCCAGTCAATTCATACTCTCGGAGAATGGCATCACCTCTGTGCCGCAAAATTTCTTGTACAAACTGCAAACAGGTAAATCATCCCATTAAGTCATAAATAAACATATTGAGTTTATAATGCACTTTCAGGCACTTTAATTCATACTGACCTTTCTAAGGGCACGAAATTTTATGAATGACTATGAATTTATATAGGTACATTATGATATTAAAATTGATATATGGCCAATAATCATAAATTCTAAATAATAATATATTTATTTATAGAGCTTGAAATAGTTTAAATATTGTTAAATACACACTCCCACAAACACCCCAAACACACATATGCACACACGCACATACACACACACGAGGGGACACATGAGGCTACAGGTAAATTTGTGTTTATTGTAATGCGAGTTCCTTCTACTTAATATAGACATGCAAGCCCAATGCCATGGGGAGACCGTCTAAAGTGCCCTGAACAGTGTTCATTACTTTCATATCCACAAACAATACAGCAGGAAACTATTCTATGTTTGGGATCATCATGAACACTACAATAAAGGTTATGTAACAATCGATGCATCTCATCTTCAACTTTTTAATTTTGATATTAGTCCTTTTCCTTGATACCCTCAGAGGTCTATATGGAACCAGATCATGAGATGTATTATTCGATGATTATTTACCTCATTTCTCTTTCCCATTTCTAAAACATTTCATAAAATTTGGCAATTCAATTTAAACCTCTAGACATAATATCATTTGTTTGAAATCATACCACCCATTGGAAGAAAATGAAACTGTAAAAGTTTATGGAAAACTTATGACAGATGACGAAGCAAAAAAGATGGCCAATATCTTACAGGAGTCGTCAGCTTAGATGTACCAAAAAAGAAATCAAATTAGTTGCCTAATGTTAACCTATACCATTACAAAAACCTTACTACAGGAAATATTAATTTACAATGTTAGTTCTAACTACACTAGATGTATTTTTTTTCTCCCAATATCATTTTCAATTTTAAATAATATGAAATCCGTATAGGTGATGAGTCCCTTATATTATGTTGATTATGATAGCTGAGATTGAAATGAAGCAAACAATTTTTTCTTAACCTTACCTCACAAGAGTTGTCAGTGATTGCACCTGATTCACTGAGGGCATTTAATCGTGGCCTCTTTCTACTGGAGCAAAAACTTGAATCAGATTCTGAGCTACTCAGGGAAGAGGAGCTGGTATCCACCTTGATAGTGTCTGCACTTGTGATGCTATGTACATCTGAACCTTTAATAAAGAAAAAAAGATATAAAGCCATGAGCACTGTTAAAAAACAATGAATACTGGCATCTTAAACTTTGGTAGAATTGAATACAGTTGGGCCTCCTTTATCCCCACACTTGGGATCAGCACTAACATGCATAAGGGAATCCTATATTCAAAACATGCAGTTGCCGAGTTTGAATGAATGCATGTTTCTGATCATGAAAAATTGAATTGAATGTGTAATAACAATGTTGGGAATAATGTATATAAGTAACCCAAATAGTTTGCGATATTACGAGTATGCTTGAAATCTTTGTTGGTTCCGCTAATTATTTGAGTAAAATAGGCAAATTCTCAAGTGATCTGGATAAAGGAGACTGGATAAGGGAGGTCCAACTGCATATAAATTTCTATTAGTCTAAAACCATCAGAAACCAGCTAAGTTATATTGGTCTGACACATTTGTTAATTTTATAATACTTGAGCATTTTTTAATGGACAATTTGTTAATTGATGCATTCATTCATGTCTAAGTGAATTATAATACTAGCATTTAGAAATGTTCAATTACTTTTCCATTGGACTGTTCCCAATGAAACCAATAGGTCTGTCCAATATAATCCAACAGAATTCTTTCATGATGGTTTTCTATAAGTATAAGACTAACAGAAAGAAATTGTTGGATTCCTATTATTGGATCAGCAAAAATTTTCTGATGGATTTCTAATGGACCAACAGAAGTATGTGTTGGATTTCTATTGGAGCAATATAACCTTTCTGCTGGTTTCTATGGGTCCTTTATTTCCCTTTCCCTATTGAAACCATTAAACTTATTGGTTTCTATGGGTCCAATAGCCCTCACCTCGTGCTATCACACAAAGCAAACAGAATCAAAATCAGATGAGAAATGGCATAGGAGTGGCCTTTTGTAGGATTTTGAAGCAAAAGGTCAAAGATCATACACAGACACGCACAGAAACACACAAGTATGGCGCCCGTTTCACAGTCCCCTCCTCAAATTTGTTCGGTGGGGTCACAATTTAAATTAAAGACATTTTTTTTTTAAATGCAAGTTTGCATTGTTAAAAAATTCAATTTGTAAGAATCTGTAATTTTTATAATCTTTAGACTTCGAATTTAGATCATTGACCGCCCACAAATCACGGCTCTTGTGGCAAGGTTACGTCATCAAAAAAGGGTAGGTTTTTTTTTCCTCCACCAAGTTTTGAGACCTGTGCCTGTAATTTGAACTGCACATTCATTTATTGCTTATGAAAAGCAAAATGTTAATTCCCTAGACTCTATACAGCATACAAGCCTACACTGTACCTGCTACCAGACGAACGCTGACTCATTTTAACATGCATGCACATACAATGATCAGTGGCGGATCCAGCAGGGGGCGCACCCGGCATGTGCCCCCTCTATATTTTGAGAATTACCTCGTGAACATACACATTACTAAGGTTAAATTGTGATCTGCGCCCCCTCTTTATTTTTAATATGCTCTTTGCACCCCTCTAACTCTATTTTAAAATCCTGAATCCGCTACTGATGATATCACATTTAGCAGGGATTTGCAATTTTGTATTATAATGCACTTTATCCAAAACTTACCAGACCATTCTTCATCTTCTTTTAGCACCATGAGGCTGACTGTGGGATTGCTGGTCACCACATCTCCTAGTACGTCATCGTCTATACCAAACCCTTCTTGTTCATCCACAAGTACGAGATCTTCCCCATCCCTTATGTGGAATTTTCTTCTGACTGTAGGAGAGATTAAATAAATGAGAATAAATATCACAGTGCACTTTTCAGTTTCTTACAGATTGATGGCTCAGTCATAATAAACGAATGCTGCAAAAACTGCTGCTACAAGCCCAACTGTGCTATAGTATACAAATAACGCACGTCCCAGAGTGCAATAGCGGTGAATGCAGTACGCGCGAGGTTTCTTTATATTGGTGCCGCTCTGTGCAACAAGCCGCTTGCGGCGAGTTGACAGTGCGAACCATCTGAAGAAACCGAGCGAACACTGCATTTACGTTTCGCACAACAGGGTCAAGTGCGTTATTTGTTTTATAAAATAGCGACACAAACAGCAACAAACAAAAGTTTAGATCTTAAGTATACGAGAGTTCGATCTAGATCTAGAGTTATGTTGGTTCTAGAAATAAAATGAGGGTCTAAGACCTTGCAGGCTTACCAAAAAGTCTACAGGATTCATTGTTTGATTAAAAATAAAATGCATAGGGTGTCTAGAGACGAGTCTACATCAGACAGCTGAAATTCCTGGCTTCATTATAAAATCCAAAAGTCAAAACGGGTCTAAATCCAAGGCAAAAGTAAAACAAAAATTTGCTTTCTAATAATACCCCGCTCTAGCTAGAGCTAACGCGTACGCTGCGCTGGGGATCATGGTGGATCTTGGAGCGTACAATATTAGCTACGCGTAGCCTATAGCCTACAATGCACTCGAGGGAGCGTACTAGTACTACGCGTACGCGCGCGCACTGGATCCCCATGGTCACGCGTACGCACCGTGCAATATAACTTTTTACTGCGCTTTTTCTGCACTCATTTCTGCAAAATCGTGCTTGCATCAAAAATTTGTCAATGCCATGTGACGCGTATTGACCAATCACGATGCTTAAAATACTAGGCTAGATCTAGAGCCATTTTATAATACACCCTAAAACTGTTAAATGGGACATCAAGCTCAACCGGGGGTGGAGTTTGGACTGTTGTGTGCGCTACAAATAGTCTAGATCTAGATCTAGATCTAGAGATTGAATTTCCATGTTTATTATTTTTGCATTTTTTTTATTAGAGGTCTACATGAATGGGGTAGATCTAGTCTAGAGTCTAGATCTAACATTAGATCTAGATCTAGATATCTAGGCCTAATGTCAATGCAGATCTAACGTTAGAACTCTAGATCTAACTGTTAGGCCTAGAAATCTAGATCTAGTCTAGACTTCTAGATCTAGATCTAGATCTAGCCTAGACCTGATATTTTTGCAAAAACCCAGGATTAGGCCCTAGACTAGGTCTAGATCTACTGATTTTTCCTTTACATTTTGAAACAAATATGTATTAAATAACAATATATAGACCTAGATCTATCATGAATGTTTGCCCTTTGGAGTATTTATCAATGATAATTTTTCAGAAATCCATAAAATATTAAATGGCATCATGCTGACCGGATACCCAACCCGGCCGGACAGCCAAGGCATAGTAGGCCTAGACCTCTAGGCCTGGGCTACCCAACGACAGGCGCGGCTAGCGCCAGCTGACGAACACGTAATACTATAGGCTAGATCTATAAAAGTTTATAACAAACAAGAACCATGTACACTTACTGAGTTCAAAGAATCCTACTGTGTCTTCTGGATCTATAGGCAGGTATTTTCTAATACTTCGATCCGCTGAACAGACCCTGACGCTTAATGGCATGGTTGCATATGCACTTCGATCACTTCACATCTAGAATCTAGGCCTAATTTGAAGAATTACTACTCCAGAATCAAGACTTCAAGTCAGTGCCAGTGAAATTCTCTAGCCACATGCTCTCGTCTAGCTGTGCGCGCGCAGCTGCAGAGGCGCATATCGGATCATATGACAACTTTCGTCCAATGATTTTCGTCGAATTCTCTAGCTTATGCGCATGTGCGATTTTATAACACCAAATATGACACCATCAGCCTGTAATTGAATATTTTCACACCGTTGGTGTTATTTTTCGCCAATCGGACATGAAATGAACACCAAGGGTGTTGATATTTTTCTATTCCATGCTGGTGTTGAATATTTAACACCCTGGTTTTTGCAGTGCAGTAGTTTGGACACTCATATCCAGTGGGGAGATTGTATCATATACTCTGCGCAGAAATGAGTTAATCAATAATTCACTATCATGACTTGTTTATAGAATAAGCAAAGCAGATTGGAGTGCAATAACAATATTTGCAACAATGGTGATAACATCAATACTTGTTATCAAAATACATTTTCTTCTTGACAATGAATATGACACAGAGAGAGAGAAAGAGAGAGAGAGGGTGAGAGAGAGAGAGGGGTGAGAGAGAGAGAGAGAGAGAGAGAGAGAGAGAGAGAGAGAGAGAGGGGGGGGGGTGGAGAGGGATAATGACAGACAGTACAAAAAAGAACAATACAGTCATTATTAAATTCTTAATTTTATTAAGCCTGAATTGAAAAAGGTAATCTTTTCAGAACCATGGGGCATGCTTATTATTTCCAGGAAGCGAGATAGAAATACATTAATAAGATAAACAAGTGTATATCATTTCCATTACTTCATTATTTTGTCTGACAGAATGAAAATACAAGTGAGAACATCTTCCCAAATGTCAAATTCATGGTTATATCTTCCCATAACAAATAACAGCTAGAGAGAAAAGAAGACAGAAGATAAAATAATGATAGCATGGGAGAGACAGATGGACAAAAACAAAAGACATTAGTCTGCCTTATCCAATATATATATATATATATATATATATATATAAAGAGAGAGAGAGAGAGAGAGAGAGAGAGAGAGAGAGAGAGAGAGAGAGAGAGAGAGAGAGAGAGAGAGAGAGAGAGAGAGAGAGAGAGAAATAGAGAGAGAGTGAGATAGGGAAACAGAACCAGAAACAGACGGAGAGACACAGAAGATGGAGTGACAGGGTGAGAAAAGAAGAAAGAAATACAACGCCAGACATGAAATAGAGGAATAAAGAACGATAAACAGATGGATTATACAAAGAGATAAAGTGAGACAGAACAACTCGGTTAGACTTGAGAGAAAGTCAGAGAGAAAGAGAGAGAGAGGGAGAGAGAGAAAAATAGATGATGAATTGCATGTGCCCTCGATTTCCATAAACTACGTGTAATTTGAATATCTTACCAGCAAATAATTCATGAAATTACTCAGGAGGCACATATAAAATCAACTACATGGTCATGTGTCAGCTCAGTGACAAGAACTGGGTTTATATATACAATCAATAATTCTTATGCTTAGCTGAAATGGATTTTAAATTGAATTAATTTCCACAATCCAGATCTTTTTCAGCATCCCTGATAAACTTTTATTTTTACTTTCGTTATTACCACACAAGACGAGTTTGATCAATACTTTACATACTTGAACACACACAACAAAAGAAATAAGGCCTGAATTCATGAAGCTGCTTTAAAAAGCGGCACCAAATTCTACATCAGCTATTTACAATGGGCAACCAAAGATGAACAAAATGACATGTTCTGTTTTCTGAAAATAATGGTAAAAAACAAAATATGTACTTTGTTTTAGCCTGCATTGAGACAGTTTTTGTTAATGCAATGTTGATCCTTTTGACCCATAGTAAATCAATGGTCAAGCCCGTGGTCTAGGTACTCACCATGTTTTGTAAAGTAAGGTATAAAACATTGATTCTCAATCAAATTAAGATATGAAACTACAAGCTGTGATATGAATAAAATATGATCTGGTCATCCCATTCATACTGCTTTATTCTGACCTGCCCGACTTTCAAATAAAAAACTTCATGCATTTATTCATGTATTCATATTGCTGGTGTACCTTTATTAAATGCACAATTTTTGATTTGGCAGGCCTTTCATACTGACCACTCTTTGCAATAAAGATTGAACTTATTTTGTTAGACACTGAATATTTGCAGAATATCACCAGCTTATTTTTGTTATGACAGCCCATATTTTTGAAGTCTTTAAACTTTTGTAATGTAACAAACTAAGATCTTTATCTACTGCCTGCTGGAACTGGGTTGTAGAGAATTCAGTAGTCAACAGGTAAATATTTTAGTAAAACATTGAATAATTGAAGAATATTCCGTGTTCTGTATAGAAAGGAAAAGAGGGGAAAAAACAGCTCTCCCGATGTTCAAAAGTAGCTTTATTCCTTAACCCTTGTCTTGTTATGGGCAGCATTATCCTACCTTAGAATGTAAGTGATATATTGTATGTTTAGATGAACAATAATTCATCATGAAATTGTGAATTGTGAATCCCTGGAGATTTCAACTTAAGCTCAATCTGATCATGGCAAATGAATTGAAATGAAACACAAAGTATTATTCTTTAAAGTTTAACATATAAACTTTGTGGCACACCAGGGATTAAGAGTACTCCACCTGAAATCTCTATGCCATTTACTGCTTACCTATTCCAAAAACACAAAGAAAAAAAAAGTCCCTACTGAATCATTCATCTCAAATACAGAAAACAACACAAAATAGCGGCTACCTTCAGCCGACTGGATGGCTGATTAAAACACTAATCCTTAGAGCTATATGTACTTGAGAAGTACAAGAGGGCACCATGCAAGAAGTTTGAATTCTGCTAATGGAAATAGACCTCCAGGCTCGCTCTCTACTCAGAGAAACTAAACCCTTGGACTGTTGAGAGACAGAAAGGCATTCATTCTGTGTTCAAACAAAGGAGTTAACACCCTTCTGGCTCTCAGCAGATACTTTCTTCTTCGGATTGCAAAGTTCTTGAAAAAAGACCAATGACGAGTCCCAGGGAGTTATAAGAGGAATGCCCCAGGGAAAAGGGAGAAATTAGCTGTTGACTTGGACTTGACTGGAAGAGGAGGGGGCTGAAGAGGGCACATGCATCCAGGCACAGGTGATGCTAACTATATCATCATCATCATCATCATCATCATCATCATCATCATCATCACCATCATCATCATCATCTGCATCATCATGATCTCCTTGACTTATAAGGTTTCAAGATCTTCATGTTTGGAAGGAATTCGGTTAAGGACATAACTAGATAGCTATTGGAGGAATTACAGTTCCTCTCTTTAGGGGATAAGGGTCTAAGTACAGTGTTTTGAACACTTGACTGGAGATGCTAGGGTCGCTAATTAGAGCCTCAACACTGCACTGGTGTCTACTGGCATGAGATTGCATGTCAATTGCAGGAGAAGAAAACATGTTAGGTTAATGAGACCATGGTATTTGCTAACTAAATTTGATTGAATAACATTGGTTTCTCCCAGTAAATTAAAACACAAATTATGTAAAAAAATAAAAGACAAAGGGCAAATTCAATTTAATCTAAAATGTGCAAAGTTATTAGGATGAAATGGTCAGCTTAGAAGTAGAAGGGCATTATATAATGCATGTGATGTTGACGCAATGTCCTTATGACTCTCAGAAGAAGAAATACAAGGAAAAGTAAAATATAACACTTATTGCAAGTTACACTGGAAGCAGCAAATATGGATAGTAACTGCGGCAGAAACAGCAGTGGGGATAATGATTGAAGCAGTTATTATGAAGTACATGTATAGACCCAACAGTAGGACTGGTTGCCAACTTGAAGTAAATCCGGATGTCAATATTCTAACCTGCTTTGTTAAAGGTGACTTCAATCCAGCTTATTACAGCAAAGCACGATAATATCCTTTTTATAGACCCAGAAGGATGTTAACTTGTATACTTTTATGAAGAGTTAACACCATTCTGTCTTTCAATAGACCATATCATGTATGTATCATTATACCTTGACTTATATCTATAGCAGTAATCTACATGCTTCAGTTACAGATTGCATTTGATCTTTCATTACAATGTCTTGATGCAATACTAATCACATATCAATATCTTATTTGTAATCACCATCAGAGAGAGAGAGAGAGAGAGAGAGAGAGAGAGAGAGAGAGAGAAGACAAGGGGGAGAAGAGAGAGAGAGAGAGAGAGAGATGAGACAGAGGGAGATAGAGAGATAGAGGGAGAGAGAGAGGAGACAAGGGGGAGAAGAGAGAGAGAGAGAGAGAGAGAGAGAGAGAGAAGAAAATTCTATAAGAGTGAAAACAATTTCTAATTACAATGATTAGAAGAAAACCCTCATTTCACAACATTATGAATATTGCTTAAATTTGATCAAAATGTTACAAAATGCTCCTCTCATTTTTTTTTTGAGGTGGCATAAATAAACAAACACTTCAAGATGTCTGACGTATACTTTAAGGAACTTCAGCATCGTTCAAAGTGAGAGGGTCACAAATGTTAAAGGTACTATGTCCCATTTGCAGGCCAAAAAAATTAAAAGTTAAATTCCAACTGCATTTGAAAGATAATACTAATTTAGAACTTCCCTAAAAAAGGTGGGGCTTGAAAATGTCTTCAAGTGGGAAAATAACGATTATTAGTTGTCAAATCGACTTTAGGGCTATAGAGCCCAAAAGTAATAGTCTTGATTTTCAGACAATTGTACCGAATGGTCATACATTTTATGCTGCACAAAGATTCAATCGGTTTAATCTTGGCCATCACAAGAAGAGGGTTATCGATGTAGACAAATGCTCATGTACCCTTTACAACTCTTTTCATGTATGTTATTACCAAAGAAGAAAAAAAGTCAGTCACTCACTCAATAGTGTCTGACAGTGAAGTCTAGCAAGTAAATGGGTTTCCTTGCATAATTTGAATATGAGGAAACTGCTAACATTTAAATTTCACAGATAGGACATACATGACATATTCATAATTCCTGCAAAGTTCTACAGCATTTGAGGTTGGCTGCAAAAGGGACATAGTATCTTTAAAATAGAATACATCACATTGGACATGGAGCATTGCTTCTTCCATTATCTAGGGTAGCTATATGTCATGTTTAATGACATAACCTTGGTCGCTATGACAACATAGCTGATTTTTATCTGAAGCATGTCAAATGAAGAATGATTAAATAATGTGAATTGAGAATGGTCACCGAACCACGTCAATAGAGGAATTTCATCTCCATGCTGCCGTGATGCAGATTGTAATAAGGAGAGTATATCACCGTCATCATTCCTGTATGGCTTCATACAAGATTAAGTCTCATTTTTACAATGCCTTTTTATGAAGGGGGAGGAGGTTGAGAGGCCTGTCAATGAGTAAGTATTCTCATCCCATCATAAGAATGATAATGTTCATCTTGAAAAAGATATGGAAAGAAATGTATCAAGCGTTTCCTAAAATCCTCTATAAAAGAAAAATTCTGTAACAGTCAAGAAATATGTTAATCTGTTTCTCCAAATGTTGTATTCTACCAACAAACATCACTTTAATATAAATCATATGAATACGTAAAAAGAGAGAAAACTTTGGGATGAGATGAGAAAAAAAATAATCAGGATTGGGAAGAAGGGTTGAAAAAAACATACATAAAGAGAGGAGATGGGAGAGAGGGAGGGAGAGAGGGAGGGAGGGAGGGAGAGAGGGAGAGAGGGAGGGAGAGAGGGAGGGAGGGAGACAGAGGGAGAGAGGGAGGGAGGGAGAGAGGGAGGGAGAGAGGGAGGGAGGGAGGGAGGGAGAGAGAGGGAGAGAGATAGAGGGTGGGTGAGAAAGAGAGGGAGAGGGGAAGGGAGAGAGAGAGAGAGAGAGAGAGAAGCCACAGCTGGTGATGGTAACCCTCGATTCCCCGCCGTTTCTCAGACAGGGCATTGCCATTCTTGAGGTAGAAACGGAAATGAGGATGTTAAGTAGAAAATAGAAAAAGAAAAGTTCATGTTACAGAGCTGTAAAGCACTTGATTCAACTCTTTACAAGCAGGAAATGAACTTGAAATTAGTTTCATTGCATCGTGCTATAGGTGTACAGAAAAGAGGGCAGAGGGGATACTTATTCCTTCTGTTACAAGATGGAATGAGTGTAGCGAGAGTGCATGCGTGGTAGAGAAGCCCAGAGTGGCTACGGTATGACATCGTAGTACAAGGTAGTTTGGCATGAGACAGGTAAAAAAGGAAAAGAGAGAATCATGAAATAAGAAAACAGCAGTGAAAGAGAAAAAGGGCAGAGAAAGAAAGAGAAACAGTGCTGGAGAAATAAAAAGAACATGTAATAGATTTTTAAAAAACAGGAAAAAGAGAGAGATCAAAAGATAGAGAAAACAAAAAAAAAGAGAAAAGGAACAGAGAAAGAGCGATGAAGTGATAGGGAAAGATAAAGTAAAGATTAATTGATGGAAAAGAGATAGAAAAAGAGAAAATAAATGATGAACAGAAAGTTAAAGGTAAAGACCAGTATTGGAAATGCCCCAATTTCAAAAAATGAAATTGAAGCTCTCATTACCAATCATGTGAAAGAATATGTTTTGACTAATACATGATGATAAAAAATTTGCCGGGAAACTGCCTACTAATTCATATATTTGGTAAATTTGTTTCTCTCATGGTCTGTGAGAGATATAGGGTAGTCCCATATACATCTTTCTGTGTATAGTGCTTGTAACTTTACGAAGACTGGGCCAAATTTCTTATCATTTTGATGATTCCAGAACCTTGCAGATGCTAGATGCTAGATGATCAACCTTTTCTGATCGATTCCACAACGTTTCTTTCACAATGCAATCGCATGACCATAACTGGTCTTTACCTTTAAAGGCACATTAAGAAGGTAGACATGGTTATGAATGAACTCAATACTATCAATGGATGATAGAATCCTAAGCTTTCTGATAAAATGATTTAAAAGTGATCACAAAATCAATGCAGTTGATTCACATCATAATGGTGTAAGGTTCATTATCTTGTTCTACGTCCATATCTTTATTAGATCACACAATTCACATATTTCTTAATAAAACAGTAATTGAGATCTATCATAGGTTAAGACATAGGTTTTGGTGATTTTAAAATAAAAGCTCTTCAAAACCTGTCTGTACAGTAATTGTTCAGCAAATGTAGAAATTATCATTTTGTTGCCATTTTATCAAAGATTTAAAGAAATCAGAGAAAAGAGTAAAACTTTCTTAAAAACATGAAACTACCTAATTTTGCCCTCATAAGATAAACACACTTATGCACAAATGAAGATCGAGTCAAAATTTCAAAAAAAATATTGAACTGTACCTTTAATTATAGGAATACACAATTGCAATCTTGAAAAAAAAGATTGGACAAAGTCAAAATGTAAAACACCCTTCAAAAAGAAAAAAAAGAGTGGACTGAATGGGACCTGTGAATCTTGGAAAGTGAGACGGTGATTGAGCACTAATTGAATGGGATATTGTATGTCTGCCACCAGAGTGCTTTGAATGATGAAGGAGTGCATCTCCCATGTGTAAGGCCACTGGAGGACGCTAATTGTGTAGCTACGGACAGCAAGGACCATCAAGTGGTCTGGGGGTCTTGCTGGATGCCAACCAGCGCAGGTACTTCAGGAATCACTTTTCAATTAGATGCAAGTTGATCAAGTTTGGAGAAAGATAGAGGATGGAGGAGAAGAGAAAATGGTTGAAGGTTTCACAGAGTTCTAGTTCTTTGTGCATTTCATAGAACAGCAGTTGAAATACTGAATACTACACATACAGATTCTAGAAAGTCTTAGCATTAGTTCATGCTGGTGACCCAGCTATTTCCAAATCACAAAAAAGCAATCAATGGAAGTTGAATTTATATATTTAATTATGCTCTGCATCTTGCCCATGTCAGAGCAGAAGCAATTTCTGGTGTTCTAAGTTGGTAATTAGAGTAATCTTCATAAAAGGTAATTTTAATTCATATTATGCTTTAAATTGATTGACTTTCTTTTTCTTTTGTGTGAACAAAACATATCAATTATATTCATTATATCTACTAAAATACTCTGTAAAGACCCAATAAAATTCACATCACTAAAATTGTTCAGTATCTTTCCTCTGATATTCTTTTTTTTTCTTCAAACTCTGCATCAACTCGTCGCTGTTTTCACGAAGTGACGGTAGTGAAAAAAAATTGCATTCACTTTGCGTTACGATTTTCCTCACTACCGTCACTTCGTGAAAACAAGGACGAACTTGATTAACGGGCCTTTAAATTACAGCAACCTTGGGAGAGTTAAATGGTAGGATGAAAAATGAAATGGCAAAATAAATCCAAAGTGGCACTGAAATTAGCAAGATCACCAGAACAAATATCTTGTGAAATACTGCTCCGAAAAAAACAGAGCTATAAATCATACCTCCCATTTCTGGTTGCTTGATTTCGCAAACTGGATGGAGAATAAAGAAGTAAAAGGGCAATTTCTCTTTCACAATAATGAACCAATTTGTGTTGAAACTTTCCTGTTTTTATTTTGTATAAATTGTTGAATATTTTGCTTCATATAAAAAAATTGCAAAGAGTTACTCTATCTATCATCTTGTGTCAATGTGGATACCAAAAATTTCAAGACCAAACAAAAATGAAAAACAGAAAGAAAAAAAATGCCATGCTTTAAAATCAATATAGAAACTTTTTTTGTTTTGCCTTTTAACACTCGCCACCACCACACTACTTCCTTCTTTCTGAAAATACCAGCATATTAGGTTCACGGCCCCAAAATTTAATCCATCTCAGCACACGGGAAGTCCGCCCACATTTCGCACACCAATATTAAATCTCTAATCCTCTGAAAAACACTTCCCTAGAAGAAGCAAGAAGGATGAATTACGTAAGGAACCCGAAACTCGGTGACATCCGACCCGTGCCGCAAACAACATCACGTCGCTAAAGTACGACAATATTTCTCCCCGCCTCATCCCCGGGATTACCTTTCATGTTGAGCACGTGCCAGTAGTTTTAACATTTTCTGACACAGCATGTAACTAATATCAGAGAAATGTATTGAAACCTGGGCAGGTGGAACGGAACCGATGCGTACTGCCTTTGATGGGAGAACCCACCATGAAGCCAGATGCAGAACCTTTCAAGAATCGTATGATAAAAATTTATGGAAATTCTACCACATTTTGAAATTGTAACCGACATATTGCAAACTATCTTTTTCTTTTATATTTTATACCCAGACATCTCTTTTTTGTTGAAAAAATTCTCACTCCTTTTTATTGAAAAATTTGATCAAAACTTTATGACCTTAAATATTGCATATATTCAGTAACATTAGATGAAACCTCAGGCTCTCTATCCTTCTATAACAAATACTTAATGTACAGGACAGCAATCTTCAAGAAAATGAAATATAATGATTCAGCTGCACTAGTTAACATTTCAAGAATAAAATAAAGGCAGGCTGACTTATGTACAGGTTCCTATAGTACATGTTTTCATGAGAAACCATTTTTTCATGTTTTTTCACATTTTTCAAGGGAAACAAAAACAGGTTCTTCACAGGCAGGTGGTCATTGAAATTTGTAAAGGTTTGACTGTAAAGTTACATTTGAAAAGTCATGCTATAGGCTACGATTTATAGTGGATTCAATCTTCACTTTCACTAGGAAGCATAGAGTACCCAAACTTATCATTGTTGGAGTTTATATAATTGAATGCTTTGATTTTACATCAATTCCTCGGTACAATAGTCAACATTCAAAATGTTTGTTTAATAATTGATATTAATGAATTTGAGAAATGCTAGGATGACACCCACATGTATTAAATACAAAAATATTGTTTTCATGTTGAGTTAGATTACCTATAACATTTGACTTTGAACATATTTAATCCAGTTTGACCTTGACCTATGTCTTCAAGGGATGCTCCTCCTATTGTATCCATTTTTGTAATTGTACCTCAAACTTGCAAAAGTAATTGAAAGTTCAGTGCACTGTCACACAGACATATGCACATACAGAAGGACAGAATGAATGTGTAAATCCTCCTAAGAATAAACATAAACTTATGATATTGTTTAATGTATTTACTTTTTTACTTTGATAATTTTAAAGCAAATTAAGTCAAAATCTATGCCTGAAGTAAAATAAATCAATATTGTCTGCTGGCATGAGAGAAAGCTAGAGCTTGTGAATGGAGATCATGTTTTAAACATTCACTTCGAATTACAAAATAGATTTCAGCAGAATTATGTCCATTTGAACAGTTTCAGAAATTCCCTTCTTGTATATTTACTCTACATGTAAGGTTTCTTAATGGTCATATATTTGGAGGGAAATCCAATTTCCTCTCTCCAAATGTCTGGCCCCAAGCTCTGAAATATTATTTGATAAATGACTCGAGTTAAAAAACCGTCAAGTCCGACTAGACTCGGGGAAGGCATCGAACAAACAGGCAAAGGCACGGCTCCCATTCTCCCGAGTTGCTTTATCAAAAGGCATGACAGATCAGCTCAATACAGCTATCTTGGCAGAATAAATCACTGGTTTGGGCTAAAATGGAATGAATCCATGAGGAAGAGGGAGAAATGCGGAAACATCGCCATCATATATCATGGGAGATTTGTACGGTTCTCTAGCGTCTACAAGTTGACTCCGGTTTTCCTTTCTTGAGCAATATATCACTGAATTATGTCAGATATAGATCGCAAATCTACCCCTCCATCTGAGGATAAGTTGTGGTAACGATACGTGATAGCATGAGCATTGTTCACACTGCTGCATAAACTATGAGTCTGTTTAGACTAGAGGACATTTATACAAAACTCATATAAAGAAAAGGTTTGAAGAGATCAGTTGATATTGCGGATGGCCAAACATCAATGCATGCTCGCGATAAGCCTGCCCGGTTACAAGACTTTCATATTCAAAACGATTAGAGTAGATTAGAGCAGGGACCCTGATTCTTTTATTAACTTTTCATTCAACACGATGCTCAAACATGCATCTTGCTATGCAACAGTTCTGTGTAAAACATTTAGAATAGGAAAAAAGTAATTTCTTATCATATAGCTTCTAATTGTATAGAAATGTGATGAATTATGATAGTCTGAACAAGAGATTAAATACGATAATCATGCATCTTATGTGGTGTACAACCCTTCAATACTTCTTCAAGTATATAATCATAGTGACAATACATTTAGGGTTGCATTCCTGGATTTCCTGCTAAGCAAAAAAGTTGTTATAAATTCCATTTTGAAATTATGGAAACAGTCCCAACATCCAGTGGACTCAAAAAGTTGGAACCCACTAGACTTATGTATAAATGCTCTCCAGGGAAGGATTTCTGAAACCAAATTCTGATTTACTTTTCCACAAATTTCCAGGCAATTTAATCTTTATACAAGGGAGTTTAGACTTTTGTCTTCCAAAGGATATTCAGTGTCAAGTTAGGTTTTCCTTCGAAAAGTGATTTCTGATTCCTATCAACAACAGTTACTAGATGTGTCATCATAGAGGTGCAACACATTTTATGGAACAAAGACAAACAAAAAATTGTATGGAATATCATACCATATGCTCAAAAAAGGATAATGGAGTCTGGGCGACATTGCATAGAACCTAGCATTGATAGTAACTTTGCCATTAATAGTAACTTCCATAGAAACCTTGATTTGATTGACTGTTGAGTAATGTTGTCATGGTACCGGTAGTTCATATTGATAGCAAGGTTACTATCGGTGGTAAGTTTTATGCACCAGGGCCCTGCTCTGGTGTCTACCTGTATAGAAAGACCAGGACCCATCTTACAAAGAGTTGATATTAATTGCAACTTACTTGCAATTGATATCAATCGCAACTATGTACATAAGAGATAGGAGATTGCAAACTTGCGATTGATTAGAGGACTTGCGATTGATTTGGATCAATTGTAAGTCTTTGTAAGACAGGGCCCAGCTCTCTATACAGACCACATCTTTTCCTTCCGTGAGCAATGTTTCTCATTGAATCCTGAAACCTGAACATAAAGACCACATCTTGTCCTTCCGTGAGCAATGTTTCTCATTGAATCCTTAAACCTGAACATAAAGACCACATGCCTATAAAGGCAAACAATTTTGGTCTCTATTGAAATTTCTTAATAAACAGGTTTGACAGTATCAAATTGTAGTATATGAGCTAATCATCTCAACATCTCAACAAGTTATCCAATAAAGTCTACTACTACTACTATTACATTGTATCTACTTTAGAGCATGACAAATTATTTTGTATAAGAAATCACCATTGTTCAACCATTTCTATTTACTGATTAACAACCTCTCTGAGTTACTTCAATGGCTACAATATTTGAGCTCAGAATAAATGATTTGTTTCACCCTCAAACAAAAACATTTAAAAGAATGTCTGAGATGTTCAATATATGATTACTCATCTATCAACCTTGCTTTCAAATATTACCCCTTCATGAGATATATTACATACTATTGTAAAGCATGAATAAAAATCCACAAAGGCAAAAACCTTGTTTCATGATACACGAATAGATTTGGGTCAGTTTTCCAATTAACTTAAAAG
This sequence comes from Strongylocentrotus purpuratus, assembly GCF_000002235.5. Classification (NCBI taxonomy): domain Eukaryota; kingdom Metazoa; phylum Echinodermata; class Echinoidea; order Camarodonta; family Strongylocentrotidae; genus Strongylocentrotus; species Strongylocentrotus purpuratus. The sequence goes on from NW_022145614.1 coordinate 23,715,397, forward strand.
ATGAGAGTGGTATTCCCTTGTATCAAACTATGGTAAAGATGTATATGGAGCATGAAATCAGGACAAATTGACGCTATATCCTTGATAAGGACAAAACTAATGTAGGAAATTGAAAAGGCATGAGAGCTGGAGTAATGAATTGGTTTCAAATCAGCATGCAAATCATAATGTTGATGGGGTCTCATTTATTAAGAGATTGCAGAGTGGGGGAGGTGGGGGAGACAGGCGAGAGAGAGAGAGAGGAGAATCATGGGGAAGGTTAGGACAAGGTTCTGTGTGATATGCCGACACGTTGACTCGACCTACGGGAAGGTGGAAATGAACTTGCCGATGGCACAACACGGGCTGAATCAGCCGCTGTGAGGGAGAGTGGCTAGAGCAATATTGGCTAATGTTCAGGGCAAGTTCACATTGAGAGTTCGTTCCTTTAAAAAACACCTGGTGAACTGTGTGATGTGTGTTACACTGCCAAGTACAAAGCCTAAGAAAGTGTGGAATGAACTCTATGCATGATGTGTGTTATGCCACAAGGAAATAATATCCAGTGGTTTCAAAGCCATAGCCTGCATGATGACAGGTTCAGGCAAGTACATATCATGAGAAGGCATACAAATGGGGTTGTCCAAACTTGAGATGCATTGCGCAACATCAGCCATACTGGCCATGGAAACATGCCCTTTTAGCCACTAACACTGGAAGTACTTCAACCAATGGGTAGCCTAGAGTAACGGGAGACGTTGGCTTTCTGTTCTAACATGTCTCACCAGCCGAGAAAGCAGGCAGGAAGGCTGCAAAGTGAAAAAGAAAAAGACTTGGAGTGTTTTTCTGACACTATAATTATGCCGTGTCAGGAGGTTTGATGAGCGATCGTGGATCGCGCAAAATATATTAAAAGCGCCAGCCAGAGATTAATGAACTTGGAGTGCCGTTTGAAGGGGTTGAATAGCATGCGTGTCAGGGCTGCGCGCCGGGAAAGCGACCTCATCGTAATGGAACATTAACCACTCCAGTACCAATGTAGAGATCCTTTACTTCCTGGTGAAGTGCGCTTTTGGGGACTGACGCATGTAGACCCTTGCGATCTACTGGTAATAGAAACTTTATACGACTTACGCTTTGAGATCTTGTTTTCAAAGAATTAATTAAGATCAATCAAGGCGAAATACGGCCCATCTAAACAAGACCACAAATACATCTCCTTTGCATTCACTCTAGACATGTAAATAACCTAGAAAGTGGAATCTTGGACGACTAAACCGCACAAGTAGTCATTATGGATGCCAATGCATTGTTTTAATGCCAATACCCCCTCCAGCCATTCCATGTATTTGCATTCAGGGGAGAAAATGAGGCAAGGTGAGAGAGAGGGCTCTTCACTTTGTGACCTACATACATATCAATGCATATCAATTCATTGTTTGGCCGGAGATGGAGGAGTTTCCGGGAATGTTCACGGAATCAATCACCTTCGCCGAGGTCGTACACTGCAGAAGTCGGGGTTAATGCGCTAGATTCTCTTTCAATTAACACTTGAACTTGATTTGAACTTGACTTGCATAAATCACTTTCTATTTGGTTAATAAAAGCAACCCTTATATAGGGAATATTACAATAATATATGAACAGCTAAGAGGCAGATTATTGTTAATTCTCTACAATGTGATATGAGATACTGACTTCTGGCTGTCCATAGATGATATCCGCTCATATTAGCGAGATTTAAATAATGAAGGCTTATCTGTGAACGTAAGGACAAAAATATTCTTTCTTAAAATGTTATCACAAGAATAACCTCTGTAAAAGTTATATTTTGAGCTTGAGTTCTTAAAAAAACACAAAAGAGATATAATATAAAATCTTTAGGAAAGTTGGCATGAAGGCAATATGGAGGGCATTTTAAAGACTTTTACTGATGAAAAGGCTTTATAAACAAATACAACAAACAGATCAGATTTGTTATCTTTAGCCTGTGATTAACTAATGCATGAAAATACCTTGGGCTGTAATACTCACTACAGAGTTTGCAAAGGCACAAACACGACTGCCGCTGTTAGTACAACAAAAGAAAAAACAACATGACATTTAAAAGTACCAGCTAATATTCATACAAACAAACAAAAGTAACAAAATTTGCCAAATAGCCTCTTCAGCTGATTATTTCACAGAAATCTTGTTGCCTAAAATTGAAATTATGTTCTTGTCATTCATTCTAGTTTTGCAGATGCAGATTCAACTGATTTTGAGGGATAAAATGCACCTTCTAAACCTAACAAATATCTGTATGATAATCAGTAGCTATTCTTTTGATGGCTCAAATATCACTCAAACAAACTTGACATTAGAAGCTAAATTTTCAAATGAAAAAATAAACTTGTCTCACTTAATTAACAATCACAATAATATAATTTGACAAATGATTTAATCAAAATAGGTTTTTACTCCCCCCCCCCCCCCCCCCCCCCTCCACAGACGTTTGCCTCTGAGAGGGGCCCATAAACAACTACATATACCTCATAGTGCAAGTACCCTTCTGGCAATTAATAATAATATTCCGCTTATATAGCGCTTAATACAAATGTCTCTAAGCGCTTTACAGATATACTATTACCTCGGTCATTGGATTCAGTGCTTGCACGCACACACTGTGTGCACCATTTCCACTCCCTGGGGAGCATTCCAGCCAGGCATTACTTGACGCTCAAAAACTGTTTGACAAACAATGACGGTCGCATCCTACCGGGTACCCATTGAACACCTGGATGGGGAGTAGAAGTGCAGGTTAATATCTTGCCAAAGGATATTAGTGCCGTGTCGGGATTTGAACCCTCTCCCTCCGGCAGTTGTATATTAAAGAGCTAAGTATTTGTATGGGGATTATTGTGGCTAGGTGGCAATTAGGTATCGCAAGTAGGAAAGAAAGAAAGAAAATCACCTTTTAATTTACTTCTTTCACATCTACTAAAGATGTACTGGTGGCTAGCCGTTTTGGTGATACTTCCCAAAACCCTACATTTCTAGAGGTCACCTTTTGAGCAATGATGGAGGCACACTGACACAATTGGTTAAGGAGCGGTCTTAGAAGTAGGAAGGCTTGAGTTAATAAAGCAACATTTTACAATTTACATAGTTTACCTTGGGTCTTGGAAGGGAGGTATAGATCCTAAGATCCACAGCTATTGCAATTCTTACAGTTTCTAACAGTTATACAAGTATTCATATCATCTGCAATAATAAAATCAGTAAAATGATTTTGTGAAAAGGGTTATCGTATTGTTAATGTCATGCTTTCATCAATTGTACTTTTTAATGTATTATCTGAAAAGAGGATAGTCCTGTAGATATATTTGCACATTCATGTCAAGAATCAAAATGAAAAGTAACAAAAAGAAGAAGAAAGCCAAAGGTAAATACACGGCTGACAAATTACTCCATGCACATTGCACTGGCACTGTACAAAACAGCAGGAAAAAAGATAAAATTGATTGAGTTCTGGTCATGCAATTGCATTGTGAAAGAAAATGAGTGGAATCGATCAGAAAAGGTTGATCATCTAGCATATAAGTATTGAAAATGAGTGGAATCGATCAGAAAAGGTTGATCATCTAGCATATAAGTATTGAAAATGAGTGGAATCGATCAGAAAAGGTTGATCATCTAGCATATAAGTATTGGTGTGTACTGCCATGTCCTGGAATCATGAAAATGATAAGAAATTTGGCCCAGTCTTGGTAAAGTTACAAGCTTGGAACACAGAAATAAGTGTATGGGACTACACAAACATGTGGCATAAAAATCTGTCCTGATTTTCATGATGTTACATGCCATATTTAGAATATTAAGGCATTTCGAAGAGCCATGCTTTTCGAGGAACATTTTTTATCTGATGTTCTTTCACACTTTCAACAATGATAACGCGCACAAATTATTTTTCATCTCTTCCCAGAACTCGACCTGCTCTTTAAAGTATTTTCTTTATTGAGAAATAACTCTTGGCCGAATGACTAAACCACTTGCCCAAGGCCAATCAGGCAAGTGGCTATGTAGTGCCTTTCACAATAATATTGCTAATGGCAGTCTAGGAGGTGGCCACTTTCAATGAAATATGAGAGCTCATTGAAATACGTTGACTTCTTTCTCCTTCGCTACATGTATAAACGGCATTGCCAAGAACAAACGTGGCTGACCTTTTTCACACAGAATGTCAGCTCCGATCCAATAACAAAAACTTGAGTGTTGATAAGCTTCATTTCTCATGAGAATCATTTGCGACAGGACATAAACATAACTAGCACATAGTGATGAGTAATATAATAGGGTGTACAGATAGGGGGTTACTATGAGTTTGAAAGAAACACATATCTAGTGAGAGCTAAAGGTCATTGAATCTTTTGGGCTTTCAGTAGACCAAGTGGCAGTTCTCTTTACATCCTCTTTATGGGTCCTTCAGCTTGTTACCTACATGAACCCTCTCATTAAGCAGAGATTTCCACATGTCAGGGAAAGATTTGAGGGCTTACCCCTTTCCCATACCCTCCCCAGATGTCCTTCAAGTCACAGCTCCAGTTCTATAAATCCACCAGGGAAACCAGGGTTCTTACCTTATTATCTGCCATTAACTTATCACCGATTGTTAGATGATCTATGCACCAGGCAGAATATGAGGCATTACATCAACTTCGCCAAGCTGACCCCAACTCGCCCCTTCTCTATCTTCTTCTAGTAAAGACCCTATCCTCCACACTCTAATAGGAATATGAATCCTGAAGATATTGGAGGCATTACATGATTACACCCCCCTCAATCCTTCCCTATCGTATCCAAATGCTCTTCATTTAGTATGAACCCTCAAGATATTGGAGGCATCACCCCCCCCCCCCTTCAATCCTTCACCATCGTATCCCCATGCTCTTCATTTCACTGCTGTAGTAACTTATACCACCATCTCACTAGAAAGGTGATCATAGCGACTAATGCAATTTGTGCAAACTTCAGCCTCAACGGGGGCAGCTTGGGCAGCTTTACCCCTTTTGGTCTTCTTCCTCTTAGAAGGCATGGTGATGTGTGAGAAACACCATGTTGTCTTCTTGTAGTCTATTGAATGTGTGATCGATGCAGCCTTTTACAGCAACGGGATGGTTGTTGCACAATCACTGCCAAATCAGCGGCAGCACAGCACGAACTATAGAAATGGTAGCGTCAGGGTGGTAATATTGTTTCAGGAACATGATTGAAAACATGGCCGATCACAGCTGCTTTCATTGTGCTTGAAATACACTTTTGGCTCAATGCGTTTTGGTACCTCTGTGCTCTTGCTACAGAAGTTTTGAACATATTCAAAATTTTGTGGCTACCAGGCAGATGGTGGGGATCCTATTGATGCTTCAGAAAGGCTCCAGATACAGTGGGAAAGGTTATTGGAGGGTCGCAGCGGAATCATCTTCTAGTGAGATGGGGGTATAAATCCCTACGTACCCCTAGAGGGGAAACCATGTTCCTTCGTCATAATACCTGTATTGTCAGGGAAGCTATGGACAAGGGAGAGAAACTGAAAACATTACCACCCCTCCTCGCCACCTCCTCCCCCTCCTCCTCCCCCTCCTCCTCCCCTCCTCCTCCCCCTTCCTCCTCTCCCCTCTGCTCCATCCCATCCTTTTCATTTCACTATTCTAGTAACTTGTAGCCACACATCTGAACTATGCCCCTGCGCTTCCCCTAAAACCAATGGCAACTCCAAGATTCTGTTCTTTTTTCCGTTTTGAGATGTCTTTCCTTCTCCTTGACAGAGATTTTTTTAGTAAAATGATTCTAAACAAAGTAAATCCGATGACCAATTTCTTTTCTTTCTTTTCCTTATTGCTCGTCAGAAATTTCAGGAATAATGTGCCCCTCCCCCTGTTATGAAAAAAAAAGTCCTGGATCTGCCCCTTCTAGTATCCCCTGGAGGTGAGTTCCTTATTGCCTGCATCCCATTTAGCTGCGACTGTTAGCAATTCCAAGGGAGAGATTAAAGGCATTAGCAAAGTCAAAGCTAATTTACGCCACAGCAAACATAGTGCAGGGGGAATGGAATTGAACTTTACGCAACGCCGCATCCTGCATACACACTGTGGGTAAATGCACTGATTAACAGATTGCAGCAGTACTCTGGATTTCAGGAGTGATAAATGTGTTTTATTTCCAGGGTTATCCTACACCTCTTTCTCATTCCTGTGTCTTGTTTTTTTTCTCCTCCCATTACCTAAAAGATAAACTTTAGTACTGGTAATGCGATTGCATTGTGAAAGAAAAGGTGTGGAAAGGTTCAGAAACAGTTGATCATGTAGCATGTAAGTATTGGTGTGCACTGCAAGGTTCTGGAGTCATCAAAATCATAATAAATTTGACCGAGTCTTGGTAAAGTAACAAGCACTGTACACAAAAAGCTATATATGGGACAACACACATGGTGTCGGGGCTAGTACTACCTTGATTTCCTTGTCTTTCTATGCTCATTACTCAGCCAGTATACATTTTCTTCCAAAATTGTTTAGCACATGTCATTTATTTGTAATCTTGAACATTCAGTGTAAGTTTCGTTTGATTCTGTGAGAATTAATTTTCTTTTTTTTTAAAGAACTGGAGTTTATCTTTAACTTCTCCCTACAAGCATTTTTGGTTCTTCTCAACATTTCCCTTTCTCTTTGCAATATTACAGCAAGATGAGCCGGAAAAAAATTCACAACTAATATCCTGATTATATCAATACATACCAGTCATACAACATTTTACAGACTCAATTTAAAAGAAAGGAATTTGGAATTAAAAAAAAAACTATTCTTTCAACAGTGATAAATTTAAAAAGCTGCATTTTTTTTTGGTAACAGCTACAAACTAACAATTATCAGGCCTTGATTGAAAAGAATGTTTTATCCCTACATTGCTATTTTATCTTAAATTCATTTCAATATCCCTTTAAGATTTTTCGATCGATCTAATATGCCTTCTAACTACATAAAATCTACCTCTTTTGGGTAATTAGTCCCTTTAAACCTGAACCCTCTCCTGTGCCTCACCCCAATCTTTCCCCTCACCAGATACATTAAGTTCCATTGTATGATCAATCCTATGCTCTTCTGCACATCATATTACTCATGCTCTAATTGAATAGTATCCATCTCTTCCAGGAATTTTGGTATATTTCTCACTTGAATTGCTAACTCTCTACAAAATATATATTTCCAGTTATTGACACTTCTTTAGCAACATCAAAGAATTTAGCCTACTGCGACACCCCTTTGCCTATTAGCTAAAAATGATCTGGATTCAATTAGCGCAAATTGTTTAATTGTCCTTTCGCATTTGACCGGTCATTCAACAACAATTTCATTCTTTTCCCATCATTACATCATGGGCAACTGACCATTCTGCGCCTGCGCAGTCCATTAACAACTGGCTATTTAACAGTAATCACGTATCTACGCCACGTGTGATTGGACACCAAGGACAATTAGCCAATAGCGAGGCAGCATTTGTTCCGAATACTGACCATTATTAATCGGGAGTGGTCCCCATGGGACTAATTAGGCTCCTGATGAAATTTGGACCATCAGAGCCAATTTGTCACAATTGAACTGGACAGAATATGGGGCTAAATGAGAAAAGAGGAGATAATTACTGATAAATAGACTGCTGCTGAAATCTCATGACCAAAACCTGTTGCCATTTTGGAAGAATTTGATATTCTGGGTGTGTTCCTCCCACCCCCCCCCCCCCAAAAAAAAAAAATGGAATCATTGAACTCTAAGATTATGAAATTAGGTCGAATGCACTTTGCAGTTCTTTCAAATTTGCTTTAAAATATTGAAAATATTCAATTACACCTGACCCTGAATTTCTTGACTTGTCCTTTTATTACCAAAGAAGTTAAGGATATAATACTTTTTGACCCAAGAAAAGGTTGTCATCCTACATTAGTTTCTTCCTATAATCTAAAATAAATTCATGAAATGTGTAATGTTGATATCATGATATACTATTTTTATAAAGTGAATTTTAAAAAGGGACACTTGTGATGTAGTAAAATATGAACTGTAACCCATGTTCAGAAATTTGGTGGCATCGTAAGGGTCACAATTTTTTAATACGGCAACCCTACTGGTATGGGGCACATTGTTTTTCTTAATGTATTACTCATTACACAATTACAATGGTTTATTTAGTAATAACAAGATCTTCTGTTTAGAGAAAGAGGGGCATTAACTCATATGCTCTGACACAGAGTTAACGCCGTTTTGGCCCTGAACAGATGATATGGCTTAAAAAGAACTTGATTTCAAAATCAACTTGTAAAAATAAGAACATGAAAACCACATCCATTTTTGTTCCCTATTTCTTTTATCATTACAGATTTACCTACACAACTTACCAAGCAGCTGACTGTTGTATGTGTTCTAAATAAGACTGCATTTAATACTCTGACACAATATGAGTATGAGAATTGACAGATTGACAACACATTGCCTATACTTAATCTCCTATATCACTTCTTATCTCCTTATCCAGTGGTTGACCAGTGTATGATTGAAAACACTGATGATTAACAGTCAATGGTATCATAACAGGCTCATTATCTGGACAGTTATAATGTGTGTGCCATACCCAGAGGAGATACTAGGAGAGCTTGGTCATAATATGTAGGTGACACATTGTTATGAATGACCACCCATTAGGAGGAAAGAAAACAGACTACGGATGGAGTAGGAGAAAGAGAAATAGATAGACCTAGGAGATGATTATCTGGAATTCTTTATTGGTGTCAGCCTATAGATTGGCCTATATATGTAGCATCCTGAATCATGATCCTTTTTTCTCCTTTCTTTTCACATCTTTGCTTCCATCCACCTTTCCCCTCAAGTTTCTCTCTTTTTTATCACTCACTTTATTAAACACACTAAGCTACAAATATTTTAAAACAGACGAACAAATGAGGATACAGTTTATTCAATTTATATGAATATTTTCCCCCTTCTCTATCGCCCCTTCTCTCTCTCTCCTCTCTCTCTCTCTCTCTCTCTCTCTCTCTCTCTCTCTCTCTCTCTCTCTCTCTCTCCTTAATAACACTCCTTTGTTCATCCCTACCTCACCTGTCATAACCTGTGTATCTATATGGCTACGTTTCCTATTACTTGCTCTGAAAATATAAGAACTTCTCATAACCAATCCAATTTGATGATTTCAGCAGCTTACATCTATTCTTGGAACTTTTTGTTTACAAAAAGTGACACGGAATGGATGAGTGTAGTATACTAGTGTCTGACATACACCAGTACCTTATTATGGTATACAGACAAACCATTATGTATTTCACTACCAGTCTTGTCATCATAATCATCATCATTACATCAAGGAGCACATTAAAGAAAAAGTAGCTTACAAACACTTACCAATAGCCCTGATGAGGATACCCTGCGTAACCCAAAGCTCAAGAGAGTCAACTCGTTAACACTCAGGAATACTAGATCAGATCTTTCTTTGATAGCTCAATGAATGGATGAATCTGTAGGGAGAACAGATATGATATGAATTATAAGTTAAACTGTGGATTATGGATAAAGCTTTCCATAAACTATGTATGAATGAACTCAACGTGATGTGTCACCACAAAGCCATTTGCAGTTTACTGTGTTAAAATATGATAAAGAAAGGTGCCTTAGTATGAAGATATGATTATATTTAGGTGATACGTACGTAGACGTATCACCTTTTGATTTCGTCAAGATTTTTATTATTTATTTATTTATTTATTTATTTATTATTATTCTTCCTCGATTTTGTTCGCAGGATATCTCAAGACTGAATAAAGCCATTGTCATGAAACTTTCAATGATGATAGATCTTAGTCTAACTTAGAACTGCGTGACTTTTCAAAGACTCAAAATTATCGTGACGTCATCTAGACGCCATTTTGTTAAAATCAACTTATGATCATATCTTCATAACGGAAAGCCATTTCTCATTCATATTTGTCATGATCAAGGTCAATATCCGTCCGGTCAATTTGAGGTCAATATATGCGCGTAAAAATGCACGTACGCGTAGGTGCGCGCGTTAACGCGCGCTAAAAAAATTAAAATGCTCCAAATCATCCCAAATTTTTTTTGCTTACGTTTCAGGCCATATAGAGCATTTGACCAAAAATCGCGCTCACGCGCATGCGCGCGCGTTTTTTGCGCGTACCAGCATTTTGCAACATAGAATCGCCGTATTTTCTCCGTCATCGTATTTTGTACATTTTTCCAAGCATTTTGATAATTTGTTCACCTTTTAATAACGCAATGAGCGTCCGTCAAAGTTGACAGCACGCGCGGATTTGCGTGATCTTTATCCACAATACATGGGCCAAAAAATGCCTATACAAAATTCATTGTAACTCTTCAGAATAGATAGAAACTCCCAATATTCTTTCATATGTGGATAGATTATGAAATGGAAATATGATTTCATGTCTCATTTGACTCTCAATTAACTCATAATGTCATCATAATGGCCTCCAAACTCGAAATTTAAATTTGCATATTATGACGGATGCATATTTTTGGAAAATTGATTGTATCTCTGTAAATATTGATTTTTTTTTCTTCCAAATTTTGATATGTTCTAGCTGAGACAATTTTCTACAAATGTAGTGTACATAATTGTCCAGTTTGACAAAGGTATCATGGCGTATTTTTGCGATTAAAGGAGGCATGTCAATTTTTCACATTTTGCGTGTATTGTCTATGGGACATGACTATTTCTCAAAACTGCATTCTACATTTCCGTCTTTCGCGAGCAACATCTCCTTTTTTTAACTTTGTTTTTCGTGAGCTTCGGATATGTTGTAGCTGAGACAATGAGCTATCTCCAATGTGTACTTCATTTTTCGATCAGATGCCGGGATCATGCTCATATTTTACTTGCAAAGTGGGATTTTAGAATTCCATTTTCGTTTACGTGTAATCGCTATGGGAAATGTTTTGGTATATCGCTAACGCACTTGACTTCCGACCTTGAGATCCCGGGTTCGAGTCCGGGTGTCTGCAACAATTTTTTCTCCACTTTTTTTGTTCCTTTTGACCTTTCACTGTACCATCTTCTTTGATTATTTAAACACGTAGAATCGCAAATAGTGTAATAAACAACCCTATTTACTTTAGTGTTTCCCTATTTTCACTTAATCCATTACTTTTTGCGTGTAATCCCTGTGGGAGATAATTTTTTTTCAAATCTGGATTCTACATTCCTGTCTTTTGCGAGCAATATCGCCGTTATTTCTGCTTGGATTTTGTTGATTTTTGAGTATGCTATAGCTAAGACTATGTGCTATCTAAATCACCCCTCATTTTTTCAATAAGATGTCAGGACCCCGCTCATGATCATGATCTTCATCATGATTATCATGATCATCATTATCATAATGATGATAATCATTTATCAATTACATTTTCATTTCTTTGAATAAGATAAAATCGTCAAAAGGTGTTCTTCATGATATAAATTAGAATCAAAGAAGTAACTGGTTACTGCGCAGGGTCAATGGTCATATTTTTTCAATCTATCTTCCCTAGATCCATAATGATCAAGGGGACACAATTTAATGTTGACATATGAATAGATCATTATGGGAGAAGCATATAAATGGGAGAAGCATTTTACAAAATAATATATCGTGTAATGCATTATACGTTATGTAAACCAATATCATACGTATCACCTAATTCGTCTAAGTGACGAATTAAAGTCTAGTAAAAATTTGTTTTTTTGATATCGACTCTCTCCTAAAATGGATTATATAATACAAATTAGACTTAAAATTTCATTGTGTAAATCACAATATTTCTAGAAACATTGTATTTTGCGCCTGATGAAATTTGCATCTTGTGGTATATTTGCACTCTTATCAAATGATGATACCTGATCAACTGCATACTTGAATGCATGCTTCACAAATATCTTTTCAACCTAACTTTCTCTGAACTTAACATCATTTTTCCTCATTTTAAGGGCATGTCAAAATAATCTAAACATTTAATATTTAAGACATCAATGCAAAACTCTCCAATTACAAGTCATGAGAATGCAAATGTGAAAACTTGTATTCTCTACAGATTTCACCGAGGTCCCTTTTAACACATTCCTTTAGGACACTTCTGAGCCTTACCGGTATTTCATTAAAAGATTTATAAATACATCCGCCACACATCTTAAATAAATTTTATGACAGCCAATCTTATAAGCAATGATTTCAATACTTTACACAAACCATTGTGACTTGTTTAATAGATGTAGTGACAACTAATATCATTTTTTACAAAACATGGCCCAGATGTGCTTATTTTTCAGTCTCAATACACCCAAAATATAAAACATATGCCGACAGGACAAAATAACAGAGTTCTGGACAATATTCACCCCCTCACAAGCATGACTTCGATTAGGAATGGACAAAGATAGGGGCTTCTTATACTGCTAACAGTTGATGTCGGCTTGATCAAGGCTCCTAAGGGTCCATTAACATCATCTGGTGATGATCATGACTTTGGGAGGTCGGGATGAATCATAAATGGGATGCAGAGACCATTAGAGAAAGGCAGAGGTATCTTGTGACCGCCACAATGACTGTTTGGAACAAGAGAGGTGTTGACTGTGTGTAAACTGGTGCAACTTAATGCCCTTTTGGCTCCAAAGATACAATATGTAGGCAGGGCATGTGTTAAAGGGGTAAAAGTGTGTTCATGTTTTCAAATTTTAGACCCTTGCTTAACTTCTAGAGACATCCAAACTTTAACATTTCGAACTTTGATACATATGTTATAACTTGCGAGTTTGCGCTTTGATTAATTTCTTCCAGGGCTTTCAAACTCTGAGATACATGAACTTTAATCCTCTTATTGTAAAAGAGAATTTTTTTTGCTTTGGTGATATTCTTAATGTCCCTATTGCCCTGGTGACACTTGCCCGCATTTTGGTTAGCGCATAGTTTGCGCATAGACACATACTCTTGCGTGCCAATGCGGGAAGTATTCGTGGTAGCGTACGGGAGGATGCGGCCGGATGCGGGCCATGCGTGAAATGCACAATTTGCGCATTGGCTGCGCATACTTGCTGCGCATACTTCCCGCGCAGTTTTCGCATGCCATGCGCATAGTCTACGAATGCGTAAATTAGACGTGACCCTGCGTGCCACTAATTGGTACGCATTGGCACACCACAGAGCGGAGCAGTGCGGGACCAAAATGTGGGCAAGTGTCAACGAGGCATATGTCATACATAAATTCATTTGTTTTCAAATAACCTCTCACAATTTTTAATTAATATCTTCATTCATACTTTGATTATCATCATGACAGTGTAAGGAGACCTATGGAATCATCATATATTTACTAGCTACATGTACACTGCAACCAAGAATTATCAATTTTTCTCACATTCCAGTGTTTCGCCAGTAGTTGCATAGCAAGTTAGCAACTAACTGCAAACACCACCAAAAATAGAATTAACAAAATCTAGAGACATCTTGAGTGTTTTTTATAAAAACCTACCAAAATTTCACAGATTTTGCAGTGTAAATGCAAACTTTGGTAGGATACCGATTTCACGCGACTCTCCTCGCTTCCGTGCTAATGCATGCAGGACACCGACGAGTGACACATGCACACTACTGAAAACAAAACTGTATGAGAAACCTTTGACATTTTTTTTAATGGGTTTTTCAGTGGTGTAAATGGTAGTCCAAATATTGATGATTTTTCAGAATGATGTTTGGGCTGTGTAAATGGGCATATGAGGCTCATTAGGGGTTGACTGTCACTGGTGGGTTCCCTTGAGGGAGGTGTTGGAAGGTCAGGAAGATCAAACAAGCTTGGTCCTTACCCTATCACTTCCAAGTGAAGCATGCAATGATAGGAGGAGTTAATTAGTAGCTGGATAGCCACTGAGGATAATTTGATTATCCATTGAAAGAAATGTTCTGCTGAGAGGCTGAAGGGAGTGAGTGTTCACTAATATACTGCTTCATAGAGTTTATGCCCTTCTAGCTCCAAGCGGGCAAAATGATGGATGGACAAGGATAAAGATATTATATGCTTTGATGGTGAGATTGATTGGAGCTTCCAAACCCATGAATATTCTAGAGCTTCATTTCCTAAAAAAGGATAAAAACTGTAGCACTTCTCTTTGTTATTGTCTGTTGAGAGCCAGAAGGGCATTATATTTTTTTAAATTATATGAAGGAGTGACCTTCTATCTCTCAGGAGATGATATGTTGTAAGCTGTCAGGTTGGGTGAATCGGAGCTTGGCTTTGCACCTATTGTATTGCTTGTTTGTTACCCCACACCTGAAGTGTCAAGTATATATAGGCTCAGAGCCAAAAGAACATAAATAATAATAATAATAATAGTGAACATTTATAATGCGCCATGTCTGTCAAAAATGACACTCCTGGCGCAGTTGTGTGGAAGTTGTATAATTGTGGGCAAGAATTCAAGAAAGAAAGTAAAATACACATAAGTTACAGTTTAACATACTTCAGGACATAATTTGCAATAATACAATAATACAATACAAAGCATATTACAGTAAATCAAGTTATATAAGGGTAGTACAATGTAAGACATAATTAATTAAACAAACTAATATGATGAGAACAGAAACGTTTTTAACAAAGACTTAAACTGTGAGTAGGAGTTCTCATTACGGAGGTGAGGAGGGAGTGAGTTCCACAATTCAGGGCCAGAACTTGAAAATGAACGCCTTCCCCAGGAGTGTCGTGAACGTGGGATGCAAAGAAGTTGGGTGTGAGCAGAGCGGAGTTGTCGTGGTGGTTCGTAGAGTCGTACTAGGTCTTGTATGTATGAGGGTGCAGTGCAGTGAAGTGCTTGATAGACGAGAAGAATGACTTTGAAGATGATGCGTTGGCTGACAGGAAGCCAGTGCAGTGCCTGAATGATGGGTGAGATGTGAGTGGTGCCTTTAGTGAGCATTACAAGTCTGGCCGCGGAGTTCTGGAGTTGTTGGAGGCGTTGCAGCTGGTAGTCAGGAAGATGTATCAGAAGAGAATTGCAGAAGTCTAAGCGAGAAGAGATGAGGGAATGGACCATGGTTTCAGTAGCCTTACGTGTCAGGAATCTTCGGATGTGCGAAAGATTGCGGAGTTGGAATCTAATGGCTTTGCATGTGTGAGATACATGATGATTTAGAGTCAAGTTCGAGTCGATGACAACACCAAGGTTCCGGCATTTAGTTGTGGGGCTGATCTGATCATCACAAACTGTAATGAAACTTCCCGGGATCTTATTCAGCATGACCTTTGAGCCTAAAATCATAAACTCAGTTTTCCCTCCATTGAGCTTTAGATTATTTTGTGTCATCCACCCACTGATATCAACAACACATTCTTCCAGACGCTTGATGGCGGACATCAAATTGTGACCACATGGAGGGAAGGAGATAAAGAGTTGGATGTCGTCTGCGTAGGAGTGATGGCCAACGTTGTAACGCTTGATCAGTTCACCAAGTGGCTGGGTGTATATGGAGAACAAGAGCGGGCCACCAACAGATCCCTGTGGGACACCATATGTCAGAGGCGTTGCGTCGGATTTTACACCATCGATACACACGCGCTGAAATCGATCACTAAGGTAGGATATGAACCATCTAAGGGCGGTTGACGTTACTCCAAATTCTTTAAGCCGGTCAATCATCAAAGAGTGGAGTACGGTGTCGAAAGCAGAAGATACGTCAAGCAGTACTAACGCTGTTAGGTTGCCTTCGTCCATCTGCTTGAGGAGATGATCCGTCAGGCTTACAAGGACAGTTTCAACACTGTGATGTGCTCTGTACGCTGATTGATGACTGTCCAGGATTTCATTGTCCAATAGATGATCTGTGAGACGCGAAAAAGCTGCACGTTCCATTACCTTGGAAAGGAAAGGGAGGTTAGAAATTGGGCGATAGTTCTGCATTGCGTTCTTGTCTAGCCCTGGCTTTTTCAGTATTGGTCGGATATTTGCGAGTTTAAGAGAAGAGGGGACGGTCCCGGATTCAAAGGTGGTGTTGATGATGCTGGTGATGGCAGGAACCACTACTGGCAAACACTGCTTCAGTAGACGAGTTGGGATGGGGTCTAAGTTACAAGACTTTGTAGGTGACTTCAGGATAATGGACATCACTTCATCAACTGACACAGGTCGTAAAGAGTCAAGTGCATCAGTGACAATACCAGCTGGAATTGGACGCCTCACACCAACAGGGGCCTCAGATAGATTAGAGCATATGGTCTCCACCTTGTTTCTATAAAACAGGCCAAAGTCCTTCGCAAGTTTCAGGGAAGAGTCATGATCAGGCAGAGAACAATCATCCTTTCTGTTCAAGAGTTTGTTTGTTAGGCGGAACAATCGTCCAGAGTCGCCATGGCAGTCCTCGACAAGCCCACTGAAATACGTCTGCTTGGCAGCTCTGATAAGAGATTTGACTTTCCCTCGCTGAGCAGTATATAGTTGGCGATGAATTTCGAGCTTGGAGATACGCCATTGTCTCTCTAGTCGTCTCCGCACTTGCTTCTCACTGGCTATTTCTTCATTGTACCACTTTTTGTTTGGTCGGATTCTCACGACTCTGGTTTCCAAGGGGGCATGGCAGTTCAGAACATCCTCAATGGTAGCATTGAAGTTATCAACTGCTGTCTCAGGATCAGTCATGTTACATCGTTGGCTGATAGATTTCTCCCTCTGTATTAAGTTTGCAAGTTACTGCTCTTCAGGCTCCAAACAGGCAATTTATGTTTCTGCACAAATCGTATAACAGAAGACAACTTACATGATCTACCAAACTTCAACCAACCCCTGTGAACAGATCTAAGACATACTTTAAAGTGAAGATATTTCAAACCTATATCATAGAAAGTGTTGAAAGGCCTCTACAAATGATCAATTTGCCAAGTCATCAACTGCTCTAATCTAGATATTCAACTCATAAGATTTTCAGTAGAAATTCCCAGAGATCCTAATTTTGTAAAATGTAAGACAATACTCCTGGAAAGATGATGAGACTTTCTAACAAAACCACAAGTTGGAACTTTATACAATCATATAGACATAGAGATGTCTTAGCCAAGTGGTTAAAATACTTGACTGGAGATGTCCTCTGGGAAGCCTTTAATCTAAATTTGCCACTCTCCACCCAGGTGGTAAATGGCAATTGGTAGAAAAGAATTCCTTGAATGCCTTTGTGCACTGAAATCGGTAGTCTAGCAGAGCCAAGGTAACATTGGAGCACCTTGTGCAGTGGAAATGAGCCTTATGGAAGATATCCACTGTTATTTTTATTATTATTTAAAGTAGGACACCATAATCTCCTTTGGTGATGTGAGACCAACATGAAAATTACTTGTCTCTTAGACAGGGAAGACCCCAAAATGGTCCATACATTAAAAATAAACAGTGGAATAAATGACTTAGTCCCAAACATATCATTTTCTGTTGTTGCAGACGGCCACATCCATCTCAATATCACCACCACTCCTGTGGTGACTTAAAGAGATTAACGATGGTGGGTCGCCGTTCTTCAGTAAATATAACTGATACCAAAGATGCAAGGATGCAAGGATGCTAAGGAGAGAGATGTAATTTGGTCGTAATGCGATCAGGACCGAGCATTTGGGGATACTCAGTGCGGTAGCTAATTCTCAGTCTATCAGTACAGACCCAGTTATGTCGGTTTGAATATCTAGTACTGGTTTTGAAATAGCATTTAAAAAATTACATTGAAGTTATTCCGCATAGATAATTATGTAGTATAGGCACCACTTAAATTAGTTTAAATTTACAACATTCTTCCCTTCAATCAAAGCAGAATAGAAATTGTAACTTGGAACATCTTAATATCAATTTAAGTGTAAATGTGGGTTTTGCAGGGGGGGGGGGGATGACCCCCATGACCTTTAGATCCACCACCGTCAGATGAATTTGTTGTATCGCGTGCCAACTATGTATCAAGTTAAAGTCATTTAGAATGATTTATTTTCTCATGACGTGATAAACTGGTGCTCGCGTTCATCAGCTGGTAAATTTTAGTTTGACTTTTCAAATATTTTCTTACTAAATATTTGTTCATAAAA
This sequence comes from Strongylocentrotus purpuratus, assembly GCF_000002235.5. Classification (NCBI taxonomy): domain Eukaryota; kingdom Metazoa; phylum Echinodermata; class Echinoidea; order Camarodonta; family Strongylocentrotidae; genus Strongylocentrotus; species Strongylocentrotus purpuratus. Next base: position 23,733,531 of record NW_022145614.1, read on the forward strand.
TAATTCAACCAAAAATCCTACTCTCAGTATTTGCCATTTTCACATTGTGTATATTTCAATTTGGCTCCTCAAATATTTAACAAAGAAGCTGCTAGCATATTTGATCATATATGCATTTCTTCCCCGAAATAACAATTGTCTGTTTTACGTGCCATTTTCTAAAATGCGATTTCTTGTACCTAGCCTGGTATTAAGTAAGAAATATTTTATTTTCTCCTCTATACTAGTGAAATTAATTGAAAATAATACTGAGGGGCAAAGACATTAATGGATATATTTGTTTGATAGAATTTTTTTTTTTTAAGGCTAACCTGTACTATGACAATTTTACAATAAAATAATTTAACTTTCGTGATTTCAGGCTATCAGGTATAATGTCCATTTCAAAGTGAAAATCAAATAATAGAATTTAGTAATGATGGAGGTAGAGCTAACACAAGATGAACACAGATGATCAAGAAGACAGATGGAAAATAGAGGGATAGAATGACAAAGAGAGAGAGAGAGAGAGAGAGAGGGAGAGAGAGAGAGATATTGAAGAAGAAAAAATGCCAGAAAAGAGGCATATAGATAGACTGAGAGAGCAACAGAGAGAGAGAGAGAGAGAGAAAGAGAGGGGGAAGGGAGGGGGGGGGGGGCTCAAAGCAATACTGAAAGGGGAGTGAGAGAAAAAAATGATGCTGAACAAAACAAAAAATTCTGAATTATACATACTTTTAAGTATTTTTCCAACAAAAGATTGTGTGAATTAAAACAGCAACAACATAGGCTAAAAGCTAAAAGGGCAGTCCTTTAACATATATCCTATGCCCTTCTGGCTATAAGCAGCTAAAACCAACACATGAATATCACATCCTATGTTTGTCAATGACTCTCTCATATACTCCACAAACAAAGCCTTATTCTTCCCTTCATCATTTTTGGTTGAATAACAAAAAATGGAACACATAGAAAACACAAACTGATAACACATAGAAAAAAAGAAAAGGCATAGAATTGAAGTAAACCTTGCCTCAGACAAGAGAACGAAGGACAAATCAACCTAATGAAATAACGTCTACCATGCCATGGGAATAATTAGTTTGATTTTATCTTCAGGCAGCGATGTAATAAAAACCCTTCTCCATGGCTATCTCCATATTAATGTTACAAAACAACTATTTTTTTACAATTGGAAATGAAAAAAAAGATGGTCAAAATTATGGAAGGTATTTTTTTCCCCGCCAAGCCATTGCCAAGCCATATGCCTGGTAGACAGTTTCTGGCTTAAATCTTGATGTGCCATTCAGACAAAGTCCCTTTGTCACATCATATTCCTTGTGGGTTAGTTTTACCAACACCTTTCTAGTTTATTTCACAACTTCACATATAAAGTTACTATGTACAGGTGACACGGGGATCATCAGGTAGCCCAGTCTAGTGGAAGTGTGTTTATTGCTTTGCAATGCTTTTGAAATGCAGAGTGTGAATCCTCTTGTTGATTGGTTCCTGTTATTGTGCCAATTGGCACTCGTGGCAAGCCTGTGATTGTGTTAATCAGGACTCATGGCAAATAAAGGGTTGATATTTTTCCATTCATATCTAATGTAGATGTGAAGTTAGAAGGAAAGACGCGTTGGCATTGTAAGAAGAACCAAACATAAACTTGACTAAAAAAACTTCCCTATCATGTCAATCCTGAAAAAATACTGGGGGTTTGCCACCCCCCCCCCCTTCCCCTTCTCCTTTCCCTCCTTCCCCTTTCTCCTCGAACGCACCCTTCCACTCCCCTCCATCTTCAATACTCCCTCACCTCCCCCTTCAATCTACCCTTCCCTTTCCATCTCCCCTCCTCCCCCCCCCCCCTCCCTCATCTCCACCTCCTCATCCCCTCCTTCCCTCTCTCATCCCCGAATGATATTATGTTCTTGGATGCATTTTCAATGTACTGTAAAATTATGTATCTGGCTTTAGCTATTACCAGTTGTTACAAGATTTCCAAAAAATAAATCCTGTCAAATATTCGTTTAACAATTACTCCTGGATTGAGAGAGATAACAGTGGATAAAAACATACCCAATGAGTTAAGATTTGAATTCCCAACCTTTTGATTGAGAGTCAAGAGAATGAACTTCTACACCATTCCAAAGTATCATGATAATACAAACACAATCTATAAGATTTTAGAAGCTTTTTTTGTCCTATCAAATTTATTAAATTGGGCAATAATTCAGTTTTGTGAGTCAATTCATAATTCCTTCTATTTTTTTTCTCTACTACTGTACACCAAGCACATAAACAGGAGGATCAAATTCATCACTCAGGCAATGAAGTATCGGTTTCAGTGACACTTCTGTTGAAAACAATATCATATTCCTGATACACCCTTTCAGTGACTTAATCATCTGTCTGATAGAATTTCTCTTTTCTCAGAAAGGGCAGGGTCATGTGACACAAGACAATCAGTCGCAATAAAGTTGATATCTGTATCATTGCACTAAAACTTGTGTTACAGAATATGATGTTTTCAACAGCACACCACAAAAGCTATCATGAGTACAACTCAATTTGTTAAGTGGGAACTGTTCAAATCATGCTTGAATGCTCAAACTGAAATGTCTCAAGAAAAGTTTAAGCGTTTATTTTTTGGTGGAAAGGGGTCCAGACTGAACGCTTTACTGTCTATATGCATCATTAAAACTTCCAAAAAAGTTTGGACTTCAATCCATGTGTCCGGGCACCTGTTAGTATCAAGCATTGGTTTACGGTAAAATCTTGACTGTTGGATTTTAAGATAAATGGGTGCTCAATTCATCTGTTCAATTTCCTCTCAAACTTCACAAGTCACAAGCCCACTCTGAAATTCAAAAGGAAAATCAGATCTTCTTCGTTAAATAGCTTTGGAAATATTTCAAGAAAAAGACAATCTTATTTGGAGATTTAACACCCAATACTAAGACTGGAAGGACTCAATACAGCTGAGTTCCAAAGTACCTTTTATTTCTCCACCTTATGATGCCAACAACTCCTGCACCCCTCCCCCCCCCTCCTCCCCCCACCATGGGGCTGAAAGTCAACAGCCATCGATCAATCGATCGTATGTGGTACTAAGGACTGTCACATTGGATAAACAGTTTGTTCGCGCACATGAAAGATCCCAAAATGGCTAAGTGACGAGCAAATGTTGGCATTGGAAGAAACCAAAAACTTTCAGGGACAATGAAAACATCATTCAATCGATGGTGAATGAGGAGAGAAGATAACTTCAAGGAAAGTGAGATGATGTCTGTTACGCCTGTGTTTGTGTTGATTTTAAGAGTTGTGTGTGTATTCTGACAGTTGTTTGATTGATACAGTTGCTTTGCTTTGTACTCTTGGAGTAGGAATGAGAGTGGATGATGATGACTTGCTATGTGTATCCTGTCAGTCCTTCAGTTCACAGTCAAACTCGCAAAAGAAGAGATAATACTTACTTACTTACCAAAGTCCTTAATGTACACTAAAATGAGGATCTGTCCAATTGAATAGGTAGTACAGCTCGTTCCAAAAGAATGCTCCATCTTAGCAGCAGTCATTTTCTATATTTTCTTCTCAAAATATCATCTTGTAAGATAATAAAAAACTAAAAGTTAACAGAAAATCAAAAAAATGGCCTTTTAGTAGTCATGCAGGGACTATGACTCCTACTTTTTATATTCAAAGAGGAAATATTTCAAAACTATTTGATGCTAATCATATTTTTCAAAACCGATTCTCGAATATCAAATTGTAAGGTTTTCCTTTTCACTTTTGAATTTTCTTAAATTTCCTGTTTTAAGTCCCCTCCCATCAGTTTTCATTGTGCTCTGTGCCATATCAATTATTCCCAGCCAATCATCCGCACCCCGCCTCCCCTCTCCCCCTCCTCCCCTTAACCCCTTCCCTGTGCGCTCCCCTGCCCTCCCTTCTAATCACTCTTTCCTCCATCCCCTCCCCTCCAGTCCACCCTCCACCCCTCAAGTCTATCCTCCACCTCCCTCTAGTTATTTACCTCTTCTAATCACTGGCATCTAGATCGAGCCCGACATTCCCTCCATTTGTCGAAGCAGCTCCGCGAATCTTAGATCACGATGGAGACCCCTATTTGGTTCAATTTGACCGGATGCATTACCCCCACTTTGAAGACTTCCTGGGTTTGAACAGTTCCACCTCCCTTTTCTCCATTCCCTGTGTTTTAACTCTGCGACAACGCAATGCATACTGGATGATGGAGTAAAGTCTCACATGATAAGTGATGTTGTCTTGTCTTGTCTTGTCTCCTGTCACGTCAGAGTGATGTTGTCTTGTCTTGTCTTGTCTCCTGTCACTTCTGACTGAGCAAAATTCCAGGTTTCAGGAGCATGCCCTTATTTTTTATCTCATACTATTTGTCAAAATAAACTACAATTCATCCTTTGAAAGCCAGACATCCCTTAATTCTGCGTTAAAGTGTGAGGTAATGCCATTCTGGTTTTTATCTCATGATTACTGCATTAGAAATTTAATTAACACTTAATAAAGCAATTTATATCCTGCATCAAAAATTTGTTGGCTTTTGATTGGTTGAGAGCTCGTCACATGACCAGAAATATTTGATCTATTTTTAGAAAGTACTATACAAGAGTACTATTTTGGTTTACTTGTGAATTTTTTTTTCTTAAAATTTTAATTTAATGAAAACAAAATATTTTAAATCTTTTTAGATAAAAATTGACATTTTTTTTTGTTCTAAATTTTTTTTCCCAAAAATGTTTTTTTTTTTTTTTTTTTTTTAAATAAATTTTTGATGCAGGATATAAAACAAATATACCATGCTTTCTATTCGAGGTACTGGTTAAACTATTGGCCTTGGTGACTCCAAAAGTACCATTTGCTTCGGGGCTAAGCCCCTCAGCAAATAGTACTATTGGAGTCACCTCTTGCGCATAGTTTTAACCAGAACCTCTCAAGGCAGTGTATATTTGTATAATATACTTTGACAATATACCCAAAGTAAGCTAGACAATTTGGTTCATTTCAGCTTTCAAAGATTATACTGTCGAGATCTGAAATGGAAAGCAACGTGTCTACTGTTGAGAGGCAGAAGGGCATTAACATAATAATAATGTTTCTTGTTTAACCAGGGTAGCCTAATTAGTAATTACCAGTAATTCTTTCCCCAAGAGGGCACTGCATTCACATTATTCCCCTGGCTCAAGCATTCAAGGAATTTCTTCCTACAGGTTACCGATTCACCTCACTTGGGTAGAGTGTGGCAAAAGTAGATTAATGTCTTGCCAAAGTACATTAGTCATGTGACAGAGATTATAGCCCCGCAACTCGTGGTTCACAGTCGGGAGACTTATCCGCTGGACCACAACACCTCTACAACCTTTAACCCTTTGTTTAAAACACCCTTTAGACTCTCAGTTTACTTTATTTTAGTTAAGAAAGTGATGTTTGTGATTGTAATATGTACAGCGCCATGAGCGTCAGAGCCTGGCAGATACCGGCGCTACATGAATATTCATATTATTGTTACATTAATCGTAATTGGAAATGGCGAATAATAGAAGTGCAAGAATGATCTCAGTAACTTTACAAAGCCAAAACACTTACAAACAGTATGTATAAAGGAGCAAAAGAAAAGGGGAACAAAAATCTGAATCACTGTTCTCTTTTTCATAGTTTCTCTTTATTGTTCCATGAGCTCAAACCTATTAAACAGAAGAAACAAACTTATTTTTCACAGAATAATACCTATTACCAAGGTGGGATCTATGCAAACAAATAGATTGGTTTAAAGTCTTTGGTAAGTTCGGCTATTAGGCTGTTAGACATGTTAAAGCTCTAGGCTAAGTGACCACTACATGGGGAAAGGGGAGACTTGGGTAAACTAAATAAATACTGAAATCAAATGCCAGAGCTTTTTACACCTATTTAACATTGGAAAATGAGAGAAAACCCCAACTGCCCAATACTGCTCTCTGAAAAGCCTTTTGAGCACCGACAATTGTTTGCAAATTTCTGGATTCTTGGAAAACCGTATTTATAAAAAATCTAAGACTTTATTCAACACTTCTCCTGCCAAATTATCAACCATGTTCCATCTACAAACTCGCCCAAAAGGGAGAACTTCCACCAATGCACTTTTTTGTTGTCTATTATAACCGAGTCCACGTCACACATAAATTCAAAAGCCTACGGCTTTGGGGATCACGTTACAAAATACCAAACCTCATATCATGTCCCTAAACCCCTGAGAACCCAATATCATCCAATTTCTGCCGGTAAAGTGCTGAAATCAAGTTAAACTGAGAACGTGAAGAAACAGACCTTCTTCATGGGTTAACGACTCAAGGCGAAGGAAAGTGGCAGTACTGAGGAGGAGGAGCATGCTCTATATTAATGGAACGAGTGATCTTTCACCTCAGGGGGCAGCAAGATAAAGAGATCGTGTAAGCAGAGTAACTAAATTTTAAAAGCGTTGGGAGTGGCTTTCTCAGTGCCCTGCGAAAGTGACAGGTCATCGTCAAGGGTATCTTAATTTGTTATGCCAATCTGGACTCAACTACCCTGTTTCACAATTTGTTTCGTTTTGTTTTTCCCCAAGAGTATCATGTTTAAAAGTGATTAGAAATCTGTGCAAATCAGTAGCATCCTTATGTCAAACTGGTATATATCTATATTATTGGATTTTCAGGAACTGTAAAAGAAGAGAGGTGTAATTTTCGACCCATTTTCTTTAGAAAAAAACCAAACTCATCACAAAAGTAGTCAGAAGAAGAAAGAGAAACTTTCGCATTGAATGCCCGACACAGATCACATACCTCTCTTCACGGTTTAATTTTTCAAACTAAATTGGACATGTCTGTTGATTTGAATATTTCTCAAAACAAAATTATATTTATACATATATGTTCAGTAATTGATCTTGACTCTTAGACTTACCTCTTTCTTTTGCTTTAGGAAAAAGGCTTCTTATTCAAATTCATCAAACAAATTTGTAAAACACTGTCATGTGACAGATGAAAATAGAATACATATAGTCAAATGAAAACTCACATATCCAAATTGATGAACAAGGTTTGAAATTTGATACATGTAAGCAAAAAAGATGTTACAATGTTGGACAGAGCTACTAGACGAGAGAAGAGGAGAGAAGAGGAGAGAAGAGGAGAGAAGAGGTAAGAGAGAGACAGAGATAGAAAGAGAAAGAAAGAAAGAGAGAAAGATAATGAGAGAGCAAAAGAGAGAAAGAGAGAGAAAGTGAAAGAGAGAGAAGGATGAATAATTGTGAAATCACAAACAACATGGACATCAAAATGCTTTCAAAGACAGCAAAGAATTTCTGTCTTAAAGGTGTGGAGATTCAAATCAAAGGAGAGAATAGATTTGACGGAAGCAATATTATAAGTGGGACGTCATCACTTAATTTGGTGGTATTGACTTGATGAGACAACTATGGCCCTGCCGTATATCAGTAATGACTTGTTATGCGCTTCGGTCCCACATGCATTCATGGATGTAATTAATTGAAAGGAAAGAGCGAAAGGTAGATATCCGCTCTGCTCTAGTTTCCCAAGCCTTTAATTTGCAGCAAATAGGTACATACCGCACGTAAATTAGTGCATACATTGCGCCAGTGATAATGTTACTACTGTCATCATTTGCCATGTTAATCTGTGGGTGCAGGTGCATGAATCTGGACTAAAAGCTGTCTATTTCAATAGAGAGAGAGCTGGCATTAGCTAATTTTCTGTACACGAAACTAGGTTGAATCTTACTACGATAAATTGAGTGCAACACACATGCCAGCCAGTAGAGCTCAAATTACTTCAAACACTGGCACCTGATAACACAAAAAGTTAGTTGAACTATGTTGAAGTAATACTCTGTTGAAGGTTTCAAGTCCAATTTGACTAAAAGGTTTCAAATGCCAGATGAGCGGGAAAGCCTATGATGACTTTTAATATTATAACCAATCTAACAAAAATAATTAAATACAGCCATCTGATACACAAAACATGACAGGTCATTTAAAATTCAAATGCATAAAAAGTTTAATTTGATATTACAGCAGCCAAACTTGCTGGTTAAAGTATTTCAAAAGGCAAAGAGACATATCACAGAGTGAAATTATATTAACAAAATCACCTGAAATAATATGAGATAATATATATATACTATTTGGGCAATGCCAATTCATAAGCTTACAAAATTCGATATGAATACACAACATGCAGTCAATTCTTTCAACTTCAAAGCCTGCAAAGTGAGCACACTATGTACAGGTCAGTGAAATAAGAAGTGCTTCAATTGAGATTAAAATGGGGCTAAATATGCTCCGAGACAAAACTCCAACCATTCAAATCCCCAAACGCCAATGATCAAAAGGTGAACCAGGAAGTATTTAACAAGTGCCCTGAGACAGAACCTTTAATGGATGAGCATCATAATCATCTGAATCTTAATGATTCCCAAATTCTCCCAAACTCGCCATCAATCACCTCTCCATGGGGTCGCCCTCAATAAAAGACACATCGACTTCTGGGAATTGTTTATAAACGATGGTACTTTCAGGGGGATTAGACGCTAGCGACCGATGATTCAGAAATATGAAGAATTGTTTGTTTAGGGCCGAGCGTAAATATTTAGGTACGGTTTCTTGGAGTGAATGTTCAGGGGATGCACTTTACATCCATGAACGACACAGTGAAGATCATGATTAACTGTGGGCATCGACATCAAATACATTCACGGAAATTGGTGTGACACTGCAGGCGAGCCATCTGGGTAGAGCTATTATGCAACATCGTTTAAAAAAATGAATCTCATCTTTCTCATAATACATTATAGATGTGTATGATTCAGAGTTTCAAAAATACAATGCAGAAGTGAGAAATTCAACTAGATGGAAAGCCTTAAAAGAAAGATATAGAAAGCGAAAAGTAAAACAGACATTAAAACATTCTGTGTTGAAATTTGAAAAAAGAGTTCCTGTGAACAAAAATGAGTTTTTACATGAGCATGATATGATCAAATTCTTGATTTTCTTCAAGTGCTCCTTTTTCACACTGCTTTCTCCTCTTTGTTCAATATTCATTGATGATCATTGTTCCAATAATTATTAACAGCATCAGAAGTTGCAGTTTAACTGCTTATAGAAATTGTAATCTTTATTTCTTTTAGCAAAAAGAAGTTACAAGTTGATGACATATCACTAGAAACAGCAAAAATACTTGTGGCAGAAGTTTGAAACTTTTGCACCAAGAAATACAACCAATCTGCCGATCATTACCCTATTATCAATTTAAAGCACTTGTCATCCTTCCCCATACCATTTTCACATTGTACATCTCTTAATCCCTTATACCTTACCCATGGAAGTAGACACGAAACCACCTTAGCCATCTATCTTAAAGTGACTTGGTAACATTGCCTCAAATTCTGAAACAAAATCCCGGATTTAGCTCATGCTGCAAACATAATTATAAACCTTTAGATCAGTCAGGAATCCCATGACTTTTACAAGCCGATCGCCAGTCTGATATCAACATATTTATGATTAGAAATCCAAATTTAATTTTTTCGTTTTTTACAACACTACAGTCTATTGGGGAAAATGAGTATGGTAAAACTGGTCACTCAAAGATTTTTAGTTTTTTGAGGTACTTCATGATCATTGTCAAGCCCAAATTTTTTAGGGCTTCAATATTACACCATATCACAGACCAGGGGTGATAGTGAGCACCAAAAGGAAAAAAAAAGTTTTTTTTTCCCCTCAACCACCTCCTCCCCCTTGAGTAAAACAAAAAGAGGATTCGGGGGGAAATGGCATCTAACAACATCCCCCCCCCCCCTTTTCAGTAAGAACATTAGGAAAAAATTGGAAAAAATTGGAAAAATAGGGGTAAAATCGGGAAGAGAAAGAAAGAAAAAAATTGGGAAACCAATTTAAATTGGGTAATTATCAGGCCTGGCAGACACTTATAACACGTAGGGCCATGCATCTCAGATTTAACATTGTTAAACAATGCCTTCAAGGACGATCTCTACCATCTTTCCATCTCAAAGACCCTCAATCCAACAGACTGTGCAAAACCAAGCTCAGCTGTAACAAATCCAATGCCCGACCCCTTCGTTACATGTTCTGGATGCCTGGGAGTGGGCATCTTCCATCGCACGGAACCAGGGATGGAAAAATCACGGTTCCCGAAATTCAATCAGAGATGCAAGCAAGGACAGGAAGTACTTCCGTGACGAGCTTGCGCACTGGAGGGTGTCTTTAAGTGCATGTAATCGATACTGACAATTTGCCAAAAGAAATGATGTCCATTTTTACGCTTGACCACCATGTCAGCAATATCAATGCCAAGACATGTGGGGGCATCAATTTCATGTGTTCTAGCGAGCTAAAAACAATTCAATTTGGCTCTGCTCCATTTTACCCCTCATAATTTTCTTATCAAGCCTTTAATTCTATTTACATCATCTTCTACCATTTTATTCCTTGATGGCATTTTGTCGTCTGTTATTTATATCTCCTATATCCATCTATTCTCTATTTCTATCAATGTATGGATCTATCAATATTCATATCTTCTATCTCCTCTTCCATTTTAAGGCTTTCAAAGAATAAATAGGTCAGATGTTTGTTTTTCTTTAATACAAAGTGTTGTCTTACTTCTGTTCCTCTCTGTTATTCTCTGTAAAGTGAATCAAACTTAAATTAAATCTTTGGAAAGCCACATTTTGTTGAAGTAAAAGAAATTAAAATTCTTACTACTTTACAGCTTCTCAGTTGGATACCGGTAATGCACAGAAGATGTTTAAGAAGCAATCCAATAAAACATTTTCCTCCTAAAGCATCTTTTCAAACACTTTCCTGTTCTACTGCTTCTTGAAAACATCCAAACATTTCTGCAACTTTACCATTATATTGTAGGAGAATGACTGTTTGCTGAGACTTCACTTCCAAGTAGCGTCACCAACATCACACCAAGGACATCCTTCAGTGTATCAGATGAGTTCAAACACTTTCCTCTCAATCCAGCCAAAAATGTCAGACGCCAAGCCAACGATGATGATAAAACGAGATGATAAAAGAGGCAATAAATCAACACAAACCACTTTTTAACAATCACGGCTCGCTCCCCCATGCCCCAACTCCCGCCGTCCCAGTGGGGATAATGTTTCATCGGAGTCCTGCTGCAGTACACTGCGCTCCGACATCAAACGCAAGTTTAGACCCGTTCATTTCTCTAGACAATTCAACGCTCAAGAATTAAAAAACAGCCGCAATCTAAATCATGCTGGCTCACTTTACTTTCCAATTTTCATTTTGTTGATGAAAGTAATTGGACACAAAAAGACATAAAGAATGGGGCACCACTTACGACAGGAAGTCAACTCTCTGTGCGGCATCCACATCTTTCCTCTTTTCTCCCCGGACTCCTGAAAAGGATATCGAATACAAATGTCGAACTGTTCATTTTCAGCCATGGTTAATAAAACCTGATAGAACATAAATGTACGGAACATGGTTGATCATGTTACGTGATGCTGTTGAGAGAATCAGGGATGGAAGTCGGCACTTTGGAACTAGCTGGAGAGTGTCGGCATCGAGGTGACAATGGACAAGAGGCCCCCCTTGATGAATACTCTCCTAATTATTTTAACCAAATCTCAAAATTGAGTCGTTCATCAAAACTTTGAGCGCTACCATGGGGACAATGTGACACGATGCAATCAGAACTGACTGCCATTTTGAAGAAAAAAACGAATAAAGAAATGTGTCATCTTTGGTTCAAGGTGGTATAATTCTTTGAAGGGAGAGGGTCAGAGAAAAAAAAAGTCACTTAATCAGTTAAGTATCTTGCAGCTCTGAAAAAGATACAGCATAGCATAAGACAGACTTTGTTATCTACTGTTCCTTTTTCTCTCTTTCCTGCTTTCCTTTCATATGAAGTGTTTTCATATCTACTACTGATTACACTTCATTTAACATCTTTTTAATGCATGTTTTCTATTAGCCATTTTTATTTCAATGGGCTTTATATTTTTCACTATCATTTCCCCCCATTTATAAGAAGAACCAATGATCACCTTGTCCGTTTGGAGCCAGAAGGGCATTAACTCATCGTTTTACACAGAGTTAATGCCCGCTTGGTTCCAAACAGATAAAATGACCTTAAGCACAAAACATATGTTTTTTTGTATTGGATTTTAAAAAGTACCCCAAAATAATAACACTCTCTAAGAAAAGGGTATTGTCTCTATAATAGAAAAAATCATGCATAATCTTAAAGTCCTTCTGACCCTTAATGGTTGATACGACCTACTGCAGGGGAATTAGTATGAACTAAAACAAAAAAAGAGAAACTTCAATGTACTATCTCAAAATCATTTTAATACAATTTATCTAGTGCAAACTTGCCTGTGATTAACATACAAGGTTGGGGCAAACATAATTACCTGTCAAAAATGGGGCTCATGTATTTCTTTCTTAGAGGCAGATGTAGGCCTACATGTATGACAGAATGTAATTTGCTGTCATAATTTCATTAATGTATGAAGGAGATGAAAGTACACCACAAATTCACTGGGTAAATGTGATTCTAGGGGTATTTATTCAACTTCAAAATGGGGGGGGGGGGAGGTGCAAATGCATTGTTTAAGATGACATTCCCCTTTCCCATCTCTGCCCCCTCCCCCACTTCTGCCCCCTCCATCAGTGCTAGCTACCCAAATACATACAAGAACAAAGAACTTAAATCTTTGATGCATATTCGCACAACAATGATGAAACAGTAATCATAACATCCAAACCTATAGTTCAATTCCATCATAGAGAAAAGCTGGAGTTCTGGTAATGATGGAAAATAAAATCTCACAGAATCCAACAAAACTTACACTGAATGTTCAAGATTACAAATAAATTACATATATGCCAAACGACTTTGGTAGAAAATGTATAGGGGCTGAGTAATGAGCATAGAAAAATGAGGAAATCAAGGCAAGTAGGCCCGAAACCATGTGCTTAACACAGATCACTATGTGCAAATGAGAGTAGTGGTTTTTATTGAAGATGATATCCAGCAAGTTTTTGTAAGGTTGTTTTTATTTTACTGGTTCAAACAATCAATCTACTGCAGGATAAACAATCCAGAATGAATTATAGCCATAGTCTCTCGACATACGATGCCCATACCAGAGCTCTAAATTAGCTTTAAGCTGCATTTGCGTTACCTAAAATTTGTAATTCTTTCAATTAGTCTCTGGAGAAAAAAATGCTAGAGGACTATAAAACAAAATACTGTAAGTAGAAAAAACTCAGCAAGTCTTTGCTTTATTTAAAATCTCAATCTTGGCGATCATTACAGACGGATATTGTTGCACATTCAAAGAGGACAGACTGCTCAAAAATCCACTAGGGAACGTAAATTATTGCCCATCGCACACGCGGAGACGATAATTTGTTGGGATGTTTTCAAATATAAGAGATCATTCAGCTCGTATCGCTTGTGGCTTTGGGCTTCATGACTTCAAGCCAAAATCAACAACTGTTCTTTATGAAGCACCTCTGCTATTAACAAAAGTTTAATGAAGGCCATTTCTTTGTAATACAAGAACACTTCACACAACATGCTTCAAAGATTAATTTCCTCCTCTTTAATCATGGCCATTTTTTTCTTCTGAAACCCCAAAAGGGAGACGGTCTCTGTTTCATTTTTCATGGAACATGCTTGCATGTTCTCTCATCACATTCAACACTGTTCTTATTAAAGTGGTGTCACAATTATTTTTTGTTACGCCTATAGGGCAATTTCTTGCTAGCTACAGAGGGGAAATGAACAGATGTAAATCCAAGCCATAACTACATCACCTTTATACATACAACCTATATCTCTCCTTTCATTCCAAGAAGTAGCAACTGCCTACTCTACATGTAAACATAAATCAAGTATCTTTAATATTTACATCCAGAGGAAAGTTAACACGAAAAATATCATCATGAAATAGTCAAAGGAAGAAGGAAAAAGATATTGGAATTACAAAATAATTCAGTTTTTATTCAGGTTCTTAGCATTTTCAATTGCCTGGGAATTTCAGGCTGTATTTACAAACTTTCAAATCTAATATCAGTATCAAAGTTAACAAACAATGTTTTGTTACGTCATGCTTCTGTGATTATAAATTTTCCACTCTCCAGTTGCACAGTTTGACCCCAGGTAAAGAAGGTCGATTAAAAGGCTACTTTTTTATACTTCATATTTTGAAGCTGATCAGCACTGGCATATAAGTTAGTCACCCTTTTCTCTAAAGTATGCAGGTACACTAACTCTAAACTTTCCATATCACAATTTATTCCAACTCCTAACTCTTCCAACATTTATTTTCTCTGTTCAATATCCAGCTACAGTAATGTGGAAACATTTGAAGCTAATTTGCCTGGGCATCAACAAAAACATTCAAGGCTCTTTTCTTCCTCGTTGCCCTGGAGGTAGTTATGGACTTTCAAATTGTCACGTCACATGCGCAACTTTGCCATTCCGCTCATTACATCACCCTCAAATGAATAGCAAATTGGCGTTGCTCGGGGCGAGAAGGAACGCCAGGAAATGAGGGAGTTGTTTGATGGAAAAACATTGATGGAGCCATCATGAGTTTGGAATGCCTATTCTCCCCCTCTTTTAATGAGTTTACGAAAACTCAGGGTTCCATAGACACAGATATCTATCTTTGGAATGTGTAATAATCGAAGGCGTTGGTTGCCAGCATGATTTCCTGTTAAAATGATTTGAATGCCATTCTAAATAAATAGAGAACACAATAAATGTGTCCCGCTACAGCCATTAGGTAATGCATGGTGATATTAGGTACTGGGTAGATGAAATAATGGCTCCCATTATCAGGGGCAGATCCAGGTCTTTTTTTTTAAACGGGGGGGGGGGGGGGGGGGGGGGGGGGGAAGGATTCCAGAAATATCATGACAAGCAGAAAATAAGTTATCAGCTCTTGGGCTGTTGCTTTACACATGACAATCTAAGACAAGCACACAAAAAAATAGATAAATGGATCAAAAATAGGTAGTGGGAGGTGCAAACTCCAGGACACCCCTGGATCTGCCCTATCATTACAGTTGGGTGTCTGAGCACATCCAGAAATTAGAGCACATTATTGGTTGATTACACACACCATGTGACCTTTATCTCTGCTACTATTGAGCGAGGGATGAAACTCATCTACGGTACTCTAGATGACAGACTCAGTAGGATAAACATTCAGGAGGAATATGAGTGGTAAATTAGTTTTTTCTTTGCAGCATTATTTGCCATACAAATTGGCAACACTTGCAGCAATCAGCACAACACGGTAATCAAATCATTTATAAATTTCATAATAATAAACCATTTTAGCATCCTTTCATGAAACCAGGTGTATTTTTACTTAACACACTTTCAAAGGTTTATTGGCCTACCTAAATGACAGTTTAGTAGAATGATAATGAGAAATACCAATGTTGCCAATTTGAGGTCAAAGCTCATTCAATTAGCAATGATTTAATTGTATCTCAGACAAGAATTAGCTTAATAAACCTGCCACAATGTTTCTGTATGCCCAGGAAAGTGGGCCAAGTGGGTTTCTACTAACCTCCCAAAATCATACTTCATGTATCACTTGTGATCATAGATAATTTTCAGTATTTCATCAATGTCACTATGCATTCAAGGCCAACATCAATCCTAATACTCATACATTTGCTGATTGTTAAAGTCTCTGACAAATATTGGCTGAAATCTGAGCGACCATTCTGCCAATATGAATATTAGTATATATCCTTGGACTTGGATGGTATTTCGGGCTAAATCTGACAAAAGATATATATGAGCTATTATTCTGCCTGTATTGATTACTGTCTTTATTTGTTTTACTTCCAAAGTTTGGACTCTGGAGCATATCTGGCTTAAAGGTGGATGAAATTTGGAGGAGTATTCCTGTCAACATTGATGACTTTCTACATTTCTCCTACAGAAATAAAGCTGGGAACATCTGAAAAGAAAGAAAAAGCTGGCTGAGTTTGAGCAATGATTATGCCGATATTGATGAATGTCTACATTTCTTGGACTTTCCTAAATCTGGGGTATATTTGACCCCCTAAATGGCTCAGTTAATGAATTACTTTGTCAAAAATGATAACTATCTACATTTCTATGACTCACTTATTTAGAAAGCATATTTGATGAAAATTGGCAATCATTTGGCCAACGTTTATATTTCTTTGACTTTGCCATGTTGGGGGGGGGGGGGGGGCACTTAACTTAAATGTTGCCGACATTCAAGGAATCAACTTGCCAATATTGATAACTTTTTAGATTTTTTAACTCTGAATATTTTACCAAAAAGATGTAAGGATTTGAGCAACCAACCTGGTAATATTGATTTTGTTTTTCTGCCTTCCTTTGACTAGTTTAATCAGTTGAAACAAACGTTTTGTCTCATTTTCAAACATGTTTTCCAGATCAACAGCGATTCACGACCCAAGAGAAACATGTTTGCATCATGAATTAGGCTGAAGAGTTGACTAATTTTGAATATTTCTCTTTCAGGAGCGATCTCTTTTTCTGTCTAAAAGCACTCTATATATAGGACAGGATAACATGAACATCATTAGGGTGGGGCATGTCAGGGGATGTAATAGAGTGTCTCTACCCCTGGGGCTAAGTAGACAGAGAAGATCGAGGCACTATATTTAGCTTCCATGGCAATTAGTACGACACTCTGTGTACATAAGCTAGGTTTCAATGTTATCTGGTAAAGGGTGGGAACATTCAACTGCGTAGTGCCACACTGCCACCACATTAATGAAAGTATAACAACTAAGATATCTTGAGGTATTGAGTTTCATGAACAAATTGTGTCTTTCAGTCAGAGAAAGAAGGCTTTCTTTCTCTCAAATAGTTTGGCTATCACATTAGAATTGGGTGGAATATATAAGAATAAATAAGAATATAGTACAGCACTGAAATGTGCAATAGTAGGAATTCTTGGTTTATGCAGTACAATTGCTTACAATTACCCTACAGGCCTTAAAACCTCGCAAGAATAGCTTTCATCGTAGGCCCCTCGATATTTCACTCTTTTTTTTTCTTCTTCTTTGGTTCAGTCTCTTAATTTAATGCATTCTAACAATGATATGAGGTACTCACTTTCTATTTCTGTCTTTATTTCATAGAATGAACGTTTATTTCTACCATTCACTTGGTAAAATCATTGCAAATATTATATACCATACATGTGAAATATCAAACAATACACTGAGAAGTGATAACACAGCTTTAAACACTTTCACCCATATGTTGTATGTTCAGATATCCCAATGTTTCAGTACCATTGCACTTCTAGCTGGGTGCATGCGTATAAGGGTATGTTTAATGCTCAACTTTTTCTGGCCAGAATGAGGCATTTGTTACATGTTTAGTTCAAAACACGGTTGCGTCCTTTCTCATTTTTGTAGAATCACAGAAAAACGGCGATCATAGCACTGATCGTAAACTCACAAAAAGGTGCGTTTTGGATCGGTGAATCTGCAAAATCAGCGATTCTGGGGAAACATAAATGCACAATCATTTGTAAACGCATTTAAATGGGGTCAACGTAACATGCGCAGTGCAGGTTTGCGAATCCAGCTGCAGACTCTGCACTGCACTTCTCTGGCTCCTCCAGGCATGATTCTGGCTCTGAGCCAGAATCATGCCTGGAGGAGCCAGAGAAGTGAGCATAAACAGTACACTGTGGAACTGCGATTACAATGAGTGTTTACAATGAGTGTTTTAAATTGCTCATTCTGCCTTCAAAATTGAGCATAAACGTACCTAAGTTATTCCATGAATTAGTATACATAAAACATTTCCATGCATAAATGTATAAAGTGTCACAACATGGGGTGTAAGAATTGATGCATGTAATCATGTTGCAACATGGCCATGTACATTGTAGCTTTTTGTAGGGCTGTCAATGCTTTAACAAATTTAAGATTGAGACTGTTCAGACTGTTCAGCCCTAGAAAAGACATTGGCCAGGTTTGCAAATTTATGTGGAGCTTCCAATTTCTGGGTGTAGTATAATGCTCTTGTTATCGAATCCACATGGCCTTCAAGTATAAAAAGGGGGCATTTATTGCACGGATTATCACAATTTCAATAATTTTCAAAAGAAAAAATTTTGTAACTATCATCGGTGGCAGAACCAGGATTCTCTTGGGGGGGGGGGTGTTGGATCCAATTCCCTACAATCACTTTCAATCAAAATAAAGGGGGTCCATACCCAATGATCCCCTCCAATTGGCTCAGCCCTTGACACTAGTCCGCGGCAGCCGCATTTAAAAACATATGCACATGCTGAGAGTTACTACCTCCAATTAACTGTTTTGAGAGAGGAGGGGGTTGATGTGTGAACAAATTTCCCTCTTATGTGCTCTTTAATTCTAATATTTCTCTATTTTACACACATTCACTCACTCTCTCTATCTATATCTCCCTTGCCTTCTCTCTCTCTCTCTCTCTCTCTCCATCTCTTTCTCTCTCTTTCCATCTCTTTCTCTCTCTCTCTCTCCCTCTCTCTCTCTTCCCCCTCTCTCTGTATCTCTCTGCATCCCTTTGTGTCTCTCCTCATCTCTCTGTCTCTGTCTCTCTCTTTAAAGTCATTTAACACCTTCAAAAGAGATACAATGTTTGTTTTAAAGTGCCCTTTAAAATAGACCGTATCCTCATTGCCATGGTAGCAACAAATGAATAACTACTTGTCTTGTAATAACCTCTTTTCACCGAGCAGACTTGAAATTCCTACGCTTCATCCTACATACATTAGCCGCTGACAGGTGAGCAACGAACGCTTCTCTACCTCCTGGCTTCCCAATCATCTTGTCATAGAAAATTGGGTCACAAATGAACACAAAGTTTACCATCTTGATAACCAGATTGACAGATCAAGATTAACAAATTGCTTTTAGGATGAATACACAAGTACCTCTTGCTCTAACTGAGAAATGAGAATAATTAACATTTATGCTTTCTTTGATTCACAGGTTATCATCGACAGCAGTAGAAATGATATATATTTTTTGAAAATCTCAAAACTTTTGTAATAATTTAAATTGGTTGGTAAAACATATGGTATCATCACATAATACCAAGCGCCTATTTCAAAATTTGAATTACATATCTGGAACAAGATGAAAGGGAAATGTGTATTTATAAATGTTTTAAAAAGAAATCAGTAAAATTGACCTTTAAAAGCAGGTGGTCTATCTTTACAGGTTCAGTTAAGCTTCAGATATAGGTATTTTGCACATTAAAACAATAGGCCAACCAGTAAATTAACAGACCATAAAACTGCCATATTGTAGAACACTAGACACTTTCATAGCACTTGTAATATCCTACATCTTGGAAATAATTCCCCTGTAAGACAATTCTTATCCTAACCATTTGAATAAATAAGTTTCTCTTTTATTTTCATAACGCAAGGATTGACCTGCGGTACCAAAGACACTCATGTAATATACATGTAGCAGCTGATACCCCAACCATCACGATTACACCAAACAATCTCAGAAAAGAATTGGGACAGAGTTCGGCTTAACTTGATTAAGAGATAATCATCCCGGCGAGGAAACATATGGCTTGCAAACCCCTGGAAGACAATTATCACCGATCTGGCCTATAGAGGGATGGGAGGTGAATGACCTTCCCATAACTTCTCCATGTTAGCAAGGCCTATAAAATACAATTACAAAGCTCGTTTCACTTCAGGGATGGTTTGCGCAAGTCTTTATTTTGACCTGTGGGCGGGCGGTCGGAAGAGGCGGGTCAACAAAGCAGCCCAGCGCCAGTGTGATTAATCTGGAGATATAGGGTCGGGATTAATTTATGAGGAGGATGTTCATTTCTCACCTTCTCCTTTTACAAAACTCTGTCTTTTTATTTTTCTTTAGATCTCTGTTTCTTTCACTGCTCTTTGTTCCAGTTTTGTTTTATTTTCCTCTTTTCTCTTTTCATTTCCTGCTTCATATATCTTTCTCTTTCCATTCAAGACAAATATTACTAATTCACATTTATATTCATTTTCTCTTCAGTCACTTTCATTCCTTTTATGAACAACTTTCCAGCTTGCTTTCTCTTTCTCTCTCTCTCTCTCTCTCTCTCTCTCTCTCTCTCTCTCTCTCTCTATGTCTCCGTCTGTTTGTCTAACACTCTCTCTCTTTCTATCTCTAACCCTCCTTTCACAAAACTCTTTTGAGTGAAACATTAAAAAGAAACAAAGTCAAATTGTTGGCAACATTTTCTGACAGCATTGAATGGCATTAAATTTCTGCTTTCACATTTGTAACTTCCTAATTTTTGTTATTTTTGTAAGGCATATAATTAAACCACTTCCATTTCTTTGTAACACAGTTAACATATACATTTTAAGCAAAAGAAAGGGTATTTTTAAAAACAAACAAATGTCATAGGAAGATAAATCAATAATCCTAAATGCTTCTAATCTATATGGATCCCATATTTCAAGGCCCAGGGATCATCCCTTTCAAAGAGTCACATGACACCACGAGACTTTGATATCCGCCATCTTGATTATGGAGATAAGGGTAAGCAACTGCAAGGCCATTAGGAACCCTCTAGACAAATGACATTGAAACTATCTCTAAAGGGTCAAATCAATTTCACTATTAAAAGCACTTAAAAAATTCAATTATCAACTCCAAAATTCCAAACTTGGCCTTTCCTACTTTCCTCCTCACCGGTGACAGCAGAGAAAATGAAGTCATCAACTTTCTCAAGACTCAACACAGCCCTTGCATGAACTACTTTCAAAAGAAACGGTAACAGCATTTAGTACCCAATAATGGACATAGATAATTACTAAGATGCAGATATAATATTCACAAACTTCCTTGTTATATCTTGAAACAATCTCAGGAGTCCATCCATAACATAACCAAGAATTAGAAGATGATCACAGATTCCATTAAAGGCATACTTTACAGGGAGGTGATATAAACAAGAAACTGTACTGTAAGAAAAATCGCCTATTTTGAAGATCATTTTTGCTTACACCTAAATTTTAAAAATAAAGAAGAAAAGCAACAAAGAAATGAGAGGAATTTTTTGTAACGGGGAGGGGAAATGAGTAGCATTTCTGACTGACCATTGCCCAATACCCAGATATATGACCACTTTTATCAAGATATTGTGAGTAGAATTATGAGTCACCTTACGCCATTTTTAGGGTTACTAAAAAACATACTCTTTCAACAATTTTCAAGCAATCATGACCAAATCACCTTGCAAGGTTTGCATAAGTATAAAATTGGTATAAAAAGTTTGAAAACTTATGAATTCAATAAACATTTACACACAGGAGACCTGGAATTAAAAATCATGGAAGAAAATTATATGACTAAAATTGTTTTGGTGTAAACCCTTTCATATGATTGTATCTATTTCAGTTTAAGTGAATTTCATTTACACAAAATTCGAAGGACTTGGATTTCAGTAGGACATCCATGTAATGAGAATTGAGAACTAAACTAAAATATTTACTTTATGTGTGTGTGTGTTTAATCCTTGGACATTTTCTCTGAGAGAAAGCCTCGTTGAAACGAGCTAGCTTTGAAATGTAGATCAATGTATGTGGTAAAAGTAATCTTGTCAACTCGTCGTCTACAAAATGTCATCCATATACTTCAAGCAGGTAAATGTCCGATAAACTTCGTGGATACATTACCACAATACATCAATCTTGATGAAAGTCTGTGCGTACTGGAATTGGGGCAATGTTGGTGTTTTATAGTGGGGGAAAGGGAATAACAAATGCATCTGTACCAATAGGTGATTTGGCTAATGCATCACTGAATGGCTATTGCCCGTTTTATCCCTATAAATGTAATCTCAAGTATGTGCACGTTGCAGTAAAATTGCATTAGGAGAAGCTAGGTCATCAAGTTTTTCTGCAAGGATGATCATATATTAGATGGGATATCTTTATAGTATCACAGAGTCTGTACGTTTAGGAGGGAGACACTCACTTGCAGAGATTCATCATTGGAGAATAATCTACATTGTTGGTACATCACTTCATTGATACTTCAACAGAGACAAATTATGACAAAGACATACAAAGAAAAGGAGAACATAATAATTTGTTAAACTAAGTGCAAACGTTCATTCCTAAACTTGGAATTTGTCGAGTCTTGGCAAACATACTGAAGTGTCTGGTGACGTACACATCTCCATTTGCCGTCCATCTCCTCGACTTCTACAAGAAAGCGCCAAGTTCAATAATTGAAATTTATGAACCATTGATGGGCACTGGGCTCACGTTAATGGAAGAAAAGGTTGCCATTTAATGATCGAACCTTCATGAAAATAGCCCTTCGTGTTCTGCCCAATTCTCTGTAAATTAGATATGTTACGGTTCGATCCCACTGACGTGCAATTTGGATGTGTACAACCATATCACTGCACAGTGCCCACACTTTCGTGTTCACACAGCCATTACACAAGTTAAAATTCTATGTATGGGACTACATGATGTTCTTCATTTCATCGACTTCAGGTTTGTGCATTGCAAACGCACACTTTAGCCAGTGGAAACAAAATATTGGTTGTCTGAAATTGCTACTTGGAGAATCCAGCCAAATGGCAATGGAGCATTAACGGTTACGGTTTTGGAAACAAACGTGATGCTTGCGAGCTTGAACATAATTGACTTTGATAACGGATATTAGTTTTATAGCTCTGCAATATGAGATGTTTCTGTCTTCTTGGTAATAGAGAGAATTTTAAAAGATCACACCTTCGGTGTCATTGAAGTTCATATATTCAGAAAGAATATCTTGCTATTCATAACATAGCATAGTTTTGATACACCTTGTTGAAAAGTATACTGGTGTTTAAAAACAAAAGTGGTATGCATTCACCAAATTATATAAAAAGGAAAATTGATATAATCAGAAACTGCTTAAAAGTTACAACACAGATCATTTAGGTGTATATTGTATAGCATATACATTTTACATATCATTGCTTTACCTTAAAGGGATAATTGGGTAACTTTGCCTCAGATTCTAAAAAAATTCTGGATTAAGCTCATGCTGCAATGATAATTATAAACCTTTAGGTCAGTCAGGAATCCCATGACTTTTACAAGCCGATTGCCTGTCTGATTATCAAGATATTTATGATTGGAAATCGAAATTTCAAAAAACTGTTTTCCTATTAAACAATTTTTATAACACTACAGTCTATTGGGGAAAATGAGTATGGTAAAACCAGTCACTCAAAGATTTTTTACTTTTTTGCGGCACTTCATGATCATTTGAAGCGCAATTTTTTAAGGGCTTCAATATTACACCATAATATCACAGATGGTGGCACGCTGATAACATGTAGGGCCATGCATATCTCAGATTTGGCAAATTGTTAAACAGTGCCTTTAAAAGAAAAATGGTTAATATTGAGTTGTTCGTAGCAGAGCCCAGAGCTATCAGGTACAGGGAAAATGTTCAGACACTTAGCATATGTCATCTTCTGTACTTTGTTTTACCAGACTGCTATGAAAGCATGTGCATGCTTGTAAGTTAGCAACCAGAGGATTGATGGTTTTAAGTCCTCTCAGAGGAACTTGGTAATGAGGATTAAGCCTTATCTTGTGTAAGAAATGTTGAGACTATATTGAAACTAGTGTCCTAAACCTACTGCCTAATGGTCAATGAAATCACCTGCACGAACCGCAAGATTTATAGGTTAACAGTCCCCACCCAACCTGAGGCAAACTGGCACTACTTAATGGGCAAATCTGAATACATGCTTGAAGAAAGAAAGAAAATTATTCTCCTACTTTTTGTGATAAAGGTGAGAATCTGGGCTACTCACATTTCTCCCGCTGCCAGCTCTTTCGACCTTCAGCGTACATTGTAAGTCATCATACAAAGCCTTGTCAGCAATGATACACAGGGAAAAACATTGTGCAACTGGATGAGCAGGAATAGAGAGTGATAGAGAAAGGGAGAGCGAAAGGGAGAGAGAGAGAGAGAGAGAGAGAGAGAGAGAAAGGGAGAGAGAGAGAGAGAGAGAGAGAGAGAGAGAATGTGAAGAAATCCACATTTATAAATGAACAGTGCAAGGTGAAGATAGACATCAGAAAAAAAGAGACATCTTTATCACATTTCAATAGATCTGTATCTCACATCCACATACGCAATATATGTGACATTAGTAAGCGGGCTTTCATGTGGTGCTGAGAGCAAGTTGTACTATTATTAGATGAGGCATGGATGGCTTAACATGGTGGGTGAGGCCGGCGTAATATCATTGCTAACCATCCAAATTCCAATTAGAGCATAATTGTTACCATCGAGAGAGCTGGCGAGATGAAAAAAAAATGACATTTCAAATGTTTCAGGTAAAATGAATATAAAATGAGCAGTGCAATTCGTTCATTTCCTCTCTCAGCGCTAGAAAACCTTCTATTTAAAAGAGTGTAAAAAAATAGAAACGGTTTCTAAAGTTAACTGCTATAAAAATACCATATTTAATTCATAAAAGAATAAATTGAGCATACCATTTTATAATTGACACCTTTTTTCCACTATTTTTCTTGAAAATGAAAAGAGGGGACACAGTTTCATTGAAGAGAAGGGAAGAAATAAAGAATGCAAAAACACACAGACAAGGGGATAACATTGACAGTCATGGAGATGAAAAAATAACAATATTTTGATAAAGAGTAAAACGGTGTGCACATTGAAAACAAATGTAAAACAATTGTACATTAAACCCTATCAAGCATTTTTTTCATAACACTTTTTCCTTCAAATATTCACAAAATTTTGAGAAGCATAGCTCAAACATTTCCAGTTATTTCTAGATATTGTAATTTTAATGGAAAAAGTATCAAAATAATAAAAATGTATATAAAAACACAGTGAAGCCACGACAAGACCATTTTAACAAATTTCCATTGAATACTTCAATACTTTTTTGTTACAAATATTCTTCTAAAAGCAAATTAAACAGATAATAATAGAAGTAATCTTCCTTCTTAAAATTAAATCTAAGAAGATAAAAAGCTCCACAGATAGCTCTGTGCAGCCATTAAAACAAAAATCAATAATATTTGTTCTGCCTTTCCTTTGGACAATTTTCTTGCCTCGACAATTCAATATAATATAAATCAAAACAATACAAATAGTGTGGGTGCCTCGATGCTCCCCTTTCATTCTTCTCTCCTTCTTCCTCTAGTGTTTCCTAGTTGACAAGATATTGAATCATGTAGGTGAATTGCTTGTCGTGTACAGCCTTTGTTTTGAAGCCCAGGGGCAAAAAGCTAAACACAGCGTTATTCAAACTATAACAATTTGCCATGTGAAGATTGCAATCCAAATACATGGGCAAATCTTACTCCTGCAATTATGCATTCCAGTTCTTACAATCTGATTACAAAATATGAGTTGTTCCAATAATGTAATAACTATGAATGTCTTTGGCGCCTCATGTTTTTCATTCTACGTGAATTGAATTCATTAATCGACTTGCTTGCTTTCATGAAAACATGTTACTTAGTACAGTTAGTAACCTCTCATTTGCAAGTTAATAGGAAAATAAAATAAAATTAGGTCACTAATTAGGAAGAGTACAAGTAAATACATTACAAAGGAAAAATGATAAATGTAAGGATAAATATTGTACAAATAATGCATGCGAATGAGTGTATTAAATGTCTGCATCTATGGTACAAAGCTGTTAACATTATACATGGATATATTAACATTATATATGTACATCTGCTGATAATCAAAATGTGTTTACATTGGTAAATCTTGAGATCTTTTAAACAATTACAATCCCCTTTATTTGTTTATAATGTGTATTTTTAATCATATACGGTTCTGTGTGTATATATTTTTTTTGGGGGGGGGGGGATTTTTTCTTATTCTTTAAGGAAAAAATCGAGAAATTAAAGTGGGAGGGATAGATATGGAGAGAGCTCAAGAGGGAGGGGGAGAGGGAGAGAGGGAGGGAGAAGGTGAGAGAGCAAGAGAGAGAGAGAGAGAGAGAGAGGGGGGGGGGGGAGAGAGAGAGAGAGGGGCCATGTAGAATGCCAAACAAAATGAAAAGAAATACCAGAATGATAAGAGAGGGAAAAAGAGACCAAGAGATAATACGAAAAGTGAGAGAAAAAATAAGGAAACAAAGACAGCCTAATACACAGAGTCACAAGCAAGAAAAATTAGGCAAAAAAAGATAAACGAAAGCGAGGAAAGAAAAAATATAAAAGTGTATTTGTAAAAGTTAAAAGACTGTGTAAATAGACTTCTCAAAAGTTGTTCTTATTCTTGATCAAAATTCAACTGAACCCATAATGGTCAATAATGGTCAACAGAGGGCTCTGTTTC
The DNA here is from genome assembly GCF_000002235.5 of Strongylocentrotus purpuratus. NCBI lineage: Eukaryota > Metazoa > Echinodermata > Echinoidea > Camarodonta > Strongylocentrotidae > Strongylocentrotus > Strongylocentrotus purpuratus. The sequence goes on from NW_022145614.1 coordinate 23,759,971, forward strand.
ATTTCAAATGACCAGTTACTGTAGATAATAGAAGGGAAATTCAACCTCGATAGCAAACTACTTTAGAGGGAAGCAAACAAATCAGGGGGGAAATGAGAAAGATATGAAGTTTTGAGAGTTTAAATCCAATAGGTATGGGCTCTTCCGATTGGTTGAATCAGTAATGTCTCTGTGATATAAGTGAGGAATTTCCCATTTGATCCAAACAAACAAAATAACTATAACAAAATTTGAACATGTATGACTCAGCAGGGTCTGTTCTCTTTAGGGGACCTACTACTGTATATAATATGCTAGGAAAAATACCCAGGGATGAATGTTTTTGTACATGTCAAGCAGGAGAATTATCAGCAACTTTGTCACAATCCACTGATCGAACTGCCAACTTTTCAAACATTCACAACTTTCTAATTATTGGTCCGATTTATTTCAAACTTTCGCCATTCTGATTATCTTATTGTTCTGCTCTTATAGATGAATGTATTACAAGGAATGGATTGCCCTTTAATTACTGCCCCAAGGAATCCCCTTTATAGTGCTCTCGATAAAAAAAATATCCTAAAAGACACCACAAACGTTTTTCCTTTACAGAACAATGTAATGTAAACAATGTAAGAACAATTTTATATTGATTCAAATTTACATAGAGGCACAATGGATGGGCGATGGCGGCGATCTCTGAATTTATAGTTCTATGCTCAGGAATTTGTTGAATCTTTTTCTCAAATTATATGCCTATCATTTCACAATTGTCATTTTACTTATTTTTATATATTTACTGCCTGATAGACATGAAAAAGATTTATTAATGATGGTTGTGCTCACTCTTTTCATTAAAAAATTGAACAAATCCAAGCTTATAAAATATCATATACGTGACACAAATTTGTATGTAGGCCTACCATTTATATTGATTTTACAAATCCCATATCATCTGCTCCAAAGTGTGCATAATTATGTAAAATTATAAAATAATTTATATTCATAATGTTTGAACAAGACTACATGTATAGAATAAGAAACCAGTGAATCCAAATTCAATAATCATCATCATTATATCACCATCATCACAACTGTCATCCTTAACTTGCTTAACTGGTTATAACTATCTTCATCTTGTTCGATAATCATCCTCATCATTTTCAAAGTTCATCATCCTCATTCTCATATCATCATCACTGATGATCATCATAACCAACAATCATCATATCATCTTCATCATCTTCATCATCATCCTCATCATCGTCGTCTTTTTCATACCACCATCACTTTCTCACAATCATCATGATCATTTTCAAACAATCATAATCACTCTCCTCTCCTTGATTTTAGCATCCGCATATTTAGCTCTACATCAATTTGAAATTGCATGGAATTCTCCACAGGCCATTTTGCATGCCAATGCCTCGATGCCGATTGTTAGCAATGATGTCACATTTTGCAGTCGTACACGGCACCGTAGTCTGCACGAAATGCACATACATATACCAAGCAGTGCAAAGCATGCATGATGTGCGAGTTAGCGGGGAGCGAGCGGCTTGGTATTCCATCCCGATGGCCGGTGATGCGAGCCCGAAAAACGAAAACAAATACCACGATCACGTTGAACTAGCCCTAGGATATAGAAATATATATTACTACTTACAGCGTGAATGGTCGGTAAAGATGAGTTGACATCCAAGTCGTTTCTACTGATGATGATCTCATAAAAAGGTAGATGGATCTTCACCTAGATAACCCTCGAATTTGTTCAGCTTTTACATGTACCAGTGATCATGTTTGTAAACACAGCAATTGTCCTCTTCTAAAACAGTATACCGCCATCTTTAGCAACAAGTCATACAATGTCCGATGTGAGTACAGGTGCAACTAAACTAATATTTGCAGAACCACCTTCGACGAAAAGTCATTATTATTTGGAAGGGTTTAGTAGAAAAGGCTTATCCAGTTGTGACAAAGACTAAGTAATAACATTTGAACTATGACTAGCACCAATAACAATGTTTATATCTTGGTGATATTCAAATTGTTTATTGTTTATTAAACAAAACAATGATAATACATGTGATGTTTTTTTGGCACCAACAATGATGATTCAATATTATGTTTTTAGTATGTTAAACATTCTTGATTGAAATATCTTGGCGAAAATAAAAGATGATTAGTTTAGTTCGGTTCAGTTTGTTTTATTATCATATCGCACCCTCAGCTGAATTACATGACAATTTACAATCAAATTAAAAATAACATCACATTTCATTTCTAAACAACATATTTCATAATACAATGCATTTATATATATATATATTTTTTTTTTAAAATATATACAAAATAGATACTTAACATGTTATATAATTAACATTAGTTAATCTGAGAAGCATAAATACTTACATTTTTCTTAATCTATTTCTAGAAAAATTTCTTATGATAGCTCGTCTGTGGTTAAAGAAATATTTGTGTATGTTTTGAACAGTAAGAACAAATATAATTCATGAATTTCATTAAAAGAAAGAGCCATCTTTTTATACTTTTTATACCCGCCCCCCCCCCCATCATTATATTATATGGAGGGAGACTGTGTAACAATATACCTCAATGTTCGAGATGGGCTGGAGGCTAAATTAATTATGCCGCGGGGGGGGGGGGGGCATAACGAGATAGACTGATAGACTGGCCGAGCGAAAAAGAGAGAGATGAACAGAAACAGATGAACAGAAACATTGAATACAGAGAAAGAGAATAAGACAAAAAGACAGCAAGAGAAAGAGAGAGAGAGAGAGAGAGAGAGATATGCAGGGAATGGGAGTTGGAAGGCCAACACCACTTGTTAAAACTTCTGTCTCTAAAATTTCAATTTTCTTTAAAGGACCAATTTTATGGAATGAGTCACCTCCTAATGTTAAGCAAGCCCAACTCTGAATACATTTAAAAAGAGCTACAAACAATTACGTTTTTTGTGAATAGCATGTTATTAGTTGTACATGTATGCAATCAGATGTTCGATGTTAGGTGTTAGTTGTTAGGTGTTAGGTGTAAGGTGTTAAGTTATATAGGTTAAAATTCTGTAATATGTCTTGATGGACCAGCACCGGCTAAGACTTTTTTGTTCTTTCTTGCGTTTCCTCATTCGTATATATATATTTGTATTTTATGTTTATCTTTCGTTATGTTATTTGTATGTTCTTTACTTATCTGTAAATATCAATGTTATAATTATTTTTATATGACGAATGGAATAAAAAATGAATTGAAAAATGAATTGAATAACATATTACACTTTTTCATCAATTCTTTACAAAGTTGCGCAGTTTACAAGTCATCTGTACGCCAGTAAAAGAAAAGGAATGAAACTTTTGATCTTGTTCAATTTGTAATTTGTTGTGGTTGTCTCTGTAACTGATTATTTTATTACTCTTATTGCTTCAAAGTTCTTAGTGTCAAAATAGGCTTTCCTGTTTAATGGGGAAGTCCATTAAAAATATAATCAACTTTAATGCAATAAAAGCAAAAATATCAGACAAACCAATCATAAAAAGTTTGATCAAAACTAATAAGAAAGTTATGAATTTTTAATGACATGAAAAACTTTGAAAATCACAAGACAAACTGGCAACTCACTCATGGGTCTATGACGTCATTCGACTCACTATCCACTAATTGTTTTCTTTATATTGATACTATAAGTTTCCAATTTTACGCCTAAAAATCTTATTTCATCACAACAGCATCCAAGTTATATTAATAGTTTTAAAAATTGATGCACTAATAAAGAGCAATTTTTCAGTTAAATCAAGAAAAATGTGAATTTTGATATTAAACTATGTATATGAAAAATCAATGATTGTGAATATACAATATTCAGAAAATAGAATCAATTCTTCAAAGTTCATTAAAGAGTTTTGTGAAATGCCATGCACGCAATATGACACAAATCGTACAATATGGGGAAATCAAGTTTTGGAGATAAAAAGGAAAATTAATGGTATACAATTAAATAAAGCAATTGATAAATAGTGAGGCAAAGACGTCACAAACTGATAACCAAATTGTGTACTGATTTTTTATTAAAATTCCTTGTTTTTTTTTTTTTTTATACCTTAATAAAAATTCATAACTTCCTCATTAGTTGTCGGATTTCACTTTTACTTAGTTTTGGAGTGGACTTGGCCTTTAACGACTGAGAATATTTCAGAAAAGAGTTGGCATCAGTCGCAATCGTTTTGGGAAAATGGTTGGTATGGACTAGTTTCAAAAGTGGTATAGCGTCCTCTTGCATCGAAGCCAACCTTATGTATCATTCTCGAAAGAACTCTTTTGATCTCTTTTCTCGATCCGTCTCTCTGTCTCTCTCTGTCTCCCTGTCTCACTCTCTCTCTCTCTCTCTCTCTCTCTCTCCCTCTCTTTCTCTCTCTCTTCTTCCATCTCCCCCTCTCTCTCTTCTTTCTCATGTCTCCTTCCCCGCTTCATATTGCTCTCTCTCTCTCTCTCTCTCTCTCTCTCTCATTTCCCCTTGTTTCTCTCTGTCTGCTCTCCCTCTCGATCTCGATCTCTTCCCTCCAACATGATCCGTTACATTCAAAGTTCACTCTATCAGTTGGTTTAGCCAACTATTATGTTCCATGTCGCTTTCTTGCTTTTACCCGTATTGCATGTTGATATTGTTTCGAGTTTAGAAAAAAAAGTTGTAGGATTATGATATTTATTCTATGTTTTGATTGCCTTTCATTACATTTTTTTCTTATTCATCAAGCCTTTGCCTTTTTACGACGATTATAAGCCTATTTAATATTTTCTTCATCACGTTTGCGTGTAAGTATCATCACAAGTATTACAAATATTATTTACGGCACAGTTTTGATTATCATTCGGTTGTCGTAAGATTACATCGAAATTAAATTGCAATCATCATAATTATCATCATCATCATAATTACTATATCACCATCATCATCATCATCATAATCACTATCATCATTAGCATCATCATCATCACCATCCCAATCATGATTACCATCATCACGTCAAATATTACTACAGTGTATGAACATTTTGATCATCTTCTTTTTCGTCATAGTCATTTTTGACACATTCCATTATTTCACAGCCCCCTTTTAATGATTACTACCGATATACAATTCCATGTCAATTGAATAATTAGTCTTCAAATATCAATATCGAAAATCGGTCATCATTAGGGGTAGTAATATGTTTTATTTCAAGGGTTTTTATTACTTTCTATTCTAATTTTTTAATTTTTTTTTAAAGTTACTAAGTATGCATATTTTAAATTAAGTTCTATTTACGTTGTTTTGGATTGATACTACTTCTCTGTGGAGGATTAAAACATTTTATAAAACTAAGTATACCAAAAACTATAGCAATGAGAAGGAAAGCATATAGAAGAAAGGTGAATAGCACGAAGAAGAAAATTAGGATTGAGTTTTTTAAAAAAAGGAGAGAAGAGGAATGTCGAAATGTAGATTAGAATAAAGAAAAGGCATAAAAGGTCGTATAAACAGGGAAAGCATATGTGATCGCATATTCTAAGCAACTGAATGAAGACCTTTTGGTTGTTACAAGAATAAAAAGAAGGAAACAAGATAACTGCTTTTCATCTGTCTGTCGCACTTTATTTCATGTTTTTGTCTCATACCCATAATATGATAGTATAGGAAGCAAAATAAAATATGAGTTTCTTCATAACATAACCGTGAATTCAATTAGTGATCAAAAGGAGCAATGGTTATTGTAAACGGTGGTAATAAATGAGTTAAAGCGCAACATAATTTGCTTTTTAAATTTTTTGACCATAACGTTGAGGTGTGATTTTTTCTTCTTCATAGAATATCGTGATTATATAGGGCCTTTTTCAAGATAACTGTCTTCTCTGAATAAAAAACATTACCCATTGCCTTTAAACATGTGAAACAAGACATTAAATGACAAACGAGGATTTGGACCATACATGAAATACTATAGTATATAATATTTTTACAAGGAGATATGCGAAAGACCCTTCTACATTTAACAAGATTTTACCCGTGTTATAATAGAGTTACAGTAGTATAGTGAGTTCTATGACTGATGGTTACCATTGCAATAAAATAATAATAATAATAATACATGGTAAGGTAATGTAATGATGCTATGTGGACAATAACTCTACCCGCTCATAATGTCAAATGCTGAACAGTGCCTATTGACTTTTTATGCATGTGGTTATGAATTGTTCGTACAAAATGCTCAAGAATATTCTGAATACGATGGAAATTATGATTATGATGGGTATCATTACCCCTCATTCTAAACAGATTAATATTTTCTTATCTTTTTCAGGCAGAATATTAACTTAGCAAATATGGACAAATGTACTCTACGGGTGAACGCCAGTATATACTCATAACGCCTTTCTTTAGTGTAATTCATCTAGGATCATACACTTTAAATAATAGTTATTAATTAGTTAAACATTTCGACTATAATGATAATCTGCGTGTCAAAAGATGCAACTGATACTATACATCGGCAAGAAAAATGGCTTGTGAGTAAAAAAAAAAGCATAGTAAAAAAACAAATCTCCATTAGATCATGGATTCATACTTCGTTAGGATTAGCATAAATAAAAACCAAAGAGCAAATATAAGCACAAAGATACTCGAGTCATTTAGCAGAAGGTTTCATGTCGACTTAATGAAGTTTTACTTATTATCTTTCCTGTCATAGTGTCCCAACACGTTACACTGAAAGTAATGATTCTACCTCATAATTACGTTTGTTTAGTGATTGTGAGAAATGGAACGACATTGTCATTAAAACACAACAACAAAACAAATCAAAAACCAATATTCCCCTTCCCAAAGATAGAAGTAGTAGAATAATATGAATACGGTCAAAAATGTTTAATTTACGTATATTCAGATGGAATTAAAAGTATATATTAACTCCCCACATCATATCATTCATTTGCCAAAAAATAATAAATGTATATTTGATTGTTGGATTTTCGGTCACAAAATTATGAACAACAAATAGGAGAATAGCAAATTAAACATGAATTGAAAGAAATATGAAACAAAAACATTTATTGTTCTGTATCAACACTTTGATAAATGCACGCAGCTGCAATAAATAACTTTTAGCATGAAACCATAAGAAACTATGATTAAAATCAGAAAGTGCATCGATTTGGCAATTTTCCTATACCAACAGATCATAAATGAAAAATATAATTATAATTAGTAAAAACGTGACTTATTTGTAACTTAGGTCACGAGCACTCGTGTTTTTTTCCTGTAAAAAATAACATGCTTTTCGATATACGGTGAGTATAATAAAGTTTGAGATACAATTTTTTTTTTTCGAGGCCTTTAAAATATAAATTTCATTTTTGAAAACGATATTTACATATTTACATAGAAACTGGGTGGTACTTAAAAAATCGCCTTAATATGTACACATTTTACAATAATTTCATATACAAAATACTATACAAACTTTAGCAATGAATTACCACACATAACTGACGAATCAATACATATGCATACTTCGATACAACAAAGACATAATTAGAACATGTAATTTGATAACGTTTGTCGAAAATTCCAGTTTTCTGAATTTGTATCTTCATAAATGACATCATATTCTAATGAAAACAAAGAGTCGTATATCATTTAACGCACTTAATGCATGACGCAGATAGAATTTTAGAATCCCTGTCTCTTTAAATTTTACTTGTCTTTAGCTAAAACAACCTATAAAGCGCCAAGCTGTAGATAGGTTGCAAAGAAAAAGCTGTAGCGAGAGATCATTGAGTCAGATAAGATCCCTTTATTACTTAATACATGTAAAACTGCATTCATGATTCTAACCTGTTTCGCTCTTTAGTGCATTCTCTATCATTTCAAAAACACTTTGAGTTGCTTGAACGCTGCAAAAAAAAAAGCTGGGTTGTTACGAATACATTGCTGAAGAAACTACACAAACATACATTTGTTCATTGAAAATGTTCTCTAATATTCAAACATTGAAACATAATGTTAAAATAAAACAAAATGATACAGCAATTTTAGGCACTTACATGCATATGCAAATTTTTTTGTTGTCACATGTACATGTACAGATGATCATCGAAATAACTGAAAGAATATAGACCTATATAAGATAAGTTTTTTTGTTCATACATATAAATTCTATACAATATACATGTACCACAATTTGCGCGAATTTAGGACAGTACTTGGAAGATGTAGTTATTTTGTACAAAAGCACAGCAAGACAAGTTTGTTCAGAGGAGTTGCTCTCGCTCTCCCGTTATCAGTGTCAATATTCCGATGGAAAACATTGTATATAGGAGAGACTTCTTCATGTGACTTGAGGACGTTCCCCTGCCTCCTTATTTTAACAATAATTCAGACCAGTTGTTTTCAGAGAGTAAACATTCTCAACAAGTTCTTGAACTTGATACAGCTGATGATGTCTTTGGTCCTGTTGACCATGCAACTTTCCTGAACAGCAGAATTCTCTAGTGACAATCCCGGTGTTGGTCATTGAAAGGACGTTGCAACCTTCAGGTCACAACTCGGCTGACACAAATTGATCCCAACAGTCTGTAATGCCAACAATTGACGAGGACAATGTCCATGAAATGAGTTTGCAGAACTCACTTAAGGCCTTGCAGACATTACCTCAAAGGATACAATGTGATCTTTTGAAGGCCAAAGATCGACACTGAAATGTTGACGGCAAATCAAGAAGGAAACCATTGCTTCATGCATCCATTGTCTTTGAATTTATAACACAGTGACAGCTGCACAAGATCATCTAGATGCGAAAAATTGATGCTGTATCCTTTTCAGCTTAAATGCTGTGATGGAGAATAATGGTCAGTTGTTGCTTGCTAGCCTTGCCACATTATGTACGATAATCAAACAGAAACACGATGGTAGACAAGTACATAGTTCTACTTGGTTTCAAGTGTTTTTTTTTAATGGAGAATATCATGTCCGACTAACGAATCTGAACTGTGCAGGCCTGTCAGGAACGTTGGTGAGTCTGAAGATAAGTTCCATGTCTTCCTCATGGTGCCACTCAATCTTGAAGTTCTGAACGATCTGTAAGAAAAGAGAAATAAGAAATGAAGAAGATGGAATTTATTCATAAAATGACCAGATATTTTTCTTATTTGCAATCGGCTAATGAGGACATAATTTTTGAGAAATACTTGCACATACTTTACTTTCCCCAGAGGCATGATAGACTGGACGTTAAAACAACAGTCTTGGGAATGGGATATATCCTGGATTGAAAAACCAGGTCAGTCTGCAAGTACTCCAGGAAATATGCTATTAAGCCTCATCACTGTCACTCCAATGTTCATGAAAGAAGTAGGTCTTGTAATTAAACCAGATTCCCACGTCAAGGAAAGTAGAATCTTGCCTCAAATTATTCTTCAAACGATCTCCAAACAAATGAATTAACATCACTTTTGCAAGAGAAATAATCATTGTCAGGTTTCTTTATACAGAGAAGCTTTGAAAGCAAAAGAGGCACTTCTAAAACGTGTGGTTCATATTTTGGTGGCAGCGGTGGGATATACACTGGACATTGCATTACAACCAAGATACATACCTTGATCAGCATGATGTAAAGGTCCTGTTCGGCCATCCGCCTGCCCGTGCACATCCTGGAACCATAACCGAAGGGAAGGATGAGATATGGGTCAATGTTCTCACACTCTGCATCGCCTCTCAGCCATCTTTCTGGTTTGAACTTCTCTGGTGAGGGGAAGTACTCTTCCATGAGACCCGCAATGCAGTGAATCCTCACAATGGTCTGATATACAAAAACAAAATATAATTACTTGAGTATATATTCTTCATAGGCATGTGCTTCAATATAATTCTGATTCAGTTCTTAATTATTAATGCAGCTATTCAATGTTTTCATTCTATTTTATTCTGTATTTTTGGAAGTCATCTTATCTGCCGTCTTTGCTAAAGATACTTTTTTTTGTTAATTTGGAGAGAATTTTCCTTCAGTATTTAGACCTTCACCACAATTATAATTATACAATCAATTTTCATATTTGGCACTCCACCTAATGCAGTAAATTTTTAAAGATATTCGATGATACTTACATCAGGAGGGATTCTGTAGCCTGCAAGAGCGATCTCTCTTGATGGTATCCTGTTTGTTCCATCAACAGTTGGGAAGACCCTGATAAACAAATTCAGAAAGAAATGACATCAATAAAGTATTGTATCATCAACAAATCATTGAGAGAATACTAATGGTAATTGAATACAAAGAGAACCTTTTGCTTTTAATTGTAAGCTGTACACTCATATTTTGAACATAATAAAATGCATAAAAACAAAAATGTAAAAATCAAATCATATGGGGGTTTAAGATCTGGTTATCTCATTCACCATACCTCCCGAATATACTGGGTTCTCAGAATTCTTCTTTCAAGTTCAGGGTAACACAAACTTTTCTCAAACCATTAGTCAGTCTGGCGCCACCTAACGGGCGGACCAACATTACAAATATCGCCACAGTTCCTTACATGATCGCATCATCAAGAACTAAAAGTCAGAATCAAGGTAATTACCTGACAGTTTCTTTGATGCAGGCCTTGAGGTATGGAAGATTCTGTAACGACTGAGCCGTGATCTTTGTTCCTGGTGGGATGGCTTGGTTAATCTCTTGAAACACCCTCTCTTGGACCTCTGGGTTCTTAGCTAAGCAGTACAAGTTGAAAGCCAAGGTACTCGCCGTCTGCGAAGGGGAAAAGTGTTACAAACTCGATCAAAATTAATGATACAGTTACATCTGAATTAATTTTGTATTGATGGCGGATTTCATAAATAGTTCTTTATTGGATACCAAGTGTTTACCGTAAAGTGCTCTGAGTCAGGCCAATCTAAAGTATGATGTACGACATAATTTATGCGTTTAGACAATTGCACAAGGTTACTTGGCATAACTAGAAAATAACATTTTTGTTTTCTAAATAAGAACTTCAGCGTGCCCTTTGCTTCGGAACCATGTGAAGAGGAACGGAAAGAGGAATACAAGAGCGTTTTATGGCACGGAAGCACTGCAGGACTCGTGGTCTCCCCTTCCCCAAATAAATGTTTTAGTCTTACCGTGTACTAACGACAACGATTACATTCTCACTTGTGACAAAAACTCACCGTTTCAACCGCTGCGATCATGAGGTCGTTCATGAGGTCGCACAGGCTATCAATATCAAAGTCTCTCCTGGCTAGGAGGCATTCGAGGAAGGTTCCCTCTGATTCTGATTGAGTACTAGTCCCGACAGCTGCCTTCATCCTATCTAGTGCTATTGTGGCATACTTTTTCGACATTCTGTGGAAAAATGGGAGAAATTCGTTCATTGACACGTTATTTTTATTGTGTATGTTAACGCCTGGTTTGCTTTTATCGTAATTTCTAATCTAATGCAATTAATATTATACTAAGTTACTAACTATATCCGATTCAGTCTTCAACTTGCCTTTGCATCTTTACGTAAGTTTATAATACTTCCTTTCCAATCTTAGTTATATTTTATTAAAACAAAACATTATTTTGATGGAGATACTTAATAAGAACCGATTCTCCAAACTTGGAATCTTGCATCTATACAAGAATTACGCAAAAATTATCCTGATTTGTAAAAAGTTGACACTATTACAGCGCAAAGATTGTTCAAGCATTTTTTGCTCGCCCTTATTCCTAATGGCAGCGAATTTGTATTCGGCACTCGAGTTCGCTTAAATCTTTTGACACACATTCGTATTACATCATAGCCATCTACCTAGCAAACTTAACATCACTATTATACATGCCACTAGTTTTAACTTTTGACCTAATTAAGTACGCCGGAAGTTCTTGATATCCAGGAGTTCGCCAAGGCGGTAATTTGGTTCCCGGAGACACAACAGGGGATATCTAATTACAAGTCAAACTAGACTCTATCAACACTATCAAAATTCATGCTGCACCCGCCGGGAAATTTACTTTTGCATGTTCCCGATACTGCGGAGGTTTAGTCTCTAGGTACACCGTCTTATGTAATTTCATCGGAATATGTCAGTCGCTAGGAAAACTTAAACCAATCGCTCCACTTAACAGTTATTACTCACACTACTAAACTTGCATAAACGATTGATTTTTTGTCGTTTCGAATTAATTCTCACAAAGTGTGACACAGGACAGATAGAAGTAAAATTCACAGAGCGATTGGAGCACATCTTTAATCCTTTCTAATCAGAAAACAAGTGACAGTAGCGTTGAGTAACTACTGATAAAAGGGTATTTAATGTAGCAAAATTTGTAAGGTTTTAAAGCAACTTATGTTTAAGAAACATTTGTATTCATCAGACTCATATTTTTGTTCACGTGTTAATACCGTAAAATGAGACACTTCATTTTTTTTCCACGCAATTTTAGCGGGAGATCCAAAGTCGCAGAACTTTCATGCCATGAAATGACTAAATTAGCATCTTGAAATTTCACAACTCGGGACAGTTCCTTGCCACATAATCGGCCGTCGTTAACAATGTGCACAACTTCTCGAAGGTTTTTGAATCAGCGATTATGAAGTCAAATTACCCGAAAAAGTAGTCCTGTGCTTCGGTGAACTTTGTCCATGCCTTGGTGGTGATGCCGAACTTCCAGAAGGGAAAGCTGAAGGTAAGGTCTTTGAGACTGTCAAAGAAGTTGGACACCGAGACGATCATATCTAAGGCCTCAGGGTTGTTATCAAGCCCGGTGTTCAGGCACCCCATCCTCGTGTCAAAGACGATGGCACATACGGCTGTATAGGAAAGGAGAGATGGATAAAAACACGTAATTTAATGAATGAGACTGATAAGAAAGAAACAAACAAATAACAAAAAAGGAGAAAGCAAGTTGGCAAGATCTGTTCACGGAATCTCTTTTTAGTATTAGTGATATTCCATTCTTATGTACGTTTGTATGATGCATATCGCATATTTTCTACGCTTCTCAAGGCAAGTGCCGTCCAGTAATGCCGACACCAGTTCGCAGAGCTTTCACAAAATAAATCTGGCTAGGTAGCCTTTTGCAACACCTGGATGAATTGCCTAAGTACAAACGTACAGGACAGAAATTTAAACCTTAAACATCTCTACTGTAAGTGAAGATAAGAATTCACTACAGAATGGTATTCCTTCTTTACAATTATGTCAATTCTCAAGATAAGTAATAGCAACAAGATAATAAAATCATGGCGACGCATCGTTATCGATAAGAGGTACACGTACATTCTAGCGTCCACCTCTGCATTTTGTGGTTGAATTCCGGTACTTCTTGCGATTCGACGTCTTGCGTTTCCTTCATCAGTGTTACGAAGTCGTCTGCACACTCTTCCATGATGGGAATATAGGCGTACACACTCTGAGGCTTCATCAGAAGATGCTGGACAGGTTTGCGAAGCCTCTGCCACTCCTCGCCTTCTCTGTGTTCGGGACAAAACATAGCGTAAAAAACGTGAGCATGGGAAACACAATAATAACCATTAACGCATGTTTGTTAAACAATGATCATTAGATAATTGATTGCTGATAAGGGATAGCCAAATCAGTATTGATACTGCTCTTTCTGCAGCGCTGTATTTACAAAACACCAAGGATCGAACCCTGGATTCAACAGCCGTAAGGGTGACATCAGTGTAAGTGTAACTCTGTCGAGAGGCCGAAGGAACTTCACTTTAAGTTAAATAAATCAAGCTTAAAGTCAGATGGTCGATTAGTTTCAAATCTATACCTAAAGAAAACTTCAAAAGCAAAAACTTCAAAGCAGCTTTGTACTCCAAGCAGTAAATCCCCTTCTATTTTGGGGGTATGGTATGGTAAATCTGCTGAATGACGCACTTGGGGATTTAAACTGTGCTTGCTCTTCTGACCCTTTAATGCTATAATACTTTTCTATTTGTTTTTTAATGTGCCAGTTAGCATTATGACGGTGGTTCTTTCCTTGACATACATTCATTTTATAAAAGGAGAGAACTTGCAGAACTTTTAACAACTTACCACATATTACTAATTTAGATATACCCGACCCGATTACGTTTAAAAAACGAGAACTAAGACCTCTGACTAACTTCCTTCGTTAAACCCAATTTTGGACAACAGCTTAAACCGAGCGTTGGGTTTAACTTTTAGTAGATAACGGGCCAAAAATGTAATATCACATATCCCACATCTTTGCAACTAAATGCAAGGTTACAAACATTCAAAAATTTCTTGCTATGCCGAGCAATAGTTTTGGAGAGAGGAAGAGGCTTCGTGGTTGACCTACGTGTTTGCCATGCCGATGTGTCTTTTCCGTGTCCTCCTATATTTGACCATGGCATCTATTGGTGTCCTCTTCGGACTCCTCCCCTCGTTTCTGAACAGCTCCCGGACGTCGGTGGGGTCGATAATGTGTACGTGGGTGACACCGGCCAGGGTTTCCTTGAAGATGGGGCCAAAGTTACGGAATCTGTCCACGGTGGCTTCATGCAGTTTGTCCAATTTGTAAGGGCCTGCATGGGTTCGGAACGACGTTGATTGCATTTAAAAATCACAAACTCATCACGCCATCGTACTTTTGAAACTTTTCACTTTGAATTCAAGGAAACCTAGAATTCTTCAATAATCCAATCTAATAATCACTGCAATAAGGTACAATGGAAACTTAACGAATGTTGTACTTTCTATAAGAATATACACGATATTATTTTGTGGGGCCAGTGTTTTTCAAAATTTTCGAAGCAGTTAATATTTTTTTGAATTTCACCTCTTACGATTAAAAAAACCCTCTAATGACTTATTTGCATATATCAATCAAGACTGCATCTATGAGGTAGAAAAGGACTAAATTACATGGATAATGTCTGACCGAATTGTAAGAATGTATTTTAAAATTAGGGAACAGAGCTGAGAGTTACTTACCCAAACCAGTGTAGTCGAAGAGTGAGCCGAAGAAAGGTACTCCTTTGGGACCTGGGATCTCATCGTAGGGCTTGGCGTCTTCCAGATGTTCTGATGTGACCATTGTACCGACATGTCTGTGCAGGATCTGTTGTGCCATTGAGGCCATACGGCAGGCCGATGTCCGGCCGACGCTTGCTGGCAACATCTTCAAGAAGTTTGATCTGAAAAGACACAGATGAAGAAGATTCGTTATAATTTGGACGTAATCGAACAAGATGGCTTGGATGAGAGTAGTCACAAAAATAAATCAACTTAATTTGTTTGTAATAAAGTATATTAACCATAATACATTAAAAACTTTTCATTGATAGAGGACATCTAAGGACATTCTGCATTCAAAGGTTGAATGTTCTCCGCCGAATGTTCAGATTTAAACAAGTTATTTTAGGAATTCAGCATTGCGCAAAATATTCCGATATGTTGGCTCAAGCGATTAAAATCTTAAAATAAATGTCAGGGATCTGGCTTGATACAATATGTACACACTCAGAGATCGCCGATGGAATTCAAGCTAATGGAGGCGATATGGCGTACGACAGACTCCATCTCCCAATGGTGGAATAGCTCTCCGCGTTATGAAATCTATGAAGCATACAGGAATGTGATAAAGAATATGAATCAACATTGCTGTTTACCTAAATAGACATTCCTTTGGCCGTAGTATAATGAACTCGCGGTTACTTACACCCTCTCTCACATACTTTACTCTTGAAGATCCATCTCTCCTCGCTCTCCTTCTCTCTCTCTCTCTCTTTCTCTCTCTCTTTCTCTCTCTCTTTCTCTCTCTCTTTCTTCAACTTTCTTTTTCTATCTTTTCTCCTACTCGATTGGTAATTTAGACGGCTTAACTATGGGATTCATTTCACCGAACAAATAGTGTCCTCCACCTTTCCCTCAAGTTTCAAGTTCAGCCTTCGTTGGAAGCCGGGGTGATTGACTTGTTGCAGGAGGCGACGGGACCCAGGCCGAGCAATTTGTAAACACTTACTGAGAGGAAAATGGGACAGCGCACATTGGGACAGTTGAAATATGTAAGCGCTCCACCTCTTTCTCCCTCTTTTTCACACGCACACACATGCCCAACGCACACCCACCATCGCGCACATTCCTGGCGTTGCAGGAACGGTACTGGTTACACTCGACGGACGATACCTCAACACCTAGCTATTACACAAAAAAGGCAGAGGCATCATGAAATTCGAAATAAGTTGGAATATATATATATATATATATATATATATATATATATATATATATAAGTGGTTGGACAAGAACATTGTAATATTTTTGAATCAGTATGTACGTAATACAACAAAGGACGAAGGGATTGTAGACCGAAAGTTTAATCCGATACTCACGGATTTTGGTACCTCAATATCCAGCTTGCAATTCCAGTGTCAGTGGACTGATGACTATGAGCATAAACCCTTGTAATATATTTTATTACTAATAACATGTGCTCACGTGATATCAAAGGAGCAAAATATGATCACAAAGCAATGTAAGTTTGACATGCAATGCAAACTGACAAGGCTGGAATAAAAGTCTGTTGCGTGCAATGGTAATTCATTTACTTCATTCTCTCCCTACTCATTCATCCCGACGTTTGCGACAAGAGGGGCGCTTTAAACCTGACTTTGAAAGAATCTTTCATCCAAACACCCGGCGGTATTCAACCATGAACAGAATCCCAAAAGCAAAAGAGAGAGGGGAAAAAAGGCTCTGAATTATCCATCAAATCTGAGCGAAGAATGGAGAAAAAATACCATGGGTATAGAGTCTCTGTGACATGATTGACTTCAACTCCCTCTCATTGATTTATTGACCTACCAAAGAGGAGGTTCACTGACTCCACCAAGTACTAGTCTCAAGCCACCAGTCGCTTTTCAAACATCAAGAGATACTAACGACAATTAGACGAACATGTCGACGACGAGTGGTTCTTGGTTACTGGTGATGCAACTACGAGACCCGTTTAACAAAAAGGAAGAAGAAATAAAAAATTGTCGTTGATGTGTTTATTGTGGTTGATGAAGTAAACAGCGGTTGCTGGCTAAGGAGTTTTCAAAAATGAAAACAAAATATGATGAAGTAAAGCCGAGCCTGACGCCACAGGCCAAAAAGCAGAAATTTTGGGAACGTGAAAGAATTTTTGCATAAAACAGAAGGTTCATCAAACTGCCTTTCTTGCTCTGGTTTGCTCTTCCACCATGTTGGAAGAGACCCTGATCGGAGCAAACACTAGGTACGGTTCTTGGGAGTTCAAGAGTTTAACTGCTGGTCGGATTAGATGACAAAGAAATGTATTTCTAGTTTGATAAATTAGTCGGGTTGCTGTGTAAAATTCCATACCTCGTGGCTGAATATTAAGCCGTTGAACAATCGAGGATTGCGGTTTCTTTGCTGAATTATTTTTTTCTATTTTGGTCGTAAATACTTGATAATCATAAGTTTTCAAAGCGCCGGCGAAACAGGCTAATACATATGAAGGGGAAACAACAACTAGTTTTTCGCAATGTACGCCTTGGAACATATACTTAATACTCAATTTCTATGTGGAATCAAGTTTACTAAAAACTGCTAGCACAGATCCTAATCCCCAAGTGACGCAAAATGAACTATATATATAGGTCTTATAACCTTACAGCAGTAAACATTGCACTAAAAATAAACTAGTTCAAACCTGAGGGCTCTATAAAAGCCGCATTGAGGGATTTTACTCACGTAAAATGGCGCTATTTATATGCAGTTCGTTTACTGAAAGTAACCCTGATCGCGCTTCTTTATTCTTTTCAGGCAAGACCAAGTTATAAAACTATAAGCAAAAATTGTTACTCAAAATCGAGTGACGTTATTAGGATCAAACGAATAATTGCTCCCGTAAGAACGAATTAAAAAGACTAACCCTAAACTCAAAATGCGCTGTAGTTTAAATTTCACCTTTGACAAACTATCAATTTCGCACTTTTAAGCATCATCCCTTAGAAGGGTAGCCGGTTGTAAACAATGGCTATCATATATTAACATACACGTGTTAGACTTTTAATTTTTTGATAAGAGACTACAGATTCATCTTCCCAAATAGAAATAAATACATGCTAAAACAAAGAAATAAGAAAAAAGTGTTTGTGAACTAGCTACACTACTGGAATAGTATCTCGTTTCTCGAGGAATGATCCTACGGACAATGACACTTAGATCTATAGGTTGACACATTGGCTCAGTCTAAACAAACGAAGCACCGTTTCCCATCCTGAGTAAATATTTGATTTCGGTTCAATTGGAACAACTCAATAGTGCACACACTTCTGGGAAATTAAGTTTAGCCCTACATCACAATTTTGTATTCTCTCCAGTCAATGGCCTTCTAGAGCCAATATATACATCGCAACGTCTCTATTCTTCATCTTATATGTTTCTCAGTTTCTTCCTTAGTCTCCCAGGCATCTCGATATTAAAGAAAACAAAATTGTAAGCAGTGCGAGGATAAAAGCATACCATCGCAAGAGCGTAATACTCCTATGAAATCAGAACAAAACCAGTTACGAAAAATGGAGCTGTGAAGCATGATCCGGGCTGTCGGTAAATTTTTAAATCTTCAAGAATTTGGGAGCGTAAACGGTATTCCCGTTTGCTCCGTTAAGAGGCTAATCGCATAACCCATCGTAAACCCTTCTTTAAACCTCGACCGCATCACTCGAACGTTAGCTCGTATCAGAAACGATTGCATTGCAAACACTAAAAACACACCAAACTGAACACAAACATCGAGATTTTCTATTTTATGAGGATAATTTACAGATTAAAACAGAGTTTAAAAAGGGTGATTTTTTACATTTTGTTATACCCTCATGGAATACGAGATTCCTCTGAACACCTTCATGGCCGTCACTTGCTGCGAAAAAAGACACCTCATATTTCATGGAGATAATTATATTCTCACTTAAAAAAATTTGAATACACAAGTTTCTCATTGTAAGGGAAACTAAACTCATTTGTCTACATATTTCGCTCACATTTTAATAACTGGTTATAAAAATTGCACAAAATATATAAACCGGATGAGCATAAAATGCCTAAGGTACAGACTCAAAACAGAGCTTCCATCAACTTCTCCAATCAGGGAGAAGACGGATGAGGAAGGCATCCTGAAATTTGATGTGCTAGAAAGATATAGGTCGCACTTGTCATCAGGGTAGCACAGTCAGTATAGGTGCAAGGTAAATACCCCAAGGGAAAGAAGACACCAAGCTTGTATCTGAGACGCTACCATCCCTAAGCTAATATCAATACAACTAGGCAAGGGTGAAGGTGCGAACGTAGGCTCTTATCTTCTGTTCCTGCGAGGAAGAAGCGAGGGGAGGGGCAGAAAGGGGGTTCAAGTGCTAGCATCTAGCTCCTATCACCACGACACGACAGCTAATAAAACACGCAATTAAAATTAGCGGAGATGAATCGTATCAAAATGAAAACAATTCTTTTACTTTTGTTGTTTTCGTCTACGGTAGATCGAAACTCATTATTCTGGCTGCCCAATAAAATAAGTAGTGTTTTGCAGGCAAGATTATATTTCCATGAGAGGTTGATAAGGTTACTGATAAAGTTGGGATCGCAAGTAACTCTAGTATTGTTACATCATACCTTACCCCTGCAAAACTCGATCAATCAATGCTCAACGGGTGGCTCCACTTTTTATTAAGATAAATATCTAGAACATGACATCCATAAGCAATTCACAAACGTTACTAACCTGAAATTATACATGACGTTTGAAGGAAAGATAATGTAGTTATTCACCGACTTTATGCTTATTACGTATTAATGTGTCTTCAGACGATGTGAAGGGACTCACAACAAATCCAAGAACAGTCTATTTGCACTTCAGGTCTTAGGAAAGAAGATTTATTTCGTTTGTCAGTAAGTCATGACGACCGTCCTTGTTTTACCAAACCGTCGGATCGATGCGATCCTCTAAACCTCTTGGACGATTTGGTACCTCTTGGAGTCAGGCCTTGCTATATATGGGACAAATATGCACCTCTTATATTCTCCACACCAACACCAAGCATCACCAGCGAACCCCTCATCAGCAGTAGCAGCATCGGAAGTAGCAGCAGCTTCAGCGGCGGCAAGGGACGATATGACATGACTGGAGTATTTAAGCCACCAATTAGCGCGGGACCCCACTTGTAAGGGGGTGGTTGGTATTAAGCTGTCACTGACACTCGGAATGCGACACGTTTCGACCATTCCCCTCCCGTTCTCCTCCGCCACGAGATGGTGCGTGACAGATTACCAGCACAACAAAAAAAGAAGAGGGAGATACGCGGGACCCCGTGCCAGAATATTCTAACATCCAGACGTCACGGAGTTCAAACGGCTATACTTATTCTCATTTATCAGGTAACAACTAAATGTTTGCCAACTGCATATCAAAAACTTAGACGAGACCTAAAATATTCAGAGATCTCGCAGATTTTCACTTGTCCGTTTCGCCAGTTTCTAGCAAATTGACGAAGTGTTTCAAACTGCCCTGACTGCAGAACTGGAGATTGCAGCGCTGACAGAGTTCCCCTGATCTGTGCGAGCTGAAACTGACGAAGATTAATCACCATTTAACATGACCGGGTTCGGAATTTCAGATATCCCACCGCTAACTTGGCCCAGTTTAAGGTTAGCCGCACGTGGTTGGAATTCACATCTAGTTAACCCCTCTTAGGTACCCCCATTCCTGGATAAACCGGTGCTAGAAAAATGCTCATGAAGGATAAACCATCCATTTATAAAATTATCTCTTTGTAGTAGATTATGCCTTCGGAAATGTGTTCGCCGCGTGTGAATGTGTGCGTGTGTGCGTGTGTGTAACTTTCGCATACCACACCAAATTATGAATGGGCCACCCACAAGGGAATCAACACTTAGGGAGTCAATTCCTATATACACCCCATATAGGGTCAGCAGCACATCTCACTGCGGTTAAACCACGGTTTTCTTTGGAGAACTGCATCTCCGGACCGGCAGTGGGGAATCAGAAAGCGCGACGGATTGGTTTCCCGGTGGAGGCACTTTAAAACAATGACCCCAATACTCCTCCACTGATCCTACTTGCTCTGATTATGCAGTTCACTGTACTATGTCTCGGTGAGTTTGTCCAATTAGCTAATACGAAAAGGTAGTGGTACCTGCAAGGGAGAACTGCGCGTGAAGTGACAACCCGCGGCGAGAGATTTGACGATATTTTATTAGGCGATGGGAGGCACCATCGTTGCATACAATCGCCAAAATATTCATAAAAATTAATTCAATTCGGGTATTAGTACCGTATAAAAGATATACCAAATCTCTATGGCACGTTATGATGCATTAAGTATTACAAAATAAGTAAAATGAAATGTAGAGTGAAAGAAACAGCTTTATTGGTAAGGAAATTGTAAGGTTCTTCAATAGGCTTGAAAATAAATAACGCACACAATGGTGTAATTTATATGATGATATAAAGACACTTTTCATTCTGTATTCTCCGTCGGTAAAGTATATTTTGCTTTAGAGAGATTTAGTTTTCATAACAAAATGGTTTAAAGTGGACAATTATTATGCTTAACGTTGACATAGGTATTATAGATTTGAGGCAGAACATCTGTGATTAAAGAGAAAGTGTCAGAATAAACCTTCCTTTATATTGACTTCTCTCCCTATCTCGTTCATCCATCCATTTATCAAATATAACTTACAGAGAAAAGATACTTCATGAACTGTCAAAGATAATATCCCACGCCGCATGGACGTTCAACCCCTAGTACCAATTTTAGTGGGGCCTCGATCAAATTATATTGATATTTAGAGTTCGGCAAATGAAATGTTACATGCTTCATTACAAACTGCCATTCACGAATACTTCCAACATTAACAACTTTCTCTGCAACGCGGAGAGTGTATCCCTAGTTCGCCGAACCTACGCTAAACAGAGAAATCTGGCGTTTGAAGTATTTGGCGCCACGGAGAAGACAGGAAAAATGACAGAGTGGGTCGGTGCACGTTCGAGGCAATAATTGACACTTTGCCTGCGTCTGAAAAGTCAGTCTACTTGGCAGCTGACAAAAGGCTGTGACGTGAATGAATGTGCACTCGTCAGTGTAACATAGCTTGTAATAGGCTCTCATTCGCATGCTAGCTGGCGACTGACACAAGTCAACGACCCCCACACGGAAGTAGATCGGCATGCACACGGGAGAAAGCTGTCTGTTTGAATTACTCGCACTACCCTCGTAAATGCCGTCAGTTCACTCCTCTTCTTGGGCTTGCAGCTCAACGTGAAGATCATTCTCAAGGGCTTCGTTCTCACTGCCGCTCATTTTATGACATGATTGAACATTCGTTCCAATGCAAACGTTCTTTTCATAAAAGAAATGTATGAAAAAAAGGGAAGATATAAAATTTATCTATTTAGAATAAACCATATTGTCACAATCGCTTAATGAAAAGAGGTATGACAAAATAATGGGCAACAGTATTTACATATATATATATATATATATATATATATATTTAAAAACATATAATCTATTATCTATTTCGTAAAGGACAGAGAGTAGGATTCAGTATCAAAGCATCTTTAGTGTCCACATAAAAGTGAAAATGAGCGCCCTTTAAAGGAAAACATGCTTTCAATAATACGGTTTCTTAACAAAAATACTTTTGCAAATACGGGTCGGCGTTTATCTAGGGAGGTTCTCGTGCTAGTTCTAAAGAAATTGCTTTTGACAGGCCAGAAGTTAAAACGGCTTGGAATTTTGGGGACTATGTCTATTGAATCATAGAAATTGATGGCGCGACTCGCATGGAAGTGACACTATCAGAGACAGTCAAATTATAGCCATGCAGCTCCAGGTCTCCCATGGGTGATTGATCTATCATTGATTTGTCAACAAAGTTTTTCTCTACCATTTGTCAAGTAATTACGTGCTCTGACACGGCCTGACAATAGAGCAAGAATAACAGTTCAATAGCTGGGTAAAGTGTTAAGATTCATTATAGAAAGAGAGAAGTTTTATGGGCAACGCCTCCATTAGAAGCACAGTAATGTTCGGAATCTTCCTTGGTCAATCTTACGTGAAGCGCATACCTTGGCAAAACATTCTAAGATAAATTCCCTGAGCGACCCAATTAGCACTCCCTGAAAGTAAAACCTGGCTTGGGTTTTTATGTTAACATTCATCGAACTCTCAAATATTTCTGATGAATGCATGGCTAATTTCAGAACGTGGGTGGTATTTTTTCGCTTTACCATATGCTATTCAATCCCAAATGAAAAGGTATCATTACTGACAACCCATGGAAAGAAGGTGGGAAAAGAAAGCAAACAAAATTCTTGAAAAGCCGAAGGACATAACTAAAGACATCTCCAGAAAAGAAAAAGAGAGAAGAGGACAGGACGAGACGCAGCTCTGACAGAAACCTTGTCTGGACTCCTCGCCCACAAAAGAAAATAACTATTCGCGTTACTGCGGAAGAGCGGCACAAAGCGTGATCAAAATTCAAAACGATGCCCTGCAATTAATCATGTTATCATCCATGACTCGATGCCAATGTTTGCTGCCCGGGCAACAGGCAGGACAAACACGGCGTTTTCCAACGAACAGCTGACGAGGGAAAGTGACGTGACGTGGGAGCAGCGAAAAGAGAAGGAGCCCCTGAGCCTCAGATGCCAATGACCTTTCGGGAAGTCATTCGCCATGAGTCAATGACACTAGCCATTAAATGGTGGTCTTCTCTGATCAGTCTGATGACAAGAACCTGTTTAGAGTCGCTTTGAGAGATGACGAGAACAAGACTGACAGCCTCGTGTCGCATGGTACCGCTTTGCTAATTTGACAAAGCTGCAGAAAATATCGAAGCCGTGATGACTCTGAGTAATGTCAGGTTTGAAAGCGGGTAATAAGGGTCGACGGTTTACACCGACATGGAATGGTGTCACGTGAACAAATTGTAATGAACATGGAGGTCAATTATCAGGAATTTCCGTTAAAACAAAACGTGAATTCAGTATCACTCTCTGAAGTAATTTAATAGCTTGTTTGCTAATCATAACCCGACTTTGAATCTGAACGTAAATATTAACTTAACGACAGTTTTCTATAAAAAAGGAGCTGGGAAAGATAAAGGCGAATAGAGCTAATCATCACGCACGTGAGATAGCAGGGTTAATTTGCAACCATTGGATGAGAAATTGGTTATTCTGGCTGGAGCGAGGATATGAAATGGCCTTTGATACAGGTGTGTGACACAGGCAAAGGTCAGGGAGGACAAAACACACAGGATATCACGAATGAATTGATTAGTAGGCAATCAAAGCTCACTTGAACTCCTATGCATTCAGTCTGCTAGCATCCATAATTGATACATTTGTCATACACTTCTGGCATCCAAAGTGACAACTCTGTAAAACACTCCATGACTTCCATAGTAATGGATTCTCCAGAACTAGCTTATTGGATGAGGGCGACATCAAGGTGAAAGTGACCAGAAATCTATAGTCATCTGCATCTCTTTCTGACCTCTGTGCATTTTTAAGAAGACTACGACATGGAGTGACCGTAAGTATGGGGCTAATATTTTGATTGATGGGGGCACGAAGATGTTCATTGACCTTTTCAACTGGAAGTGCTGTTGCCTGCTGGTAAAAGAGTGCCTCCCTGACGACGGCCTATTCACCACGGTGACAGTTAGCATGCCTAGCATATCACACGACTATTCTTAGGCACCGAGAAGGGTACCATATCCTTATCCTACATCCAGGCACTTCGGATTGCACTGGGTTTCCTTTACACAATTGCTATCAATTACCATTCCAAGTATTCATTTCATTGACCCCACTAAAATGAAGGAATAAAGCGCCCTGTCAAGGGGAGAAAGTTTGCTATCTTCTTTAGATCGAAAACTATTATGACGACAAATACAGAATAACGGTATCAAGTTGTACACATTATATGAATGGTACCATTTCGGAACGGACTATGATCTCTTCCAGTGTTAATAGAATTTACAAACTGTGAAAATACATCTTGTGAATCTCACTGAAATCAGACGTGAATAGTACAATGATGAGGTGTGGTTAATAAGGAGAGCGCGGGAAATTGTTCATGTTTTATTCGGTAACGGTGACGTGAGAATTCTTGGTCCGTGACGTGTATCGAGGCATTCTTCATCCTAAGCTCCAAACCTCGATCTCTTCACGTCATTTTAAACCAAAGTTGAACAGTTGCCAACTGCGTTTCATCAGTGGTGTATGATGTTCATTTTGATGGCTTTATAAAGAGTACTTTGCTCCGCTCTGCTCCTATATCCTTTCTAAGAAAAAGCGTAAGAATGTTAAAGAGACGGTTGAGTTCTGGAAAAGGTACAGAATAATATGTTAGCTTTCCTATTCTGTTTTAAGTAAGTTTATAAAACTAATATAAAAGAAATGTCTCCTGAAAAGAATTGCTCTTCATAATTCCCTCATGTTCGACATAATTACGAGATAATACAGTACATGTACATCTAAAAAGTTTTGAACTTTCATGCCACATGACTTCGTGCGTGGTCCCATTATGCTCATTTCTGTGTGCAGTTCACATTGTGAATGCGACTTTCAGCAAGATTAGGCCATTTTCTTGTCATTTCAGTGATTCCAAAATATCACAGCACACACCTATTATCTTGTACTACATAATCAATCTGTCCCAATAGCTTCCACAATTATTCTTTCACGATGCAAATCGCATGATCAGAAGTCATCTTCATCATTAAGACATCTCGGCATGTTGCGTTCTGAACTCGTGGGGGATTGTCTCCCGATGACCGATAAACGGGTGATCCCTTGACAGATCTTTAGCATCTGTAATGAGGCCATGTGTGATCCATACGTGTAGTCTGCGTGGGTGTCCTGCTAATTCAGATCGTAACATGACTAGGAAAACCAATGACGTGAACATTTCCCTCCCATTAAAAAGATGAAAGATGAAAGCCCAAGAAATTAAATTATTATTTTAGAAATAAAAAAGGCCACATACATTTTTGTAAATGCCATTCAAATTCCGATTTCCGTAAGTAAAGGTTATTTTTAAATGAGTGAACTGCATAGAAGAATTAGTGTCCTAGAAATGCATGCGCTATAAATTAAATGAGGAAACGAGTGACAGAGAGGTCGCTCCCTTAGTATGCACGTCTATATACTACGGGGGGGGGGGGTGATAATAACGGTTGTTAAAAACTTAGATTAACAAATTGTTATCGAAGCCATTTTTATTTCAATCCCCTGAAAAGTCCAATGTTTCAATAATTAGAACACGAGAGACGCTATTCACTTTCCATTAGAAAATTGTATATATTCCAGGAAAAGATAAAGTGAATAGTTTGAAAGAGATGAATGAGATCACACCGAGACACACGGAAGATATCTTCCCGCCCTTGTGAAAGCCCGTAATCTTGAAGATGATATTATTAGGTCACCATCTTACTAGGTAAGTCGGAGAAAAGGTTAGCTCGAGGATACTTATCTTTACGCTCCCATAACTTCGTGGATAAATGCTGAGAGGTATATTCTCAAAGGATGATGGGTAAGAAAGAGAGAGAGAGAGAGAGTGGGTGAGAGAGAAGCGAAAAAGAGAAAGAGAGCCTGATGGGACTAGACGATCGGAAGGGGGCACGAGAGATGGTGTCTTAGTAAGAGATAGAGAGGGGGGGGGGGGGGAGAAAGGGAGAGGGTAGATAGCTGTTTACGTACACGTCTTCTGAAGATGTGAGATGAATAAAGTGATTTAGTGTTTAGTGGTGATTTCAAAGACCACATCCATATCAGACGCTCCGTAGTAGAGGATATTGTAAACTTGTGGGTTGAGAATGATGGACAGCAATATAGAATTAATGGAAGAATGGAAGATGAGAGAGACGTGGAGAGAGAGAGAGAGAGAGAGAGAGCGAGAAAGAAAGGAATGGAGAGGGTGAGGGTCAGTGTATGTATGTGTTTGGAGGGTAGGGGTTCAGGTGAGAACGGAAGAAAGGAAGAGGTCATCCGAGGTGAATAAGTGACCTCAAATCGCAGGATTGCTTAACACGGTCAGCGCGCTAATTGGAACGCTGCTCGGGGCCATGTAGTGCAGTGTGAAATATTGTCCACTCGATGAAAAGTATGATGATGGCATGCATTGCATCCATTCAAGTTCATTCTACAATGGAGCCTCCGATTCAGCAACAGCAGAAAAAAGCTTCTTCTACCAATGTTAAGAACAAGACAATGATGCATCGCCACGTACGTTGCATAAATCTACATTCCCACTTTGCATAAAAGCGACACTAAACCTCCCATTCTTTTAGGTTTATAGTAAAATTATACAAACCACGGACAATATTTTCGACGAAGCCACATTTTCAATGACAATGGACCATAAGGTGGTAATTCGTTCTGCGACGGCTAAATCCCAGTCGAGGGAGGACCCTTCCAAACGCCTTCATCAACTTGAGAGAGTGTAGCACTTGAACCTACCTTTCCCCGATTGTTCCAGATAAGAAGTATACACTGTCCGCTTGCTTTAAGCAGAGTATTTCTCTTGTAAATTGTCTTTTCCAATGCATTCCGTGTCCGTAGAGAACAGTTTGTGTATCAGGCAGGACAGCTAAGGTTAAGTCTGAATTATTGGGCGGAAGAAATGCCGAGTTCCAGGAAAAGCCTTGCTTTGATAGCTACCGTGGTCACCGGGCGCCATTATTAAAACGGGTTGTTTGGCATGCGGTGTTGGACGTGAGCTATCGGCTTCCCTATACAAATTAGGTGTACTTGCCGGTGGGGGAAGAGTGGTGGCATCTGGAAATTTTCTTCAGGATCAGAATTTTGCTTTGAGGCATATATGCGATTAGGTGCGTTAATATGCTGTATTACATGGCAAAAGCGTGCTCACACATATCAATGCAAGTTATAATTCTTGAAAAATCCACCACAGCATTAAATGCACAAAAGAGAAAGTTAGGCCCTTTTCGGATTTTCCCTATGAAATTCCCTATGAATGGGCCGAATTTATTAAATTTGCAAAGGCATTCAGCAATTACAATTTATTATTTAATAACTCATCTCTTCCATCTTCTCGTACTCATTTGTGACGATGCATGCACAATTCTAGAAAAGCAATTTAGTTTATGAATTGGGCCTAAAATTTGACTTTGAGGCAATTAATCTTATAGTTAGACATCTTGTTCATCCCGATATGATTAATAAATATGTCATCAAATAATATCCACATAGTGAAGGTATATATGCTAAAGCATTGATGTAGATCCCTTCGTAATTCAAAATCGCTGCAAAAGTACGATTCTATTCCGAGGACTCATGACATATCTAAAGCATCCCGCTGACACAAATCATCAACTGCCTCCCAATTTCGCACCATCTCATCAGTGGAGGAAACCAGTATAAACACTGGGATAAGAGACAAGCGAGGAAACATCAACTGTCAGAGATAGATGGCTTCTAAACAGGAGGAAGGTTTTTGGATAATAACGAAAATTAAAATTTCACAAGATCCAAGGAATTTATTACAGAATATACAAAATATTCTTGCTAAGTACTATTTATTTAATCTAATGAGGCTTCTAGGCGAGGATAAAAGAAAGATATAAAAAGACATGGTGTATGTCGGAATTACAAGTGTATACTGTCCCGTCCAAGACGTTTTTAACTTTACTTTCGTATTGTATCATGATCATTAAAAGAAAATATATTATTTAAGAATATTTGTGGGCAGTCTCTCTAAAACTTAGTTTCAATGATAATAAAACACAATCGTGGAGAAGATAGACTCTCAGCCAAATAAAAAATAAAAACATTGTGTAAAAACAACAACGTTGTATTTAACCATCAGGAATATGTCTGGTTCATGTGACCACAATAGATCAACTTATATTCAATCACGGACAAAAAGGGCAAGGTTTACGCAACAACTCTTACCAATACTGTTAATCAATCTTCAAACACAAAATAAAGAAACTCGCCTCAAAATGCAGAAAAACGATCACTAAATAGAAGCTTAGGGTTTTCTTGTTAAATTTTGAACTAAACCTCAAGAATGTTAAGACTTGATAGAAGGCGCTCGGTGATGATGCAATAAGTTTCCGTTCAATGCTTCGGTGGTTTTCTTTGACAACTAACTTTACAGAAGTCAACTAGCTTAGCCATCACATGTTTTTAAAAAGTATGCGTTCTCTATAGCTGTGAAAATGCTGAGGGGAGGCAACCTCTGGAAAGCTCCAAAGAGCATTAAAAGAGCTGTAGTGAATTTAAAATAATCAATATCAAAATTTGTTAGTATGAAATCTACTTATTTTCTCTAAAAGCTAAGCTAACGAGATATAATGTGAAAGGAAGGCATTTTATTTACAGTCTACTTATCACGCTAAAAGATACTGACCGGTCTTTTCAGAACATTAGTTGTTTTATTATCAA
Organism: Strongylocentrotus purpuratus; assembly: GCF_000002235.5. Taxonomy (NCBI): domain Eukaryota; kingdom Metazoa; phylum Echinodermata; class Echinoidea; order Camarodonta; family Strongylocentrotidae; genus Strongylocentrotus; species Strongylocentrotus purpuratus. The sequence goes on from NW_022145614.1 coordinate 23,789,448, forward strand.
TGATGTTAAAAGTTTCATAATTTTGAATTGTCCCATCCAATTTTCCAAAATTATCAACAACAACAAAAAAGAAACATCGAAAAAATAATCTTTTTTGAAAGAGTAGGCCTACATATTGAGTGCTTAGCAGCCCAGAGAAACTGTTGTCTTCGAAAAATTGCGCATCATCAGGGTGCGATGGCGGCCTTGGGGGTACAAATATATCAAGATGAATATAATAGTGTTGAGATTGAGAAAGAGAAAGCCGCGGAATCCGAAAATATAAATATCATGCTTCTTTATTGCCCAGCCGTTTGATATTGATCGGCCAGAAAACACGTCAACCTATTTTCTTGGTCGGGCGCCCTTGACAATCGAACTCCATAGGCCGATATAGCATCACCCTCATCAAAAATCAATCCCTTGTTTAAGTCGGAGATTGAACGGTTCGTAGTAACGGGGTCAGGCAGCGGTCATGTACATGTAAGCATCAATTTTTAAAATGGCTCCTCCTTGATTGAGCGACTGCTGGTACAGTGGCCTTTAGTCTGTGGTTTCAAACCATATGCCAACATTTCTAATGACAGAAATGATAGCAATAGGAGCATAGAATATGGAGAAATTAATTGCCATTACGAGTAAAACCTAACATCATGCACATTCTGGCTCAAATGTGCACAGGCGTAAATTCCACGAAATTTGAAGGCCTGTGACAGCAATTTATAACTACCAAATACAAATAAAGCAAAGACATAAGTGAATAATCATGAAACATGCCATGTACAATCACTTCTGCTGGAATGTGATTTCCAATTCAAGACTCATAAATCATCTTCTCGTGCAAAATGAAATAAAAACACATGGCCATTGTTCTCCAGGTAAACGAACTTGAGGATCGCTCATGATTGCCACCCTGTTTGTCTGAGTATGGCGTGTATTATGTTGAGGGGTCATCCAAAGTTGGATGGCGTACAGGGCTTTTGGGATTCGGAGAAGCAAGAGAGTTGGTGATGAACTACCGGTACTGATGTTGCCAGTTCCCATTATCATCAGTCCCAATCTGCTTGGTAACACTGATATCTCTGCTACGGAAAGCACGCGCGCTTTCTACCCTATAAAGCTGGCGACGCCGTTTCCCATAGGATGTCTCCAAACAAAGTTTGCGTTCTAGTACCTATTTTAATGGCTTTAGGTGATCTAATGAAGATCGGGTGTGAGGCAAGACCTAGGTCATAGTCTTACGTTTGATGAATAATCTAAAACAATGTAAACACTTTTCAGTTCACTTCATAACTTGCCTTATATGGGAAGTTTAACGGTTCGTATGTTCTTTGCTTACCATATAAACTTACCAGGTAAATCGAAATTCAATTGAATTAAAACATTTCTATTTTTCTTACGTCATGTTTTTAATATTCGTCATCGAAGAGAAACCTAAATACTGAGTCTGCTGAATGATGTGAAATAATTATGTAAGACTCATATTTTTTCGGAGCACACATATTATCTTTTTATGATACACTATGTACATCTTCATCACCTGCCTTTCGAGTTGGAATACTTGATACGTCTCAGAAAGGACACGCGTATAGCGCCATTCCTCTTTTCTTCCACAGTATTGTCTCTCCTCTCTCCTTTTTCCCTCTTCCTCTCTCTATTTCTCCCTTCCTCTCTCTCTATTTCTCCCTTGATTCATGTCAAGTTAACGTTCCTCTTCATCAATCTGTCATCGGGTCAATTATTGAGAGGGAAACCAATAGGAGAGAATGAGAGACACTGCCCCGGAGATCGTTCGCCTTACACCGTGCCATGTCCCTTGGAGCGAGCTCCGAGCAGCCCCGAGTTACAGGAGGTTACGACAGGCAATTCCTTCTCTTTATCGCTTCAAAGATGACAAAGGTTCTCGTAAAGACTGCGTAACATGAAAAGCATGTTTCCTGACATATCCTCTTCCAAAGTCAAATCGCCTTGTATTCATTTTGTTCCTGAAGCTCCCGATCTTCCTTTGCTGGTCACTGAATGCAAAGTAAGGGGCCTACTCTAGCTGCCGAGCGTGAAGAGAAGGGTGATTCACACCGTGCTTTCGGCATGGAGGCCCGGCGAGAGACATTTTGAGGGAGATTGGGGAGCTTGCCGAACTTTTATATTGCATTATACTTTCTATATACTTACAATACCAGAACAAATTAGGAAGTAAATCGTACGTAAAATAATACATTAATTAAATATGTATATCGTTAGAAATTAAATGGTGATTTTTCTTTTTTCTCAAGTAGTATTACATCAAAATTTAAATTTAAAAAAAAATAATGAGCTGGAAAAGTCTATCGAATTGCCTAGCTTGCAACCACGCACCCTTAGCAACCCCCTCCCCCAAAAAAATAGTTTAATAGGGTTAAAGCCTGAAGGTTTCGAGACAACATGACTTTCTTTGATGCTTTGGGATTCGGGCTTTTCCGTTACGGAAACCCACCCTCCCCCTTCCGAACTAGGTCAATCGTGGGGTTCTTGCCCTAGCCCAGACAGATGGGCTACATCAACGAGGGCGAGAGGGTAGAAAGGGGGCTGAGGAAGACTGTGGATTCAAACCAGCACTCCAAAGCAAACGAGTAATTGAATTATCTTTGTCAGGGCACCATTATGTCTTAGCCGACACACTTTATTTTTCCTGATCGCACCAAGTACATCATTTTGGCAGGAAAAGCACTAAAGAACCACATCGCGATTTGATCATTTCATTCCCAGTAATGTCTCTCTCGAAGTACACCACAGTGGCGGCAACTCGGTTATATGCATCATTGTAGGTACTTTGTCTGGCATTAATGCATGCCAATCTGACGCTTATTACATGACAATCAAGTACTCGTAAAAAATATTAATACAATATTATATTATCATAAACCTTTACCGTCTTTTCGTATGTAAAGGTCAAGACCATTTAGTAATGAAGATTCTGATCAATGAAGTGTTGCCGCCACTGTGCCGTGTAAAACTTGCATAGCCTATATCCCTTTTCTTGTTCCTCAATACAAGTCTTACAGGTGAAACATCGAGGCCAATAACCGCCAGAATGTGGTCGTCAAGAACTGTACAAATCAACTCAATGATTAAGTGAACCAGTTCGTGAAAAATCGAATAAATCAAAAGAGACTACGACTAAATAGAGTACACACGGCAAAATAAGCGAACATCGGCTAGTCATGCGGCTCATGTGTCGTTGCACTCTTTAAATGAACCGTTTTTTCCCTTCGTTTTATCAAAATGTTCATGCCCTAGGCTAGTTTTGCTTTTGGTGCTTGATTGCACGCAAATGCAGACACACTGGTTTAATGTTTAATGTTCTGGAACTAGGTCTAAACAACAAAGCATAAAGGGAAGTTCTTCTCTATCCCTTTTCACCACCCAAATCAAGCATGTAACTTGCGAATAACATAAACATGATAATAGTGAACGAGGGAGAAAGACGGGGAGAAACAAAATAGAAAGCAATGGAGAGAGAGAGAGAGAGAGAGAGAGAGGATTCAACCGATTTACACATAACTTGTAATTTCTTCTTCCTTTCTTACAACACATTGTCGTGGTCAAATCAACATTAGAAGATGGAAAATTAATAGGCCAATAGAAATGTAAAATTTCCCCTGATCACCATATGCATTTTGTTTGGTTGTGATTCAATCAATGTATTTACGTTTTGCAGATTAAAACATAAATGTAGCCTATATCAGGCAGGCTATGACAATAACGATACGAAAACACAATTGATATTGCATTGTTTTTCAAAGAATTATTCCTAGTCATAGATATTTCTTTCGAGAAAAAATAAGTAGAAAGTATAGTTAATTAACTTTTTTTCTCCCTGAACACTGAGAGTATATTTTTTTTAAATACCAATAGTCAACCTTGCCGAGTGAAAATAGAAATAGGGTTTGAAAAATATATCTAGAGACATTACCAAGAAAATAATTTTGTTGTCAAAATATAGTATTGGACATTCAGTTTTTCCCTACCAAGGTCGCAATTTCTTACCGTCAAAATGTGGAAGCTGTCGAAAATAAATTCAGGAACAATCAAGGGCAGACTCAATTCAAACCGTCAAATTGATTTCAAAGGCCATTGAAATGATGATAAAATGGCATTGCACGTGCTTCTTCAAGTGATTAATGTGTCCGCGTGTTGCACAAATATGTTTAGCTCAGAGTTTTTCTACTTATATTCAAACAAAGACTGATCGGCAATGCTTGAAACTGTTTTTGAATAAGTTATTGTCATTTAGTATCAATAACGATCTTCAAACGTCGACGTATACAGTGGATCTGAATAATGAGGTATATGTTTTTCTTCTTCTGATGACAGAGAAATCTCCAGGTATATTCCACACCACTGCACCTGTTAAAGACCCTGGGTAATACCAACAACCACTTGGCACTTCGTAAAACAAACTGTTAAAGATCCGCAAGTCCAATCCCAATGCGAGTGGCCAACTCTCCAGATAGGCGTTCCAGAAAGGCAGAGGAATAGCAATAATGCGTGATGAACAAGTTGAATACAGAGAGCCCCTGATCCGCACCTCCTTACCGTAGCACGACCTTATCACTTCTGAAGACCGGCTTTTACCACCCACAACCCCTCGACAGGATACTCCCCTAAACAGATGTACGTAGTAGCATGATTGTCAGTTTACGATCAATTACCCAGTGGCGAACCCACTCTTTTAAAACGGTCAATGAACCAGCCTTCCTGTGTTCCGTGCAGTATCCCTGTCTACATAAAAGGCTAGGGCTAATGCCCTGTGATTATCGCCCTGATGAATAACAATGTATGATCCGAAGTGGCTTGGCCCACCATTCTTTCCTCTTTTTTTCATTCATTACCAGTCCCCCTTCTTCATTCATTCATTCATACAGACAAATGCTTCTTCTCTCTCCCACTTTTTTTTTTTCACCATAGGTCGCACGGATAGGTCGCACTCTCGCCTTACTCTTGGATTATATCTTTGACTTTGTTTCTCATATGGAAATTGGGTTGTTCTTTTTGAAGTTTTTTGTTTTGGATTTATGTGACCACTTTTGGAATAGGAATTTTTCGTACTGAGGTAAGCAAACACTGTGGGCTTTTCATTTCATTTCATTTCACTTCATTGTGGTTAGCTACACGATACGCGCTATTCAAATTTCGCGCCTTTTTTCGAAAGCCAATCATGGCGGCTCACGCCTCCGAGCCGGAAAGATCCATGATGAGCGAGGATGAAATGGTTTTTCAAACTGTGCAAAACAGGAATCCTGCAAAAAGGCAACGTGGGAGAAGCTCTACTAATATAGAGAACTTAAAACACGCCTCAGAATCATACTCTTCGAACACCACTTTCCACACCACTTCCCCAAACCCAAACCCAAAGGGCTTTAACATTTTCATAACCCCAATAGATAGGACAAAATCTTTGAACAAAGTAAATCCCATACAAATAGCCAAGGCAATTCGGGAAGTTTGCGTGAACCCTGTAGATTTTATCAAAACCACTAATACGGGACTCTTAATCAAGTGTAAAAATACTAAGCAGGTGAAGGCTATCTCAGAGATTAACAAAATAGGAAGTGTTGATGTAAAAGTCAGTGAAGGAGTGAATGGATCAAAGGGAGTCATTTATGACATCCCACAGGAAATGAAGGAAGAGGAAATTCTTAATGAATTGAAAACTCAGAATGTGATTGGGGTGAAGAGGATGGTAAAAAGAGTCCGAACAGATGAAACAATAGAAGGAAAGCGCCAAATCTCTCAAATTCCCATGCGCTGCGTTATTCTAACCTTCAGTAAAGTCACTATCCCCCCTGAAATCCACTTATGTTTCCAAATCAAGCGCGTAAAACAATATGTCCCACCTGTAATTAGATGTTATCAATGCCAAAGATTCGGACACAATGCTTCACAATGTAATTCCAATAAAAGATGCGTCAGATGTGGAGAAAACCACTCGTTCGATGACTGTAAAAAAAAAGAAGAACGAAAGTGCGTAAATTGCGGGGAAAACCACTCTGCAGCCTACAGCGGCTGCGCACAAGCAAAAAAGGCAAAGCAGGTTCAACAGATACGGTATGAAAAGGGGCTATCGTACGCAGAAGCAGCTCAGTCCTGGCAGCAACAAAACAAAAAAGTATCAAATCCACAGCCCATTCAACAGAAAAATAAAGCCAACAAAACATTGAGTAAGGAAACAGAAAAACAAACAAACGAACTTCCAGTGCGGAATGTTGGTAAACCTAATAGTACCTACGCACAAGCAGCTGTTCCGTCATTCCTGACCAGAGCAAACACCACCCCACAATTTCAAAACCAGGTTATTCCTCAGGTACCACAGAGTAAAGAGACCATTAATAATCAAGGAACGTCAAATGAAACACCACAAGGCACTCCACCTATGACCAACTTCATAGCCTCGGCTAGTGATGAACAAATTATAGATTTTATTTGCCAACTAATTTTTAAATTCACAGAAGGTAGAACTGAAAAAGAATTGAATACTCTTGTTTGCGTTGCAGCCAAAAGGGCGCTGCAACAAAATAGTACATATGATAGAACAAATGATAGTGATTAATTTACTCATGTCACTTTCCATTATACACTGGAACGCCCAGGGACTCTTAGGGCACGGCAATGAATTATTAAATTATTTAAACTTACACAAGGATTTTAAATATGATATTATTTGCATACAGGAGACCTGGTTTCATAATAACATTATTTTGAATATTCCAGAATATACATGCTTTCCTAGAAACAGACAAAATAATATTAGAGGAGGCTGTGCTATATATGTTCATGATAGGATTAAGTATGAGGGTCCTTTCACAGATGCAAACTTAGAATTACAACAAATGAATGTTTACATAGGGGGGAAAAAATTGTCAATCATTAATTATTATAACCCTTGTAATAAACTGAATGAAAATATTATGAATAAGTTAATGGAAAATGTATCTAACAATGAAAACGTCCTTATAATGGGAGATTTTAATGCTCACAATGTTTTATGGGGCAGCGAGAAAACAGACAAAAACGGTGAAGTAATAGAACATTTTTTGAATAAGAACAGTTTGATTATTTTGAACAATGGAGAGGGGACCAGATTAGACCCACGAACGGGGAAAACATCATGTCTGGATCTAAGTATCACATCTCCTTCTTTGGCGTGTAAGTCTACATGGGGAGTCATGCGGAGTACTTTTGGTAGTGACCACTTCCCAATCTCTCTCCAAGTGTCTCTCGAAAAAAGTACAGATCCGCATAGAGCAAATGCAGGTATGCCTAATGGAAATGTGGTAGAAAAGCCTTTTTCTTTTAAGAATATAAGCTGGTCTAACTTTGCAAAGAAATGTGAAGAAGTATTAAATGGACAGATTACATTAAAAAACACAAATGTAAAGGAAATGTACACCCAATTTATGGAGTACCTAAAAGAAGTTATAAAGGAAGCTGTTCCCCAAAAGAGTAAAAAGAAACAAAACCCGGTCCCATGGTGGACAAAAGAATGTTCTGCTAAAATTAAAGAAAGAAATAAAGCGAGTAACAAGCTCTCTAAAGGTAGAATGATAACGCTGGAGAATATAGATGATTATAGTAACAAGAAAAAAATGGCACAACGAGTTCTCCGCCAAGCAGAACAAAAATATTGGCAAGCGTTTTGCACGAAACTGGACCGTTACATGCCTGAGTCAAAAATCTGGACCTGCATAAAACGACTAAATGGTGTTCCAGGTGCGAGGTCAAAAAATATGTCATCATTGACAGAAAATGACAAAGAAATAACTCGGGAGGATGAAAAGGTGGATGTTTTTGGACGCTACTTTCAATCTTTAGGAATGAGAGAAGATAGGGTAAATGAACAGTATTTAGCTTTAGTAAAGAATAGCATGAATATTCAGGAGAGTGTTATTAATGAACCCTTTTTACTCATTGAATTAGAAAAGGCAGTACAGTCAAAAAAGCGGACTGCCCCTGGTCAAGATAACATTCCTTATGAGGTGTATGAAAACTTTCCTAAAGAAACTAAAAAGGTTATGTTAGATATAATAAACAGGATTTGGGGAACAGGGGAAATACCCCTCCCACTGAAGCACTCTATTTTGATACCAATTTTGAAACCTGGAAAAGATCCCCGGAAAGCGTCTTCATATAGACCCATTTCACTCACATCATGCTTCGCCAAAATAATCGAGCGTTTGATCAAAGAAAGGTTACAATGGTATGTAGAAAAACATGAGTTACTACCTAATTTTATTAGCGGGTTTAGAAAAGGGCGGAGTGCCATAGACAACATAGTTCTCCTAGAAAACGATATTCAGAAAAGTATCAATTGTAATGAACACATAATAGCTGTGTTCCTAGATATTGAGAAAGCTTATGATAAATTATGGATAAACGGACTACTATTCAAACTCGCCCAAAAAGGAATAGAAGGAAATTTGTTACAATATCTACAAAATTATTTGACAGGACGTACCTTTCAGGTAAGAATTAATAATACTGAATCAAAAACATATGATATGCATAATGGACTCCCACAAGGAAGTATTTTGAGTCCACTGCTTTTTAATTTAATGATTAGTGATATCCCTACAGATCCTTCAGTGCCCTTAGCTGTATATGCTGATGATTTTGTCATATGGGCATCAGGTAGGGATATCCTTCAAATATCAAGCAAACTTCAGGAATACCTGAATAGACTCCAGACTTGGTTTCGCAGATGGGGATTTCGGCTTTCGGCTGATAAGACAGTCCCTATATTTTTTACAAAAAGTACAATGAATCTCTCACCACCGCAAGTAGAATTAGACGGGAAAAAAGTGCCCTTTCAGAATACTCATCATTTTCTGGGGGTAACTTTTGATAAGAAATTGACCTGGAAGCCACACGTGGAAAATGTTGTAAAGAGATGTAAAAGAAAATTGAATATCCTAAGATGTTTAACGGGAACTAAATGGGGGAGCTCTTCTAAATCCCTCGTAAAGGTTTACAGGGCATTCATAAGATCTTTACTCGACTATGGATGTGAGGCCTACGATAGCGCTACTACCACCACAAAAAAGGCACTTGATTCGGTGCAATACCAGGCGCTACGGATTTGTGCGGGAGGACTACCTCTCACTTCCCTACAATCCTTACAAGTGGAAATGGGGGAATTTCCCTTGGATCTAAGGAGACAAATTGTGTCAAGTAAATATAGACAAAGTATCGAAAGATCCCCAAACCACCCATTATCACAAAACATAGGGCCATGTTGGCAATTTGATTATCTAAAGGGAAAAGACTTTCTTAGTAAACCTTTCGGGTATAGAACCCAGAGTAAAATAAAAAACTTCATGACAGAAACTGCCGTACCATCCCCATTTCCGCCATGGCTTTTTGAACCCCCACTGGTTTCGACCGAGTTGAGCTCTCGGATTTCAAAAGCCGACCATCCGAATGAACTACAGCAACAAAGCTTAAAATTGATTAATACAAAATGGTCGAACCAGTTGCATATATATACAGATGGATCTAAGTTTCCGGAGAAGGGCCAATGCTCGGCTGCTTTCTATATCCCACACTTTTCTGTACACCAATGTAAAAGATTAGCGAATTTTACCTCATCGTATAGAGCCGAGTTGGCTGCAATTGTTCTTGCCCTTCAATGGATCGAAGAAACAAACATCTATACAGGTGCAGTCATTTTTAGCGACTGCTTAAGTGCCCTCACAGCCTTGAAACATTTTAGTGACGAATCCTTTGTCACAGAAATATTTATAATAACGACCCGATTGAAATATAGAGGGATCGAAATCGCTTTGGAATGGATTCCAGGCCACTGTGGGATAGTGGGAAATGAAAAGGCAGACTTCTACGCAAAAAAAGCTCTAACTCAGGAAATTGAAATGCATAATAAATTGACTTTATTTGAAAAGACAAGTTTAATTTTGTACAGTTCAAAGTTACTTTGGCAAGAAAGGTGGAATGATACCCAATCGGCATTAAAAATCCTTCAGCCAAATGTTATCTCACAATATTCTTGTAAATTGGGAAGAAAAACTGAAACTATTCTTAGGCGACTACGCCTGGGAGTGTCTGGACTCAACCAAGACCTCTTGCGTTTGGGCATCCACTCCACAGGTTTCTGTGACAGCTGCCCAACATTAGAAACGGTCAGACATTTTTTGATAGAATGTCCAAAGTATATAATAGAAAGGGCCATGTTAATGTCAGAAGTTAATATTTCCAAGGAAGAGGACATTATGATATGTTTACGAAACAGTGACTCTCATGTACAAATGGCAATTTCTCGCTTCGTTTTTAGAACGAAGCGATTATGTAAAAAGTAAAATCAAAAAGAGATGAAAAACAGAAACCGCAATCAATTTGAGCTGAATAGAAGAGAAAATAGGTTTTTTGTGTATAACCTTATGCCTACACCTGTATTAGTGTCTTATTTGAAGTTTTGATCGTATAGTTATTTAGGCCTCTTTTAATTAAAAAAAAAAAAATAATGATTGAAACAATTTAACATTATTTATTTGACCAATCGAAAAACATATCTTAATACATACACACAACTTTAGGGAAGTGGAGAGGAGAGAGAGAGAGAAGGATACATGAAATCTGCTGGGGAAAAAAAAAAAAAGCAATTAAAACTTGCTATATCATTACTCGAAAGCATGTCACCCCCCAATGATTATAGTAGTTAAAAGTCATGCGCTATATAAATAATCTCATGAACTAACTCATATAAACTAATAAAGCCCACAAGTGTTTTGCTTATGCAGTTGTCTTTCTCCTAATAAATAAATAAACCCTCTAAACATACAGGTACACGACGCCCCCTTGTCTATGCCAGAGTGACCTAGGTTGAGTTTATCAACCGAGAAGCGTACGGCGTAACATAACTCGCTGGGCTGGTAAGAAGGCATCATAGAAAGGACAGGGCCAGCGTGAGTTGGAACTGTGTGCGGATCGTGGTTTAATTTGAAATAATTTTTTGTTTTTATTTTTTTGTAGACTATGACTAATATTATATTAAAATGAGATTGGAAAAAGAAAGAAAGAAATAATAATTTTACCAAGACATTAAAAGAAAGAGATGCGATGAAATTGGCAACAATAGTCAAATTTGACTAATAGCCATTATAATACCAAACGAACAACAACAACAACCCTCTCTCTCGGAAACAAGCTCTATGGTAGCCTGCTCAAGCGTGGACTGATAAATAGTAGACCTACAGAAGAAAAAAAAACGAGGAGCCAGAATAGAATAGCCGTAAACTATTCTGAGAATAATAGCATCCCCACACATTTATCTTCTTCTTTTACTATTTTGACGTCACGTAGACAATGGATGAAATAAGAAAACGTAATGGAAAAACTATCCAAATCGTAAACAACGTCAACATTAGTCATAAGAAGTCGTGATTTATGTAGAATTTCAAGAATGTATTCAATGTTGATTTCAGGAGCAAGAGGTCAGTCACCGATTATTAGTCATTTAATCTTAATTGCAACACTGCACAGATAAATACTTCTTCAAAACCATTTGGATATAACCGAGATAAGATACAGATAAAGATTGTGAAATATACTGAAGGTCAGTTAATCGAAGCCTTTGGCTTCTATTATGATGCCCAATGATATTAACCCACCGAGATAATGTGAGTATCATTATGCCAACTATGTTGTTTAGCCTATTTGTATGTCAAAACATGCAAATATAATAATAACCATTCATATCTCCCTCCCGCAAATCAGTTTCAAGACCCTAAACGTCCCCTTGCACTAAAAATAAAGTCATAGCAATTGCTCGAAAACAATTACCAACCAGTGAGAATTTAAGCATTTACATGTATTTATTCTTTCTCAAATATGAATTATGTGACATGTGCGCCATATTAATAAGCTTCCACATTTTTCCGCCTTACTTTCATGCTGTATGTTGACTTAGATTCCACTTACATTGTCTATATGGCTAGCCTACACATAAGTACACGTGTACCCTAGTCTCTACCAAACAGACTTTATACGTTGAGGAGCAGAAGCGGATCCCGACATTATCATGCGTTTGTGGGTGGAAGACCCACTTGGCGCCTTCGCCAATGCGTTGCATTGTCTATATCCTTTGGAGGAACCGAATCGCATTATCAATACCCCGATAGGACACACATGACAGGTAGAGGTATGCTGCCATTGGGTTTAAATAGTTCTTTGTTGTGTACACTAGCACACCAGTCCGGTCGCTGACACGGACTCTAGTTAAATAAAAGGATGCGTGTCTTTAGTGAGCCTACGGATAAGTTAGTTAATCCTATAACATGCCGTCGTTCACGGCCTGGATATATATGTGCGCCACTGATTGTGTTTACCAGTGAGCGCCTGGAAGCTATGCATTTCAAGTTTCGTTGTGTAGGATGGTAAAGGGAATGGCTAGTTTCCCACCTTCGATGTATGGATTCTGCCTTTCGAAATCTGCCCTAATATATTGGAATCAGTGGGGGGGGGGGGGGGGGGGATGCGGTTTGACATTTTGAGAAAAAAATATAATGTTATTATATAAATAAATATGTATAAATGTACACGTACATATTGAAAAGTAGTTTGAATAATACTCAGAAAGTACTGTCCATATTTTACATCGTAGGGAGAATAAATATAATGTTATTATATATATATATAAATAAATATGTATAAATGTACACGTACATATTGAAAAGTAGTTTGAATAATACTCAGAAAGTAATGTCCATATTTTACATCGTAGGGAGAAAATAATTGTTTGGTAAGGTTTCTGGTGGTTTCTGAAGAGAACATGAACCATGGCATGTTATCAGTTGCTTCTTTTTATTATTTGAATACAAGAATTCCTGACGTATATATTAATTAAATTCTTAAAGAAATGTTAACGAGGTTAACAAATGATTAGTTATTAATGGGAAAGTATATGAATATGACAATTAGAAATATGTTGAGAACATATTTAACTAGTTAAATGTTATAGCTGAATAATTACGACATGTTTTAGTTCACGATTGTTTGATTTGTTTAGTTAATTAGAATCTTTAATTAATATGAAGATTCCTAAAAGTATTTGCAAAATGAATCGTATAAGGCTCGGGATTTTTTATTCAGCATGTTTTTTTAAACAATATACCAGAATGGAATTAAATCGAAGCTGAGCAGACATTGTCTACAGCATAGATTGACCCTTTTTACTTAGGATTTTATTTATTTATTTTTCCTGTCCTTTGTGTCCCGTTTTGTCATTCTTTTCTTTTCGTATTTTTTTGATTATTTGGATACTTTAAAATGGTTTACGGAAATATGTTATTATATTATGTATATTTTACTGTGATTATTAAGACACTTTAAAATGATTTACGATTATAATGTCCTTTTTATATTTATTCTTGGGAACCTACACAAACAAGCTATGCTTTCCAGTAGGTTCCTGTTTCATTTCATAATTTTGATCTTATTTTGTCAACTATATTCTTTACTGTGCAAACAATTGTTATATAAAATGAAATAAATAAATCAAGCAATCAATCAATTCTGAACTGATAAGTAAAGAAAACAATAAACAAAAGCGAATTGTACAAGTTATACTGATTATTGATTCATTTTGGTATTTACTTACATCTATTCCTTTAGTATTAAATCCTAAAGACGTAACATAAATAAATGGTATGGCCTGTAAATCTAACGCAGAATATAGAGGTTCAATTATTGAATAGGCCTATATTTACTGGTGTATGTCAACGTTATCAATGGGAATAATTCCATATTTTTGCCTAAATGCACTTCATCATCTCTGTAATAATGATTCTATTTGCATAGAGTGTTGCGAATATAGGTCAATGTCAATGACCATTTAAACCTCAAAATTATGTTGGCTTCGATCTGTGAAGATAAAGGTTTTGAGATAAACGTCCAACATTTTCTTGAAAAATTCGTCTTTGACTAAAGCTATTAAGTATATCAACATTTATGATATCATACCAACAGTTCTGCCCTAAATCCAAAAGGTTCTCTAACATCATACGAAGAAAAAAAAGATAGTAAGGAAAAATGTGTGCGTTTGAGTGTACACATATTGGCGATCGGTGTGTGTAAAAAGCAGCATAATATTAAGTGCATGTGTGTAGAATCATGTGGGGCGCATCCGTAAGACACACACACACACCAACCCTCACCCACATACATACACACACAGCTTTATGGTAATGCGATGCGGCCTTGTTGTGTTAGGATGGCGCACAATAACAGGGAGGCGGTTGAACCATTCCATCTCCCTTGATGAACGAAATTCCGAATTGAGGTAATGAAAATGGTGTTATTAAATAGGTTATTCCCCTTGGTTTTTGAGAGTTAAAAGGACCATGCGCAGCGCAATTACCAGATTTATCAATTTTCGGGTACACAACAACTTGTGATAACATGAGGATTTTTCCCATGCCTATTATATCCACGTAACGTGTTTTTAGTGGTCATAGAAAAAATATTTTCAAATATGTTTTGAAGAATGGCATTGTGTATAACACGCTGTGATCCACGACATACAACATTGGTATAAAATTGTAATCAAATGATTACGTTACATTCCTTTTAGCATTACCCTTTTTCTGTGGATAATCTCTCATTTCCATTATCATGTGAGGGTGTGCGCGCGCGTGTGTGTGTGTTTGTGGATAAGAGCCAAAAGCGGAGAAACCGCGAACAAAAAACATCGTGAGATTCATTGAAATCACATTAATGATTAATCGAACTCCGGGAAGCACACCCATGGATTATTAGGACGAAGGTTAAATTATAATCACATCGTGTTAACGACCGGCAACTGTCGTTTATATTGATAATGCATTATGAATCATTTAGGTCGGAAAGTGGGATTAACTTCCCCACCTTGTCTTGTGCAGACTTGGAGAAGAGAACAGAAATTAATCCAATTCTAAAAATCACATTTCTAGATGCAATTTTTTAAAACATTCACCACAAAGGTAATGCCAAACATTTGATCTACAAACATTTGCATCACATGGAATATGACCTCAACCACAACAAACATGGGGATGATGTGTAAATAATTGCTCAACAGTTCGACGTCTTCTGTACAAAGGTTGTGATGAATTAGGTTTACTGTAATCGGCGAAGGACTTTAGAGCTAATTAATCAAAGATGAGGGGTTCAATGACCGAGGCATGAATAAATGGCTCTTAGATTTTCAGCTCCAGTTGTTTGTCCTCGGTTGCCTTTGCCTTTGCCTTACTTCTGTTCTAGGCTTTACACAAAAGCAGCGCGTCAAAAGACAGTTCAATGTCTCTTTTCTCTGTACAGTTGAGCGATTCAGTAGCCGCGTTGTGTGGCCTTGGCAATGAACTATTAGCTCTAGGCATTCACAGACAAGCAGGTCGAGTGAGCAGTGTGATTCTGATTTCCATATCGAGGGATGTCAAGGTGAATGACTGATTGCACACGGGCCTACATGTTCTTAGCTCCTGTTGTGAGCAGTGGTATGAATAATAGAAGGGTTCGCATGAAGGTCTTTAAAACATGCAAACACACGATTTGAGTGGCCTGATTGCCGGTTTGTGACCGTGCTCTTCAGAAGTGACAATGTCAAAGAAAATCATGGTTGACCTTGACAATGAGCTATCAACTAGAAAGACAGACAGACAGACAGAGCAAACGAACCAAAGTCCAAACCATTCTGACTTGCATTTCTGGGGTTATGACCGAATGTACTATCTTCGACAAAATAGAACTAGTCGGGTGTTTCAAGGTGGGCGTATTTTTCCATTTTTCTTTCCTTATTATTGTCATGTTAGATTGCCTTTTAATCAGCTAAACAAGCAAAGGCATCAGTGAGCAAACCGAATCAATGATGGTTCCCGAGCTATCTTAGGGAGAAAGTCATGGAGTGTAAAAGACGTTGCACGCGACAATTTTAATTTTCATTAAAGTATGTATAATAATAATGATAACAACATTTCGCCTTTTGACGCCGGTCTATAATTCAACTGGGTGCATTGAAAATGTGCGAAGTATATTCAATATTCCCCAATGCCACACATTGAACGTTCTAATATCCCCAACCCCAATTAACAAAGATATACTTGATACCGCATAATCTGTAATTTCTTGGATTTCTACAAGGACCCAATATTTCTTATTTGTGTATTCACTTTAAGTGAAGACTTTTGCAATATCAAATGTAATAAGGGATGTTTAAAACAAAAAATGATCAGAAATAGCGCATTTCTCATTACAAGGTAATGTGTTTTGTTTCATATTTTGAATTTTCTAGTCAAATTTGATAATTAATCAAATCAACTATTGCGCGAAGACATACCGAGTTCATCGACTCGAGCTCTTCCAGTCGTTAATTTCTTGATATTTTTTTCCTTCTAGTTCTAGATCCGATAAAAGCTCGTAAATAATTACCCCATATTTCAATGTCCCTGTGGTGTTTCCAGCTGAGTGGTTCGGCGGCCAGAGCGCCGATTGAAAAGACTAGAGTAATGAATTAACAGCTCTAGGGACAGACAGGAGAAGGTGAATGAACGGAATTAGTCGGGGTTCTTCAATAATTGGGGGTATAGTGGTTTCGTACCTGAGACCAAAAATAGTTCCACTTATATCCCTATGTATTTATTGCGGTGGTGGTTTGATACCTAAGGTGTCAATACCGTGTACAGTTCGCTGTCTATATACTGTATAGAGCTCAAAGCAGCAGGTAGATTTGGTCACACTGTCCTCAACAATGCACTCGGTACATACGTATACACCGACAGAACAGAACAACGACCAGTTCCAAATCCAGGGCATTGACTTTACTAACCTTAAAACATCTTAGATTAGCCACACCACACAATCATGTAGTTATCATGGTTATCTGTTGGAGTATGTCTTACGTTCTATATCCATTAAAAAGAGAAGCAGCGAGTCAACGACTTCTGTAAAGTTCAATGTCTCTGTCAACTGGGAGCTGTACGACAGGTAGCGATGGACGGATGATTGAATTGTCCTTGGCAATGGATTCTCGGCTATATACGTAACAAGTAGCGGTGAGTGAACTGCAGTATCCTGAATGTCACCCGATGAATTCTGATGTGCAAGAGAGTGTAACGAATTTGACTTCGCTCTATATAGATGTCTATATTTCTGTATAGAAGATGCATTGAATGAATTATTGAAAACAATAATCTATGACTAAAGATATGTCAATGCTGCTATAAAATCGTAACTAGTACCTATTGAGTTTGACAGTCTCCTTAAATTACGGGCGTCTTTTGGGGTGTTTATCTATATTTTTGTCGATGAATACAGAGTTCTTGATGAATTTGAACATGTAGGATATTTCTAACCCTTAATGGTATTTTTTTCCTTTCTGGTGAAATGAAGATAATTTTCGCACTGTTGCTCAAATCTAAACTCGAATCAGAGGTATTTATTTATGATTACAGAACATTTTTATCCACTAGTTTGGGGATTTGTAATCCTTGTCATAATTTTACGTGTTAATTACAAACACAAAGAACTGTTGCTAAAATTCTAGAATGATATTGATAAACACTTAGCAGATTTTATCGGCCCACTAACCAATAGCAACAGTAAAAAATCACAATGCATCAAACAAGTCACTGAACGTAACCAAGACTACAGTGTTATGAACGGGAAGAAACACACAATAAAACAGAACAAACGTATCATGTACAATAATATTGATTTTTGTTTGTGGAAAATGTTGGAACATTCAAACCGCTAATTGTAAACGGTCGCTTGGGTAGCTAAACCGGAAAGAATATCTTGAAAATGATTTAAAGGCAATTGCTGAACATTTTTCAGAGAATCGTTAATTTAACTGAAATACATTACAAATCATCGATATTTCGAGGATCGTATAAAACCGTTTCCACCACTAAGAATAAATACATGGCTACAAAATTCGGGTCTGCATATGTAAAAACGGATTCATAACTAGGAATTTGTAACCTAAATACACTTAATTTATCTACACTTATCATCTTATTACAATAATCATTATTATTTATATCAATTATTTGAATAAAGAATTACTCCAACATCTAGATAATAAACGGGTTTCACAATCGTGTAATGACTTTCCACGATGTTCACACTGTCGATCTTTCCTGCTGTTAGAGTGGAAAATATTCCAATAAAGTTTAATTTTAATGCTTTCAGTAATATCTGATGTAATAATACCATGGCTCCGTAATCAAAGAAAAAGTTGTTAGCAAGACGACCAAGTTAATTATCATCTCTTTTTGCTTTGGAAGACTTAAAAAAGATACCAAATGCATATATGCTCCCTAAGCGAAGCAAAACGTGTTTTCATCACGGTCTAACGCTGAAATACACTACACTAGTCATTGCAGAAATGAAATTGAGTATAACTTGAACGTCATTCGACGCTCATTGCGCAGGCGACCTTGAAAATGTCGTTAGCACATTTTTCTTGATGAAACAAGAATGGCAGTAGATGATTGGGACCTCTGGTTATTTCACACGAGCAGATACTTGGTCGTGTTTGGACACTCAGGTTATTGAATGGAACATGAAGCGAAACGGTTGATGATGAATATTGCTCCTGACATGATGATGATTTCATTGCCAACACCTCGTAATCAAAAGGCGTAATCACATGTGGAGGTAAGTTGGTCCAAGGAGATAGAATTCTAACTCATTGGTTGGTCCAGTGGTCGACACTCATTGTTTTCTGTTGTCATTACAACATAGGATGCATTGTACACCATGGATGCATCACAATGTCATCATATTTATGATCATGATTGTTAAGTTGCCAGCTTAAAATATAAACACACCACTTAGCCTAGTATTAGGCAGGCTTCAATCAAATTATACTTAATACTCAACTCCGTATGATCAATAATATAACCCCCCCCCTAACAAAAAAAATAGGACTCAACATACACGTTCCAAATAATAAATGGATTTTTCCTTCCTTCATGGTAGGAACTGCCAAATGATATGAAGAGCAAAAAAAATGTTTGAATGTTGTTCTAACAATAATGCAGACTGATTGCGACCATTTTTGTCTTACAATCCTGAATATTAGACTAGTAGTGTTATGACTGTAGCAACGACCTTGGTGCGGGCGTGAACTTGAATCCACAATGAGTGTATGAACTTTAGGCCGTATAAATTCCACTCCGCAGAACATGATTTGGATGGCTCATACAACCGGGAATGAGGCATGAAGGTGGTGGATATGTAAACCACATTTTTTCAGAATCATTGGTTTTATGTGCAAATTCTTCAGTGAATTATAATGAAATGTAACAATTGACGTATGAATGACAAAGTAACAGTCCCGTGTCAAATTGTTGAAAACTTTTGTAGTGAATGATGTTCTGCATGTTTTGCTTCAAATTTGTGGTTTTGTATTGTTCAAGGGAACATTAAATTCTAAAAGAATTCTAATTCCTGGTGTGAATCTGACCTCAAACGGCATTTTCCCTCTGTACTACTACAACACGTGGTTCCACTGATCTCGCGAAACGGATAGGAGTAGATGGACCTCCGTATTTTTTTTTGAAAGGTTCCTGAACCTTTCTAATAAATAATTTTTCTCTAGGTGAAACGTACGTGAAGATGGTAGTAGTGTCAAGAAATTGAACACAAATCCTCGTTACATACACAAAGGCTCTTTCGTACTTTATCTTCAGTAGATATGGAGTAAATTTGTAATCAAAGAGGCATCGATTTAGCCCATCAAAGGAATATCCCATAACTTTCGAAGCACCAAGGTGTAAAACATTCCGTTCACTCACAATCACAAAGACTTTCGAGAAATCAACTCAAGGGAACTTTGAGTACTCTATTGTAGATCACATTGAAATCATGCTAATATTACGTAATATTCACACATTTCAAGAGGTGATGGAAGAGGCTATTGCATTAATTAAAAAGAAGGTCCAGTTCTGGGGAGAGTTAGCAAATATTTTGTGAGCGTTATCATTGTTATTATTCAAGTGTGGAAGAACATCAAGGAAAAAACGTTCCCTGAAAAGCATGGCTCTTCAAATGCCTTCATATTCTAAATATGACAAATAACAGCATAAAAATGAGGCCCGATTTTTATGCCACATGTTTGAGTAGTCCCATATACATCTTTATGTGTACAGTGCTGGTAACTTTACCAAGACTAGGGCCAAGTTTCTTATCATTTTGATGATTCCAGAACCTTGCAGTAGGCCTACACATTTATACTTAAATGCTAGATGATCAACCTTTTCTAATCGATTCCACACTGTTTCTTTCACAATGCAATCGCGTGACCAAAACTCAACTTCATCTTTAAGAGCGATTTTTCTTAAGTCTTTGCGATCACCTTTAAAGTTACGTTTTTTCAGTTACCTTAAAAACCCACAGAAGAGCGTTCAAATAAAACAGTTTC
The DNA here is from genome assembly GCF_000002235.5 of Strongylocentrotus purpuratus. Lineage (NCBI taxonomy): Eukaryota > Metazoa > Echinodermata > Echinoidea > Camarodonta > Strongylocentrotidae > Strongylocentrotus > Strongylocentrotus purpuratus. The sequence continues at coordinate 23,809,876 of NW_022145614.1, forward strand.
CCTTACCATCAAACGTTAGTCAGCAGCAAATTATTACGATAAAACCTCTAATAACCTAATAATCATATTAATCTAAGAGATCTAGTAGTCTACGAGTACACCACTATGAATTCTTACCTGTAGCAAATTGCAGGTCCCCCGATCGCAGGTGTTTAATATTGAACATGCACGAAAGTAATACATCAACCTTTAGGTATGCCAAAGCTGTCAGAAATATAATGTACATTAATGCTAATGCCTTTCACGATGGCACATCGAAGGCATGAATGATCGATATTTATTGTACTTTTGACCTCTGCGAGCCGGTTGATCAAATATAGCGCACTGGTAACACGATTAGGGTTACAAACAGGTGACATAATTCGATGACATGCGTGGCAAATGTACTCATCGATCGGGGAGAACGAACAAAAGATGATGGGGGTAAAATTAGGACCGCAAGGAATCTTGAGACTGCTTGGTCAACTGGTAAGCATGTCTTGAGTGATGTTCCAAAATAGGGGAAAGCAATGGTTTACATCAACCTCAAGTTTAAACTTGTGCTTGATTCAGGTTAATTATTACAATATAAGTCTGCATAAAGATTTAGAAAATTTCTATTTTCTGTCTAACTCCACGATATCACCGGCTCCTACTCCATATATATAAATACACACACACACACACACACACACACACACACACACACACACACACATGTAGGCTAAATATATGTATATTACGAGAAGAAGAAAAAAGAAAATGTGTTTTAAAAAATAATAACAATAACAACAAAATAACAAGAATAATACCAACAACAAAAACACGAAAAAACACGCGGACCGTCCTTCGGCATCCAAGACACATTCCTCCTTTTGATTTGTTTCCCTCAATTTATGGATACGCCACTCCCCCATTCCTAACATGAACTTCATCTTGGCCTGACCATGCTGATGATTGAAAATCTATCTTGCTATTTGATATATTCTGCATTCTAACCGAATATTCCGAAACTCTATCCTGTAATTAGGTTGTGATTGCAGTGCGTCATTCATATGCCTCAAGTGAAACCCAAAATGCACGACCCAAAGCTTGCCATTTGTTCCATTCCCTTGGTCTTTCATGGAAGAAAAAGAAAAAGAAAATGTTTGTATACTTCAAGATAAACTTCATCCTAATCGTTCGTATTAGAAGCAACGGTCATAATTCTGTTAATATTATGGAACGCTGGAGTAACTGAATTTCGCCCATCTCTTATTTCATAGAGCAATACTTATTTTAAGATCTCTTTGCTACGTACCCCTGTCATCGAAGCAATCCTAGTCTCGCCCAAGGTGCTTCTGTACTATTACACCAATAAACGTGATTAAAGTGATTACGATGAATTCCTACCTTGTAGAGGTACTATCTAGTATATCCAGGGTAAACTTAAAGTGCATGTGGGTATTTTGAAATATGAAAAATATATAGTTTGGATATTTGATGGATTTGAACGGGGTTATTATTTTTTCGTCTTTAAAAAAAAAAAAAACACGATTTCCATCTTGCTTTCTTGATTTTCAGAAACGAACGTATAAAGAAATGACCGTAGTTTTGTATACGGTATCGTATTTAAGTAGGAGTGTTCAATCGGCGATAACCCCTTTGCCTATATGGATAATAAATTTAACTTACGCTAAATAAATTACATACAGATGCTATAAATCCCAGTCATTAATTAATATAACGCTATATTGACCGTTGGATTATAAGAGGTAAAATTCCTTATTACAATTCTCCGCATATTACTGATAATTCCGCGCATGCTGAGTTTAAATGTTCAGTTATATCAAAGAGATACCTCTTTGGTTATACCATTGAAGTAATCTCGCGCTCGCGAAAGGTGTTTAGTGCCTCGACACCTAACTGAGCGTCTGGATCTCGAAGACTATCAAGGGTTCTCCGCGGAACACCGCGACCAAAAGTGCAGTCGCCCCGACCCCCTAACGTGAAGGGAGTTGATCTCATTTTGATTATGTCCTCAGTTCACGGGGCAACACGATTAACATCGGATTCGATTTGGGGAACACATCGGTAACGATTTGCAGGCCACAACCAAATAAAAATAAAAGAACAAGAAAAAAAGAAGAAACATGCCAGAGGCAGGAGTAACATTTGGAGTGAAAATTTAATGCATGAAACTTGGTCATGTATTCTTGATTAATCCACTAAATGGGGTTTTGTCATGAAAGCTCACCAGGGTTATACAAATGATGACGAATTTGCACGAGGCAAAGAATTATTTTTCTCTTTCTCACTCTTCCGCCTGTTACCCACCCTTCTCTCTCTCTCTTTCTCTCTTTATCCCTGTTAAATATATCGCTACCATTTAGTCATACTTTGTCGCCTGTTTTAATCGTATAAAGAGTTATTTATTTTTCTTGCGCTTCCATGGTACCTGGGTGCACTCTTTGTTTTATTGCGAGGAATGATCATTCAAAAATTGATGTATCTGTGAATTACTCGCAAACATGCACGCTTCTACTCCAAAAAAGACGAAGAAGAGGAATCATTAAAAGTAACAGGATATACGCAAAATTTCAAATTTTAATGAGCAAAATTAAAGACTCTAACCTGTTCTTGTCTACGAGACACTAGTAATAAAAGCGATGATCCGAAGGGCGGTGGGTTCCTGGTAAAAATGAAACAAAAGAGACGAGATTGGCGTTAAAAATGAGAACGATTTCAACGAATACATTCGAAATATGATTTCAGTCAAATCAAAAGATAATATTTCTTATATGCCATAACTAGAATCATTATCCCGATTCTTGTCACAGTAAATATCTAATATCTCTCAAACTTTACACACACAAAAGTATATAGAAACATTATGTAGAGTATCAAAAACTATAAACGATCATAAAGAAGCTGCTGAATACAAGACCAAAAGCACACGAGACGAATATTATCAGTGAATTGAAAAGTTGTCTGATGGTTCGCGAGAACGACAAGACAGTCTCAAGAGCCTTCTCTGTAAGCTTCTGAGGGTTCATGTGACCAACATTATCGTAAATAAACCATGGGTCCCGATAAAAATAACAACAACAAAAGGAGAAACAACACAGCACAGGGTAAAATCACACACACATTGACACCCGCCCACACACACCACACTGCTATCGTTTTCGTTCTCTGAAAAAGGTGTACAGTTTTGTATTGTGTATGCAAAGATGGCATTTCTTGATGGCCTTTTCATTTGAGTCCGGCGAACACTAGTTGAAAAACATGCCATTAGAGATATCGTTTAATGTGGTTAGAAAATTGGTACGATCAATAAAAGTTTAATGGGAAATACAGTGTTACGGACTACCGAACAGATGAACCAAAAATTAATAGAAATTCTTGTAAGTTAACCCTGTGATATTCTCATAAGTCAATACAGATTACAGAACACAACACAATCTTCGTTGTTGACTTCTTCGATACAAGACCTAGTTCGGAATGGTGTCCACGATTATATTTTTGTTTTTATTCTATATCTTTAGTGGCTAAACATGCTCTTTGACATGCGAAAGTTGTCCCCCAAAGTGACGTTGCTTTTACACATCCCTATCCCTAGTATCATTTTACAAATGTTGTGTGTGTGTATGCGTGTGTGTTTATGTTTTCGTTTCGTGTTGTTTTTGCTCTTAATTTTTTTAAAAACATATTCTATGTCCCCGCATTAAATCTAAAAGCCTTTTTTTGTGGCAGATCCTGAATTCGCCAAAATTATCTTTATATTAATTACTCATACTGATATACACTTGTTTTTGTACGACTTGTGTAAAACGCAATGCTATTGAAAATGCTATAATGATCTGATTATAAATACTATGATCAGAAATAATAAGAATAAAAATGCTTATTAATATCATAATTTGTTGTTATTACATTCATCTATTAATTAATTTATTCATTCATTTAACAAATATTATCATCGTCATCATCATCATTTCTACTACCATTATTATCTTTATCCTTTCTGTTATAATTACTAGCATTGTCATTGTTGTCATTTTCCGAAACATTAAAGACGAAATCCATAAGGTAGAGCCGAGAGATTACATGTGCGACATTTCATTACCGATTCCTTCGACAGGTGTTGGACATAAATATCTCGGAGGCGTCAAATCAAATCTATATTTTGTGGGTATCCCCAAACAGACATCATGCACGACGCTTCGAATCTGTTAAAGACCCGACATAACAAAATTCGTTTATTCAAGATTTCAGCTTCCAAAAGTTACATACTGAATCATCAGTTTGAAAGAATGAAAACAATTAAAATGTACTTGACGAAACAGGTGTAAATATTGCAGCTTCTCATTGTGAGGCGTAATTACTTGGAAGACACTGTTTTGATAAAGGACCGGCTTACGATTGGATCGTAAGCCTTTTGGATCGTGAATGCCTCCATCATTCACAAAGTAATTTCTGCTTGCATGATGAAGATAATCAAACTGCCATTTCTCCTTATTTTCATGGTTTCATAGGAACCATGGGCCTTTTAGACGCTGACTTTAAGGTTGAGCTTCAAGTTGTTTCCCAAATTTAAGAGAATGAGATTTGATTTGACTTTAACTAGCCTTATCGAATCAATTCATCATAGTTCATTTCCTCTCATATTATTTTGGGCGAGAGTCATTAAGAGATACCCCTCGGAGCCCCGTTGAATTTCACTCAGGGTTGAACTTTCTTCGATTGAACGGGTAATACATCTTCCACAAAACTATTTTCTCACATCCATTCCCCATGGAAGAATCGCTGTATATTGTGAATAGTGTCACTTTCTTATACTTTTTTTCGAAATTAGACTAAAGTTCGTGAATGCATGTTGGAATGAGGGGTATGTTAAGGTCGAAACTAAGATAAGGTCCTGAACACATCAATGGCATGACTGCATGATAGAGGCAAGTTTTAGCTTAGCGTGGGACCTAATCAGATAGACCTGATCATAGAGGAATACTTTGTGGTCCCTTTGAAGCAAGCGGCACCGCATGAGTAAACCATGTAATAACCCAATCACACCAACGAGACCGATATCAGAACGCCAGCACACCGAGCAGGGAAATACACCCTCCCCCAAATGGCCACAATCCTATCAACGATCAATCGTTCTGAGAGTCGGTCTGGTGGTGTAACTGGGGTATCAGAGGTTCTGAGGTCTACCTGCGCGGAATGTGCACATGCATGCTGAGAGACAGGTGAAAGAGGCCATTGAACTTCGCCAGCACACCTAGCTAAATTAGATAATTACGAGACATTACAAGTAGCAGCATGCACAGGATGTGGAACCCCTGTGTACATGGAGGTACGTGCTCTACTCTTCATCAAAGACACACACTCATACACGTCATTGGTGGAGGTTATTTCGATCCTTGTATGTATGCAGGTGATAATGTACGGAAACACTTAAAGTCATTGGCAAATCGGACAGTCATACTTTATCCCGAAACAAAAATAATCAATTAATAATGGTGCAGAGCTTTACTAATGTCGAGAGAAGGCGTTATTCTTTCGCCATAACCTTTTTTCCGTCTCATAAACCTTAAATTTTACGTGTTTCTAATTAATAAACGCACATCATGCTCATTTCTAGGTATACTTGGTTTGATTAATTGATAGAAGGATGTTGCAAAAGTGAACAGCATAGTACTTTCAATATTTCTGATTTATTGCTAATCGATTGGAGATTCGCAATTCACTTCTTCACCTCAGTTACGCAGCCACCAAATCACCTGTTTCAACAAAAAGCTGATTTAAACTTGAAACTTGAAAGGTTTCGCGCCCTTTCCAAATCATGCCTATGGAATGATCACGTCCTACAAACGAATTTGGCATGGGGAGAAATGTGAGAGGTACTGTTCTCCTAAGACAGGAGGATCACATGGCCCAAATAGCCTTGCCGCTAGAAGGAGCTCCATCCACGGTCAATACTTCGACCCCGCCTCTGTCCCGGTCAACTACAAGTTAGAATTCGATTACAGGCTCAAGGTGCGAGGCCTGTCTCCAGGGGGCGGAAGATCAGTGGTTGCTAGGTCTTTCTTTGCTCAAGGGAATCTTTCTCGTTTGTACGGTTAAAGTAAAAACTTACATGGGATGATAAAGAAAATCATTTTTTTAACTTACTATGCATGCAGTAAGGAATGTTGGACATCATAGACTTATCTCATGTTGATCAAATTGTGTCGTAAATTCCTTGTTTCTTTAGAATAAGACCTTTATAGAACCTTGTATGGTGCAAATATATTATACAAAATGTTTAACTTTTTTGGGGTCAACTTTAACGAGAAGGGGATATCAATATAAGTCAGATATTCGAACCTATTCACGCGTACGTCCATCCTTATTAATTGACACCTTTATACTGGTAAGGTAGACCAATATCACCGTTACGTTCGTTAAATATAACTTTACAGAAGAGTGAAAGTAGCTCGAAAAAGCACAAAGAGAGCTGAATACTATAAAATAAGAACAAGTTTTGAGGAAAGATGGGGATATTTTCTTGGCTTTGTCGGTCTTATTTTGCAGACTAAGAGCACAGGTAAGTTATTCAGAAAGGGGTCCGCATTCCCGATTTCTTTTCAATCAGCACCTCCTAGTAAAGCCTGCGTGAAGACGAGGGGGGTAAGAAACCATCTGCAAGAAGGAACCGAGACGACAAGGGCTTTAAATCTACAAAGTAAGGGAGTGCACATGTTCCCAAACAGGTCACGTGATTCAGAAAGACTCCTTAGAAGTTTTTGAAAAGACGTCTTGGAATAATTCAAAATCATCTATCGTAAACCTCAAATTCATTGATAACATACAAAATTGTCATCATTAAAGCCCCATTGTCCTACTTGTAGCTACTTGCTCCTTCTATATAGAAAACTTCCCCCATCGGTGCCTGTTGGTCCCCCATGATCCTCTTTTTCTTATGTTAGTTGAGAGCTGAGTTAATGAGATAGCCACCTGTCAGTGCCCAGTAGTATTGACGGTCTTTAAAAGGTATAATTTAACAACAAAAGAATCGTATCGCTTAAATTACTTCATTGAAATTGCAGTACCATATATATCACCACTGCCCATTTTGGAAACGTTTCCTGACTATGTATGTCGAAAGTGCAGAAAGCTCTATTTAGGCCATATTTCATTTATTAATACATGTGTCATTATGCATGTCAGTGAACTGATAAAAAGTCTTTAAAATAAGGGCTTACACATCTTAGAAATTAAAAAAAGTAAAAAATGTGTCAAGGTTTCAAATTTAACGCTGAGGCAAAAAGCGGAATTTTGAGGAAGTAATTGTGGATTCATACATCACTACACATCTCGCGTGCCTTTTCTCATAGTTTAATCATACATCAACTCCTAAAGTATACCTCAGCATACAAGTGGCATTTTGGGGGTAAAAAAGGTTGCAGTGACCACCAAATGCGGGCGGCAGGCGGTCAATATGTCTTTAATTCCGGTAGCCACACGACCTCACACCTTTCCACTTCAAACTAAAAAAATACACGGAAGTACAAGAGGGAGATATTTAGCATACCATTTCTCCCACCTTAATAAAATCATCACCCGTCAAATCCTAGTTCAGAACGCAGTGGCGTTTCTCTGGTCGGAAGTTTGCAGTGACCAGCCAAGGCGGCAGGCGGTCAATATGTCTTTCATTTTGGTAACCCCATGAACCCACACTTTCACACTTTCTATAACAGGTAAGGGGTCAAATACACTCTAAAGAAAATGGTTACCTAAATGTATTAGAATAGTGCATTTTCAGTTTAGAACTTGTGCAATTTTTTCCGAAACTGAACCACATCATCATGACATTTTTATTTGTAATTATAGGATAATATCCTATGTAAACTTTAAAGATGGATGCAAAGGTAACTCATACGCAATGAAAGTTTGGTAAGTGATTAAACTTACGGAGTATCTTCATTTTTGTCATGGTATCTCTGTGTGCCCGGCAAAAGTAAATATCCTTGGGACACGTGTTTTGTGGCGCCCGAATCATAATTATAACGTTGCCACTCGAGATTTCGTCTAGATATCTTACGACCTCAAGTTTACATTACAATGAATCAGATACCAATATAAGGTTGGTTACTTGCCTATACGTACGTACTTTAAAAAAACCCACTGCATTACGAGGATAAGTACGAAAAGAAAAATGTGGCACAATTTTTTTTTCTTTACGGAAATGACAATAAGAATCCAAACATCCCCAATTTCTGCCAAGAACAATAAACCCACAACAATGGGAACACGAGCTAGGATGGGAAAACAGTAGGTGTCCAGCAGAAGAACACGGGATGAAATTTTCAGGAACATTTCATGATTGGTTCTTCCTAATTTCCCCTCTTCTGTGCTCTCAGTCGGACCCTCTGCGGGCCCGCAGTCGGAAAACACCCTCAAATTTGCGAAGAATGCCGAAAGTTTTCTTCACAAAAGAAAGAGAAAGATTAATCAGGTCACTGGTGACGACAAAAGCGCTCGGTCATGTGACCTCCGAAGGCCCCCCTGCAAAGCCAAGGTAATGTTCAAATCCCCTCGAACAGAGGGGTCACAATTTGAGAGAGGTGAAAAAGGAATATTTGGAAGAGGAAAGAAAGGAACTTCGATACCATGCGTCCTCGCTTGCCCCGTAAAATTATCCCGCAGGTGAGATGGAAAAAATGGCCCGAACCCTTAAAGGGAAAACTCGTACCTTTTTCTACAGAGTTAATGTTAGGAGAAGAAATTTGATCGTCTTTATAGGTTGTCCAGATGCACAGGGACTCGGTGTTCAAAATAGAATATATCTCTACAAAAGTAACAACCTTAACATTCATCTGCAAATCGGGTTATGTGATCTTCAACGAACAAAGACTTAAGATATCATACAATTTTATAAACGATTTTACATTACTGCAGAGTGTATAAATTAAATAATTCTATGGTAATTAATGTCCACTCTCATTCGATGTAGTTGTAGGTATGTGGGTTGTTCAAATTATTTACTAAAACGGTCGGTACGTGTATATAGCCCTTACTCTGTCATTAGTTGCAATGCGCTAAGACTCTACACATACAAATTATAAAAAACAGCATTTGTCTAGCATAAAATGACTTAATATATATACTGCTGATGTGATCATCACACGCGGCCTCAAGGTGACTGATCTCCGAATTCGTTATATAATTCCATCAGATCGAATGATATCAAGTACCTAAACGAAATTAGAGTTAAAGAATGAGGACACACCCTAGAATGCAATTATATAAACTTAAACACCTTGGATCCGGAGCTCTGGGTAATTGATCAATTTCTGCCGCATTTTCTTCCCTAAAAGAAGTGTTTCAAGAAAAATGCTCCGAGGCTAAATACCGCTCATGTCATGTTACTCTCTTCCTCTGACAATAACTCTTTCCATTTGCCAGAGCAGAAGATGAAGAGGAAAAAACACTCCACTTGTCACAGCGGTCTTTCAGTCTCCCCATGGCGCAGGGTGGATACTGTTGCCAATGTTATATTGCCTCTTGCAGCTTTTGTTTTGGGAGCATCGGATAACATTATCTTGCACGGATGTCGCTCGAATGTGCCGATGTAAACCAATCTTCGGGTAGCGGCTCTCTGACATGATGGTGGTGGTGGGGGTGAACTCGCCAGGGATAGGTCATGAGAACACACGGCTACCGCATGCTATGAACTGTGTCAGCCACACGAGGAGGCGGTGATCCTTACGGGGGCATACGAAGTTGGGCAGGGGCATTTCAGTTCATCTTTAAACAAAAAAGATTTTCCCAAAATGTCATCCTTGCCCTCCCTTTTTTCAGGACACTTTAATTTAGGTTTAGTGATACGTAACGTATTTGTTTCTCTTACCCTATACATTATTCCGTTTTCCTGAAGAACTAAAAACATTGTATTTTATGGCATCAAGATGATTTTGTTAAGGGCTCCTTGATGACATCGACCGAGCTTCTGAAGCAACTCTGCCGACGATACCAAATTACTGTCATGATGTTTAAGAGTTTTACCTTTCTTTAAACGGAATTGAGTTAAAATTATTTCACTTAAAAGTTCTCACAATTTACAAAAGTACAATTTGGCTATTTCAGAAAAGCTTCGAGGGAAGCATCTGGAATTAAGTTGAAACCTTACCGCGATTTGTTTACACCGGAATTTCCATTCGTGATATCACTTAAAAGTGCTTATTTTGGTTATGAATATCGTACATCGGTCATTGGCCTTTGTGCAATCACAATATGGCACACACTGTCACCCACCCTCGCCCACACACTCACTCCCTATAACCATGGTAGTAGGTCCATGCTATAACTGCACATCCTGCCTAGGAATGTCCTACGAGGATTGTCATCAGTGCAATGGCAAAGTGCCCTCGAGGGGTAAAGATGCCCCACTCCGACGACGTGATGCGGGCTTATCGAGTGACACCCATCACATCGTCAGTCTCGATATCACATCTTAAAGGTTCTCAAGGAATCGAAAAGTCAAAGAATAAAATGAAGTTTGTGAAGTTGTGAAATCGTTATGGAATGAACCTTGATCACGGGTGCTCCGACATCTGCTCTGGCGACATTTGCTCATACTCCAGGCTTTACTTCGTTAAAGATATAGGTTTAAAGTGACGGTTGCAATTGGGCGTGAGGATGAGGTTTAGGGTTCTGGACAATGTTTATTTCAGGGTTGAGAAATAATTCCTTGAGTGTGGGATCACGACTAGGGGGCAGTTGCCGGAGTACGTGTCGTACAACCTACTCACAAACGTTCAAATGTGACAAGAATGTTTGTAATCAATTAATAACCACTAGGGGGAACAAATTTGTATTTTGTTGGTGAAACATGTCAACAAAACTTTCAGCCATTAAACCGTGGAAAATAAAAACAAGTGTATACGTGAACGGGTAAAATTTAAGACGTGCTTTGGTCTGAGGGGCCAGGGACGAGACCTCGTTAGAGCGAGAAACTAGAAGCCCAGGTCACTTTAGTCGTTTCTTCCTTTGATATTGGAAGGTGAATGCAGGGAAAGCAGAGAGCAAGCCCTCCAATGCCTATATTGGTTTTGAAAGTGACCTTTCCAAGTCGGTTAAATTCGCCACGGTTAAGAAATTGGGATGCAAATTTAAATGGACGATATAGTAAGAAGCAAGCTAATCTGAATTTCACTTTGAGGTGATTTAAAAAAAATAAAACGTGAGGAGTGTGGCACTGTAATGGCCTTCTTAGAAATAATAGATGTCGATGAACTAAGAATATATGGTGTGGATATTCTCTACAGAACTATGAAAATGGGTGTAGTGTAAGAAAAGTTGACATTTTGTGTAGGTAGAAAGTTTTGTTTCATCCTTTCAATCTGACCTGAAGGTATTTATCCCCCGCGACAAGGTGATTCTAGGAGCGGTCATTTCCGTGTAAAATATTACTTCCAAGATAATCGTTTTATTTCATATCCGTAGGCACAAACAAGGGATTGTAATTGAGACGATTGCACGCGAGGGGTAAAATAATACAGGAATACAATTTGGCTTGTTTTTGCCTCGAGGATCGACGAATATCCGACTTTTCCGTGCCCTTCTTAGCGGGAACCTGTCAGGTCTACGGGTCGGATTGTTCATCAGAACACGGAGAAGGAATCAATAAGGTATTGGAAACATTGCTCTATATAGTCTTTCCGTAATAATCTCTATTTCCTTTTCTTTCCCTGAAAATATACACATTACAATGATTTCTCGCTCAAATTATAAAATTTAATAATTTGTTTAAAAATCTCACACAAACCTTAGACGCATTGATGAAAGTGCATCACTTTTACAGAATTGAACCTCATGAAGAGTCTTCACTGGAGTTGTGAGGTCAGATGGGGAAAGAAAGCTTAAAATGCCAGTAGCATAAGTTTAGGGGTAACGTATTATTCAAGATTTAAACTAGAAATGAAACGTCAACAGAAACTATTAAGGTTTTCTTTCAAACTTATAATAAACTAATGTAGTTTGCAAACTACATAGATTAGATATCTAGAGTGGACCATTAAGTGGACAGACACCAGGTTTAAACGGTATTTGTGGGTGAGCATGCTAGCTCGATTTTAATAAGAGTGAATGGTTGACTGAATTAAAGGCTAGGAGGCTAGTAGCGTGAAGGTATACAGGGAACGCCAGAATCCGCCAGCTCAGCTGCGCAATTGGTGAGAAAAGAGACCCTCCAGAGATTTGGTGATTTCCCAGAAAATATCCCCCATTCGAGGAGAGTTTCGCGCCGACTTCATAATCATAATGCGCAACCCAAACACCTTCGTATTTCCATCGCCCTCTTCGGCATAAAAAGAAGAGAATGATTAAAGCGTATACCCCGCTTTATTTTTTTATGAATGCTTTTTCCCCCTATAATAATATTAATGTTCTCGCTAAATACATCGAAGATGTTTTAAAGTGCTTTAAATTTGTTTCATTAATCGGATTTAGGCTAACCCGCACACAATGTATGCAGCACACACACTCCAGTCACTGGAGAGCATTTCATCCAAACGCCATTTTACAGACGCCCGCAATGTTGATAAAAAAACAATGACTTTCGCATCCTACCAGGTACCGATTTAACATCGGCGTGGAGGGTGGTAAATGGGGATGAATTTCTTGCCAAATGACGTTAGAGCCTGGCTGGGATTCGAACTCTCAATCCTTGAATACTACACCACGACACCTCCGTTTGCAAGGTTGAATCATCTTCACTCCCCCTTCCTATTTTTTTTCTTTGAGACACCTTTATCATCGCTTACTCAGATAGCGACCTACCTGACGATCAGGTTCAATTCCCAAGTTGTTGGCCCCCTATTGGGCATCTAGGTCGACAGGCAAAGTTGGTGAGGCTTTCCGTGACCGTCAAAGAGAACTAGAAATTGTTCGACTAATATGAAAGAAGCACTGGAGGCTGGGCGAATCACCGTGAGATCAGGAATTCTATGGAGGTACACCTGTTCGGTCAGGTTTCAAAGCGATTGCATTAAACACCTCCCCAAATGAGCATGCTGGGCGACGTTTTCCCCCTCAAAGGTGAATCGCAACATTTCTGGAGATTTGTATGATATCCTTAAGTAGTTAATAGGTTTAGGTATGCCGTCGAGCCTAAATATAATCTGTGGTTCTGGTAACGGTTTAAGAAATTCAGAAAAATCACATTATTTATTGGTTCACGTCTCAAACACATTTCAAGCGTTTTGGAGTAATCACCCCAAAAAGAACATTTCCTTGCATGTAATCCCGAATATAAACTTTACTAAAGACTAACTAAAGGGCTTCAAAAATCATTACGACAAAAGTAATGTTTTATTTGCTGATTAAGGAGTATTTTGCCGTTTAAAACCTCTTTGTATCCTCGTTTTTTTTTAAATAAATCAGCATGCACGTCTTTCTGCCTGAGAAGTAAATCAGTTATTCGACACAGTTGACATACTACTTACGAATCGATTTCTCGCACCGGTGACTGGGAATTGAATTTTCTCTCGCTGGAAAACCGGTGCGCAGACAATCTAAAAACCGGAAAAAAGGGCGGGTTTTCTTTTCGCAAAGTCGCCACTACAATGGTCACAATACATATAATTATTATCCCGGTCTTCTTTGGTCAAGTGCGCCATTGTGATTAAAAAGACGTGTGGTTATTATTTTTCGCAGCCTCTGGATGACTGGGATCCTGTTTAGGGGGGGGGGGGGGAGCAAGGAGTTGATTAGATCACCATGGAAAAAAAAATCGACAACATGCACAAGGAACTACGGCTCGCGATTTGCGGTGACTAACGGTGATATAAGGAGGAGAGTTTCCGCCGCTTGCTAAGGGTCACTCACCCCGTCTCCATGCTACCAACGCGATGATCTTAAATGGAGACCAGCATGTTCCAATAAGCCTACAGTGGATCTACATTCTACTAGAATCAGACAAGCAGTGTACATCTAAGTTATTTAGTCACAAAAGATATCGAAATAATTTTGAAATGAAAACTCCTTTTCAAATAAAAGAAAAAAGAAAAGAATACTCAGCTTCTTTTCAGGATCGAGTGCTGGCAAAGGTTCAAATAATATTTTTAGGAGCCATATATTTTGAATTCCTTGTAAAAGAGCACATTAAGAACTTGAGAACGACGGTTATTCCAATACTTTCGTATAATACATACTGGAGTCAGTCACAAGTACATTGTAATTACTTGGTCTCATAGTGACTGGGTACCTTCAAGCTTTTCACTGTCACTCTGTATGATATATTTATCTTTAAACTTGGACTAATTCTTTTGAAGGCATCTACACCATAAGTATGCGACATAACTAGGTACTATTTAAGTGGAAAGAAAAATACCCCCGATATCAGATTGTATAGAATATAACAACGCTAGATATAGACTGACTGCAATTAATCATCCCCATTCCATACTCAATCCTTAATTTTTTTTCTTCTTCAGGCAATAGCTGGTTAACCGCGGAAACTTGCGGCGAGCTGAGGGATGATCCCACGATTATCTAAAAGCTATATACGAAATTCGAAGAGGTTCGGAAATTGAGAACGATCTAAGCGATTTCTGGGATAAAACTGATATCTTCGGCGTGTCACTAAACGTCATGATCGGTCGCCTGATTGGGGGATATAATGATCATAACAGCAAAACAAGAAGCAGACACATCATGGCGGGAGTGGTGCAATTTTCTTAACCCCTTGCTTCTTGAAGATCAGAGCATCCGTTAGTTTACCACGTGCAAGACAGACATCTGGCTGGAAGTTGGTTAAACAGCACTTGTAGAACCTTCGCGACCAGACTGCGCTCATAATTTCATTACACATCTCGTCATAATTCATCATATCTCAACCAACTGTTTTTCAGTCCTTAACCGCGACCCCTGATAGGGTTTCTTTACTTTACAATCATTATGAATTCTTTCTTCGAAAATTATTGTCCACTCAAAAGGCCATCCGTTATTGCTTGAGGGACACTTGTCAAACAAAAAATAAAAAAGTTTATTCTCTTGGTGCATACATTCCACTTCATTCTTTATCGAGGTCTTTTGATAATGGAGGGCCATTCTTATTTCCGAGAAATAAGATTTAATTTTATTTCAACTTCATTTTTAATGCGTGCAGATCTACACCTGAAGGGCAAACGGTTTTTATCAGTATAACAAGGGCTAGAGCTGAAGGTGCTCATAAAACACAAAAGTACACTACAGATATTCAATGATACATCAATCAAGTTCTTTCTGCAAGACCACATCAATAAATCTTCATCAGGGAACAAATAAGAGCCCCTTATGTTCTACTAAATATTACAAAGAGATGGATTATTTGAGTAATGACATTCATAATGAGAAACCGTCGGTAACTGCAATTTAAAAAGAATAAATCAAATAATCAGTCAATCGGTCATTATTCGTCATAATATATTTCCTCTACGTAAAAATTATGATTCCACTACAATTGGTATGTGATTAACACACAGATGACCAGCCCTTAATCTTCCTTAAAGAAACCTGTTATGTTTATGTAATCGAGTGATATGAAACGTTTTAAATGGCCTATGATTCGATAAAGTTAATTATTCCAAGAAATATTTCATCTGCCCTATGTTTCCTGAGTAATTATATTCCCCCAAATACTTTGAGTCAAGGCGTGTTTGCGTCACGTAATTTTTAGATTTTGGGTCTTACTATACGTGCCCTATACAAATCTTATACAAGAAATATTCTATAAGCGTCTGAAGTTAAGCTACCTGATCGAAACGAGGGAACGAGGTCTCCGCGCGTCTTAGGTCAATTTAAAGCACATTGACGATCAATCAATGAATTGATGCTTGACAGTCAAGCTTCCTTATCGCCATACGGTAGTCTTCGGTTCTACGAGTTTTTGTCCATCTGATTCCAAATGTCGAAGAGGGTCGCTATGAATTGAAATATATTGAAATGGTGTAAAGCTCCTGGATGAACTGAACATCTAGAACGGTTTTTGAGGAACATTGTGTTCACGAAAAGAAGTTCACTTCAGATATGCAAGCGTTTGGGAAAATGATAAATAACTGGATGGGTGGATCTAGTAATCAAAAGGGAGCACAATATTTAAAATTCATATATATTAGGAGGCAACATTTTGTTTTGTTTTGGATGTGGACTCAGGCGATGCCAGTTTCAAAAGGTGGGCACGAGCCGGTTTCGCCGCACCCACCTATATCTAATCCACAACTGCGTATGCATGGTACTACGACGAGTATGTAGGGGGCCTGAAGGGTAAAAAGGGGGCGACTCGAAGCAAGAATATGAAGTTATTTTTATGTTTTTATCATACTAGGCTCCTTCACCGATAAAGAGAATCTCTTCATATGGACAAGTACCTCTTCAGCACCAAAGTCAACTACTAGTATAAAGAAGAACTGAAGGTCAGGATATGACCTAAATTGAGCCCTTCATATCCCTAGTCTCTGCAAAAAGACCTGTCGTGGAAATATATCACCAGTTCAACTTGAAAAAGTTGTTTGCTGATGTCATAAAAAGAGGATGTCAAAATAGCTAACTCATCTTATTTGCACAGCTTTTATCATTGTATTTACACTTGGTATATTGATGTTATCGGACTCGAAGCAATGCATGTATGATTTGATCGTCGATATCAAAAGCAACAGCAAAAATTCACATGAATATTAACGAAATACATAATGTTGTATTCACTATATTCCTTTGCATGGCATGGGTTAATAAAATATTGCCACTGATTTATACAATCGTTGTCATGTTAGGATATAAACTGGCTATTTTCAAGAAATTTTTGATAGGGGCTATTTCTTACACACGGAAGGCCCAATCATCAACAGAATGTCAGTACCGGTATTGTGCAGTGAAGGGGGTAGACTTAAAATTATCCGAATTTGTGAACATCTTTTTAATAAATTAAGTTACTGGAACTAAATGTGATCTTCTCTTTGTAATAAAGACATTTCTTTTGTTCAAAATTGAAATTCTCATACGTTAAATCAGTTTTAAAATTACGGAAATGGTATTTCTAAATTTAAAATGTTTCTCATGGAAAATTGTTTAAGAACTACAAATTCACAAACAATTCAAAAATTAGGATGAGACCACGAATAAGCAGAGTCATACAGATCGCAGTACAATTATTAATTCGTATTTAATTGATGATAAAATAAAACAAGAATTTGCCGCAAAGAATTCACCCAGAAGCAGATATTACTTACTTTCGAATCTTCTGCTTTCAAGAGTTAACGTAAATAGGATAAGGTTAGCTTTATCCTCCTACACTATAGCACAATCTTTCCATGATTCGATGAATTCCAAATCATGTCCAAAATAATATAATAGCAGACAGGTAGGGAAATGTTTTGAAACTTTCGGCCTTGATGTGACAAATTAAAACTTTATGTTAGGCTCCCGATTCCGCGATAAAGTGACGAAAATAGTGCCAGCGAGACTGACAAACACGAACAAGAAATCACTCTCGGCTCTCGAAACAGACAGCATCATAACAAATCGACCGGTTCAGAAAAACGAAAAGTCGACATATTTAGATCGCTCAGCAAAACCTAATTCTGGAACTCGTAAGTTCCTCTGCATTAACGTTGACATATCCTGTGAGGCACTAATAAACGGATACGTATATTTCAGTTGCTAGAGAAATTAAACATCCCGTGGCTGCTATTTGAGCGTGTTTTATACCTCGTGACCAAACGGCCTTCTTCAAGGTAAAATGTGCAGCATAACACTCTAACAAATATTTAACCTACCTGTTCTTTATCTTCATGATTATTCATCTAAAGTTGAAGAGTCATCTGTCAATGATGAATTGAAGATCTTCGAATGTTCATTATTCTTAAAGTAGTGCTTTATCATAAAAATGCAAGAAACGAACAACAAGATCAAAGAGACCTTCTTTCATAATTTAGTCAAAACGTCCGTTTTTTAAGACATATAATAGAAATCATTCTGAACTATACTGACCTGTAATTCCAGAAGATTTATCTGCTTTTATTCATCATTTTCATGAGCGTTTATACTTCGCTTCGATCATCCCAATTTGTCCACAGCTATGTAGCACTGGTGAAGTGCATGAGGGGAGGGACACTCTACGAATCCTAAACCTTTGCCACTTTAAATAGGACAAAATCACGAAAAGGAAGCCCACTATACCTCTTCGTCCCCTAAAATGGGGTTAGCCATTCCAGATATCAGTTTTGACTGCAAAGTGATACATCCTCGCATTGACAGGGGCGCCGGATGGTATGCACTGACATATCCCATAGAGAGAACGTTCCCACGGATACACACGGGTAGAGGTTTCGTGGTATAGTGGTTCATTCACTTGACTCCGATCTTAGGGTTCAGGGTTCGATTCCCAGCCTGGGACTACCGTACCATTGACAAGACATTAATCCACATTTGTTACTCTCCATTCAGATACAAATGGGTACTTGGCATGGGGTAAGAATAACTGTGGGTCTCTCACGTAGATGATTGAAACTATTATTTTCTTAACAATTATTATTATCAGTATCATTATAAGAATTATCATTATTAATATTATTATTTCTATTATTATCATCATCATTACTATCATCATTATAATTGATGAAATACAGTGATTCCTTCTCAACGGTGTTGGTTCTGATCCTAGAGAGTTTGATAAAGTCAATACACATGATATATAAAAATTATAAACCGCCTTGAAATAAGGAGGGAAAGACAGAGAGGTATAGAAGGTGTTAAAAAGCAACGTCAGCTGTAAAGCATCTCCGGTGTGTACGTGACCGGGAAAAAGCATAAAGGCAAACAAAAAGAGCTTCTAAATATTTTATTTTTGTACTCCCTTTAAAGTTTAAGTAAATAACTTCGAGAAAGACAACGTCGTTAATTCCTATTTTTAACTTGATGTATGTTCAAATACGAAAAATGACTTAATAGAGTTTGCTTTAGGTATATCAACCTAGATTCGGTGGCATACATGTCAATTCCATATAAACATTATAGGCAAAAAAGGTTACTTTGGGACTTTGGGCTATGGACTTCAGATTACGTTATTGTTCAGGTACCGGCTGTTACATTTAACCACGCAAATTTCTTTTTGGATGTTTGCAAAAAGGTAAATGCTACCTTTCCAAGTTCCTTTAAATGCATATCAGTGTTTTGTCTGATATACGTTGAAACAAAGTATATCACAACATGAGCGAATATCAACATGTATTTTATCTAATAAATTGCATCTATATGATAATCAAAATATTATTACATGTATTATCATTACAGTGACTCCGTAACATTGTTGAAGGTTCATTAAAAAATTGCGTGATTTTGGTATGAAATGTTACTTATTATCTTCCTTCTACTGTTCTAACATTACAAAAATCCTGAAAAAATTCTCAAACCACAAAGATATTAGTGGTTTTCTAAGAAGGCGTCACTGGTCAACACCCTTTAAAAGTGATTAACAGTAAATTCTCCCAACCATTTTTTAATTTTCCCAACCGTTTTTCCATGAAAAAAAGACAAAAAACAGGCCTTTTAAAATCTGTCAACACTTAAATGTCTGGAATGGTATATAGAGCCAATTCATTGCTTTGTGACGATTTACATTCACCTAAAATGTAATTAAATTGTAATAATATAGTTGGGAGAATTAAGGTATCGATCAGATCAGTTTTACCCGATTTTTATCGTTAATAACGGTCCGTTTTCACTCAAATTTTCAGATTATCTTTAATTGTACATCTTGCATTGAACTCACTACCTTAGCACCATTTTCTCTCATCTTTACAATGTTACCAAGTCCCTTTAAGATAGAAAATCGACTAGTTTTCATTGTACATTTGCCTAGTCATTCACTCAATTTTTGAAGTACATAGGTATTACTGATACATTTACAGTCAATATTACTTTTAAAAATCCATTGTGATTGTGATTTTATGGACAAATTTGTGAGAGAGAAAAAAAAGCCTTCCAACAAACCCCGCTCTCTCAGTCACTCCATTGCGCTACCTACAAGGGATCAGTGAATACATGCACACCCACTGCAAATTTTCCTGAGGAAAATTCTTCTTATAGTCTCACCTCCCTGCTTATATGAACAACTTGGTTACGTGTGTAGTCCCTTAAACTGTGAACAAGTCGAACTTTGGACCTCGTCCCCTTCTGGTTTGCAAAAGCAACCCTCTTTATCGCTCAATTATCAAGAGATCAATCAATATTTTCTTGCCAATCGCGGGTTTTCGTACTCCTTTTTAAGTCCATTCAGATCTGGTTAGCTCACCTATCAAAATTATCTTTTTATCGATACCACTGAGTACAAATGACGCTTGGCAATCTATTCAGGGACATAATTTATCACCGCGAGCACAATTTCTTTTTCTCGTACCTCTTCTTATCCAGCACAAAACGCGAGGCTGTGCCGAGGGGTAAGTTTGGGGGCATTGTTCGATGTCGGGCCCGAAAATTGTGAGTCGAATAAAGGCTGTTTAATGAACGGTATGAAGTGGTTTTCAGATGTATTCTCTTCTTTATCCCTCTTTTCCTTTTCTGTTGTTAGTAGAAACGAACTGGAATCGTAAACACATTCCTATGCATTTTCTGCAGATTCATTGTGATCATAATGAATAAGTTCCGAGATTACAAAACGAAAGAGGCATCAACCTCTGGCAGTTCCAGGCACATTTCCATCAAGTATACAATTTCGCTGTACTATATCTTAATTTAGCAGCTATTTCGTAACAAAAATTATAGTACTAGGTTCGCTCGCATGCCACTGACATGCAGGCGTGTTTGTTGCATGAAATAATTGTTTGATAAAAACATATCCACGAAGCAGTGACGTACACAGTTCAAGTGTTGAGACGTATGTTCACAGGAAAGGCAAACAGTGATAAAGGGCTCATCTATTTTTGACCGGTTAAGATTACTGTAAATGTAATGTAATGTAAATCTTCCCCAATAAAGTTTGCTAAAGTTTATAAACATGACATTGTAGAAAGAGGGAGGCAATTGGACATTTGTGTTGGGATACCAATCCGACACTTCACGGTACTAGTCTACCACAAGGTGCCCCTCCCCCTGTTTGAGACGATGCTTTATCTGCAAATTCGAGGAATATTGCCCCCCCCCCTTCTACAAATCCGCGGATTTGCCCCTGGCTCATTTCAATATATTTGTGAGATGGGACCTGCAACAGTTCGGCATTTCTAAATGCATCGTTGTAGTTATCATTATCATTAGGGACTTTTAAATTCTGCACGACGAGGACGTTGACTGCCCTTTTAAGGCAATGTGACGTCCTTTTAAGGCACTGGCAGTGACGTCACATTGCCTTAAAAGGGCAGTCCGCGTTCTCGTCGTGCAGAATCTAAAAGTCCCTATTATCCCTCAAAATGAGACCGGCCCTCAATACCTGGAAATCTGATCTCCACCGTTCATCATGCTATGTATACCTAACCCTTGTAGGTCTAGGGTAGTACCTGACACCTACTTCCTCGGGGAAAATTATGTGGGTGTGGTGAGTGACGAGATGTTTTAATCTAGAAAAATAAATGTGAACGAGCTTGTGTATTATGACAAGTGCCTTCTGAGAATGTGAGCCATGCAACAGACCCAATGGCAGAATGTGCTATTCAATTTCGCCATTACTTACGGAGTCTCTGCCTAAGTTTAATTTTGTTTAAATATATGGATCTTACATTGCTATTGCTTCTAAAGTCTGGACAAAGCTAGGTAACACAGCAGTTCTAGACAAACATCCCATGTCTGATTAAAAGTCCATATCAAATGCAAGAAAGATTTGTTTAGTCCTTTGGTCGCAGAGGCTTAAAGGGATCATTTAACAATGTTAAATCTGAGATACACGGTCCTACATGTTACCAGTGTCTGTGATATGGTGTAATATTGAAGCCTTTTAAAAATCGCGCTTCAAAATGATCAAGAAATGCCTCAAAAAAGTAAAAATCTTTGAGTGACCGGTTTTACCATACTCGTTTTCACCAATAGACTGTAGTGTTATGAAAACCGTTCGGCGAACGGTTTTCAAAATTTGTAATTCCAATCATTAATATCTTAATAATCAGACAGGCGATCGGCTTGTAAAAGTCATGGAGTTCCTGACTGACCTAAAGGTTTATAATTATCATTGCAGTATGAGCTAAATCAAGGATTATTTCTTAAGGATCTAAGACAAAGTTACCGGATCATGCAAACCCAGATTATGTACTATGACTACGAGGAAT
This sequence comes from Strongylocentrotus purpuratus, assembly GCF_000002235.5. Lineage (NCBI taxonomy): Eukaryota > Metazoa > Echinodermata > Echinoidea > Camarodonta > Strongylocentrotidae > Strongylocentrotus > Strongylocentrotus purpuratus. The sequence goes on from NW_022145614.1 coordinate 23,832,108, forward strand.
GAAACTGAAAGTGTCTCTTATTCACGTGAACACGGACGCAATTACACCGCAAAATAAAAAGTCGTTGACATCTCCTTACAATTTGCAGAACCTTTTCCACTCGAGTGTAATGTTTACTGAATATATATAGTTTAATTATCCCTACTCCAAGTGGAGGGGAGGTTATACGGGTTCAAGTGGACAGTACTATCACGCAGACACGCGGAAGAACGCGCTTGGTTCACCATGGACCCTACCCATGGTTTCACACATCCCAGAGAGAGATAATCAAACTGACTTGTATGAGGAGGTGATTGACCGACTGCTATCGTCGCATTTACAATTCCAATTTAACAGCTAGCATATATTTTTCCATATATACCTTGAACTCAATATTCGTATCCGGGAATATTCAAGAGAGGGACGTTTGGATACGCCATCACAAACATTTTTAAAAAAAGTAATAAAAAGAAAAAGAAAAGTGGTTTGTATGAGTTACGAGTATGGAGGATTAAAAATGGTTGATTTGAATGCTCTGTTACAAAGTTTTATATTAAAGTGGATATTGCACTACTTCTCCCACGAAAACTCAAAGTGGAAAAAGATAATTGATGGTTTCTTTAAAAAAGTGGGCAATTTACAATATGTGTTAAATAGTAAATGTACAAAAGATGATATGAAGTTTTGTTTAAAGAATATAAAAATGCCCCAATATTACAAGAATATGGTATATACTTGGTTTGACTTTAAAGAGATAGTAGAATGGAAGACGCCAATTGATTTACAATGTACTTATGTTAGAAGTGAAAACATATGGTTTAACTCAAATATAAGTGATCATAACAAAAATGTATTATTTATTAAAAAATGGTTCGATGTAGGCCTTTTGAAAATTAATGATGTCGTAAAAAACTCTAGATTTATGTCTTTGAGAGAAATTGAAAAAAGATTTGAGAAAAAACATGCTTCTTTGTTTCAAGAATATTATATCATAGTAAATGCAATTCCCAAAGTTTGGAAACAGAATATGTTAAGACAGGTACATGTATATGATGCGACACAAGAAGAAAATGAAGGTGTCATGAGAAATGTTTTAATGAATGTTAACACTAAACGAAAGTCGAAGTTTTTTTACTCTATGTTGTCTATTCATTCATTTGTTAGACCTCCAATAGAAGAGAAATGGGAAGAAATGTTAAATAGTACAGAACAAATCGACTGGAAAGTCATATGGTCATTTAATTTACTAGCTATGAAAGAAAACAAAATATCAGAATTCAATTTTAAGTTATTACACAACTTATTACCAAATAGGTATAATTTATTTAAATGGAAATTGTGTAACAATCCCTTATGTTTATATGATAATCAGTTACACGACAATCTCCATTTATTTGTAAAATGCAAGCACACAAGATTGTTTTGGTTAAAATTTGGAAACATAATTCAAAAACTTTACAATGTTAATTTTTCTTTTGACAAGTTCGTTTTAATTGAAGGTTGTAACTTGAAAAACAAAATATTTAAAAGTTTAAATTTTCTTATCATATATGCAAAATACGCAGTTTATTTAACATCTATGCAAGCAGAAAATCGCAAACTCATGTTTCATGAAGTCTCTATTCTTTGTATTTTCAAAAGACTAATCCACAATCGATTAAAGATCGAAAGGAACTGTAAAACAAAAAAGCTATGCATTTTTGAAAACACTGTTATTCAAGAAAACGAAACATGTTTTATTTGAACTATGTTAAGATGCTACGATGTTATTTCAATTGATTGTGTATGATTGTTTGATTTGTTCAAATGCATATATTAATCAATAAATTCATTTAAAAAAAAAAAAAAAAAAAAAACATTTAAAAACATGCCCGGAGTCTAAATAATACACCATTTCCCGAACATTTCTTACTTCCAACGATGGCTCTGGCGTATTAGTCCAAAATCAGAACGTAAACATGGTCAATGTAGTGTGGGAAGTAGTGGAAGATTACACATGGCGTTGTACTACAATATTACAATAATATGAAGATCAAAACATTTCAGGACTATTCCCAGGGCCGTCATAAGTTCATAACGTTTACGTACGACAGAGAAGTTGCAATTCAATTCAATTCAAGACTTTATTCCAGACTCAGCTGCAAGAGCAGAGGAGGTCCATACAACATATTTACATGTAGATATAAACAATGAACAAGAACAATGTCAATGTTTGGTGATGAATAAATTTAACTCAAAGATACATTTGCTTACAGATTTAAAAAATCAGCGTGTTTATGCACAGCGGCAAGAGCTTTGCATGTTAAATCATACACCTCTCTTAGATCCATTGTTAGACTTTATTATCAACCATTTCAAGAGATCAACTTTATTCCTTTGGACGTTATCATTGTTACAGCATTATATATCATGTATAGTTGACGATTTACATTGAGTGCTTCACACAAAACAGCATTTGCTTTCAGATTTTGAAAGTCAAAATGCAAATCTACAGTGGCAAGATGGCAAAACAGACATGATATCGAACTATTATTTATGACAGGAAAAGATCACGACATGATCTCTATTCCTCGGTAAACACATTAAACATCAACGGACGTTTCACAGTGAGTACTGTATTAATTTCATCCAAATATGCATTTGCTTATACATTTCAAAACTCAAGTAGTAAATTTACATTGGCAAGATGGGAAAACAGACAAGACGGTTTATGATAGGAATGGATCAAAACAAGATCACACTGTCTGGGATTGGAAAAAGAAGGTTACATTTTAACCTCAAATGTCAACACTGTTTACTGGGATGTTATATCAATATTTGGCTTGTTTTATCTTCAGCGCTAAAATGTTCTCATATGACATAGCCATTAACACATAATCTCACATACTTAAATGACACAGAAATGCCCCTAATCTCGTTTTTCCCCCTTTCAAGACCTTAGCGGGACCTGGAAATTTAGGAAGCCGTTCTGCATGCTTCCTTGCTTGTCAGAGACGTTTTTTGTGTGTATTTTCTTTTACAGAATTCTTGATCCGCCCCCGTATATGTCAAATGCTTGTATGATTAATAAACCTCGCACTCATTGATTCTCTCGAAGCCTGAATAGATAAGGCAAAACGCCGAGTAAGAGGAGGAAGAACACTGGTAAAGAATTCCTTCAATAGAAAGAACAGCATTCAGTCAATATAATCCACGTTAATTTGAGTGACTTCTTTGCCTTCAAGGCTAGTGCATAAGTTGGAATTTGATTGATACCTGACGATGTATCGTGTATAACATTACCCTCAAATATCGACTAAAAAGGGGCAAGATTTTCCTCCGATACCCCGTCCGGGCATACTTCACTCCAATTCCAATCTTCAACTCAATTATTCGCAATATCAAACACCTTGTGGAACTCAATGCACCCTCCTTGTGTGGGTCGCACAAAAGTCACCCGCTACATCCAAGGCCTATGACCGAGCAGAAAATTAATTCAATATACCCTCTTCAAAAGAGGAGGGGAGAACGAGGGGTGGAAAAAATACTATCGCTCAATGCACCATTGTGGCGGTGGGTTTTGTGAGTAGCTTTCACCATTGTACCGCTATTGTCAACTAAACACGGTCAACACATCGAGTGGGAACACAGGTGTACACGGCCACACGATAAACCTTTAACAGTCAGGACGACGGTGAAGCAAGCGCTAAGGATCATGAAAAAGTTTTCTTTTCTTTTCAACCCTGCCTTCAGGGATTATACTCCGGCATTATTATCGATAGAAATATGATTGATAAATAGCACCTTTTTCAAGAGCGGGACGGCCGATAAAGAAGAATTAATCTTCAAGTCTATTGAAGTTTCGTTTGGAGTCTATCCATCGTTTTCTGCTTGAACTAGTGTTGTTTTTTCAGGATATTGAGGAAATACTAATGGAAAAGTAGATACCCACTAATGTTGTTCTAAGGGTAATGGCGGTAGGAATATAGAAGTGGACTATAGAAACTCGGATCTGATAGCAATGCAAATGGAACCACTGCTACAAAAGCTCCTTCAAAAGTCAGAATGTTAATGAGGTTGTTTATTTCATGCAGAATTATTGCAGAACTTGTTCCTCCAAAGGCTATCACAGTGAGAGTCTCTTGCCTTACCGTAGGTTCAAGAATGTATGATTGTAGTTGTCCTATGCTATATTCAAACCTAAGAAGATGTCTGAAATAAGCAATGGGAAGATCAATCACTATACATATCTTTAGTGCAATCTGGAGTTAATGCAAAACAAACATACCTTGGCAGTGTCGTTTTGTCACATTCATTGATTGGTCATTTGTTCTTTATCAATTTAGCACAAATGGACATAACATAAAATGCGAGAACATCAAAATGCTGTTGGTAGTTCATTAGAGCATTTAGAAGATGCCTTAACAGTGAACCTTAAGCCCACATGAACTATGGGGGAGCATACAATCTTTAAATAATTAATAGGTGGTAACGCAGTATACCGAACGGACACCACAACATCAAGGTCCTTCGATCATTGTACTAGGTGTGAATAACTCTACTTCTACAGAAGATGGACTGGTGATCTCCTGTCAGGTGTATATTAAACTCTTGGCTTCTGTGCCAGAAGGATGTTCTCTTCACTGCATCTTATATGACGGATGGGCTCCCCAACCCGTGGTCATCTGTCTCTTCATTTTGACATGGGGCACAAGTGGTGGTCGCATATAGAAACGGCTCGGAGCCGTTTGTCAACCTACCTCTCTCAGCTCAGTCAAAGAAGGTGATATTTTCGGGTGGTCATTAGGTCGAGGTAAACCGGCGTGGTGGTATAGAAGGTGGCATCCTTTTGCCTAATTACCCCTGCTGCTATTATTAATGACTGATGTGGTATGGTCACTAACAAGTAGGCCTATATATTCTTTACCGGGGGCGAAAGGTGGTGCACAGTGACAAACTAATAGTAATAGATTTTATGAAGTTAAGAAACCCTGAACTGTTCTCACCTCAATTTGATACGTTTGCTATTGAAGGTATTAACTAAAAAGGACGTCATTCCATGTCAATTACAATGTTGCTACTTGTATCAACAAATATTGATCAAACGGGAAACATGAATATTAAATGGATTTCACAATGTGAAACTCTCATTTTAATGAAAGTGAGCGTAACTTTTAAATATAACTGAAATAAAAAATACAGAGATCATTTTGAAGAACATTTAAGAAATATCAAATGTAAAAATATCTCACAAACACAATATTCACAAAACAAAGACTTGCATGAAAGGAATTTACAAAATACGGATATGCAAAACATTCGTAGGTCGATTCTCCCGTATTTTTTGTAAATTTATAAGTGTAACTTCAACCAAACAATCCGTCCAACGAATTAATGAGGTAAAAACATTTTTTTAAAACTGCAGATAAAACTGTTGAAATAAATGGGATATATCTGGAGACGAATATTCAAGACTATTACTATTAGGTATAATGTATGCAGTTTTTAGAAGGACGTGAGTTTTTTTTAAAAAATCCCCTTACCTTGTACACGGGGATGGAGAGCTATGGCACAGGAATATAAGATATCCAGTAGTAGGAGAGGTGCAAAGCTGGATGAAATCGATTAGCTACGCTTCAATTGAAGATCTCTATGAAATTGTCCTCCTGATGACCCAGAGTCTCCAGATCACAACACGGATATGTTCCACAATTTTGAAGACGGTTCCGATGTCGAGATCAGAAATCCAAGTCCAAGGAAGAGAGTTTTGAGTATTCTGCTAAGAGGAGAAATATCATGTTTTAAAATCTCTGAGATGATGGATTTAGTGGGCATAAGAGGGCAGAAGATGTACCGTGCGCCATGCTTCAACGCTGGTTGTAGTTCTGACTGGCGAAGCGAACGCGGCGAATGCGAACTTTATACTCGGCTCAGCCAGGCGCGCGAAAGATGAGGGAAGAAGGTAGGAAAAAATCGCTTACATACGTTAACCGCAAGAAGCGATTGACCTCAATGTAGATCCCCTGCATACATGTGTGTATATACACCGAGGTTCTTTAGCCCCCGAGCACTCGTAGTTGCACTCTCTGTGTGCCCGCCCACTGGGGGCTTACTCGCTCGTTCGCTCGTCTGCACAGCCTGCATAGCCGCGCGGAGAGATCAATTTGGCAGCCAGTGCACGACTATCTGCTACACGACGGGTCAGTGACCGTAGGGCGGAGAAGTAGTCGGGGAAAGCGCTTGCGCGTTCGCTGGACTCTTGGAGAGAGAAATAGCCACCGTGTGGAATCGTACACAACTCGTAAAGGCTGACACTCTTGTGAAATCCGCAGCTTTTACCTAAACACTGGTTCAGAGACTTATTTTTCCCTTATTCTAGTTCTCACAAGTATGAAGAATAACTTGAGCTGAAAATTTTGAACTGAAATTACATAAATAGCTAGTGCGTGTTAAACCACTGATTTTTCGACCTGTGGTAACCAATGTTCAACCTCGTATCACATCAGTTTTATACACACACAGAGATAATGACTTATGACTTTGAACGGTACAAAGGTGACACAATACAATGATTTACGGGCTTGTAAACACACGCACATTTGTATTAAATGTGAATGCTTAATGAATTGAAATGGCCTCGAAGTTTGTGGACTTAAGTGAAGGCTTTCTTTGAATTAACACACACCGCGTTGACAATGCATCATAATGCACTATGAAATAAAGAAGGTGCTTTGTTTTTAATACAAAAGTGCTCTAAAACTGTTCACAAAAAAGGGATTTGAGAAATAACGAAGGCTGATGATTCTATCCCTACTGCATATCAGATTGCTTTACACCAATCAACCGCGCACAAGAGCCATAGCACATCTGACCGAAGTGAGTCCACATCTACCCCAGCTCGCGTGGTCAACTGACCTCAGCCCTGCCAACCTGGCACAAGTCATGATGTCCGTGTCTGAGAAGTTCTATGAACGAAATAGGTTGGAACATAGGAAGGTCGGGGGGAAATGACCGAGACGACGACGCCATTAACATCAGCAAAGACAGTGACACCCATCGACGAGCCCTGTGGAGGGAGGAACACAGACCAGTGGGCCTACAATGCATGCATGGCCTGGGTGGAATAGATTTCGCTCGCTCGCGACCTCCACCATCTCGGGTAGATTTGAAAGCACGCCGCCGGCAGTAGTAGTTGAGAGATATCTCGAAGGAGGGAATCAGGAAATCGGATGATATATCCAATCGCACTGGAAGGTCGCACTGGGAATATAGCCTCAAAGTCAAAGACACGTTCGCTTGCATGCCTGTATTCCCTTTCTCCTGCAGCCACGCATACTCCTCAAGTTCAGTCGCAAAGAACGTTTTACAAATGTTTATATGTTTATGAAATGCATCTGAATAATACATCCTTTTCATTTTTATGAACACATTGATGATTTTATTTCTTCAAAGATTTGTCTTCTTTCATTATAATGCTTTAACGCTTAAGCTTTTTTATTTTTATTTTTTCATTTTAGTAAAGAAAAAAGTTACATGATATTATTTTGTTGTATATTATATGTAAATACAAAACAAACAAGTTTTACATTCATATGTAAAAACAAATTAACAGAAAAAAAATCTTGCCAAAGAATGGAACTAGGCTCGACTAACACTTGTGCTAACTTCTAGTTCCCATTAACAACTTCACCTAAACATAGTAATATACATATTTACGTATATATCTTTTGTACATTTAATAGTATGCAGATGTATGTCTAAAAAATATCGTTTTAAAACCATTGCTGTTCAATCGACATTACTCTTGTGTTATGTATACATGTATCAGTATTATTCTTTGCATTATATGATTGTTCATATGTACTGTCATTATTGTGATGTGTTGTTAATAAATTCAAATTCAAATAGTTTTACAGGAAGTAAAAAATATATCGGAAGTTTTTTTAAATTGTTAATAAGCAATAAATTTCTTACGAAAAATGACATTAACTTTTACTTTTAGAGAAACATTTCTCTCAGCGTTTGTCGGTGACATTCGGGTTGTTGTCCACCACACTTGGGATCTATTCTTCCATCACCCCCTCCCCATTTACAGGGGGAAAGGGTTCTTTTTTGACAGTGGCAATTATTCCAGTTTGAAACTCTAGACAATATTGCACTTATGTTTAAAAGAGACCTTTGATAGGATCGAGAATCTTTGTCGCTGAATTACTGTAAGTAACATGACAAAGTTTCAGGTAAATCATTATTTACACAAAATATTTAAAAGGTATTACCAGTTGTAACTTTTATCGACAAGATTGACAGAGCCACAGTGTATCCTTTAAAATACGCTTATGAGCTCTTTTATCAACATCATAACATATTTGGAGGAATTCCACGGGGCATGCCGTGTGATGAGAATTCTTTTCTTCAAATGAATTACCTACCGGCTTTCTAACGAGCTAGTCTAACATTTCAATATCCATAGAATGATATAGAAGAAAGAAAATTGCGAATGTTACGACCGTTGAACCCCACTTGTATCAGCAGGGGAAGACTCGAGAACTTTCACAAGATTGAGGATTTCGGCAGAATGTCCCCTCAGTTGCTGAGCACCGGATGAAAGCAATCAGACAAGTACCTGAGGAACCCCGCGGAAGACATCTCAAATGAACTCTGCATTGTTGGATCAGAAAGAAGAAGCAGAGATCCTCCAGGAGATGTGTTTTGCATGGGCCTTGTTTCGATCTGTGTTTTGAGAATTCCGCTTCCTCCCCTCCACACAGGCTGCAGACGGGCTAAGTTGTTCCATTGGATACCCAACATGATTTCCACTTTGTGTCCTTCTGTTATCCTTCCCCCAAATAAAAAAAAGTGTCTTGTCTAAAAAGTGTGTCATTGACCACAATTTGAGTTCAGCTGGAGAATCTGGATTTTTAATTTTCTTTTTAAATAAGTCCATAAATATGTTATTCATTTCATCATTATGCGACGCGATCATGATGATTTAAAACTGGAGCGCTTTTAGTAACAGTAGGTTAACAAATAAAAACATCTTGCTTTATCTTATCGCATCGAAATTTAAGTTGAATTCTAAGCCACCAAGTTTGAAAAACATCTTAAACAGTAAAGAGAATCCAATAAAATAGCAATCTATAACACATTTCTTTAATGGTTAATACAAATTATTACAATGTACATTTTATTGTAAACAAGGCTCAATCCTTATTCTAAGACGGATTACTTAATGGTTAATACAAAGTATTACAAAGCATATTTTATGGTAAACGAGGCTGTTTTTAATATTACAGATTTTGACGGCCTTCGTTAATGAGATTAATACAAACCCGTTATAACCAAAGAACTATTTCCTCTGTGAAATTTATGCCAAATAAACGTGGTTGAAAAAGATCATTAAAAATAAACAGGATTTCAACTGATCCAATAGACACAAGTTTTCTTTCTTATTAATGTCCAGTTTAATCTATTACACAGTTCTAGATTCGTACATCTTCTCGGACATTCAACATCTAGTATTACTTAGTTTAATTGCCTCGTCGTTTTTCGTCCTATAGTTAATTATACATTTCTTTTTCGTAAAAATGCTTGAAAATTACACTGTTTTAGAAGGCTGAATACAAATTTACAGTGGTCAGTGATGTCAAAGTCTGAGGGATTGATCGACCCTGAGAGAGAGAGAGAGAGAGTTAGGAAATGCTAAACAATCCTTAATTTGGCTCATTAATAAGCCTCTGTTTCATGTCATCTTTCGACGAGCTAATTGAGGGGACAACATTAACGAGGCAGGCGACATGATATGGGCGCCGGTCACATTATTACCATATCGATATGGACTATTCGTGTCTAAAATGGATCTAAGCAGACACAAATTTTAGACTCCTAGAAAATCAGTGTAGAGTGTCCATCGGTGAGAAAACATCGATAACCAATAACTTATACACATGAACTTCAGGCGACTGAATTTATAGAAGGTAATTATTATTGTTATTATCGGTGAGATGTGACTGACCGTGATCACTATATGCACGTGTGGGACACAGGAGGAATGCACAGGCCATGTTTACAACCCTGTTATTTCCCTTTCTAATTCTACGAAGGACATTCTGGCATGCTATCAATTTAGTGGTTCGACTTTAAAGTCAATGACCGAGTTATTTGCAAAGGATTACCTCCCTGTATTCTTCATTTTCTTTCTTTCCCTTTTTTTCTCTCTTTCGAATGAAAATCTGCACCCGTCCAGAGAATGTCCAGATAAATACATCTTGCCCATACTTGATAAAAAAAAAGTGTACAAAGTAGCATCAAATTATTTGTTGGGTTTACATGAATGCAAAGAGAGTATACATACATTGTATGGTGTATGATTTACAAGGAAAGCACTTCTTAATGATTTTCCGTCCTTTAAAGCTCTTGAACTGAAAATTGTATCACTTTATCATCATTCTGAATTCTTAAACTTCCATGCTTTGAATTTGAAGCTGAATTTCACACTTAATGAAACCATTCTAGATATATAAACGTTTTATTTTTTTTCTTCTCGAGTTTCTTGTTATTAATATTAATGAATTACGATTAAGAAAATTATTCCTATATATAACTGTGAACACTTTATGTATGTGTACTGGATTGATGACTGAATCAATGATAAGTTAAGTTGTTTGGTCTGTTTTCCAGAGCAACACATGGAATGAACGCATTCAATATCTTCTATGGCCACCCGCAAACACTTTATCAAATAGTGAACTCACCACAATTCCGTCAGCTTATTGTTTATTAGCATCTATTATTTACACTCGTTGGCAACACTTTGCATAGGGAGTTTACACCGCCTTTAGAACAGAGTAGATGTGAATGACCGCTGTACTTATCTTCAGAGTTCAACAAAATGTCATACCGGAAAATTTACACTGATTCAAATTGCTTTGAAAATGCATGAAATTGATATATTCTGACAAGCTGATAGTTCATCAAAATGATGTTACCTCAGCCTTTAAAGCTTTTTTTTAAAAAATGAGGAAATAAGCCGAGCCAGGTTAAACATAATTATGTCTGGAAGACCAGCAAATGACCCCATACAATTTAGTTACTCATTTAAAGTGAGCATAAACAGAGGGCTTCAAAAGTTTTTTCTTTGCTGACTGTCAACAGGTTCAAGAGACCTTATAACTAAACTTTTCGGGCAACTACCACGCATTCGAAATGTTGCAAAGAGAAGACAAATCTTCCAGACAACGGCATAATATTAGCACGTGCCCTATACTTGATCGGAATAATAACAAAATTATAACCATATGATTAATTTTTTTTAATGTCCAAGAAATACATTCCTCCCTTGTGACTAAAATAATGGATATTAGAATTATTTAACATACAACGTTGTAATACATCGTTTTATCAAGCACCTGCTACTTTTTAAAATAAAGGCCAAACCATGAGATTGACCTCACATAGAGTCCTAGCCCAAAATAAAGGTTGTTTTTATAAAGGAATCACAAAATATACTTTGTTATGCTAACCAAAATGAAAATATTCTTTTATTCAAAGACGTTTTCTTCCGTAGAAAAGTGTCTAGAAAATACTTGGAAAATCAAATTATTTTCCACAAAATACAAGATAAAAAATAATTTTGCAATTTCCAAATATCTTAACTATTCCTTACAAGGAATTTCCCACTATATCGTGGAAACTTTTAACCAATTACTTTTAAGAACTATATATATATATATATATATATATATTTGGTAGATAACGTATTCTGTGTAGCTAATTCGTTTGATTGTATTCCTCCATTTATTAATAATAAAGCTGAATAACTAATTGAGCTATGTGATGTCATGCCATTTCCAATCTATAAGCTCTTAATTGTCTCCATAATAGGCCTATCTCATCATGATACAATCACTGACATGTCTGAGTAGGGTAAGAGACAGTGTCCATGCCAAAGACGATTTTTATTTTCTTTTGTAACAAGATATCATTATTCCGTTATTAGTAGGCTATAATTTTCAATTATGTAAAAGAGAATTGCATTTTGAGATTAGCAGAATTGTTAACGAATGAAGGGAACTTTCTGAAGTTCCCTTATACCAGAAGCCACAAAACCATTGTACTTCATTGTTGTTGTTTATTTGTTCGTTCGTTTTGTCAAGAACGAAAAAGCTTCTTTGTATGGTTTGCTATTTAAGTGATCATACGTTACACATTTTCCATTGCGTTGGTTTCAATCATAGCAATCGCCCATTTTAATCAGTAATAGAATTCAGCTTCAAAAGTTGTTTCTATATACACTTCTCAAGTACGAATGGGTTGACATGCCGAACAATATGTTTTATATGGCAGTGATTTTGATGACATCATCAATTTCTGAATACCTGATTTTGAATGGTACATTAATTGTGCCCATTGGGGGTTAATTCTCTTGTCAATAATTGCTAAATACTTCCACGTCTTGCATCTACAATGCTACTAACATAAACTGGCTGGCTATTATAGTCTTATGGTCGCATCTTGGAAATGAAAATGTTAATGATCAATCTCTTTAAGAATTCTCTCATATTCATAATATCAATTTGTCTCTGTTGGCGTTCAATTTCGTTCGTTTCGATCTCGTGATCAAACTATCATAAAGATCTCGACAAAAGGTATCTACGAAAGAGTAAACACCCACCGGTGACATGATAGAATTCCCTTCCTTCATTTTCTATTGATGATTAAGCATCAATAATGGCAGGTCGATGGACTAATAATCGGGTAATTAAACAATCCAGGGGTTGAGTCCACGTCTTGTTGGAATCCTTGTAAATAGATTTAAGCGGTCAATGCCCCCTTCTTGTATTGGTGTAAGGGTAGTTTCAATTAGTATTTTTTCTTAAAGGCATCTCTTGTTTTTAGCCTTTGGCAAAAAAAATGGTTTCGCTTAAATGCAAACGCTCCTGAATTTTCACTTTCCAGAGCAACATTTTCAAACATTTTGAGGACATCCTATAGTTGTATACACGAACACCTTCAGACAGGGGGACAGGATACACTCTTTTGTCTATACTTATCAGCGTCCATGACCAGGATGGCTCTACCTTTCAGCACGTTCGGTTGTAAATAAGAATAAATCTGAACTCTTTTAACAGAACGACATTTTTTCTTCTAACATACCTCTACCACAAAAGCTCTTCAAGTGAGCGCCCTACAGTTTAACCAAGGCTTGGCCGACATCATGCATGCATGCGACTTCAATTCTGACAGATTTCTGATTAAAATACGAATTTCAACAAAACATTTGTAATCTGTATTTCCTCAGTGCAGCTTCTCAAATCTCATTCACAACCTAACTCATTCAGACCCCTTGAATTGATCTCTTTACAAATTGTACACTTCTATATATCCTTCGGGAAAATGTTCTCATCTGTTCTATTGTCGGTCCATTGTCGGTCTTGTCGTGATTACTGGGGCGTTAACATAATTAACATTTCGTTGATTTGTTTTACTTCTTTCAAAATGCGCCACGAAACCTATACCTATCCAACGGACAAACAGTATCGGTACCATTATTGTGATGTATTGATGCAATATTATTGCTTTCTCACTTCAGACAGAATCCTTCATGTATTTGTAAACATGTGTAAACTGGTCCCGGGAACTGGTAAATTAAGTGTGAACGCACCAACTCTAATCAAGTGGGGTTGTGATCAGTAAAGTATGCGCTGGTAAGGGGCATTGACCGAGGGCATGAGGCGCCACAACCTGCTATATACAGTGACACAAATGAAATATATCGCTTGATGATTTGTTTATAGTTGGGGAGCAAACCATTCCCATTTATCTCCCGCTTCCCGTGAACAAATTTAGTTTAGATTATCGTATTTGCGCCTCGCTCCTTCAAAAGCTTTTTTTGTTGCCGGCATTACACTCGGGTGAACCTGGACAGGGGATATTGGTGAAAATAAGGTGATTGAGCGGCTTCTCGTATCTCTGAAGAATTCGAAGGAATTCGAGCGATTCCGACTTGATTGTGCTTGATTTCTTCGACTCGTTACCAAATTGATTTGTTTGTTCCTTTTTCCCCCAACAATTCTACCCTCAACATGACTGATATAGGATACTTGAATGAATGAACATACCCAATAGGCCATAGTCTAATCAATTTGCTTGAGGTAAGGTATTACTCGAGTATTTAGTGTCAAATATTTGAGCAGATGAAGTGCTTTTGTTGTCTAGTTTTGAGATGAAAGGTGTTTCTATAATGGTTAAGAAAACATCTATCAAATGCTTTCTTATTATACAGCTTACACTAAACACATTAAATTCAATATTTTTCAATTCAATTCAATTCAAAGGTTTATTTAAAACATGTGTCGCAGCCCAGTTGCATATTTCAAACATAAAATACAGTTACAATTGATTTGTCAATATTGAAATATATATATAGTATGATAAGATTGCTTGGGCAGCAAAAATATTTTAAAAAAAGAATATAACACGAAGTCAGAAAAACGAAGAGGAGAAACATGAAGAAAAGAAGTAAAAGAGGAAGTTGTAAAAAATATGATTTGCATACATGTATTTTTAAAGAGTCATTAAGACAATATACGAATATAAAAAATAGAAAAGAACATATTCTTTTCATAACGGTGTTGACGTTTGATATTATATGACGTTTGATAGCACATTTCTAGATATACATGTCATGTACCCCCTCCCACACCCCGCCTGATATCGACCTTAGTTCTTTTATTTATGATAAAGATTTGTTCACAAAATAAAATGTATTCACTGTAATATGCAGCAGAAAATTGTTTTGTCTGATGTAAATTCACTTGAAATGGATCGAAATTGAAAACCGACAAGAAAATCGTTTGTGTAACCTCAATTCATTCGTAGACTTCCTTCTAATTAATAATAAGAAATTAACATCCTCACAGTTTTTACACCATGATACCATGATCTATAATAATGATACCATGATTTATAATCTAAGACGTATTCGTAAATATTTAGATAAGGACATTACGAAAGACCTTGTTCATGCATATGTATCACCAATAAGATGGACTATTGTAATGGTCTACTGTGTGGGATCCCTGACTCTCAAATAGCGAGATTGCAACGGGTGCAAAATACCTGTGCAAGGCTGATCTCTGGTTGTTCCAAATTCACACGGATCACCCCAATTTCAAGAAATCTACATTGGTTACCAGTACGCCAGAGAATAACATTCAAAATCTTGCTGATATAAAGCACTTCTTGGTCAAGTTACCACTTTGGCACTTATATCAAAGAACTGTTGAATTTCAAACTTAATCAACACAATCGCAACTTGCGCAGTTCCCGAGATACTTTGTTGCTGCAGATCCCATCCTAGCAAAACAAAAATAACGCTAGGTGATCGAGCACATGCCTGTGCAGCCCCAAAACTCTGGAATAACTTGCCATTTGAAGTCATAAAATCACCATCTGTAAATATCTTTAAGTCAAAACTGAAAACGCATCTTTTTAATTAACTGTAAATCTAAGAATATCAGGAGCTCTTGTAGCGCAGTAGAATATATACTTAATGTTGGATAGTTTCTGCGCTCTATAAATGTATTATTATTACTCCTGTTTTTCTCGTTCTGTATGGACATCGGCAACGGTTCTGGAAGATTTCCATCAACCTTGTTTACCAAAACGTCATTTCCTCCCTCTCTTGCTTTCCGTGTCAAAATTAACAAGATATTCCCTGCTCGTGGCCCTAATAGGCCTATCGTCATACGTGTTGAGTTATCTTCCCGTGACTATTGATGAGTATGCCTTACCTGTATTGTAGAAAGCGAGAAAAAAATGATGAAAGAATTAAGATCATATTTTATAAAAGGAGCGATGTTACCCATGCATCCATTTCCATCGGCCCGAACTCGTTGAAAGCAATGCGTATCCAGAATGCCAGAGATTGGGAAGTGCGATTGTGATGGAAGAGAAGCAGAGGGGGTGAAAGTAGGACAGAAAGAGGGGGGCATATTCGAACGGATTGCATGACTGTGGGCTTCGTGACCCTCTGCCTCTAATGCAAATAACTTATGTTATGATTTGGCACAGGAGCGGCTCTACTAGATTTTTGTTATTGAGGGGGTGGGAGGGGGTGGAGCTTGGGGGTTCTTGCATTAATTTTCTACATATATTATCTCTAGCAAAAATGTTGGGACTTGAGTCGCCCCCCCCCCCCCCCCGCCTCGGAAAACGCCGCTAGAACCGTTTCTTATTTGGCAGTTATTCAGTATGGGGCATGAAAAGGTTTTCTTTTTATTAGTAAATCTTAAACAGGAGAAGTGGGTTTTCCTTCAATTGCCATCCAAACAGCTTACGGGACGAAAACGTGACATTTTGAAAGGCAAAATTTTAAATATTCATCTACATGAGAGGTCATTGAAACGCAATAACTCACTCATCGTGCCATGATGCTGGCGTTTTCAGCCCCTTCTGGAATAGAAATAGTGAGATATGCTACGCTCGATTGATTTTGAGGCAGCGCGCTGACATCTTTCTCTCACTCATCACCTAGTCTTTGGTTGCAAACACTTGTCTGCTTGAACTTGGTATGAAAATACTGCAACAATAATATTGCAAGCAACAAAGTTATTACTTCAAAATTTATGAGTTTATTTGATTGACATTTGTATTGCAATATACACCACCGTCCGTTTCTTAATGGACGAATATGATAACGAATGTGTTAAAGAACATCTCGGAAAGTAGTTCTTAGTATCTGTCTAATGTACGTGCATTGCCTGACATGGTGTCAACGAAGACAATTTGAGGGGTCAGAATTCAAAGACTAAATTTCACCAGTCCGGGGATCGCGCTGCAACTCAAGCGCGCAGGCGATCGCGCATATTTCATTTTAAAGCTCTACATCACAGTTTATCATCGTAGGAAGACGAAAGGACACTGGCAGACAAGGGGATGAGGGGGGGGGGGGTAGTTCTAGAAGAGGAGCAGGGGCTGGAGGCCGAAGACTGGAGAATGATATGTCAGTGGCGGGGTTTTGGTACGAGGAAGATCGAGAGGAAAATGTGAGCGTGTGAGTCAATGTAGTATCCATGTGGTATTAGTGTGTGCGCGTAAACTGTGCGAGTGTGTATGTGCGTGTGTATATTAAAAACACGAAATATATGACATGTTGACACAATTCATGCAAATTATGCTGTGTCATTCATACAATGATATTCCAATTAACCTTATTATTGATAAACCTTTCCACCTGAGCTTTGGAACTTACTTAAATGTAATTTCCGACATATTTCTGCGATTACCGGGCCTTTCAATCGCCCTACTGGGATTTAGAAATATCGAGAAATTAATGAATGAAATTAACATCCCGTGTCGGCAAATTATAAATGAGCTTGAAAGTCCATTAAAATAATTAATGGGAATGATCTAATGGAATTCAAAGTTTATACCCAATGACAAAAGTCACCCATCGCTTGACTTTACGACTAGGTTTACTTTTATACGACGTCATAATAAAAGCTATAAAATTAGTTAATGAGTATGGACGACTTTTTGTGAATGACCATGTTTGACAATATTTTGATGAAGTTCACTGACATCTCTTTCAATAAATGGATGGTTCTGGACGTGTCCACTTTTTAGCCAGGTTTAGATGTTGGGTGTGTTTGACGCTTGTACTTGCGACCGGTTTAATCATATATGAAAAAAAAAAATTGTCTGTTTACACAGGGTAGCAACTCAGTATTATTAATGTTGTTTCTAGCGACCATGTAATAAGGGATTTTAAAGATACAATCTGCGCATGGGCAGATAAAGGTCATTTGTACCAAAAAGGTAAACCCACAGAGATGAATACTGGATATGCGCTCATGAAAGTTATGTAACATTATTCATTTATGCACCAACGGTACTCTATGATACGCAGGTGGAAGTATTCTTTCCAAGAGGGCAAACAAAAGCTATTTATGAAGCATATCTAGGACTTTGGCAGTTATTATTCTAATATGCTTAAAGTGGAACTTCTCCATGTGTTAAAGATCTGTGGATATTTGGGGTCATTTGTACCATGTGCTATCTGTAAAATCCCTTATTATGTCCCAAGCTTTGCCAGGTAACCCATTTAAACCTCGGTAGAGAGGCACAAGATATGTGGGCAAAACACCCTGTCCAGGGACGTAAGGTCCGAGCGAGGATCGAACCCTGGACCTATCGTATATGAGTCAAGATCCTTTACAATAGGGACTTTTAGATTCTGCAGGACGAGAACGTGGACTGCCCTTTTAAGGCAATGTGACGTCCTTTTAAGGCACTGTCAGTGACGTCACATTGCCTTAAAAGGGCAGCCCGCGTTCTCGTCGTGCAGAATCTAAAAGTCCCTAATATACCACAGAGATCAGGTACACTTGGATCTGTGTTCCACTTACAATGTAGTAGAACTGGGGCTCGGTTTTCATTTTACTAATGGGACGTAAGTAGACGTTTGGGACGAAATTATAAGTTAAAGATAAAGACAAGTTATGGTCATGCGATTGCATTGTGAAAGAAACGTTGTGGAATCGATCAGAAAAGGTTGATCATCTAGCATATAAGTATTGGTGTGTACTGCAAGGTTCTGGAATCATCAACATGATAAGAAATTTGGCTCAGTCTTCGTAAAGTTACAAGCACTGTACACAGAAAGATGTATATGGGACTACGCCCATGTGCGTTTATCTCTCACACACCAATAGATAAACTAATTTACCAAATATATAAATTAGTAGTCGGTTTTCCGGCAAAATTTGTATCATCATGTATTAGTCAAAACATACTCTTGCACATGATTGGTAATAAAAGCTTCCATTTTTTGAAATTGGGGCGTTTCCAATACTGCATGGTCTTTACCTTTAATGTAGGTAAGAACCATTGGTCTTTAATACTCCTTTGCGATCAGTTAGAATTTACATCTCTTCCTGGCCATTGTTGGGGACAGGTCTGGTTGTGGATATGCACTTGCTAAATAAAACAAAAGAACCTCACATTAGTGTATGATAACATCTTGCTATAGGTCTATTAATCAACTGGAATCAAAGAAATCCGACGAAATTTGTTTTGATGGCTTACAAAAATCATACCGTGGGCGGTATGATTAATGCAGTGACGACGACCATTATTGCCTGCTGTACAATATCTTCAAGGAATAATTTTCTGGCTTCATTCACATTCCACTTTGTGTATTCGCGATCAATTCTACAGACTGGCATAAAATATTGTGTGGTGATGTTTCAAAATGTTTATTCGCATGTAAAATATATAATTAGTTATTCTGGTCACATTCCGTTACTTACGGAATCGTCCGTGACCTTCAATCAAAACAGTCATTTAATAAGGAAAAAATGCATACCATATCATATTTCAGATACGATATTTTATCATCTATGATTTCATTATATTGACAATGATTTACATTCCTCCATATACGGAGAGAAAAAATTGCACAAAGAATGAATATGAAAACTGATATTGATTACGACAATTCAGGATGGAAAGATGATGATATTTCATTCTCAAGTGTGTGATTAAATGTTGACACACGTCTCGACTCTCAAGGCATGTTCCGGAGAGGGAAAGGAAGAATAAAATCTTGATGTAAAAAGAATGTGTAATCTTATTTTTGATGGGTTTATTCATTCCATAAACCAGCAGGATAAATTCTTAGAATTCAACAGAGACGTTTGACGAAATAAGCAAAGAAATCATACGCAGAAACGGGGAAGATGTAAGGTAATAGAGCTTAAAGTGATGTGTTCTTTTTGGAAATAAAAAACAAACAAAAAGATTTTAATACAAAATAGGGGAATTTTGCAAGTTGAAAAACAGAAAAATGAAGACGAAGCTTGTGGAAAAGAAATCGTCACCCACAGACCTACTGTTATCTTTGACCTGTAAAGGCTAGCTTGAAAAAGATGATAACACAAACTGGTGCTTAATAATAATGAAAATAGTGATGAGCAGGACAAGTTGTAATGAAATATAGAAAATATAGTTTCGCCCCATCTGGTTTGTCTTTATTCCATCGTTTGAGATTAAACTAATCTCAATTGGCCTTCTCTTTTGTTTGAAGATTCAATCTTTAAATCATTACATCTACAAGTACACTGATCATTGTCGTTATCTTTTGGCTGTATTTCAACTCTCTTATCGTGCTGTTTGCATTTAGTTGGCGCCATCAACCCCCTCAAACTCTGATTTCAGCAAATAGTAAATACAGACAATGGTTATAGGCTTTAAAAAAAAATTCAACCCGAAACTTGAATCACAGATTCAGAAACAATCAAGGTAGTTATTATTTTGTAATATGCCAAACAACGTCACTGAAAGACACGGGCGCTGTATGCTTCCCCCTTTCCTGAGCACACTTTGAGGTTATTATTCACTTGTGTTTTTTGACCAAAATATATATCTATATACATATATGTGGTAATTTTTAAAACTTATCGGTTATTATTTAACTAACGTCAATTATGGTATTTAGTTTTGTTACCCGTACGTTCATAATAGTAGTTAATAGTTATGTTTTGATTTCAAGGGTAGTCTCATCAGTATCAATAGTAGTGTTCTCCCAAAAATCCTATTACAAAGAATGCTCCAGCTTTAGCACGGTGACTTGAAGCAGTCAAGGAATTTCTTTCGGGTTTGAGCCTCGACACGGCACCGTTGTCATTTGGCAAGGCATTAATCTACAGTTGCCGCTCTATACCAGGAGCAAAATGGGGACCTGGTAGGATGACAAAAGCCTTTGAGTTAATACTTACCATATTCCTTCACGGTGACCATATGGTAGGAATACTCCCCAGGGAGTAGAGATGGTGCGCATTGTGCGTGAATGGATCTGATGCACGGGGTAATAATATTTATAAAGTGCTTAGAGACGGTATTTCGTATTAAGCGCTATATA
Source organism: Strongylocentrotus purpuratus (assembly GCF_000002235.5). NCBI lineage: Eukaryota > Metazoa > Echinodermata > Echinoidea > Camarodonta > Strongylocentrotidae > Strongylocentrotus > Strongylocentrotus purpuratus. The sequence goes on from NW_022145614.1 coordinate 23,852,986, forward strand.
AATCCAGATTATTATCATCATTATTGTTATCATTATCATTATTACTAATATTACATGTATTATTATTGTTAGCAAATGACCGTCGTGTCGTTGCAGGGATTCGAACCCCATACCTTGCGCTTCATAGTAAAGTGACATATCCATTACATCAAAGAGGATCTTGAAATTCATATACTTTTATACATGTAAGTTATCCCTTTGTGAGAATCCTTGATAATGAACGTCATGACGGATAGTCTACTGGTGCATCACCATATTGTTTATACTTCTTGATGCGGATCGGTGGACATATGGGCTTAATGCATGGCTCTACCCTCAAAAGACCGGACAGCAGTGACCCTTTAAGATGACCTCAGCGCAATGAACCCTTACGCGAGGGCAGTGGACGGCTAGGTCATTGAACCTCACCCAAAGCTCTGCCGGACATTGTTGTAATGATGAGTCGGCCTTTATCCTATTTGCGACTTAAGATTAATCAGCTCTCTGCTTGTAGGCTGGTAGTCTCGAGGAAAGCAGACCACTTTCTTAACCGCAATCTCGATTCAATTAATTAACAATGGACGAATCATTTGGTTTAATGTATTAATCATACACTATGAGCAATTCATGGATGACCTCTGTATCAATACACACAAAAAATGTGAATTGTGTTTCTCCAAGAAGTTACCAGCTTCTTGGTTTCTCTTAGAAAGGTAATTCAAAACGTTTTGAAATTATGTTTACCTATATTTGCTATAATTATTAATACGCATATCGATAATAAATATACTTAGTTTTGTTCACATTATCCTGTATTCCATGGATAAAAAAAATCAACAAATATGAATCATATCTAACATAGGGATATCATGAAGCATCACGCTTGATGAAAGTATCTGTCTGATGCTCTCTGTCACACGCACACTCAAACACACCCACACGCAACACGAACACACACAAGCACGCACACTCTCACGTCTATTTCTTTCTCTCTCTTTCTCTCGTTCTCTCATCTTTTACATCTCACACCCTCCCCGAGGAAAAGGGAGGAAGACAAGCGCCGACATAGTAATACATAAACATATGGATATATCAGAAAAGAAGAAAGTATAGTTGTAGACTAAACCATACCGAAATATAAACCTGTTCTTCATTGTGTCTCGTCTTAATGTCAACTTGTCTGGAAATAAATTTACTGATTGGTTCCAGACAACGATGACGTGGATGTATCCCAAACACGTCTTTGGAAATTAAGCCCTTTTCGTACATCTCTAGAACGATAATTATGCCGTAGAATTCGTTTGTGTATTATTTTGTAAACACACACAGTACACACAAAAACTGATTAATAACGAAATCAAGGGTCCAAGTATTTTGTAATTCAACGCAGTAAACTATAATCTGTCTGACAAATCTTTTAAATACTTTGGGTAATTTTTTTTGTTTAAGTAGGCCCTGATTTTGTGCACTCATTCAATTATTTTCATATTTTAATAACAGAAAAATAGATATAATGGATCACTCTTTTTTTAAAGTCTTTGCTGCGATCATGAAATATTGTTAAAGTTCAAAATTATAGTTTTTCAATATGTTTTACTTTAAAACACCAGTCGACTGTGCCGGCTTTAAATTGAGCCGAGATCGAAACTGCCGATATCAAACACATAAAAGGAATATATGACACGAACATTTATGCTAAATAAAATCATGTTTTCTGCTTGTCTCAAATTAGCGAATTTGATGGGTGTTTCATGACCCCGATTCTGGCTTTTAGATGAACCCAACCTTAAAGGCGGCCTGAAAGCGCAGACTGGTCTGTCATGTCAAGGGATAGTCGCAACCACACCATTTTGCTCATTCTGGCTGACCTATTAGAAAAAACGAAAAATACTATCCAGACGTTTGATTAACTACTTGTCAATTTTCATTTGGCGATCGCGAAGATTCACCGTGCCCCCTCGTCTATTGAATTAACCCGGAAAATAGGCGGGAGAATAGAGAAGAGACACGACTTAATAAATCTGACCGGTAGACTCATCATCGGTAGATTTGTCCAACATATATCGGAGCGCTGACCGACAGCGAACGGACAGCCGTCTGGTGCTCATTTTCCTTTAAATAGAAGTTACTCTCGTGATCGTATTCTTTAATTAGCCTTTGGTTGCTACAGCTATAGGCATCGCTAGCATCTTGATATTAAAGGCTGGAGTGTTGTTCGAAATTTGCCTATTTCACGATGAGGTAATATTGTGAATTTTGCCGGCAGGGGTAAAACAGTAGACAATGTTTTCAAATTGTCATTTTGTCAAATGTTCTAACGAAAAGGTCATTGATTTCTTCTGTTCGTTTAATCTATACTCGTTGTCTTTATAATAATAATAATAATAATGGTAATAATATGTCTCGTTTACCCAGGGTATAGCCTCGTCGATATTTACTGTTCTCCCTAAGGGCTCTGCAGTCACCCCTACTTTAGCCGAGCTACCAAGAAAGGTGCTCATGTATTCAAGGAATGTCTTCCTATATTCATTGTATATACTCCTACATTATAATTAATACATTATCAGGATGATCTTCAATGTTTTCTTATTACTTGGTCCAAGATACTGCTTCAGCATCATTATACTTTTCTGGTGTAAGTGATGTTCTAAATATTGACTAAATTTGAAGATTTTTGAGATCACATCGCGACCGATAAGTTCTCTTTATTAGAAGCAATAATCAAATGAATCCTGAATATGATTTGGTAATATAATTGTAGTTGCCTCGAGTTTGAAAACTGGTACATTGTCTAAACCTTTATATTCCTGAACAAAGAGTTATTGATTACCTTGGCGTTCTATGAAGTTCAAAAGGGCATGAGGTTTTAAGTATGATAGGTTGGCAAATGCATCTTTCAGCAGGTGAATAGTATGTCGTGGTAGTTTTTAGTCGCAAACGTTTTAGTGCAGAAAGGGCGCATTTCGTATACATATATAATAAAGGGACATTTGATAGCTTTGAAAACGAGCACGTTTATGTTTCTAAAAAAAGTAAAAGAAGCATAGTTCGTTCTTATGACATTTGGGACATACGGTTCTTTTTCCATTCATGTTTTCGTTCGATGTCTTTTTTTAAATGGCGCATGAATTAACACCATGTTAGTTGCTGACGCAGTCGTACGTCAGACTAATGACGCATCGTCTGATCATGTGTTAAAGGTATTACAATGGTTGCAAAGAACCATGATGGTGATGAAGACAGAAATGCATTTGTATAGGTTATGAGAACCGATAATGATGTAACATGCAAAACACCTATCGGCAATTCTGGGACTCCAATGATGTCTCAAATCTTAGATTTAATCGAATCCAATTCCTTGCTAGATCACATTGCTGGTGGAATAGGGTTTGAAATTGCGACTATTTTAACTATTCTTAGTAACAACTCGGTAGATACGGCAATCAAATTATAATGTATTTGATGGCTCATATTCCTCTTATCTCTTTAAAAATATAAAGAAATAAATAACATCTCCACTTTCATAATATGTGTAAAAGTGTGACTAATTCAAGTGCCGTGTAATCATCCTTTTCAATTTCCATGAAACGAAAATAGACAAGATGATATTAAAACATTTAAAAGAGAAAATCATTTTGTACTGACAGGACTGTTTTGAATCTTCGTTTCGCTTCGAAGAAACATGACAATCTGATGGGCTCGGAGGAATTTCAGTCACTACAAAAACAACTCGAACTTCAATTGCTATCGAAGACAGTTGCGAAAAGAATGATTAAAAAGACGAGATTATGACCAAATTGTTTGGAAAAGCCTGGTTTTCCATGAGATCGGCTTTCAATTTTCAGTGATTCGGATCCGAAGGAAAACAATCTGGCAAAGTTTTTAACCATCGCTCACCCGCCTCGCCTTTCATCTTCAACCATTTACGACGGGCGTTGACGGACAGCCGTAACCCGAAGGTGAGTCAGTGGCTTCGTCACCCGCAGAATTTGGCGGTTTTATCGCCAATTTAGTAAGGCAGCTCGGCTTTCCAACGTCAGCTGGTTGTCCATGTTCGATGAAGTGCTTTACTGTAGATCGGAGATGAGTTGGAAGAGATAGAAGGGGATGTAGAAGAGGGAGGATAATGAGGAAGAAGTGATAGATACGGCGCATGGAAGTGAGAGAGAAGGTTAAAGGAAGAAGACAGGATGGGCAGAGGGGCTTGCAAAATGCGAATTATTGGAGGGGCGTTAGTGCGATCATGGGAAAGATGAAATATATTAGATCGAAAACCACACACCTCAGATTAACAGGTAAACGAAAGATAAAATACGTCAGAACCAATGGCGAAGGAGGAAATACAGGAGGAGATATACCATCTTTGAAAATAACAAGGAATAAGTTGAGATTGGGACGAGAATGAAATACCGCTAGTAATACGGATGACATAAATAACGACTAAATTGATAATCTGATAAAGTTATCCTATATATTATAACCTAATGAGGAATGTCCTTTAATTATCTCAAAAGCCTTGATATTGGATAATGTAATTTATGGTCACGTCTAAACCAGAGATCATTAAGAAGAACCGCAAAACCTTGAAGAAATCATGTCTTACACCATGTACCATAATCGTTTCGCCTCCATCGCATCACATTTCCCTTCAGGGGGGGGGGGGGGTTAATCTGTGAACTTTGCAGGACATTTCCCGAGCTTCTTCTGCTTTGAGCTACACACCAACTGGACATTCTGTGATCAATGCCCTGGACTAAGGGGACACGTTCAGAAAGAGGGTTTACCCCTCCCCCAATAATCTTCCACAAATTCAGACACGTCACTTTGTTAATACACAACATACATGTATTTATTCTTGTGAAAAAATAATGCAATATACAGAATTTCTACAAGTAGCATATTCAGGATGAGAGCATCCCTAGATTTGTTTGAAGTGAATCCCCCCCGAAAATTTGGAAAATAAAATATGTACACCCATAATACAAAAACATCTTCGTAGTTAGACCTAATATCTTAAGATGCATGAACCTCATACCTTTCAGCTGACTCCGAAGTGCTCAAGAAAGGAGAAGTAAAAATTTTAGGACCCCGATCGGTTTCTCGCGTCTCTCACGTAAAATCAAATAAAGATGTTCATGAGATACTGTTGATTGTCAGGTTGGTCTTTAGGATAAGTCTTAGACATTCAATCTTTGTACAAACTGACATTTAATTGCCTGTTTGTACCTGCTAGACAAATTTTGTAATTTGTAATGTGGCCTTCTGCAGAATGCAGTGGTGGACAGCTTTGGGGGACGTCACTTACGAGAAAATATTCAACGCCCCCATCCCCACCACCTGCAATGTCAAACTCGGGCAACTAATCACAGTCAAGTTCCATCGTACATGCATGTTCATGATTCCTCCCATGCGTTATTACAGTAATGACTTATTGGTTAGACCGATCTAACCGCAGTGGTTCATTCAACAGGTGTAAGATCTGATTTTTAAGGTAAGCCTGCATGAGGTCACATTCATCGAGATGGTACGACACCTGTGACATAAGACAAAATACCAGGGGGAGTAGTAGATGGAGTGAGAGGGAGAGAAAGAGAAACTAAGAAAAATGGGAGAGGAAAAATTGTGGAGAAAAATATAGAGTGAATAAATTAGATGAAAAAGTATCGAATAGAAGGGGAGATAGATAATATAGACAAACTTATGCGGAGGAGGAAAGAGAGACAGAGAGAGAGAGAGGGGGGGAGAGAGAGAGAGAGAGAGAGAGAGAAAGAGAGAGAGAAAGAGAGACAGGCAGACAGAGCCCTAAATCCACGTAACGACATAGAACATGTTGAATAGTGCAATATTAGCTCCTCTACCAGCATGACCAGTAAAACACAAGAGAGAGAGAGAGAGAGAGAGATAGAAACACAATAGAAAGAGAAAAATAAAGTAGGAATATGAGTGGAGAGGGGAAAAGAGAGAAGGAAAAGTGAATAAGAGAGAGAAAGAGAGAGAGAGAGAGAGAGAGAGAGAGAGAGAGAGAGAGGGGGGGGGGGTACGTGGAATGGCGATATTGTGCGTAATAGCCGTAATTACCTCGTAGTTTTCTGACCTTCGCGTATCGACGAGAGACTTTCTGGCTTGCTGCGTTCGGCACATGAGAAAACAGCGAGACCCATGTCACTCCAGTTCATGTTCAACATGCTTACTTAATGCTCAGGGGTTGGTGAACTTTTCATCCTCCTCGCTCACTGGTAGCGGGGAAACCTGGAGGAGAGGGGAGAAAGGAGGTGGAGGGAAGGATGCTGTCTGCGAATATCCATTCAAGGAGACACTCATATTGCTTATTTATTGGCAAATAACCTTATAACCACGACGTTGGGACAATGTTCGAGCGACATTGATAATGAACGAGGCAGATGACGGATACAAGATAAAGAGAGACAGAGGGAGATGACATGGGACAACATTTCGTGATACATTCCACAAAATTAATGGCCAAGATATTTCAGACGATTATAAAAAAATGATCGCTTCTCAATCGATTACAAGTGCACCTATATTATTGGTTACCTCCTCGATTTCAGAGTATTTATTTTAGGGACACATTGTAAATGATTTTCATATGAAGAAGAAGACATCATTAAAATACGTTTGGCAGAAAGGAAAGGGCTCAGTACATAGGGCACCCGTCTTTGAACCATGGGGTCTATAGGTTCAAGACCCAGGAAAGTTAATAATTACCCGAGTAGTTGGTACCCCGGACTGCTTACATAATTATAAGCAAATAGTAGATTGCTTTGCAGGTAGAAATATCAATTGTCTTATGATCTTAGTATTGCTTTACATTAAAACACGTTATCACCAATGTCTACAAACAAGTCTGCATATTTTATGTCTAAATATGATTCGTTTCCCTACAGTTTCAGTGATGGGTAATTCTTCACAAAATATTCCTCAATTGCGCCTTTAAAAAATATGCAGCTCGAAAACAAAGCAAAATCATAAAGTAGCATATTATCTACACGCTAAGAGATGATATGTTTTTTTTTTTAAATAGATATTTTCATCTTTAAAACAAGAAAGAGATTGTTTAAATCCTCAGGCGAATACTCCTCTCTCTGGCTTCAAGACATGGACGTCTTCTGGACGAAAGCCAAGTACTTTCGGTTATAAGACCTGCCAGATACGTAGTAATGACGTCACAATGATGGGAAACAATATTATTCATGACGTGCAAGGTCTAGAAAGACCATTATTGTATCATGATGTTTTCCCAACATATTTTGCTGACTCCGAATTCCTGCTGGCAACGAAAGTATGGTTCAACGCCCCTTTTCGACGTCTGTTTCAATGTGGATCTTATTTCTCCTCACTCCCTCTCTTGTCTTTCTCTTTTTTTTGCATTCTTCGAAATAGCCCTGGAAATAGCTTGTGCAACCGAAACATTCCTAGAGTATCGTCATTCGCATGTTCTTTTTATAAAGAAAAAGATTTCAAAGATGGATGTACCCTATTTTGGCACGTGATCTAACAATGTAGTACTCTATATAGGAGGGAACACTAACTTGTCTTTTTCCGATTTATACAAGATGTGGTAAACGTGGTACATTGGCTAAATATGATGATCTTGGAAACCACAATTTTCCCAAGTTTGAGACTTAGCAAGTGCTTTCGAGCCCTAAGGAGTGACGTTCATCCCTCGAATGGGAATAAAGTCCCCAAGAGAAAGCGCTCTTCTTGCTTTCATAGGACACAGGTGGCGTAACAGGTATGTTATACATGAAATCACAAAATTCAAACAAAGTAAAACCACGAGGTGTGGAAACATAATCATGATAGTGATCGCACTTTAAACTTTGCTGTCGGAAATTTAGGGAAAGGAAACAAAAAGGGACAGTGTCAGTATATAGTACATGACCGTGGTTAAAAACGCATGCAATAATTTTTGTTTTCTTCCGATTCAATTGTCCTAATATAATGCAATTCTCCCGTGTTGTGGTCAACCGCTGCCGATTAAAGAAAAATAAATCCTTATGCCTTTTCAAAAAGGGTATTGCCACAAAAAACACAACCTAGGGAACAAAATGTTTTCGCGGATTTACAGTTTGGCAAAAATACAGATCTCGCGCTACACCGATCAACAAGTATACCACTAAAAGTGACCTGAAGAATAGCAAGGTGGGGTCCTCGCAAGTTCAAAATTTAAACTTTTTTTCACCCCTGTGGTTTTCCATCGTTACCCCCCCCCCCCCTCCATTTGAAATAGCTCAATGACCTATAATCTCCGTTGTAAAATTAAAAAAAGCTTTCGTGATGAACACTTCTTCCAAATGTGATCTACATGTATGCAAGGAAAGCTCTAAGTGGTCCTTTCAACATTGAACCTATTTTTATCTGTGTAATTGCATACATGATTTCGATGACGGAACATTTTTTGTCTTATAAGTGCAATCATTTGGACTTTTTCCTATGTAAATGTTCCTTAAGTCATGTATAATTTACTTTTCATTATTTTAGGGGGATTGATGATCTCTGTTCTTTTAATGAACTAACACAGGTTGAAGAAAAAAAAGTTTTATAAAAAAGTAACAGTGGGTAATTGATATCTTTATCTAGTTACACCTCGATTCCATGCGTATGACTCATTTGTGAAGCATTCTTCGAAGTGTGCTGAGAAAGAATCAAAACTCAGATAAAGAAATTAATTGATATATAAATCAATCCCCCAAATAAAGCTGTATTTTCATCGGCGACGTGGATTGGCTAGTCCTTTAACATGATATGTGGTTATATTAATCGTTCATAATACTAAAGCGATCCCTGTGTGCTCATGAAATAATCGCTGGAGATAACATAACACATTATCCATAGTCATATTGTTAGTCATGAATTGATTTTCTATGAATGAACATTCATATATCATAATATATTGATTAATCAGCCATTTATTTATTTCTAACATTTATACAGGTTAGGAAACTTTCACCAATAATGCTGGTCTTCCATGAGACACCGTTTGGTAACAATCAAATGCAACAACAATAACGAATTTAAACTCAAAACATTGAAGATAAAGGTGAGTTCTGGTAATGCGATTGCATTGTGAAAGAAAAGGTGTGGAATGGATCAGAACAGTTGATCATGTAGCATGTAAATATTGGTGTGCACTGCAAGGTTCTAGAGTCATCAAATTCATCATAAATTTGGCCGAGTCTTGGTAAAGTAACAAGCACTGTACACAGAAAGCTATATATGGGACAACACACATGGTGTCGGGGCTAGTACTACCTTGATTTCCTTGTCTTTCTATGCTCATTACTCAGCCAGTATACATTTTCTTCCTAAATTGCTTGGCACATGTCATTTATTTGTAATCTTGAACATTCAATGTAGGTTTCGTTTGATTCTGTGAGAATTAATTTTCTTTTTTTACCAGAACTGGAGTTTATCTTTAACATAAAAAACACAACATAGAAGAAAATAAGTATATACATGTATATATATTCTTTGGTATCCTCGTCAGACTGAGGAGAGCTTATAAAATTAAATGTGGTTCATCCTCTAATTTTACCGAAAATTAATTAGTGTTCCTTTCATATCACTTTGAAAACATAGCCAAAGTTATATTGACCCCTAGTCCAGATTCAGTCCGTTCGTTCTTTTTATCCCCCACACACAGCGCGGTCTCTCCACTGATCGCGCAATCCCCAAATTTTCGTCCATTCAGGACCCAGATTTAGAGGAATGGCTAGGTCTACTTTCAACGTTGAGGGTGTGTTATTTATCAGCTGATTGGGTGCGCTAAACGAAAACGGTACAGAGGCTGGACTAATTGACCCCTAGCCCATCGTTCTCTCTCTCTCTCTCTCTCTCTCTCGCTTTTTTTTCTCCTCATCTTTTTCCTCAATTCCTCCCTCCGTGTCTCTCCCCCTCTCTCCCGTTCATTCATCCCTTCTGGCAATTCAGCTACCCTAGTAAAACGTGCCCCCAAATCGGTTGTTCCTTCACATACAGCAGACGACAAGCCTTTAATATGATGGATACATTAATTAGGTCACATCGCGATTTTTTCGAGCAGAACATCAAAGGAAACGTAAATGGCGGGAAACAATGTAAAGAGGAAGCCCATTATCAATAGCTTTTTGGTAGACGGGGAGACGCTCTTTGGAACAATTAACACGTTTTCGGCAGATAACTCGTCACGAGTCCATCTGCTTAGCGATCTAGGTCTTTGAACCCGCAAACTTATGTTCTGGTCTTTTTCTAAATAGCAACTGAATGATTATCAAAGCAGACAGAAACAACGAGGGGAAAAGAGATTAGAGAGGGAGGAAATAATGTGAAGAAGAAAATGTTTAAATGTTTAAGAGGTAAAAGGTAAAAGCGAATGGAATGGCTAGCTTACGGTGATGTGTATACAACCAAGATAAGAGAAATGAAAAACAAAATACTGGCTCTTTCAGGTGCAGGGATTTCAAAGATTATTCCTGATTAAAAGAAAACATTCTCAAGCTTGCTGATGCAGTTATCAAAGACATATTTAACCATCTGAACCTTTCATATCATGACTATTCATTGTTTACCTAAATAAACGTTAAGCAATTGGTGTCACTTGCATAGCCTGAGGTTGGATGGGATTACAATCCCATTCAGTCTTGTTATTACTGTTTTTAAAAAAATGATACATAAAAAACCCCATCTCATCAATCCTTTTGGCCCGACAGCTCACCCCTTCCCCATGTTGATGTTCCACAAAGCCTTGAATCGGAGAAGATGGTATAGGCCTAACAGCTTCATCGAAAGAGGACATAATGTACCTGCACAACATACATGCCCCCACGGATACCCTCATGTTATCATTATCATTTCATGTATCTAGTTTCATGGGGACAATTAAAAAAGATTAGTATTTTAATATTTAATACCTATAAGAGCCGTCTCACACCAAATCCGCATGCAAATTGATACCACAATTTGGGTTTAGAAAGTGGGTAGTACAATAGCCTAACAGGAAGTTGTTACAAAGATTCTTCCCTGGTCGGATGGACATAGGCACGATTAGGGTCCGAGAACAAGATTAAAGCCCCTCCAAAGTGTTGGTAACCCCATCTTCGCAAAAAACTTGATGGCAAAATTACACTTGAATTGTATCATAATGTGAAAGCGGATGTCATTTTAGAAATACTTCTGCAAAGACGCCCCCCCCCCCTAAAAAAAAATGTGTTTGAAGACAAATATTGATAAAAGAATACATAACTTAGGTTTTCTATTGTACGCAGAAAACCTAAATTTGGTATTCTTTCAGTAATATTCCACTTAAAACACATTTCTTTTGAAGATCATTGCAGAAGTGTGTCTTAAATGACATCCGCTTTCGCATTATGATACAATAATAATTATTTAAGTGAAATATTGCCATTATTGTTGAGGCTCCCAACGCTTTAGAGGCGCTTTAACGAGAACTTGTAATGCAGCCGGTACTTTTGTTCAAACTCGGTCGTAGTCGAAATCTTACATTGTGCTTAATACGAGTGGATTTAACTGTTTTTAGTGGAAATAAGGTCTATACAGCCTAGTGAGAACAGCTCTCCAGAGTGTCAAATCCTAGAGCCTCGTTAGCGCTCATCAAGTTCATCACCCCCGAGCCCATCCCGACACAACTCCGTGTTGCATCGCAGCTAGGAGGCCTGCATGCAGGGGTGGGTGCCAAGTCGGACTACCGGTAGGATCAGGATCTAATCTCTAAAGTGTCTTCATCCTAATCTCTTCCATACACGGAAAAGGGTGCAAGGAGAGTATCGGGTTCCCTGATGAACCCAGAATGAGGACGTCGAGGGTTCATCGATTGCTTCAGGATGTGGTAGAGATTAGAGATGGTGATGACATTGTGACAGCACATACATACACCCGGGCATTCTTCAAGCACATAGCCATTACACCCCGCATTCAATGCAATGTAAATGACGTCTCGTGTACAACTGGTGTAATTGAAACGAAACGCCAATTCGATTGCGTCAAGCCTTTGACCACTTGTAATTATTTACCACTAATTTAAGGGGTAAGATGTAACTCTCACATGGCGCACTAGTCGCTGATTGCCGTTACATATACATGCTTAATGCACACAAGGCGTTACTTCGGCCTGTAAACTTAATTATTGTATCTGCCTGTAATTTTTTTTTTTTTTTTTTTGCTCCCCAACGTCAGCAAAATGACGCCGAGTGTGCAACAGCTCATTATACCTGTTACATACGAAATGTCATTTCAACTGCGTTATTACCTACGCTATTAACGAAACCTATGCGCCAATATAATTCAAAGCAGAGTTTGCTCATTCTGTATTTGGCTTTGGGTACGAGACGCGTCAAAGATCATGCCAGTCGCTGACGCAGTCCTCCGTCAGCACATTGTGATTCGTGTGCAACGGGCATTAGACGACTTAAAACGATGTTTGAAAGTTTGAAGTGGGATCTTCCCCTAGAACACGAAGACATCTTCAATGTAAAGCTAATTTGACTAAGCTTGATAATACTTGCCATATTATCTAAACTGATGAACCTCAGATTCGAAAGGAACCATACGGTCACGTTAAAAATTACATGTTTTGATTTTGAACTCTTTTGAAAAAGAAAACAAATAATCAGTAACAATTACAACTTACAAAGCGGCAATAAAAATCCATCGCTCCAATCGTCTTTGTTCGGCCACCGGTGATCAATTATAAGGCATTGAACGAATCTGAAAGACGGGGAGTATTCATTTCAAATCGGACACATTACATTAACTAAACGTTGTTGGCAGACCTATTTTAGATACGGCGCCATCGACTGGGGATGGGACCGCTGCGTAGGAAAGCGAGGGCATTGGAGAGCCTATAGCGGAATCTGGAGTACAAACTAGGCTAGATCTTTCAGATTTGACGGGTCGAGTGTCTACTCGTTAATCCTGCAAGTGCCTGGGTGGAGGAAATCTATGTTTCGGGTGAAGATAGATGGGGAAATAAGAAGTGAGAGGTTACGCTTAAGTCTGTCAACGACTGGCTTCAATTAGCATTTCATGCTATGGGTTTTAATGATGTCTATATTTCATTAAGGTAAACCACAGTGTGAATGAAGGTCATTTTAATTGAGAAAATGTGTTTTCACTGTTATTTTGGACCCTAAAATAGCATCACTAATAAATGGGCAAGTGATCGAAAGGACCTCAATATCATCAAAAGAGTCCGATTTCACAGTCTGGCTGGATTAACCATTTCCCCTTGAAATACAATTTTTCTTATTGTAGTTATGCGCTCTATTATTTTGTTTAATTATTATTTCACTACACATCCCTTTCCTTCTACAATGTAATGATTTTCCTTTCAAATTCTCTCCCTCTCTCTCTTCTCTCTCTCTCTCTCTCTCTCTCTTCCCTTGCTGCCTCCCTCTATTTAATTTCATTTAACCAGTATCGATCTTTCTCTCACTATTCCCCTGAATATGCACGATGACTATATTGCTTGTAGATGGATCAGGGGGGCGTTTCACAAAGATCTTAAGTTGAACTTATCTCTAAGTTGGACTTAAAAATTATGGAAAGCCAATAGCATCTTTGAAAATATTTTGTAAAAGTTATTTTGAAAGGCATAAAATGTTGATTCAAATCATTCATATCTTCTATCATCAAGGAGATTTAATATTCTGGATGTGAAATTTATAAAAAGTCTAAAATACTTGAATTTCTGCTTTTGAATATATTTCATTTTAAGGCTCCAATGGCTGTCCATAATTTTTAAGTCCAACATAGAGTTAAGTTCTACTTAAGATCTTTGTGAAACACCCCCAGGGCTGCGAGGAAGATGAAGCATTGTTAGAGGAGGATGGATTGACCACTATTATCATTTCAAATTTGATAAACTCTTAATGAAATGATTTAGGCCTGTATTACATAAATTTAGGCCATCTTGTCAATGTTGATCCGACGTAATGCAGCGAGGCCTTTGCAAGGGTTGACCCGATTTTATAAGACAAGGTCAGCTATGACAAATGAGGATACCAGGGTTTGTGTCATTGCCACTTCTATCAATTTATATATTCATTTTGTGTGTGTCCCCCCAGAACAGAATGGATTTTCAAGCGTATAGGATCGGAAATTGGACAAGAAAGCGAGAAATTACGATCGAGGGAGTTCGGTCGGAGCAACATCGCCGTTTTTAAAAAAAAGAACCTCCTACTTCATTGCCCCATTTTCAAATGACACAAGATCTTAATACTTGGATGCGAGGAAGCAGAACGGTGGCGTATCCATTCCTTAAAGAAGGTGGCGTACGCCCCTCCCGCTGAAGACCCGAGGAGGAGTGGGGATCATTCAGATTGCAGTGTGTCTACGAAGGGCAGCACAGATATACATTCCAACTCGGGGTATGGAATGGACAATTTACAAATGATTGAGAAATAGTTGAGTAAGTGTGGGAGTACCTTGGTATATTGATGAAGCTCTTGACTCTCGTACGAGAAGTCCCAGGTTCGATCCTTGCGTGGTGCTTACATCCTTAGACAAGGTGTTTTGACCACACCTGTCCCTCTTGACCCAGGTATATTTAATGGACACCTGACAATGCTACATGCATAGGGGTAATAACTGCATGACCCGCGCAAAGAGTAGTATTAATATTGATGTAGCCACCCTTGTGAAATAACAGCAAATTACTACATCATGATTATTTTTAAAGAAAATAATTGAGAAAATTTAAAATCAAAAGACAATTCAACCTCTCCCCCCCCCCAACTCCACTTTATCAATCTGGATTCGCCACTGGCAAGATATTTCTAGCGTGGGAGAAGATACATCGATTTTGAGATGGCGAGGTCTGATTGGTGAGCGGGTGTGTTGATATGAATGGTGCCAAGAAGAGTTTGATGTATCGGCCCACTGCCTCGGAAGGACGTGGACCCGTAACAAACTTCGAGCCATGTTAGATTGATCGTCGAAATATATAGAGGGACGTACGGCAACGAAAGATAAGTAGTACAATATTTTTGCTTTCTCTTGAGCAATGGCGTAGCTAAGAGACCTTATTCAATCACAACTGTCACATAGAGCTGTCCCCCTCAAAAAAAAAATGGGTCACGGATCCCATAAATAAATTTCATCGAGAAAATATGGAAAATGGTGGAGTTAGAGTGCATGGCGGTCTCGATCAAAATAATTTGTAAGATTAGAAAATGTGAGAAGGTCTGGAAAGGGATAATTTACATGAGCTCGGGCCTTTTTTTTGCTATAAGTGATTCAATTCATGTTTTCTTCGTCAGGGGAAGTCCATCCTGATACCAAGTTGGTTTTGATAGAAGCAGACAAATGACAGAAACAGGTCAGTGAGAGTTTCAGAAGAAAAAAAAAAGATTAAAAATAAGAAAGTTATGAATTTTGAAGGTGTGATCAATCAAACACAAATTGGCAACTCTATGACGTACCTTGTGAGGTCCCCTCTCATTTACCCTGTACTAAAAGACTTCATAAAATTATATTTTCCCATAAAAATTAGTGAAATGTGTATCTCTGATGTTTCTGCTTGTATCAAAACCAACTTTTATTATCAGGCTGTACATCCCCTTTAAACTTCGATTGTAGGGCCCTCATCGACAGTCCTTTTGTCCACATTTACGTCGACAAAATTGGACCTATGCAGATGTAACTTTCTTTCGTCGAATATGTAAGACAATTTCATTTTGTCAGAGGATTAAAATGATAAATACGATATGATTAGAGAATATATTTTATTAAGCCACTTTATATTCTTTGCCTTTAAATGTATGAAACCAACAATAACTTGTTTAATTCAAGAAATGAGTTCGCAAAATGTGGTTTTTGGTTTAATATCTGAAAACGTATGGCACCAGATGTCGCTCTGACAACTGATATAAAGGAACATAATTTTGTTAATATCCTAGATTAAATATTATGACATTAATAACATAATGGATAAATATATATGAAGGGTCAGAACGTACAATTACCAATGTTGATATAAGGGATGACACATTGGAAAAGAAGAAATGGAGTCAATTATTATCCCTCGAAGAGTATTGAAGGAAACAGGGAGGATTCCGAGCTCTAACTAGTTGGAGAGAGACGTATAAACTAATCGCAGAAAATGTCTTCTAAGACGATCACTTAATCCCGAATTTCTCTGGCAGGCAGGCAGAACGGTGGCAGTGCCCTCGGGAGAACATGTTGCAAGGAATATATCGCTAATTGCTACCGGATTGAGTGAGAGGCGAGAAATAAAGAGTGATGAGACACAGCGTCTACTTCACTGTCTGTTTCTTTTCTTGTTGTGTTGGCATCGTCAGTGAGAGAGGGAGGGAGGGTAGAATGCCTGGTAATTAGGTCGGACTTGCCACCCCTAATCACTCATGTACCCCTATCTTTAATCCAGTTAAAGTTTAAAGAAAAGGGGGCATTGCCCCCTAAAAGTGCTCTAATTTTTTACAGGAGAAAAGAGACCGAAGACGATTTGGATAAACATGAATGCTCTAGAGAGCATTCGGGTATTAGTGTGTTCGACATAAGCAGGGTAAATTAAAATTGAGGTTGAAAATCTCAACAACAAAAAACAAATGTGATACAGATTTTATTTCGGTTTCAGATATTATAATCACGGAAGCTGTAATCGAAAGGAAAACTTTCTAATAGGATATGAATTTATAGAGCCCTGTCTTCCACGACGACATACGACCCCATACCACACTCGAATATCCATGTATGGTGAAAGCCTCTCTTCTATGTTTTCAAAGTTACCAAGTATATTTTATTCCCAGGGGATGATTATTAGAGCAGGGTGTACCTTGTTATTCACTACTCAGGTAGTGAATTATTTATCAATTAAAAAGAATCATAAGTCAATGCACAAAGATTGTCTCGCTGTTTATTGCATTCGAATTTGTTCTCCATGGTCATAATGCTTTCCATGTAACGCTCTTGTTATTTTGTGCACCATAGCCCAGAAACTATTTTAAAATGCATTCGGGTATTTTTCTTTCTCAAATATTGATAATTCTTTTATTTACAGATTTTGTAATGATGACGACATCATCATGATCATCAAATCACCGTTATCATTCACCATCGTCATCATCATGATTTCATCATCATCATCATCATCATAATCATCATCATCATCAACTACAACAACAACAAAAACATCACCATTATTATCATCGTCATCATTACATTATCAACATCGTGATATCAATTAGTGTAAATACACCTTGTGTATCATTCGAATAAGTTGATAGCTTCCCGTAATTAAGAAGGCCTAGACCTAGTAAACAGTAGGCCAAAGTAAGTAGTGTGGTTAATAAGTAGTAGGCCAAGTGAGCACTATAGTAGACCTAGTACCTGTACAAGTGTAGATCACCTAGCACCGGTTTTTGTTAACACTCGAGGGGTTTCCTTGCGACGCGTGTCCCTTGGAGCGCGTCACCTACGAATCTTGCATTACAGGAAGCCAGACGATTGGCTAAAAGATAGTAAACAATAAGTTGTAGAAAAACAATATCTATAGAGCAAGAAAATGTGTTCCTGAGTTAACAATTTAAATTTAAATTGGGTCCTGAAGACATCATAATAGGAGACGGAGTGAAATTGAGTAAAGTTCCTTTCGAAATGATACGAGGGCCCCGTTTTATGGAGAGCTGCGTTTCGTCCGAATTAATATCGCTAGTCACATATCCCTTGTTTAGATAAATTTCTCTTTCCTTGTCTTTGTTTAATTTTTTTTAAATTTCATTCACAAAATTTGACAGGTATCTAAAACAGTAAAAACGATCGGAAACCTGACAAAGGATGACCTGTGATGTCACTACTTTACGAATTTCAGGCATTTGCAATCTCGATATCACCAGCGTCAACGACAATAGGCAATATAAAATGCACCTGTAAATATGTATGTCTTATACAAGATCATGTTTAAAACTCATTTGCCTCTAGCTCTGTATGCGACGCTCCGACATTTGCTCCGTGACCACATTTTGCCTTTAGCTTTATCTCGGAAAAAATAACTGAATACAAATAATAAGTAATTCCAGTATCTAAAAAAAAATGTATTGACCTCCGAGTTGTCGTGCATCGGCCAGCATAAGCCTGACGGTACTTGGCAACTGAAAACTATTTGTGCTGCAATTCTTTCCCCTATATTGTAATATGTTAATTGAAAAACGCAATCAAAGGTATGCTTCAGAGGACAAAAACAGGGAAGATATGGGGGTGGAGGAAATGGGGGGGGGGGGGGGGGGTACAAGCTCCCACTCTGGCACATCTTAACTATATCTTAAATACAGAGAGAGAATGCACAATAGGTAACAATTTTAGACCTATGTGTGACCACTTGTATTACAAAATGATAATGATATTAACAAAATTGGATTTGTATAGCGCCTCTTCCTGAGGATACAATGCGTTGTATATATATTTTGTTTCTTTCTTTCTTTCTCGTCAATCATGGATCTGTCACCGTAAGAGGATTTTGATCTTTCACAACAAGTTACAAGGTCTGTCCACATCTCGCATCCTAAACATGACCGATCTGCAAATATGATGTATTTTCCCCGGTGTATGTGCCTCATCGTCAATTCCATAGACAGTATTCAATATCTATTTTCGGACTACGCCCAGATACATATCTTGGCAATTTGTTTCAGATGCATTACATTTAGTTTCCAGCAATCAAATGCCCCCCCCCCAAAAAAAAAAAAAGAAAAAGAAAAAGAAAAAAGAAAGAAAAAAAGAAAAGAAAAGAGAATCAACAAAATCAACAAAAAACTTCCCCTGTGATGTGAAAGGACTCAATCCAGCATACCTTCAGAACCCACTTAATTCATAAAAGAATATGCCAATAATCGCTTCCCCGCATCCATTTTAGTTCCCTAAATGAGCACCAAATAATGCATTTTCATAACTTGTATTTTTCATGTTTTATCGCTTACTTTTTACCCATTCTCATGGCTTGTGCACCCCCCCCCCCCCAACCCCTCCTGGCCATGCAGAGGATCATGGATCAGCCAACGATCATTACCTATAAGATCGAGGCTAGGAAAGACTCCATCAGACATTGCAGAGCCTAATGGGTTGGGTACGGTCTTTTCTCTCGCTGGTCAGGGTTATAGGGGACGATTGATACCCCTAAATAAAAAAGAAAAGGAGAGGGAACAAAACTGGGAAAATTTGTAAAGAATTGAGAGTGACGTATCCCCAAACGACAGCTGTCTGTCATGCGTGGAGGTGTGGAGAGATGTGTATTGTGTAAGAAGACCGTCACAGGGCACCGTGCCGAACCCCGAGAGCCGGGCAGGCGAGCCGTGTCACTCACATCAATCATCGCCGTGTTAAGGGGGTCAACGTGACTGACTGGCTGACTGACTGAAGATGGCTCGATTCCGTTCGCTCAGTTTGAGCGAACGGGAGTGAAATAATGACGATACGTCCATTCATACATCGCAGCTACTCTACTATACTATACTCTACTGCGCTTTCTACAAAATATCATATCAAAGGATTAAACGTAATGACGATGGGAACTTATGACATGGTCACAATCAAAAAAATTTAACGCGATATCTTCTTACCGAATCATAATTGTCGAAGCCATCGGTGCGTCCTGAGCATCATTCTTACCATGAGCATCACCATCACCTTTCACATAATTTTCCATATTTTAATCGTTGGTATTATCACCAATACCATCTCCATTAAAAAAAAGGACTGGCCATAATGACAACTATGTAACCATTAATTTTTTTAAGCTATAATAACTTTGAGAGATGGGCACAGGAGAAGACAGATTGGCACTTTGACGCCAGGTAGAAGAGAGGAACGGAAAGGAGGAGATGGATAAAGAGAGAGAGAGAGAGAGAAAGAGAGAGAAAGAAAAGGAGAGGAAAGAAATAGTGGTGACGGAGGTGGAGATATATATATTTTTATATATATTGTTTATAGAGAGGATGAGGAAAAGAGCGAGAGAAAGAGTTGGGAGAGTTTTAGAACCGGAGATGGAGAGGGAGTAGAGGAGGGTGACGAGAAATCAGACTCCTTTGTCAATGTTCGTCAAATACTGTTTGCACGCAGTCGCGCTTTCAGTTTCACTAACTTTGGCGAAGGAGAGAGAATGCCATTCATATAGCAGCCAGGGCGAACAAAACATTAGTTGACATAACCCGATCAATTTTTCAGGCAAAAATGAAGGTATTTAGGAATGCGGAGATCGGTTTTCGTTGGCTTTATCCCTTGGCCTAAATTCCGAGACATGGAGATTAAATGGTAAAGCTAAAAAAGACGGTAAACAGTTTTGAAAGCTATCGACATGTGAGTTTATCCCCGAGGGTTATGTTCATGGCTAGAATTCTCTGATTATTATGAGCCCTTTTATACTCTTTTCCTCCACCCTTTTGATGGTAATTGAGTTCTCAATTTGTAATGGTGGCGCAGTTGTGAGCATAACAGGGGCAATACTCTACAGTTGCTCTGGGACGAATCTTTGGCAAAACATCGAAAGAGGGTCAATACTCGAGCGGAATTGAAAGAAAAAAAGGGTTTGTCCTCCGTCATGATTGATTAAGTAGAATTTTTAATGATAAATTGAACACATACAAATATAAAGATCAGAGGTATAAGATATAAAGTAAATTCCTGTGATATAGGTTGGTTACGAGATATGCCTTTGGAATACCGATATACATGTACATGTATACTAATAACTTATACAAGCAATACAAAATATTTTATACTTAAAACTCCTATAATTTCCGAACAATATTCCCCCTTTTTTCAAACCCATTTTAGGAGGGGGGGGGGGGGTGGGGGGGGGCAACACTCAATCATAACAGAAAATGGAATAACTTTATTTTTCTTATATGAGGTAAGCTAATACGATTGCCGGGCCCTCAGAGATAACAGTATTGACACTGATGATGCTACCATAGGTAGACAAGGCATTTTTATTAAGATTTATTATTTTTATCGGAATATTTCCTTTTGCATCTTCAATTAACATATAGAAAGAAGATTAAGTAAAGAGTATACAGGTACATGGGGAAAAGGTCGTAAAATATACAAATAACTTTTTTCTCACTGATCACAAATTTGTCATTGAAATTATGTGCAGTATCTCCATTCACAGCGAAATAACCCTTCCCCCCCCCTCCCCATCGTCCCCATCGTCCTCCTTGTAGACAACTGAAACAGCTGCTCTGACCGACAGCCCTAGATGTTTACACGGTCTAGAGTTAGAAAAGGGCGAAGTCTTCAGCTACCTTTAACCCTTCCTCTCCCATGGCATTCATTTCGCCCTTCCAATCTTCCGATTCTACACGGAGTAGGATCCGAAGGCTTAAGGGGAATTGCATGCCACTAGAGGGTAAGGCTTGGCCGAAAACAAGTACCCCTCTTCTATCACATTGTCGGCAGTTTATAGGACACATCCGTTTGCTCCCTTTGAATGGGACATCCTCAATTTGAAATCAAAATAAGCGAGTCTCTGATGAGATGATTATCTCCAACATTCAATTTACGCAAATTCATCCAAGATGAGAACCTGCATTAAATTGTTGCACGTGATCGACAAGCGAACATAATTCCTTTTTCTTTCGTTATTACAATCGAAACTCAAAGCCGATGAATGTTATGGATACATTAAGATGATAACATTTTAAGAAAGGCGAGAAGTGCTGGGAAGGACATGTTTAAAGTTGGTCTTAAAGTTTCAGAATTATGACGATGTACTCAAAAAGATAGTTCAATTCATAATTCAAAAACAAAATATTATGGAAAATAGATGCCATAACTTGGTATCTATTCAGAATCACTTCATAAGTATTACCGTGTGAGGTGAATAATGTTCTGAAAGAAAAGCTCTTAAAAGAAAAGAAACGCGATTATATATCTGTACCTAATTGAAGAGGAAAAGGAAAATTTAGACGTCATGATCACATTTAATTAAATTTAACTAACGAGACCCTACGTACCAATGACACAAAAAACACCAAAATATATGTATATTTAGGGGAAAATAGAAGAAAATGTTATGATTGCAAGCTTTGCTTTAGATGACATTTGCTGTTGCACACGAAGCGTCATTTTACTTGCGTTATTACCTCCGCTAATCAAGCATATGGAGGCAATAATGACGCAAGCAAACAAATTCACTGCAATAACTTACTTTTGATTCCGATTCACTTTTCGTACGTTTTCACGCTTGCATGTCGCGTCAAATATCGTGCAAGTTGACTCACGTCATCAAATGGTTCAATAATATATTTACTTAATCGTTGGTTTTTTAAAAGCATCATTTTTTTTATGCCACATATAATTCGTTTAATGCAGACATAGAGGTTTTTTTTCCTTCTCAAGAAGTATAAATCTTTTTCGGAACTGCTTAAAAGTTTAAGGTGGAGGCGTTTTTCTTAACCCGACCCACTTTCTAATCCCACGTCCCTCGACCCCCTCTCTCTCTTCATCTCTCTGTCTCTCTGTCTCTCTCTCTCGTGCGCGCTCTCTCTCTCTCTCTCGTGCGCGCTCTCTCTCTCTCTCTCGTTGTGTCTCTGGCTGTCATTAAGTTTGTTTTCTCTTTCCCCTATCTTAAACTGTCTGAAATATTTATCTATGTATTTTCCCTACACTTTATTATATTTCACCTCTATATTTTATCCCTATCTGTTCATCCCACCCATTCTACATAATTATATACATATACATACTTCAATTGTGCAAACTTGTTACGACTAGAGTCATGATAAATGAAGACGATGATAAAGAATAAAGATAAATATTGAATATAAAGAATGAAAGAAGTTGATAAACTACATGTAAAAGAAATAGAACTACGATTTGAGCATGTTGAGGGTTCACTAAACACCCCCTGTGCCCACCAATCAACACCCTCTCCCTCCAAAATGACTCATCATAAATTCATCAATTTCCTTTCATTGTGCCTCGTCACCCTATTGTTATCCAATTCTACCCTGTACCCCTTTCCCCTGTCTTTATCGCCCTTCCTTGTTTCTTTATCCTATATACCTGGCTTCGACAAAAGAACTTGCTTTCGTGTCCCAGGGTAACTTGATCAAGGAAAGAGTTTCTTATTCGTCAGTCCCGTAATTTGTTTCGTCTCGATTGCCGATCTGATTTGGGAGGGTGTCGGAGGTGCGTCGGGTTCCTCAAGGTTTACTGACCTATCCGTCTGATATGATAGCAAGGTCAAAAGGGTTTCTAGGACATCTTTCCCTGTGGATAGATAGGGTTCCACGGACAATTACCCAAAGACGGTCCCTATATGAGCTCCCCACTGGACATTAATTCTAGGAAAACTGCTCCTTCGACTATCACCCCTGGACAACTTCCAGCTATTTTCTGGAACCACTATTCTCCAAGTCCAAGGATGAACATCATGGAGTCCCGGCATGACAAGCCTGGTTGGTATATAGGACAATCGTCATCCTCACTCTGATAACTCCCCCAGGACATAAATTGTATAGGACAACTACTCCATGTGCTGCCACACTCTAGACAATAATTAACTACCTTCTCATAATCTTTTAAGCGGTGGCCTTCTCTATACACTCAGTAGTAGTCTGTGAATGATAAGTGTCTTAGGGTTGGCTGTCTGGAGGTGGTAGTTTATTATCCTGATGCAACCCCGACAATTTAACTCCCGACAATGATGAGGCAACTAGATGATGAGCAGAGAAATAGTTAGGGGAGGGAAATAAGAGAAAACAGATGTAGATAAAGAAGAGAGAAAGGACAAATTAAAATGAAATCAAAATGGTACGGAATGGCACATCGTAAATCTTACATTCATAAAAGTGAGCTCTTGGCACAACCTTAAACTTCAGAACGTAATAATCCACTTCCAAAGTTTGATTTATTGTTCTCCAAATCAAAACTCAGTACAGACACATGACCGACATACCCTCAATCGTTCTGAATCTCACTTACATTAAAGTCAATTCAGATATTTATCACAGCACTCCTCCAATTTTATTGCCTTACAAAGAGAAACGTGTTAAAGTATAAAATAGTCCAACGACACATTAACAATTTCGCCTATCCGCCATGCCTGCCCCCGGCTTGCAAACGTTGAACTGGGCAACCGATTATTAATCACCTTTCCAACGGCTCACAATACAGGCTTCAATGAACAGTTTTTTGGTGATGTTATTCGTGCTTTTTTTTAAATAATAAAGTTGAAGGGCCTTCCAAAATTAAACCACCTCCACATTTCATGCTTTGGTATTCGGCCTTGATTGTGCCCAAATGCACATTCTATTCAACCCAATTTCGCATTGTGCGGTTCTCAAAGATTGCATGATCGGGTAGTGCCAATGAACTCCAGCGCAGTTATCTCAGCATCTTTTCAAAAATCTTTCTTTTCTGGTGTTATTCTTTTTTCTGTCTTTTCATTCCAATCACACCATTATTTTGCTTTAGCTTACCCTACACTCTCTTCTCCACCACCAAGGTTTGGAATCCTCAGCTCTCTCACACTTTACCGGTCCCTTTTCCACCCGATCTTGTTTGGGATCTCTGTTTTTGTTGTGATTATGTTCCCACCAGGTTAAGGGGTTTTCACGAGTTCAAAAGACTCACCGCATATACACCTGTGCCTGGCGCCTTAAAGACCAATGCTCACACCAAAATATTTCCCTGGTGGAGAACCGTTTCGAGATCGATGATTCCTATTCAATTTTCGTCGTCCTCCACGTTCGTCGTCTATTTCTTTGTAATTCAAAAAATTCAAAACCCACATGTAACTTTCGTACGCTTTGGCACATGAGGCGTCATTTGCCTGACGCATGACTGCGTTAGCTACTAGAGACATCTTTGACGCTCCGTGGTAGAGCGTCATCGTAGGCCAAATGACTGCAAAGTGGACAGTGCAAACAGTATCCTGTGAATAAATGACGTAAGTAGGTTAATTGCTGTCACGGGATTGTTAGCGCAGTCGAAATGACGCCTCGTGTGCTAAGCAGTGAGCTTAATAAGTCAAACGATTCATTTATGTTAAGAGTGTGCTTATTCACCAAACTGCTCGGAAAGTGATTAAAGGCTTGTCACATGGTATCTCAAAAGTTCTAACTTGGACTTGAACTTTGTCACCTCCGTTTCTAAGACCAGCACTCCACCCTCTGATCCGCACCGGTCTCCTTGATAAACTACACATGTATTTATTCCTGAAACTGAAACGATCTATCACTTTGTCACGCCAGACAGAATCTTGGCGCCCTTTAACTCAGGCTAGATTTGCACCTGCGTACCGCTAGAGGCAGGAATCCTCGCTTCCCCCCAAAGCTGTTTTGAGACCTGAGACCAAACTATGCATCCATCGAAACCCCCTTTTCTTTACCCTCATAGTTTTCTGAAAAACCCCTAACTTAACCCACTTCATAACATTCGCATTACAGGGAACGGCCTGGTAAAATAACGACCGACGGAAAAATATCATGGGTGCAAAGGGTTTGTGTTTTGTTTATGTTTGAAACGACAGCTGTTTTGTGATGGTGTTTAACGCAATCGTTGTATTTAAAAATAAAACGACTGCGTGCGTGACATCTGGTCTGGTCCAGACAGACATTTTTTCTCCTTAAATTTCTTATTTTTCACCGTAAGAGTACGTCTATGCAAGCTTTCATTTTCCCCAGCCATGGGCCTTCTCGATAAAGTTTTGCTGTCCATACGGGATGATTCCCTTTCCACACGTGGTGTCTGTTTGATTATGTGTGTACCCACCCTATAATAAAGCCTATAAATGAAATAAGCGATTGTGCTAGTTATTGCGCGTCAAAGTCTGCGGCAGTAGCTGACGCAGTGCCAGGTCAGCAAAAGACGCTTCGTTTGCTCCTGCATCGGATTCAACATTGGCCTTGATGGAAACTAAAACATGCTTTTTTTTTAATTTCATATTTGTTTCATATTTTACTGAACGAGGCAAATACTTCACAGTCGTTTAAAATTGACTTGCTTTTCATCCATTTAATTAAATGGATTTTGACAAACAGTTTTTTTCATGACTAATTTTACAAATCGGCTTAATTTCATGAGACGGTGTCATATATTGCATTGTTAGAAAGGCAAAAATATATTTTTGTCTAGACACGGCCAGGTGATTCAATCAAATTCACAGTAGTCGTGACAAATCATGCAGGACTCGGCTGCAAACAGACAAAGCCCGGCACAAATTCCACTAGCATTTTTTAGGGTGAGCAACAAATGGTAGAACTAGAAAAAACTTTTCGGTGTTCCAACAAAAACAAAAATGCGTTCGTGCCATTGAACTTGCTGTCAATTTTTTTGGAAACCGATGTAGGTCAAGGCACTTTTTTGACTGAAGTTTAACGACCTAAGCGAAGCGAGGCAAGTCTACCAATTTTTACAACATTGTGATTATGTTTCATTTGTAGAAAAATACAGATCGATAAAGGTACAAAAAAAACTAACTGTTGTTTACTTCGTAATGAAACGCAAAATAGGCCATGAAATAGATTGGTGATTGTTAATATGATCAATAGAAATGATGTAGTGTAACAAGACTGTTGTTAGATCAGTAATACTGAATGATAATGTGGTCCCAGGGTCCCACAGTAGTCACATTATACTATTTTTTCAGGCTCTCCAATATCAATGTTATTACCTAAGCAACACCAGGTACCCATTTAATACTCCTAGGTTGAGAGGGCCAAATGTGGGGAAAACACCCCTTCCAAAGATGTATGCACCGAGCAAGGATCGAACCCGGGATATTTCGAATTTAAGAGCCTTCACTAAATTACTGGATAAGTCACCGGACTGCGTGTCAATCCCATAGTTCGCGGTTCGAGTCCCGCCGCGGCACCAATGTCCTTTGGCAAGACGTTTATCTACATTTACCACACTCGAGCCAGGTTAGGTAAATAGGTACCTGGTAGGAATTAATTCCTTGAAATGCTAGAGCGCCATAATGGCAGCCATGCTAAAGATGGGGTAATAGTTGTGAAGCGCCAGAAGTGTCAAGTTTGACAGACAAGAACCCACTATTATTATTATTATTATTATTATTATACAGGGCTCCAGTAAAATATGAACATTTAGAAGGGACTTCAAATGCACTTTATCATAAATATAACATTTAAGAACATCGAATCTCGTTAGGGTATGTTTATCGTGTCAGGGGATGGTCTGATGGAGAAGTCTCCGGTTGGTGCCTTACCACAAGGTTCGGGGTTCGAATCCCTGCTACGTCCTTTGGCAATACATTGATCTGTATCTGCCACACTCGACCCAGGTGTTGAAAGTGGGTACCTGGTTGGATTTATTCCGTGAATGCACTGAGCGGGGAAATGATATTCAAATTCCTTTGGAAGAGCATATATAGAGACGTTATGTTATGCCTCATACGAGAACGGCATGACTGCAGGGCCCTCAGGGAGAACCATATTAAAACTGATGAGGCTACCATGGGTAAACAAGACAAATCATTATTATCATTATTATTATCATTAGTATTATTAATATCATTATTATTATTATTAATATTATTATTATTATTATTATTATCATTATCATTAATATCATAATAATCATTATTATCACATTTAACGACACACATTCTCTAAAAATCAATTATTTAAGGAGGTAACTGCGCCTGGCTACAGCATCCCCTTAAGCTCATAACATGAATATTCTGGATTGATATGTTTACGATGTCTCTAAGCGTTTTTTTTTTTAACAGACAAAGCATTACATATGCAAACGCATAGCCCATAATCCAATAATGCGCACGATATTTCATATCGTTATATCTGTCATGTTTATATCTCGAACATCAACAACTTTAGTCGATAACACAATAAATCATTACTTTTCTAATTTATTTTTTTACCAACATTTCCATCAAAAGAAGTGAGTTGATGCACTAACCATATCTTGGTCATTGAACTCGTACAGCTAGGTGCGAGGTAGAATAAAAATATAATCATCATTTTAATTCAGAATATTGTTTTTTAGTGGAATGAAATGAAAAGTCGTAATTTTAAAACATTGACGATCCCTCATTTGACAAATTTAACACCCAGTAAGAGGAAATGTATATAAATAGGCATTTAACTAATTATATCATAATTATCCTGTATGCGATTAGCACGATCGCACAGACTTTCCGAATAAAAACGAACAAACAAACAACCTATGGTAATTTAAATAGCTTTGTTTATCACATATTGAAATATGCGAACGTTGAACTAAACGGCACTTACAATCATGTGGACATGTTTATGAGTATTCAAATACAATCGAGGTTTTAAGAATCAGCTAATATAACCAACAAGAATTCAGAAAGATAAACAAACTCACTTTATTTCAAAAAGTGGAGAATTGATCTTGGTATTTAGCTTATACACTTCCCTTAATCCAATTTGCCTACAATACTGTTTTATATATTATTATCATTATCATTATAATTTTGATCAATCATAAACAATATAATAATTTTATAAATAGATGTGTTTTTAAATTTAAATTCTGTAATTTCTTTATTTTGTTTTTGATCAATAATGACTGGTAAGAAAAGAAAAAAAAATGCATAATTTACTGATACTGATAAACTTGGAAGTTAGTACATAATTTTATTAAATATACTATTTTTTAGGATAATACAGGAACCAGAATTCATAACTTTCATTCAATGATACTTTTGAAATAGATGATAAGGTCTAAATGATAATTTCAATTAAGTTCGTTTCAAATCTATTGATTATGAAAGTACAATTACTTTAAAAAAAATCTGAGTTCGACGACTGCAGAGAAATGTCATAACTATTAGGAAAATATTGCGGTGGTAAATGACAATATATAATACTTTTTCCAAGAAAAGGCCACACGTACCACAACAAATCGTATAAAGGGGGAAAATGACCCGAGAAATTTGACAAAAACTCTATTCTGATTTTCTCAGACTATTTCCGAACAGACTGAGTGGATGTTTTTGAAGGAAAATTAACCATTGAGAAAGAAGATTTTCCCAAAGTTGGAGAAATGGTTGTTTATGCATTTGGTCAGCCAGTGTATTTACCGATCTTTTGTTCTGTCAAACAGGGGATATATCTTAATGCTGACCACAAGTGGGGAGGGATAAAAGAGGATAAAGCTTTAGCTTCGAGCCCCTTTATGCTCTCAACTAAATAGAAGAAAGGAGGGAAAGAGGCCGAATGGAGGTTCACGCACTAAAGCGGGCGCTTGTCTCTTTTCCAGCACAAATGCAGACGGGCGTAATTATACTCTCTGATTATATATGCATGTATAATATATAAATGTGGCATACCCAGGCGTTCAAAATTACAAAATATATTATCCGGCACCATTGTCTTTGGCGACACAAGTTGCTCATTCATTCAAAATGTCATTACTCCATCATTATTACATTATCATCATCATCATCACCATCATCGACTCGTCGTCATCATCATCATCATTATCACCAACATCATTAACATAATGTAAACAAACTATTATCACCTTTAAAATACCAATATCGCCGTCAATATATCTATCGTATAGGGAAATCGAACTTGTTTCTTGTGTATTTTTAAAATAAAAATCATCACATTTTATATGCCCAAGTAATGACCCCCCCCCCCCCCCCCGCATTTCCTTTCTACATTCCTCATAGAATCTGTTCGTTTTGCTTTCTCGCATTTACTTATCTTCTTTGTCGTATTTGTCTCAACAACCACAAAAACCCTCACCGTTATGTTCTTATCCTTGACGATTCTCCTTCAACTGCCGAAGCGACTAGATCAAAACATTTCTCTTGATTATACATCAACCATGAACAGAGTTCGACAAACTTCCAAAGACGCCGTGACTCGCCGAGCATCGTATAAGCATCACCAACCCGTGCTTATCTCAAGAAAGATTCATGGTGCATTCCAAGTCCAAGTTGTTTAACAACCATAAACAGATAGCATCTTTTCTCTTAGAAAGTTCGACACACTTCTAAAGATGGCCAGCACGTCGCCGAGCAAGGCGAAGAAATCGTATAAGCATCAGGAACCCGTGCTCATCCCACGAAAGATTCATGATGCATCAAAAGTCTTAAACAGGTACCATCTAATACTATCCTCCCAGAGAGTTCGATAAACTTCCAAAATGGGGCGGGATGTCGCGGAGTAAAGCGAAAGAATCGTCACTTTTCGTCGACCAGTGCCCATCCCGCGACACATTCAAGACGAATTCCAAGTCTAAGTTGCTTAACAATCACAAATAGATAGGGTAAGGTAGCATGGCTAGAGGGGCGCCGGTATCATTGACGGAGAGGGGGGGGGGGGGGGGGCTTCAGTCTTATTTGCCGGGTGAAAAATAAATAAACAAGATAGGGGAGGTGAAGGGGTCGTAGCGTCTTCTTTCCAAGTTTTCTTCTTTTATTTTCCCTTCTCTTTATCTATTTTTCTTCTTATTATTATTATCATCATTATCATTTTTTTTGTTAATCTTTCGCGGACCTATGGCTACGCCACTAACAGATGCCATCTCCCATCCAAGAAAGTTCGACAAACTTTCAAAGACGGCCGACATATCACGAAAGTGAAAACATCGTCAACTTTCCCATCCCAAGACAGAATCTTGATATTTTATTCCAAGTCCGAGTTATTTGACAACCATGAACACTTTTCATCTACCCTCCTCCGGTCCATCCCGCCATGCCCATTAGTATGATATTTACGACCACTTAAATGCCCCATGATCACAGTTACCTTCAGTTACATCAACAAAAAAAAACAAAAAAAAATCTTTGGTTTAGTTAGCATTTTCGTGCACTTTAAAGCGTTGAAGTGAACGCAAAAGTAACAAAACTGTCAAAATTATAATTGTTTAAGTAGATTTTATCAACAAATTGAAAATTCGTTAGAGCTCGCTATAATGCCTTGCTAAAACCTTTATCAATTCTCTGAAGACATATTTCTTCACCACTTCATAATAACCAGAATCATGAACCCAGAGCATTGTTTTTTTCTAGAGACATGCAATTTTGCCTGTTATGCGCTATATAATTTTTTTTCAATTATTATTATCATTAGAGTTTCAAATCAATAATATGAACGATGACGACGATAACTATCACTTGTCAATTTTTAAACTGACCTATGACCTCTTTCAAATCAGGGATCCGGGGTGGGTGTGGGGAGGGGGTTTTGGGGGACTGAAGCCCCTGAATCCCGCGCTGTTAGACGGATGTGGACCAGACTCTGGTCGTTTCAAATATACTTTACCTTTGAGTGAATGGCGTGCTCACCCAGCCAATCCATCTACCCGAAAACTTTGTTCAGAGGGTCTGTATTCGCGCCTAATTATGTTGATTGGGAAACAAAACATTTTATTTTAGCTTTCCTCATCACGAAATTTTGAACCAGATTTTGGAAACAAAATTAGATTGTTATATATTAATGTGGATGATAATCGTTTTCGAGCACCATAAGTATTGAATCTTATTATCATTTTGATATTTACATCACAGTCACGTGTCGCCGTCTAACTATTCATAGTTCGCCAACCCGATAGTTCGTCAGCCCGACATCAGTACTATGTGCTAAAAGTGAAGCCAGTGGAGCGAAAGTTCTTGAAGATGGAGACAACGAGGGCATCAAACTTTGCAAACTCTTTTATTCATTACAAGGCATAGGACTTCCATCATTCATGCCACTCAGTTATTCCATCTCGCTATCGTAAAGATGAAGATTTATGGTATACCGGCCTTCTTATAATCATAAACATACAACGCCCCTCATCGGCCACGTTCATGCCCCTAACAGAATCCTGTTTTCATCCGGTCTCTCGTTATGACATCTAGCC
Organism: Strongylocentrotus purpuratus; assembly: GCF_000002235.5. NCBI lineage: Eukaryota > Metazoa > Echinodermata > Echinoidea > Camarodonta > Strongylocentrotidae > Strongylocentrotus > Strongylocentrotus purpuratus. Next base: position 23,884,804 of record NW_022145614.1, read on the forward strand.
TATTCTCTTGATATTTTATGTGTCCGTGGTATTTTTCGAATTACGACGGCAAAGAGAGAGAGATTGAGGTAGGGTTGGATGAAGGGAGAGAGTAAAGGAGGGAAGGGATGGGGTGGAGGGAGAGAGTGAAGGAGGGAGGGATGGGGATGGGTGGAGGGAGCAAAGAGAGGGACAGGTGGTGTCAGCTGCCACCTCCGACTAAATTGTGCCGGTTCTCCCATGAGCACCACCACTTTCTGATACGATGGTAGACTTTTGTTGTATTTGGAGGTGTTAACCGGAGTTAGACCCCCACCCCCGATCAGGACCATTTCTAGAAAAATAATGAGGGGGGCTTTGGGGGTCCTTGCATTCATGTTGTATATATGGCCTCGCGAATTTTTTCGGGGTGGGGTGCTTGGGACTCACAATCCCCCTCTAGAACCATGCTGTCCTTGATACAATGTTTCCCCCCTCCCGCGCAAAGCGCGGAAGCTTAACTTTTCATTAAATTATTAGAGAAAGAAGACGATTCGTATTGCCCGAAATTATGAGCTGACAGTTGCCCGAATATTTGCAGTTTCAAGATTCCTCGTTATATGCCTGAAGAACAGAAAACAAAGGCGAACTGGAAATGGGGTGTAGGTTATGGTTACTCGTAAGTAAGTAAGGTAAAAGAAACACAATTATGTCACCCTACCCCTCCTCCCCCTTAGCCAAAATATGCATAACCAACCACGAACTTTTTTTTTGTCAGAATTGTTTAAATGTATATCTGAAAAGTTCGTCCTTACACAAACGCTGAATTTGATTTATTTTCGACTGTCAAACTAATTTCACTTGAGATTTTTCCTCCTTGATTTATGGCCTTTAGACACGACTTGTTGTACACTGATATACAAAAACAATTCCCCCAGACGACGAATGGTAATTTAAACTATAGACAAAAATGACAGACTATACAATGTTCCAAAAGATATTTACTATTCAAGCGACATATACTTGTACAAAATTAGGTCTTTCGATCATATTTTTTCCTTTTTGGTTCCCCATAGAATATTTTATTTTCCGGCCTGTCGTACGAAGGAAATTATAGCTGAAGAAAGGGAGCGGAGCTATAACTGCCAACCAGTCATAATTCTTGAAATTTGCAAGTGTTTATAGTCATTGATTGGAAGAGGCCCTAAAATCTAGGCAACCCAGATTTCCGAAGTTCGCCAAACTTGTTTGGAGTTCATCGACCGTCGTTCGATTTACGAAATGCAAAAGTATCAGTTTTTTATTTTGTCGCTATGGAAATGTGATTTAAAAAAAATACAGGTATCAAGATATAATAATCATCTCATATAGATAACAGAATTTCTTTATTCAGGTTAGTTTTTCGAATTCAGTAAGTTTATACATTTCCTTTTGCTGAATCGTCAAGGGAGTGGAGAATGTGGATACATTGTGTGCGGGTAAGCCTGAATCCGATGACCGGGGTAATAATATGATAGCAGGGCCCTCAGGGAGAACAGTATGAATACTGATGAGACTACCCTGGGTTAACGAGACATATTATTATTATTATTAAGACAAGGCCCTTTTCGCAATCGTTATTTACTGAAATAGGCTTATAGATAATATTGATAACCTATTTTTAAAATCTTAAGTTGATTATTTGCAAATGTGACCGTTGTTAGTTTTCTCCCTATTAGGACGATTAATTTCACAAGCTATGTACATGTATTCCTGAACAATCTAGCTATATTAGAGGCGGATGCAAGGGGGTGGGGGGGGGGGGGGGGGGCTCAAAACTATTTTTTTTCGAAGAAATGCGATTGGAGAGATTCTATTTACGTCCCATAACTTGGAGGCCGTTCGGGCGACAATGAAATGGACCTTGAGACACAGGTTCTTCATAACTTCCTGTCTTCGGCTGTTCTAGCCGTCTACTGCTTAATGTTACCATGGAGATAATGTTACCAGTCCATATCGTAGTTGGTCTGCCTCTCTTTCTTCTCCCACTAGTTATTCCTCCTAAGATGGTGTTTACCAGATTATCCTTCCATATCTGGCATTATGTCCAAAACACTGGGAGAAATTAAAAAGTAATTGTCTCTATAACTAAACACTACTTAAATCATTTCTTCATTTCTTTTGCAAGTCTACTTAATGTATTGAACCTTTGTTGGGCATTGGTAAACAAATCCATTTCTTTTTATGATTTTCTTTCTCATTAATTTGCAATGAAAGTAGAAAATTGGCTTTTAGTAGTTTGTTACAACGATATCAATTTTGAATTTGGATCATTCACACACTCGGGGTGAGGTGGGGGAGGGGATAAAATATTTAACAATTAAATTGTGGAGTGTGGAAGAACCACACTTCTCTTGCGGGGAAAGGGGGGGGGGGGGGGTGGTATATATACAAATCCGTTTTTTGGTTCTTTAATCAATCTGAACTGAACATTAAAAAACACCCCCCCCCCCAAAAAAAAAGAAAAGAAAATCAAACATTCAAACAAACAAACTAAAAAAACATGAGATGAAATAAAAAGAATCACATTACCAGGTACACTTAACCGTCTAAATTGTTGCTGGGTGCACAGTAAAAATGATGCCAAATTAGATCTTGTTGGAAGGAGGGAGTGAGGGGGGGGGGGGCGCGCAAATGACACCGGCAGCCGCCGGACATGTAAATTGACGTTTGTAGGAACAGTTAGAGTCATTTTGTTATAAGATTAAAAAAAGATAACCAGAAAACGACAAAATTGTTAAAAGGTTCTCTTTATATAGGCCTACTCTTTTTTCCTAGTTACATTTTTGTTTCCCCCAGTTTGCTTATTTCTTCCAATTTTACTTTTACTCGTTCTCTTCTCATCTGTTTTAATTCTGATTTGTTCATTCATTTCTTTTTATTAATTTAAAAAAAAATCCTGATCCATTTCTCTTTTATTCTAATTTCCCTACTCTCTTCTTTCTTCCGTTCATTTTTTTACTTCTTCTTCATTCCTTCAATGCTTATTTATCTCCTTATAATCTATCCTTCCTTCATTTTTGGTTTCTTTTCCGTTTTTCATTTTTCGTGTATATTAGCTGGACTATTTTAGAAAACTTTGCTGTTGTTGGTGTAATCTCTTTGTGTAATGTATCCCCTACCTTTGCTCTCAGTTTCCTTCTAATTTTTTGTTTTTAACTAAAAGATTTTAGATTAAATACCGAGTTTTAATAATCAGTGTTTTTCTACTCATCTTGCCTTCTCTCTTCATCTACACAGGTTCATCTGACAGCAGACGTCGGGGTTCAAGATTCTTCTCGACATCTCCTGCTCGCCAAGAGCATGAAAGACGAGCTCTCCAATCTCGAGTTGGTCGAGAAGCGCAAACTTTCCAACCGCGAAAACGTTTATATCCACATCCCACATCGTTTTCGTCACCGGGCGGTTCGCTATTAGGGACTTTTAGATTTGCATGGACTGATACGTGTGACCGTTATTCAAGGCAATGCATTAAAAGGACGTCGATCGTAGCAATCCCCATTGTCTTCGTGCGAATCTAAAAGTCCCTATTCTCTTTACTTCAACGGCTACTACGAGTACGAACATGGCAAACGACATTTATTCATTCCGTTGTCGAAGATCCTCAACCAGTTCGCCGTCGAAGAGCTATATCAAATCAAGTCGAAGTCGAAACCTTTGCCTACCACTGTGGGGCGTCGACATCGATTTCCAGGCGACGATGTCAATTTCAATTCAATGTCGCTGCGTTGGAAGAAGAAGCCAAAGAAGAAGATAATTTCTTTGAGTTTCGCCAACACGAAGAGAGTCCACCATCTCCCTCCATCGGCGTACCTCCTCCTCCGTTGTCCACCCCGATCATGCATGAGTACGAGTACTGGCTCGAGCTCGAGCTCTAGGAAGCGTAAGAGGGAGGATGATAATTCGTCCTCATCTTGCTCCTCTCCCGGCTCCTCTGCGAAGAAGCCTTGTTTTGTCTCTTAAAAAAGAGAGTGAATTTTCACTCTATTTTCACTTTCTTGGGAGTGACGTCCGTGATCACTTGTTTAGGAGTGAAAATCAATAGATTTTAGAGTGCTCTCTAAGAAGAAAAGAGTGAATGTTCACTCTATTTTCACTACATTTTCACTCTCGAGAGGAGTGACGTCCGTGATCACTCGATTTTTTTAGAGAGATATCCCATGGCCAGATGACATTCTATCACGCCCTGCTTAGAAACTCGGTTTCTGTCCTGAAATGTGAAAATAAGATCAGCTAATTTGATATCATATTTAGGCGAAATGCCGCATCGAGGGCGCAAAAAATCTAAAACTAATTTTAGATCTGGTGCGAATGCTCCATTACCCCCTGGTTAGTCCCTGAATAGATGATACATATTTAAAAATATATAGGCGTGAAGAAAATGGTCTAGGAACGTGAGACGTAGCTGTAATTTACAATTATCGCCCCTATATAAGTGCGAGAGTTCTCAACTCTGACATGACAACGGGTGTTCCAGAATATGTAGCCGAAAGCTCGTAATAAAATTGTAAAGTATAGCTACGTCTCACGTTCCTAGAACATTTTCTTCACGCATATATATATATATATATATATATATAAAATATATGATGATAATCACTTTCAACATTTATCTTTTTTGTTTACTCTCAAGGTAAGTATCAAGACAGGTAGCGGCCACTCAAGGCAATGGTTTTCAGTCCCAAATTCAAATAACCGATACAGCTGTTTTGAATTGAGCCATCTCTGGGATAAAAATAAATAGCCCCATCCAGGGCCCCATTTCACAAAACGTGTCATTAGTGACAAAATGATGACAGTTTTTGTTATAAGCTAGTGAAATCCTTGCTTCTGATTGGTTATCAGCAGATCTGTCACTGATTTTTGTCATTTGTCGTTGAAAAATGGCTTTGTGAAACGGGTCCCCAGGTCTTCCATTTTTATAATGCATTTTCCGTATTCTGAAAACTGAAAGAAAACGTTTGCGTAATTGAGGGGGCTATTTACAATTCTATGCTGACTACATCATAATAAAGAGTTTGATTTAAAAAAAAGAATCAAAACCTAAGAAGGATGAAATTACTTGTGGAATCTAAATCTTCATAATTATATTAACATTGCTGTTGACATTCTCTTTTTATTTCCCCTTCACTACATGCAGTTCGAAAGTGGTGCGTATGGAATGTCATATCTCCTTCGCTATCTGGAGGTCCTCATTTGTCTTTCATCTTTTCTGATTGGTTTACCGTTACAGCAGTTTTTGTTTCGAAAGAACAGTTTGGAGTGTATTCTTCGCATTAAATGTTTTGGACCGACTGTTTTTATTTTATATATTTAAAAAAAAAAAAATTATTTTGGTAAATTATTTTGACCTTTTTGTTGACGGGTCGGGGGGGGGGGGGGGGGGGGGGGGGTAGTTCTTGTTTGGACTAATTTATTAAATTAACCGAACGGAGTATTGTTTTAGCTTTTACATTGTTTTGAACCAATATTTATTTATTTATGAACATTTTGTTCAATCTGAACAGGGATATGTGAGTTAAACTCACATATCCCTGATCTGAAGTAGATCTACATTTTGTAAAAAAAACAAAAACACATGCATTGCTATGATTACATTGAGGAGACAGTGAAGAAAGTAAAATAGGAGGCTTCTTTTACGGGGAGCTGAGCAATCAAGGTAGGTGCTTTAGTGTGTTTGATAAGGTCACTTATCTTTTAATCGAGAAGAAGTTTTCGCGAATATCGAACAAGCAAGAGCCGAACCCAGGGTTTGGAAAATGCATATTCATAAGAAGAATGGTAGTGTTTCTTACGCAGGCGTTCATTCGTCTGTTGACCTAATTTGCATAATTGATATGCTTCGTACGGCCAATTAGAGAAGTCGGTAGTGGAACTCTGGATGAATCCATGACAACCTAAACAGCTTACGAGAAAAATGGCGACAAATATCTTGTTTTGACGAGAAGAATTGCTTCAAACTGTATAATATGGATAGAAATTGAAGTTATAATTTGTAGAATTTGATACTGTTGCTTCCAATTCCTTGCATGCCATGGTATGTATGGCGAATAATTGTTTATGTGAATGATGGTTTGCCGAGGCATTGATGTCGACTGTTTTTTCGGGTCAGAGAAAAATCTGGAATTGGTCCCACTCGTTCTGTTTGGTGTACTGCTTTTGCGTCTGAAATCACGATGTCGGTGATGGATTGTCATTCATTATGATTTCACTATTCCGCGCGTGGGGTGACCAAAGTTAGCGGAGATTTTAACAATCGTTAGAAATGTGATATTCGATCTATGATTTCTCATGTTTACACAAATCTAGACTCTATTTAGCTAGAGGATCTAGATTAGACTTAACTCCGGGAAGCTCCGAGTCCGACGCCAATGACGAAGCCGGGCGCGGGTCGAAGCTTCCGGTGGTGCATCGAAAAACATTCTAACAGCAGGTTGGAAACCATTATCTCAAAATATGCAAAGGGGGTAATTACAATTTTGACTTAGATCTACTAGGTTGCTCGACTCCTCTGGGCATCTATCCATCAACTTGAAATTATAATTTGAAGAAGTCTTCGATGGGAAAAGGGGGTGATTCTTCGTCCTACCCTGACGATTCTTCCATGTTGTTTCGTCCATTCAACCAGCAAAGAGAAAGTATGCACTACCGCGCATGCGTACTTAGAATGTGATCGGCCGCACACCCGAGCCACTACTCTAAGTCTTGCGATTACAGTAATTGCAAATTTGCAATTGATCGCAATTAAATTGCAACGCCCCAATCCATTACATTAGTAAGAGAGAGAGAGAGGGAGAGAGAGAGAGAAAGGGGGAGAGTAAAAGCTAGATCTAGTTAACTTAGATCTAATTTAGTTGTTAAAACTTAAAAAAAAAAAAATCCTATCAAAATCCTAGGAAATTTAGGAGACTAAATCATAGATGATTGATCTAGATCTAGTGCCAGTAGTGGGGTATTGCAAGAAAGTTGAGTTTGCAATCGATTGCAAATAAGATTATCAGTTGCAAATTTTGCAACTTGCAATAATAATAATATTTGCTTATACTAGACTATAGCGCCTAACACTTACTTTATCACAAGTACTATAATTAGAGTAAAGGAGGCAGTTTTCGGCCACTAAACGGCAAAATTTTTTTTTTTACTCTTTATTTTCCGCTTATTATCATTATTTGTTCAAATCATGAAGCCAATACTATTATTATTTAAACGTGAGAAGAATCCCCGAAAAAAATCATGATTGCCATAGCAATATTTTACCTCCGAAAAAGTGAACATGAAAATGAATATTGCCATGGCAATTCATTTCCTTGTTCACTTTTTCGGAGGCAGTTTTCGACCGCATGTACAAAGTCAATGGGGAGCGCGCGCCATGTGTTCGCCCGCTGATCTATAGCATGTGAGGCCAGAGCACGTAATCCCCCGCACGGCCGAAAACTACACCTGCGAGTGCGGTGATCAGAAATTGGAATCTAAACTCCAAAGAGATACGGCGCTATAGTATCCGACTGCAGTAATAGGATACGTGCAGTGAGATTAACCCTGTAAGTTGGGGCTCTGATCGGATCGGAAGATCGACAAAAAAAATTGACTGATTTTTAAAATTTTTTTTTTTTTTTAATGACGAAAATTTTCAAGTTTTTGGCTATCAAATGCTCAAACAAAATTCATGGCTGGGATTTTTTTGTCATCTGGAGTTGTTGTAGACCATGTTTGTTGATATTTAGTGCCTTTTCATGACTTTGAAATTAATAATATTGGTCTAAGAGCAGAGGCAAAACATGCGGGCTGCCATCTTAGATTATAATGTAGATCCAGGTATTTTTTAAATTTTTTTTTATGACGAAAATTTTCAAGTTTTTGGCTATCAAATACTCAAACAAAATTCATGGCTGGGATTTTTTTTCATCTGGAGTTGTTGTAGACCATGTTTGTTGATATTTAGTGCCTTTTCATGACTTTGAAATTAATAATATTGGTCTAAGAGCAGAGGCAAAACATGCGGGCTGCCATCTTAGATTATAATGTAGATCTAGGTATTTTTTTTTTTTTTTTTTATGACGAAAATTTTCAAGTTTTTGGCTATCAAATGCTCAAACAAAATTCATGGCTGGGATTATTTTGTCATTTGGAGTTGTTGTAGACCATGTTTGTTGATATTTAGTGCCTTTTCATGACTTTGAAATTAATAATATTGGTCTAAGAGCAGAGGCAAAACATGCGGGCCGCCATCTTAGATTATAATCTGCCGATTTTTTTCTGATCATTTTAATTGATCGGCGATCGGAAATTATTATCTGATCACCCCTGATCGGATCGGTATCGGCGTCCGATCCGATGATCGTTTACAGGGTTAGGTGAGATACTTTTGAGTTTGCGGTACTCAAAAAATCTGGCTTTAAATCTGAAAATACTTGAAATACAGCTCATTTTATGGTACCCATATTCCTGACAGACACGCGTAAGATATTCAATTTTTCAGATTCGGGTAGCGGGACCACCGATTACATCGCTAAAATGTGATATTTAAGGATACATTTTCCTTTGCAAATGTGGTTGTCCAGTGACTCAGGCATGTTAGTTTATGTATGTGATATGCTATTATGCAACCGCCACCAGCCGAAAACTGCCTCCTTTACTCTACCCTGGCTTTTGCAGAGCAGAGCCCACGCGCTCTGCGTTTCAAGGAATTCCTACCAGGTCCCCATTTACTTCACCTGGGTGGAGTGCAGCACAATGTGGATGAATTTCTTGCTGAAGGAAATTAACGTCCTGGAGTGGGATTCGAACTCACGACCTTATGATTGAAAGACGAGTGTCTGAACCACTACACCATGATGCTTCCGCAATCGATCGCAACTTTCTTGTAATGCCCCATAGGTCTAGTTCAATATAATTACAAAATGGACAACAAAATTTTAGACTACTTTAGTGCCACTACAAAAGGCACTAGAAAATTTATCAGCACAGAATTCCAGAGATATTAGCTGTAACTTAAGCCTTAAAGGGAGTGTAGCTTGGCAAATACTGGTTAACGCCATCTACATCTTCTTTTGGACAATTGCACGTAAATGAATGGACTTGATTAACGGTAGTCAGTGACTTAATCTCTACATGGTCAGCGTGAGCTAGCGTTCACGAAACAGACCAAAGTTCTCCTCACGCTTCGATATTGCGTATGTTGCACGCACGTGATTGCTGCGGTCGCGTTGCACATAGTCATATTATACCCGATTGGCCCCGAGTCAGGTAAAGGTTTTGTTATTGAATTAAAAAAGTCTTTCCAATTAAAGCTTGGTGCATGCTACATGTACAACTCCGCCCGGGTACGTCACATTTTCAAGAAAATGGCTGCGCCCATGTCATGCTAAAAGGCATTACATGTACATCATGCCAAGAAATCTTCATTTACCGGTATATATCTCTTGTACATTTTTGTAAGATCTATTAATTTTTTTCATCTCTTTTTTTCAGAATACCTACACTTATTCTTTCGGGTTAGTTTTCCTTAAACAAAAAATATGAGATTTTGATACCGGAGTGATACCAAATTGATAATGAGTTACCTTGCGATTTACATTACAAAGACACTGACCTCTTACGAGAGATGATGTTGCATGGACCCGCCTGAAATGCAGGTACCTGTACATGCTGTGTACATGAACAAAAACCCTGTTTTCTGGTTGCCAATTTGATACTTTACGATAATGGCGCTGGGGTAAATTCACCGAACTCTGTGTGTGCAACTAAGAATACTTAACTAATCAGTAATGTGCCCTTGATTTTACCCTTTATGAAAATTATATGCCACCTTGCGTATGAATTTTGTGCTGATTATTCTACAAACAATTGGTTTGTTCAAAACTATATGTGGTTGTTTCAGATAGTGCTTATTGTTTTTTGTTTTTTACACTTCTTTTTTTACTGAGGTTGGTTAAGTTGATATTACAGCAGTATAAATTTGATTTGGATGATAATTGAAAATGAAAGAAAAATATATCAAATTGCCTCAATTCAACTGCATTTGTTCATGATACAGCAGACAATGTTAGTGTTAACATGCCTGCAAATTAAGAGGCCCCATGTTATGATCTTTTACTTTCTGAAATGCATTTGATGGAACATTACATCATCTCATTTATAAAAGGAATAAATAAAATTCTAATAGTTCATAAACACACTTCATCTCATATTGGTTTCCCGAATTTCAACTCTTACCTTGAATGACCATGAGAAAGATATTCTGAAATTTCCATAGTAATCCAAGCTCAATGAAATTATGTAAAATATTAAATTTTATATGCAGACATGTCATTTAGCCACCTGAATTACCGGTACTATAAATTTTATTCTATTCTTCAAATCCCAAAGCTCCCCTAATATTTTTAAAAATTTGCATACAACCTTATCTCCTGTGCAGAATTCTTGAATGTGCTTAGACACATACCGGTACCATGCCTACTGGATTGGAGAAGCAGACCGCCCAGCGGGCGACAGACTGCGGGGAAACACCTGCCTATGACAGCAAAGTGACAGCTCCCAGGAATCCAAAACTTATACGAGGGCCTAAAGAAGAAATAAAGGTATGCTAATAATGTCATCCATGATTGAGGAAAATCGTAACATAAACAAGAACTATTTTTTTTACCATGAAATATTATATATAACACCTACATGTATGGACCTTATCAAATTATACAAATGTTTGAGGGCTTTACTCTTCATTCACTAATTTTCATAATTTTAACATTTGGAAAATATTCTGATGATCATTCTGTAAATTAAATTAGGACATTTTTTTGTTTAATCTTTTGAATAGGTTACAGCCTGTATATTGATAAAATGTTGATTTATCAGTAACTGGATAATGTTCTATTTTTAATTTTGTCAAATGCTAAAGTGTCAATTATGGTAAATAAAATATTCTTCTATGTAGACATACAATTTTGTTAGCCCTTTTTAATTTTTTTAATTTAAAATACAAAGTTAACTACTTTGATAACCTTTCTCAATACAATATTCTTGTCTTGTTACAGATGACCCCTTCTTCATTTATGAAAGAAATATCGCAAACAACAGAGGAAAAGCTGGCAAACACACACTTGATGCACATACCCAAAATCATTGAGCTTATGGATATGGGTGATAATACTCACCAAAAGGTAAGCATAACATAATTTTCACAAATGTACCAACCCTCTTGCATACAAAAGTTGTTGTTAATGTAACTCCAGTCCCAAATATGTATGATTGTTTATTTGCATTTAAATTAAAAAAGGGCCCTGCTAATAAATGTAACTAAAAAGGCAATGATATAGCAAACATAATTAAGTTAAAAAACGAACTCAGAAAAAAAATATGTTGTTGCATATATACAGTATTTTTTTAAATATTAGAAGAAAAAAAAAATTATTGTGTCAGTATGAAGATTTATGATTAATCTTGAGAAATGATAGGTCTTGATCCCCCCCCCCCCAGCATTTATCTATTGTTATTGTGATCCATCATTCCAATAGATGAGTATATAACAAAAATTATAATCTATATTAAGTCTGTGTAATGAAATATACTTCATGTGTATACCCTCCTTTTAATTACATTCTTTTATTAGGGATTGTTTGTTAGCTTGATATACCAGTATGACCCCATACTGGTACAGCACTGGTACAGCTGCCCATCCAGTCCCGTATCCAGTTTAAAGTACTTTTTATAACTTATCAATGTTTCCATCAGTTTGCTCCATCATATATCATTTAATTGTCAATACAGTATATACCAGAAAAAACACTGCGTTCCAGTAAAAAAAAAAATCTTGTTATATGTCCCACAAACTACAACAAAATATTACTGGGAAGGGTCATTTTTATATGCAGCCACTATTTTATGGAATAAATTTCCAGAAACCCTCGAAATAATAGACACAAACTAAAAGTTCAGAAGTAGTTTGAAAACATACTTATTCCGCATTTTTGTAAAAATGTAAAAATCTCACAATTATGAACTCTGTTCTGTAACGGGCATAGGGACATGAAATTATGCCTATGTGTTATGCGCTATACAAAAAAGTTTATTATTATTATGATTATTATGATTATTATGATTCATGTATTTTTACCTACTTGTGTACAGTTCTCCAATGTTGATATAGATGAGCCTCTGTTCCAGCCATTCCCATCAGAGGTCACATTCCAGCAGTTTGAGCCTCACATCATCTATGAAGTCCCTCTTCTACTCAGAAATAATGACAAGGTATTACAAAAAAACTATAAAAAAAATACATTCTTTAAACGGTGAGAGTCAACAAAAGAGAGAAAAAGTGATCTATGGTGTAGTGTTTGGATGCAGTGATATTTCATGACTGCCAAAAATTCCAAAATGTCACTACATATTGGTTTTTCTTGTTAGGTACATTTACATTTGAAATGGTAAGGACTTGAAAAGTGATATGTTTGAAACATAATCTGTTAAATTTGAATCTACAGAGTTGAAGACAGACTGGTAACATTATAATTTTCTGTATAATTTTATTCCTGTATGTGATTGAAAATTGCAACTCACAATTATAAACCTTCATGTTTTTGTTCCTGTATTTATTTTCAAGTTACAACTCACTACTAAAATGTAACATTAAAAACAAAAAAATTATTAAAGAGTTGCTATAAAAATATTAAAGATTAAGTTGAGTTCTGGTCATGCGATTGCATTGTGAAAGAAACGGTGTGGAACCGACCAGAAAAGGTTTATCATCTAGCATATAAGAATTTGTGTGTATTGCAAGGTTCTGGAATCATCAAAATGATAAGAAATTTGGCCAAGTCTTGGTAAAGTTACAAACACTTGCACAGAAAGATGTATATGGGACTACACGAACACGTGGCGTAAAAAGCCGCCCCCCCTCCCGATTTTTACGATGTTACATGCATATTTAGAATATGAAGGCATTTAAAGAACCATGCTTTTCAGGGAACATGTCTTAACTGATGTTCTTCCACACTTGCATAATAAGAATGAGTAATGCTCACAAATTATTTTTCACCTCTTCCCACAACTCAACCTTCTCTTTAAGTCTCTCCCTTATATTTCCCTCCTTGAAATAGAGTAACACAAAAATCATAATTCTCATCTTTAAATATTTGCAGGTTTCCAGACTGGTCAAGGTATACCAAGCAGACTCACCGTACTTCAAGATCATCAGTCCTCCAGATGTGACTACCAAGGTGGCTCCTGGTATGGCTACCATCTTCAGGATACAGTTCACACCATCAGAGAAAAGGGTAGGTCAATGAACATGATGTTAACCCATTCTGTGTTATGGGCAGCATATCCAGCACTACAAAAATGTACAATGCACTGTATGTTGGTCTAAGAATAGATTGTCATGGTCTTTTATTCCTGGACCAGAAATAGATAATTTATCATTCATATTTACAGAAAGTTTCATGTGATCATTTTAAAATGACCTCCTCCCCCCAAAAAAATAAATGAATGAAATGCAAGTATTTTAATCATTGCTTCCAAATTAAGTATAGGATGGTTAAAAATGTCAAAATGATGAAGTTAATTATGTTGTATTTCAAAGACTTGTTGATTGTAGGTAAGTGTCTGTCTATAATACAAAAATTACAAAGATAGACATTAACAAGGAAAAGAGAGGGAAAATTCAATTTCTCTGACAGTTTGGATATCATTCTCTTTTTAAAGCTAAATAAAAATAATATATTCTGCTCATACACACATGTTCCTTACTGCCTTTGTTCTTCTTGGAGAAAAAAAAAAATCAAGCACTTATGCAATTCTGCATTGTTCTGTGACTTATCAATAGGACTACATCCACGAGCTAATCTGCATGACGGAGAGGGAGAAGTTTGTAGTCCCGGTGAAGGCCATCGGAGCCAGGGCCATGCTGGACTTCCCAGATGAGGTCAACTTTTCAATGTGCCCGGTCAAGTACCCTAGTACCAAGACCTTACTGGTCAGGAACATCGGCAACAAGGAAGCTCACTTTGCTCTCTATACTTCAGGGTAAGTGATCTAGAGCTAGAAAGCACGGAACACCAAATTTATACAGATGCAGGATATGTGCCATTTTCCTTTTGTTTATTCATTTGTTTGTTTTTGGAATGAATGATAACATGTCTGGCAATAGCTGGTATGAATGACTGAAGAGATGGAGAATCAAATGTACCATGATTGCTATTGCTTACATTTATCTCAAAGCATTTTCAAGAGAAAGTTTTACTCTCTAATGGCTACAAAACCGTGAATGTCCAGGACAATAGAAGCTCTGGATTACGCATATTATGAAAAACTTATTCATTCAATTTATTAAAAAAAAATGGATTGGACAGTGCATAGATATTTTCTTATAAGTTATGTAAAAGGTCTGCGACAAATTTGTTAAAAGCTATATTCATTGCAGATGTATATGTTCAATACAGATGTAAAAGTTTTCCATTAAAAGTAGTAAGTTAATGGTCATTACTTGATTATAGCTGTCAGAGATCTTACTGATTTGTTAATTTTGTAAAATGAATGCAGGAAGAGTACTTTGTCAATGTTGATACATTATTTCTCTTACACATTTCTCGCTGTAGACCATTCTCAGTCTCCCCAGAAAATGGGTCCCTGGCAATTAACGACAGCCTCCAAGTGGAACTGACCTTTCAACCTATGACCGTCGGAGATCACAACGATAACCTGGTCATCAACTTTGACTCAGGTATTCTAACGTGATGTCATTCCTCATTGAATTTACCAAAGGGTATCTTGTAAATAGCAAACTATTGATTTGATTTTATACTCATTCTTTCATGATGAACAGGTTTTTATTTTATTTTTTTAATAATTTGTTATTAATTTATATTTTGTGAACAGAATTTAACAAAAATGTAAAGAATTTTTATACATTAGCCATGACAATGAAATTCTCAGTAGTTCAGCATTTACAGTGGGATAGTTTCAGAATTAGTTGTACTAAAAATCAGATGTAGTTTGGATGTCAACAAATAACTGATCAGTCCTCTCATTGATTAAGTCATTCATATATGAACTGATACCTGTCTAAAGCACTAGAATGGTAAACTGATTTAAGTACAAATGTATCAATTTGGACTGCTTGTCCAGATTTCTTAAGCTTAAGTTTAAAGAATGTCAGTGTGTCTATCTAAACAATTGGAGCATTTGAAACATCCCAGACTCAATCAATTTCTTTTCCATCTATCCTACCAGGTGAAGACGTTGGTGTGAATCTCTACGGAGGTGCTTACGACGCCAACGTGCGACTTGACAAGAATTCACTGAGGATCGAGAACACCTACATCTCCATGGCCAATCAGAGGACAGTAATTGTTGCCAATCGCAGTGATGTCATCGTACACTACAAGTGGAAACAGTGTGCTACGGCAGAGGAGGAGGAGCAACAAAAACAAGGGTGAGGAATCTCAATTAGTTTCCTGGGCCCCGTCTCACAAAGAGTTGCGATCGATCCAAATCAATCGCAAGTCCTCCAATCAATCGCAAGTTTGCAGTCTATTATCTCTTATTTACATAGTTGTGATTGATATCAATCCCAAATAAGCTGCGATTAATATCAGCTCTTTGTAAGTCGCGTGCCCTGATGTATTTAATTTCCTAATTTTCAGTAATTTTCTAATAAATCTTTAAATGTCATCAAAGCATTGCCCTGCAGTTCAGAATGGAGAGACATTCAACAGGAATAAGTTTGGTATCTTACTAATTAATGTATGAGATTGTTGGCATCCCATTGAAAATTGCGTTTGAAGGTCTGAAATCTTTCTAATTGCTTACCTTGATTACTAATGTATGCAAGGTGGAACACATCTAAAACACCTATTCTACAGAAGTGCTATCACACATAACAACTGAAGTGTATAGTTTTGTCTCAAAATGGAAAGAAAAGTCTAAAACTGTAACAGCTTCTGTTTATGTTTGCCAATTTTTGTGTAACATTTGCTCTGACATCATTGTAATACATCCTCTTGACATTTTTTTTCTTGTGCAGATTTTTTGGTCACATAGAATCCGAGGAGTCAACAGAGCATGATGCCTTCCTTCAAGAATGCATCATGGACCCTACTCTAAGGGATCGTATGGCTATCCTCACACGCACGTTCCAGAACAGACGCACGGTGAGTACATAGAGAGAATATATTCTCTTACTACACAGTGCAAGCTAACTGCTAACTTTTAATTACTTATTTGCATTTTCATTTCCATTCGTTATTTTACTGTTACACTTTACAATTTGGTAAAAATTATCTTGGGGCTGAATGAGCTTAATGATGAATGTACTTGCTTCTACTTAAGACGAAGAAAAAAAGAAAGAAAAACAAGAATACATAGTATAATGAAGTATAATATCCAAATTTGTGGAGAGAATTCCTGACAGACAGTACATACAGGATCAAGAAAACATTATAAAATAGTTGAAGAGATGAATTTCTTTTTTATGTCCTCTAAAGAATTATTTGCGTTAGAGATAAAGGTTCCTTTGGTAAATATGAGGTGATGGAAAACAGGGTTCTAAAACAACTTAAAAAGTAGAGTTCTAGAAATAATTTGTCTTTGCCCTTGCATTTTTGTTCTGCTTCAGCTTGTTCGAGGTGACGAACTGTTGTTCACGGACGATGCCTTCAACATTATGCCCCAAGAGGGAGACATTTGGCCTAATTCAACCTGCGAGATCAACGTAGTCTTCAAACCTACCGTGGCCAAGGCCTATAACCAGATAGCCTATTGTGACATTGTCGGTCGTGAGACCAGGCTCCCGCTCAGACTAAAGGGAGACGGGATCGGACCGCAGGTCTTCTTCTCCTATGACACCATGAACATGGGACACATCTTTATCAACTCGAAGCATTCATACGAGGTGAGTGATGGGGTCTTACCGTGAATGTTTCTAGCAGTTGATTGGTGGTTCTAATCGAGTGTTAAGTGGGACTATTTAAAAAAAAAATCACACTCCGAAGCAATCGGAAATGAATAGCAGGATGACCGTAAATGATAAATCGAGTTGGAAAGCGTAGAAATTACTTTACATTTTCTGTGTAGGATGGACTCATTCCCTTCTTTTACGTCGCTATTTTTACAAGGAATTACTCACAGAATAATTCTGTTATGACATATCTGCACGCAGTATTTAATCTCAATCGTATTAATTTTCCCTTTTGATTTATCTTGATGAAACTCTTACAATTGCTGCTCAAAATTCATACTGATATCCACTGTTCTAGGTGGTGCTTGGTAACCGTGGGGACATCGATGCTGCCTTCCGCCTGGTGCCCTCCGACTCCACCTTTGGGCCTTACTTCAGCTTCTCCCCCAGCTCCGGGGTGCTGGAGCCAGGAGCCTTCCAGGCCATCGATGTGACCTTCTCCTCCCCTCACCTGGGGGACTTCAGTGAAGACTTCTTCTGGGAGGTGGAAGGGCTACCGTACCAGCACAAGCTCAACTTCAGGGGCTGTGTTATAGGACCCACCTTCCATTTCGATGTCCCCCGCCTCAAGTTTGGCACCATTTCTTATGGTATGCATGAAATAAAAATAAATTAGGAAGGGAATGGTGAATTTTGTCTCTTGGCAGACCCATAGTAGATTTTTGCACACAAATATTTTGAAATGTGCCTACATTTGCCACTCTCCACCCAGGTGTTAAATGGGTACCGGTAGGAAGAAATTCCTTAAAATGCTGTGAGCGTCGAATCGGCAGCCTAGCATAGCCGGGTAATGTTGGAGCGCCTTGAGGACCTTGCAAGGTCGATACGTGCGCTATATAAGAATCCAATATTATTATTATTATTAAATTAGTGAATTCACTTGCTTCATATTTTTGTACCTCAGAAGTCAGAATGCATAAGTTTGTTACAAGGTTTGACAAGCCTCAAGTAATATTAAGGGTGGCACTAGTTATTGTAGTAGAAAATGTTTACAAATTTACATGTAATACATTTGTCAGGGTACTTGGTATTGAATTGATGAAAAGCATGTTGTTATGTGATTTGTTGAAGTATGAGCTTTATTTTGTAAAGTATTACAGTTTCAGATGTATTTTAGTCATGTTATGTGATAGCACTGTGAAGTCTTTCCACATTGTAACTTTCCTCATTAAACACATGCAACAATATTCTACTAATCAATTTAGCATCTTCACAAATAAATGGCTTGTCTGTGAGTTGAAGAATCATTAAAGGTTTTAAAAGAGAAACAAGTTCATAAAGTATTTAACTTACCCTATCCGAATAAGTTTTTGTATGGTTCGAAATGGAATGCCCAACTCATCATTTGTATGATATCTTCTTCCTCAAGGCTTCAAGAGCACCGAGGTAGCCACCTTGGTGAACACGGCCCTGGTACCCATGGGTTTCAGCCTGAGAGTGCCTGGGGACGGGGAGGGTGATGTGGTGTCTGCTACCAGTGGTGAGGTGACCCTGGGGAGGTCCAACCTCAGCACCCCTGCCAGGGAGTTCCAGATCGTTCCATCCTCAGGCACGGTGGACCCTCAGAGTGAAGTCAAGATTGAGGTAAGTGAAATATTTGCATGATTCCTTTTCAAATCATGATGATTTTGTACTCACTCCATTTTTTCAAATCGGTAGATTATCTGTTTTGCAGTAATTGGTGAAAATCCAATGGGGATTTAAACTTTTATCTAGTCCATACAGGGAGCCATGGTATTACGAGTCACTTTTCTCTGACATATTGCTATTCAAGAGCCCCTACCAGGAAAATACATATACAGTCAAACCTGTCTACAGTGACTGCCCAAGGGAAACACAAGAAGTAGTCTTTGTAGACGGGTTCCTTTAGTACATGTTTCAATGATAAAGCATTTTCAAGGGAAACAAAAATGTGCTTGTTGTAGACAGGTGATCTTTGTAGACAGGTGGTCAGTAAAACAGGTTTGACTTCAGCTGAAGGAGAATTTGTTGGTTAAGACCTGTATTACGAAAAAATGCATTCCTGACAGGCTTACTTGACCTTTACTTATAATGTGAAACTCTCTTGTCCTAATAGTTTCTAAGATAATTCAACCATTTTTGTTTGCAAATGTGATGTTTACATATGTGGAGTCATATATATTTATTTTATTGAACATATTTTGATATATATTTCTTCCAGGTTGAGTTGACTTCCAACTCCCTCAAGAAGTATGATCTTGCCCTTGTGGTCGATGTAGACGGAGTGGGACAGGAGCTGCTCTCGCTACCCATATCAGCAAAGTAAGTCTCAAGTTTTCCAAGGGAAATTCTTCATTGTTTCCTACTGTATTCCCAGAAACTTTCTTGATATGAACTTTTGTAAATTTTTAATAATTGCTCCTTTTGCCACAATTTTTTTTCAAGATGCCAATGTTTTGTGGTGTGATATGTGATTCTTGTATCACTTGTGAAATTCACAAAAGTGTCCCGCATTTCAAAGTTTCTAGTTTTACAACAAATTCTCTCTAAAGAAAAACTGCAAGTTAATCAAGATAAATTGTAAGAGTTTTATGGTATAGAAGTTAAAAAAAAAAACAGATCATGCTTTGAGAGAGCTTGGAAATTGAAAATCTGGGAAAATGCTTTTGTATATCAGGGTAAGCTAAATGCAGAACAAATTTCACATCTATATTTATGTTCTTTCTGCAGATGTGTAGTGCCTTCCATCTCTGTGGTAACACCAATCCTAGACTACACCCGCTGCTTCCTGAACCATCCTTACGAGCTAAGCGCGAGGCTGTGTAATGACACTGACCTTCCTGCTAAATATGACCTCGTTCCACAAGTAAGTAGCAACCTCAGTCTACAAACAATTGTTTTAAATCAGGTATTGGCTGGGATTTAACTGACAGAGATGTGATTTGATTGAAATCAATAAAAACTTGATTAAAATCAATCATAACTTGATATCAATCTTAGCTCTGTACTAAAGAGATAGGAGTTTTGTGTAACGGACTAGACCATGTGGTTTGAGTTAATGATTTTTTTTCTTCGGCAAGTTTTGATTAGTTGTCTGTATTTTCTAGTTTAGACAATCCATTCATTGCATAATAATTGATGAAAAGTTTATTTAACCTAGATTCCTTTGAAATGTATTTCCTAGCTCAAGATGCTTTAAAGCCCCACTGCACTATACTTATAGCTACTTGCACCCTCTATATATAGCAAACAGTGCCTAATCAGTGACCATTGGTCCCCCATGGTCCCCTTTTTCTTGTTAATTGAGGGCTGATTTGATGAGATAACCACCTGCCAGTGACCACCCACAGGGGGGTCTAATCCCTCCTGGCCAAACTAGTGCAGATGGGCTTTCATTACCAATGGCAGGTGCAGGCCACTGAAACCCATTTGATTGAGTATGACTTTCTTTGCTACAGGAGGTAGATGAGATGAGCCCTATGCTGTTCAGCAGTCCAGAGCCGACAGGGATCCTACCCCCTCACACCACCCGCCGTGTACCCCTAGTCATTACCCCTCAAGGACTGGAGGAGCTGGAAACCTATGCAGAGTTCAGTATCTTTGGTAGCATGGAACCTCCTCTGGTAAGTCCTTTGTCCTTGTTCAATTTAATTAAATTCAAAATAGGTTTGCAGCAGTAAGCTGAATTGCAAATTAATATACAAAATACAAAATAAAAATTAGAATTCAAATTACGAGGGAGTATGTACAATTGATAAATTTGTTTGCAGCCCATCGCACTGCACATACAGCCTACCAAGTACTGTGCTGGTACGAGGATTACGTGCATGCGTTGTGTAATCTGTGCAATATACGCGCGGGAGAGAAGGAACGCGCGGGTTGGGAGGCAACAGCAGTGCATTGCATTACGAACATAATGCAGTTACTAGTAGCTAGCGATCAAGAGGACGCAATTATATATAATGCTGATATTTACACGGGACGATGAGGTGCCAATATTTTTGCATGTTGATAAATTTGCGATAATATACAATGTGTGAAATTCACGAAAATAACCCTCGCAAAAAATAACAGCTTATTCAGTAATCAGTTTGTGTCCTTTCTTTATTTTTGTTTAAACCACTGTAGTAAAGATGATCATGAAGTAAAGTTTGTGAGAAATTTTATATTTTCTTTGTGAATGAATCCTTATTGATTGTTAAAATACAGCAGAAATATCTACTGTTTTTTACATGACCCCCAAGTTTCTTTTCATTGTTTCTTTTTCATTACTTTGATGAATTGATAGCTTACTCACAAATGCAAAGAATGCAGTATCTGATGAAAATCAAATCCATTATCCTTTGTTCTTCCCCATGCAGCAAGTGGTGTTGAAGTGCATAGGAGAGGGGCCAGTGGTCCACGTGACCCCTACTGAGATGGACTGGGGTCAGACCCAGGTTCTGAAAGACATCTCCAGGATCGTGACCCTGTCCAACGAGTCTCTCATACCAGCCCCATTCACATGTCACATGGTAAGAAATGGGTTTACATAATCATAATGATAATCTGGATTTAGGTAGCGCTTAATACAAATTACCGTCTCTAAGCGCTTTACAGATATTTTTACCCCGGTTTCATTCACGCACAATGTGCACCATCTCTACTACCTGTGGTATTCCTACCTACACCGTGAGGGCATATGGCAATTACTGACACAAAAGCTTTTGTCATCCTACCATGCATGGCCCCATTTCTCTCCTGGGTATGGAGTGGCAAATGTAGATTAATGTCTTAATTGCCATAGGACATTAGTGCCATGTCTGGGATCGAACCCACGACCTTCGCATTTCAAGTCAAGTGCTTAAACCCCTCGACTACCATAACTTTGCATAAGTGAGGACCATTTACCAAAGAGTGAAATAAGAGTGTGTCTTTCCATAGATGTTGTGAATAAATACATCATAATGTTAGACTTGTTTCTACTCAGACTTTCATACAATGTGGCCATGAAAGGAAGAAAACATACAAAATTACACGGCGTCAATCTCAATATTTGTGTCTTCTTGTCTGTCTGTCCATTCAGGTTCGTCCCAACACCTCGTGGAAGGTTGAACCAAGCGAGGGCGTGATCCCACCAGAGGATACTGTGGAAGTCACACTCACTGTCAACCTTGATGATTGCATCAGGTAAGGATCGAGTAGTGTTGCCAATTTGATGCACCTGTAGTAATCGAAGGATTGACATTGCAATGGGAATTTTATGGGGCCAAAAATAATCTCATATTGTTGTTCATAAGCAATGTCTTTGTGAAAAATTCAATCGTACTGCTGGAAATGTTGAAAACTATGACCTCATGTTCAGTGGTCTTATTGTAAATGAAAGAACATGTGGTGTCATTAAAAACATTTCTCTTTATTAAACAGTTGTCTACCAAACCAATTTGTTTATGCTTTTAGCATGCTTGGATTTCTTTGGCAATTTATTTCACTGTATTTCAATTTATTTCACTTGGATCAGGAGTGGCAAAAGTACAAGGATGTCCTGTCTCCAGATATGTTTCATATGAACAATCTCACTGGTTTATTGCTGTTTGGCCTAAAACCAGTTTGTCTACTTCCCAATTGGTCTCTTCCCATATGGTCTAATAATCATTTAATCATAAATAATGATAATCATCAAATGATTATTAGACTTTATGGATATAAGACGAAATGGGCATTAGACAAACTGGAAATTAAACTAACTGGTTATTAGACCAAATGGGGAGTAGACTAATTTGAGATTAGACCAAACAGAAATTAGACCGAATGGGTATTAGCCGAACTGGTCATTAGACCAAATGATAAGTAGAAGAAATGATTATTAGACCATGTGGATAGTAGACGGGCTGGGTGTAGACCATATGGGAATAGACTGATTGGTTAGTAGATGAACTGGTTGTAGACCAAACGGCAATTCACGATCTCACTGCTTATTTTGAACAGGTTCCAGGATAAGCTGGCCATTGATTTTAAGGATAGCCAGACGAGGATCATCAAGGTCCAGGCCTATGGTCATGGGTCCACCATAGTCTCGGACCCACCTATGACCCCCACCATTGAGCTAGGCCATCATTTCAGGTAAGACCTGGTTAGTTTATAAGCCCTATCCCAGCTTTTGCAAAAAGTCATTGGAAGTACGAGTAGGATTTCCATCAATTTTATAAATAAGAAAAGAGCAATTACATAACCTAGATGTGAATGACTATAAATCAGAAATACATCACCTATTGACACAAAAATATCTGTTTCCAGACTACTGTGTAGCATCTTCACTTCCATTTAATTCCTTAAAAAAAAAAAAAATCATCTGTGATTCCAAACATGTCATCCCCTTTTCTTTTGTACTCTCATTTTCTAATATTGATTTCTCCACCATATGTCCCCCTCCCCCTCTTCCTCTCTCTCTCTCTTCTCCCCTCTCTCTCCCTCTGCCTTACTCCATCCACAAAATTACACATACACTGTAATAAAGGATTTATTTTTCAGTGCTCATTATTTTGTATATAGTCAAAACATTGGAAGCTGCAAAAAAGGAAAAACAACGACTTTGAAGTAGTAGTAGTAGAGGTTATTTTACCTGACTGCTAAGAAAGGGTAAATGCTTGTTAGTAAGCAACCAGAGGGACTTGGTAATGAGGATTAATGCCTTACCAAAGGGCACTATGCGCATCGACTTGGTTTTGAACCTGGGTCACTGGATTACGAGGCCACTGCTCTACCAACTGAACTATCATGCCTCCTCAAACCCTCAACCTTATGATTGAGTGTCAACTAATGTCATAACTTCCTCTCTTCCATAATTTTTTTTCCTGAGCAGTAGTAAGCCCAGCACAAGGACCTTCACGCTGACCAACAAGGGACGTCGTCATCAGCAGCTATTCTGGACCACAGAGGGCTTTGCTCCGATCAAGATCAAGAGCAGAGAACCAGAGTACAACCCACTGGATGTCAAGTACCAGGTCTGTCCATTGTTCAGTTCTCTTAATACTGATTTAATTGTTGGATGAGAAAGACTTAACTTGGTCAATGTGACCTTTGAGCATCGATCTACTCCATGTTCATTCATTTGACACTCAATCTTAAGGTGGTAAGACCTTGGTCCTAATTTTGCCACTCTCCACCCAGGTGTAAATGGGTACCTGGCCATTACTGGGGTAATAATAATTGCAGGTGTTTACGTAGAACAGCATTGAAGCAGATGAGGCTTCCATGGGTAAACAAACTGTTAAATTGTTAAAACTGTTTGTGTTAAAGGGGAACATTATCACTCCAACTGTCGAACCTGCACAAGATCTTCATCTTGTGTTTGTTTGCTATTTTTGCTAATCATGTGTCACTTGAAAGGGCAAATTGCTCAGACATTAATTTGGCCTCTTTCTTTTTCTTGATTCTAGAAAATGCCTCCTCCCGCTCCACCTCCAAGACCTGTGTTCAGCCTGACGCCCTCTAGGTTTGAACTTGAGGCAGGAGAGAGTATTGAGGTCCATCTTGAAGGAGCAAGCTCAGAGTAAGTCATTTCATCAGTTCAAGTTACTGGAAAACCAGTTTAAATCCCGCTGGCTCCAATATTTTTTTTGACTTGGATTTTCAATCACAGATCGATCAATCGATCTTATTTACTGGGTGTAAGCCACAACTATGTTTAAACAATGTTTTGCAGAAATTGTCTTTGACTTTTTGTGTAGTTTTGATAACTAGGGCCTTTTCAAAAGCCTAGATCGAGCCATCTAAACAGTGTGATTAAACATTATGATTGACAACAAATGTTTCTTTTGAACAAGCAATGATTTTTAAAATATTTTTTATTGCAATCTGTGCAACTTTTTATTAATATTTCTACACTAAAGATGCTTCTTGCCATTAAAAAATGTTTGACCCATAGCCTAGGAAACTGAAGCTAAGGAATATCTGGGAAAGCACTAAGACTAATTTATTTAACACGGCGTTCTGAACCCGATTGTTTTACCAAGTTGATGAACAAGCATCAAATTCTATAACATGGCTCCAGAAATAAACAAACTGGATGAATTAAGTGGCTGTACGTAACTACTTGATTGTTTCATTTCAATGTTTTTTAGACCCAAGACAGTGAAGGAGAGGATGTTATGTCATGCCATCATCGGCAGGACCAGTGGCAAAGAGAAGATCATGAAGACAGACATCAGTATCACCTTCATCAGCCCTGTACTTGAGTTCTCCTCCAAGCAGGTGGCCTTCAGAGTAGATAAGGTAATTTCCTGTTCAGTCCAGTTCAATCTGCTTTAAAGCAGTTTACTCGAGTCAATTTTAGTTTGTCTAAAGGTCGCTCATCCTATTCAATTCAACAGAATTCTTTATTCTTACACCCAGTGTGATTATCAAAATTTGCCCATCTGATTGCTAAAGCTCATGCTATTTTTTCTAGCATGTCATTTGGGATGCAAGATTGTATCCTTGTAGGTTATTATATATTGTAATCTATGTTAAGTTCTTGTCATTTTAGATGTAAGTTGATGGTTTGTCTTATTTCAATTGTTAGGTCACCATTGCTTGAAAGAAAAATGATTAAATAAAATAAATAGAATCAAAACTGTAGAGTTCAGTCGATTTGATGGATTCATACTCCATTCACCTTTATGACATAACTTTGCAAAGGGACTTCTGCATGCATTTAAACTGGATTGAAATTTAAACATTTCCATCAAAGAGCTGTGTAAACTGCATAAAATGAAGTCGCTGAAGTTTTCTGTATTCACTATTTTTAATGTACACTTCAGTTGAATTTATGTCATCCTCAGGACTGCCATACTAACTTAAATAGATAAACCGTTTTGACTTGATATTTATTTCTGTAGCATCCTGATGATGTCCTGACCATGCAGTACAATGAACTGACCATGACCAACGTGTCGTCACTGCCCCTGCATACCACCGTCCAGCTGGAGAAGCCCTTCCAACTAATTGAAGATGGGATTGAAGCCCTCTCCTGTCTGGTAAGTCTCTGATAGGCTTTCTTTTCTCTTCTGTTCATGCCACTACTAAAAGCGGTGCTCGAGGCATTATGCCCTTGGATTGTTTTGCTGGCCCGGCTTAGCATTTGTAAAGATATCTTGTTGCCGTGGTAAGCAGTGCTGATGGGATGATTATAATTAAAAAAACAGGTGAAATATCTGAGGGAATGTAAAGGTACTGATTTAGATTTTGATATACAATATGACAATGTTATCCAGTTTTTATAGATCATAGTGTTCATTAACAGATAATTTTAGAACCATATCTAAGATTTAATAATTATATGAAAATATAAAAGGAGATAAAGTATTCAAAGTTGCCAACTAATATTTGGCAATGATGGTTTTGATGGGAAGGATAGGAGGAGAATTGTTCCACTTTATGGAGTTTGAAAGTTAGCCACGTAGTCTAAATAAAATCAACAAATGAATGCAATCTATAGATGTGCCTTCTAAAGGGACCATTTTCAACTTTTCAGTCTTTCCATGTGATAATGTATTTCCTTACCCCTACCTGTACTTTTTTACAGGAGGTGCCTCTGGAGGTTGGTGAGAGTAAGCTGATGACCATTCAGTTTGATCCTGCCTATCAGAATGATTCACACAGCCGTATCGCTGAGAAACTGCTGACTCTCACATACCTAGAGCATCCGCACACTGTAAGTAGAGTTTCCTAAAGATTTCTCTTAATTTTTTTTAATTGATATTACCTCAGCAAGCATCTGTTATTTAAGCACTCATAAATAAGGTTAACTTCAGATTTAAATGATAGTTTCTGATCTCATAATCATTCAGCATAAATGTCATCTACCTTTTATTAAACCTAGCACATGGCTTATGACTAACCCCAAACCACTCTTCATATTTTTCCTTGAATCATCCCTTTTTTCAAACGGTTTTGTACATTTATATGCAGTAGCAGCATAAGTCACAAGGGCCAACGCAATGATATCTTGAAGTTGTACTTGATTTATTATATGTTATTCCACAGTTGGATACTGTATTCAAAATAGTGTATTACTATGGAAAAAAAAATTCATTCTATCTGACTCATCCAAGTAGGATACAAATCAATGACTGTTTCTGCCACCATTAAATTAACTGGCCACATTTCAATCATCATTGGTTTTAATCATGTTCAGGACTACGTCAGCCTGCGTGGCGAGGTCTTCTTCCCCAACCTGACCTTTGAGAAGATGCAGGTCAGCTTCGGTTGCATCCTCAACGACACGGAGGTCACTCGCTACGTCAACATCACTAACAACAGCCCCATGGCCGTCAACTACCGCTGGTCTTTCCTGGAACCAGAGACGCCCATCATGCTCTACCCCCTGCCAGTCCCTGCACCTCGAGTTGAGCCTGTGGAAGGTAAGATACTGTCCTCCTTCTGTCCTGGTTCTATCCATTTCTAGTATTTACTTGATACACATTGCTAATGTGGTAATTCTCAAGTTATCTTGGGCGTATTGAAGAATTTGATGATGCAAAGGAAAGGATTTTCTTTTCGCGCTTTAGAAGATGCAAGACTTGCACATTTTTAGCTATTGATCTCAAATTAAAGTGGTTAGTCCAAGGAAAATCATTGATACTGTGTTGATTTTATCAAACGCAACTCCTGCTCTAATCTGCACCACATTATATTGTCAAAATATGTGTAGTGCTCTTTATACAGGGGATTGGTAAATCCCCTCTCCTCCCTTACTAAAGAAAAGAAGAAAAAAAACATTGAAATTATGTTGATTCTATGATGTTTATCAATTAATTCAGTAACTGTTCTCATCTGCGTTTAGAATTAATAGTAGATGAAAAAATTCTTAGGTTATTGTTGTACAATCATGTCAGTATATGAATAGTTCTTTTGCTTCTGTTGATTATCCATGTCCTTGAATAGAAATGTGTGTTGTTCCATCCTGCTAGTATTTTAGCTGTGTATTTACATGTTTTTATTTAATGAATGTATAATAACCAAGAACAAGTTTCAATTCATCAGCAAAAAAAATAAAAATAAATGACAGTGAGATATGTGATTTTAACACTTCTACATTTTAGGGGGTTGCATGTACTTTTGGGGAAAACATAAAACGATACATTTTTACAATATTTTTAATCTTTTGAAGGGTTGGTTGGTCGAGGAGGTGAATGATTTTGCATGCAGCTAATTCATTCTTCTCTTTTGCATGGTAAATCATGCGTAACAAAATTAGAATAAAATTCCTTATTTTATTTCCTCTGTTCCACTTTTCCCAGAATATGGTAAATGGTTTTGTGTAGCCTATTTAATATTTCATGCATTGAACACTTTTTGTGAACAAATATACACAGATATCACCTTTTCACAATTGATTTTACTGATAGTACTTCACTGAGTTCCAAGTTCTGCCAACTTTTGCAGCAATGTGCACTTTTTGTACTTGTGCTTTTAGAGATTTGTGCACCATCACATCACATATTCAGAAGAAAAAAATATGTAGATTGAAATTCAGTGCAAATAATGTAGGCATAAACTGGTGTTAGTTTTAAGTTATAGTTTTGTTTATAGTTAGCATTTCAGTAGGGTGTGACATAACCATTTTGTTAGTATGTAGATTTTTAGTCAAGCAGTTAGGGTATAATGCCCTTGCCAAGATAGAGAGGAGACCATTTTCTCATTATTTGATGAAAATTTATATTCAGTTGAAAGTTTATATGTTTTTGATATCTAACCATTCTGAGATCTGAAAAGTTGTTATTATAGAACTGCTTGCCCTTAGCCTCTTGGTTAGTACACACAGTTATAACAGAAGTATTCTGATTGTAGAAGCTAGTATTAGATAAACCGTTTTGCACGCACTTGTACTTTCCCAACTTTATTCTCTATGCAAGAATCCGAGTCGGATGAGGAAAGCGAAGGTGAGGTTTTAAGAGATAACTATGGGCATCAATCCTTAGGGAGATACGTACTCCCCTTGTTTTAAGGCAGTGGACATATCACTCACAACACCACTACCCCCCCCCCACCATTCCCATCTCACCCACCACCACATTTTTTTTTTAAACACTAAACATTCCTCTCTTTTTTTCCCAGTCAGATAGTGCCCAATCTCAGCATTTTTTGTGTGATTTGTCTCTAAAACCTTTTGGATACTGATGAAAAATTGAGAGCCGACAGCCTAATTTCCTTTTTTGCTGTTTAAAGTTTTCACTGTGTCCCACCTGCAAATGAGAATGGATTGATGCCCATGCTTGAAACTACTAGTTTTTAGATCCCATCCTTATAACCATATTGTAATTCACCCTGATTTAGTTTTCTCCACTGTTTAATCATTATTGTTTTGTTTTTTACCACTACTAATCTAACATGTACTAAAAGTCATATCCAATATCCATGGCCTTGGTATATTCATATCAAAGCTAGTTCAGAAATGCCATTGAGAACAAGATGAGTTATTTGTAGGCGATGTAAATGCAAGATGATCAAGTGCTTTTTAAAAGTGCTGATTTTATAAAAATCTTTGTATATGGTATGATAAAGTGCGTATCACTATACTTGACTTAAAATATGAGAAAGTATTACTTCAAAATATATTTTGGTACATTATCAAATGTTATATATTCATCAGCAAAGGAGAATATTCATATTTCATTTAAGTGTACACTACCAAATTGAGGGACAAAAACTACTAAAATGAAGATCTTATTTGAGGATGCAAAATACCATGCAATGCATGCATCAAAGACAAGAAATCAATATTCTTGAGTCACAAATTTTATTCAAAGAAAGGAAGAAAATGGACAAAGAGTTCAAATTTAGTTTTTGTTTACATCAAATTTGAGCATATTCAACACTTGAGGAAGTAAGTGTGTTTGGATATACTATTGTGTTAATTTAGACTAATCCACATTAGTATAAAATCCACCTCTTTTTTCCTTGCTTTTTAAAATCTATATTCATCAGCAATTTATCAACCTGTTTATAGCCAAGCTTTGTAATGCTTTCCCATTTTACATTAGAAACCATTGATATTATCAAAGTGATTTATGTCTATTTCAATCCCAAACAAAATAGTTGGTATTGTCCATTTTATTTCAGTAATTCATTTGATATTTTTTTAAAGTAGATTTCATAAAATGTCATGTCTATATTCATGTAGAAAATGACATATGAGAAGTGTGTATTCATCTACCAGTTTATCCCATTTATATATTTCCAAACTTAAAAGTTTGATCATATGCAATATAAGAAAAATTATTTTATCATCCATATAGAAGGTTTAAAAGATATCAAACATCTTGAGTATATGTACATCTGAATTCCATGGATTCTATTATTCTTTAGTCCAAAGTGTAGTAAATTTTCAAAGAAATTAGCATTATTTTTTTACTTGAAAAGTTGTCCTACAGACAATAGTACAACCTATTGAACCGTTGAGATAGCATGAGTGGGACCAATCCTGCCAAAAGAATAAGTGTTGTAACCGCAAACCTTGATCAAATCTATCCTCACCATGGTAGCCTTCAAAGATTTCAATATGCTTTATCATTTATATTTATATTGTGTTTATGTCCGTAAAAATTTAACAATGCTTCCTTTTGTTTGAAATTACCAATGACATTCAAGTCCCCATGTATAATATCCAATTTTTTGAGTATCCTGTGAATAACAAAATAATACCCCGTTTTTTATGTGCACGAGATAAAATGAGTTGCACCTATTATTCAAATTTGGTGTGCGATCAAGGTATGAATTTTTGTGACCCTGTTTATTGTTTTGCTTCAGTTTGAAACCAAACTAATCAACATCATAAGAGAGAATAGACTTTATGAAGAATATTGGGTTGTCAATTATTGTGCTTACTTTATTTAACAAGAGAATGATAAAGATGAAAAGAATAAATGGGATTGGAGTATAAGAAACTGCAATGAATATGAGTAATTAAGAACTAAATAGTAAAAGTAGTGTTGGTATTGTTGTTTTTAAATGTATTCATGCTGTATATAAACTTGACATGATGTTGAAATACTGGTACATGTATTCCAAAGAATGGTTAATATGGTAGAAGTGATGGTAACAAAAATATTAGTGATACAGTATGTATCATGCTAATACTGTTGGCAGGTGAGTTGTTAATTACATTCTTTAAATCTATAAAACAGATTCAGTAGTAGTTTAAATTCTGTAGTCCTAAAATTTTACTTGTAGTATGTAGGTTTATAGATGTTATGAATATTAGTATTTATAACAATAGTTTTAATATATCTTCCAAGGTAAACTTAATATACCGGTCATGGATGGAATATATTCAAATATATTCATTCATTATGCGGTCTACTTGTACTCAGCTATTCATGAAATATTTATGTTTCCCAAGCAGCAGAGACACATGTAGCCTTTGAGGAACCTCTCCTTGGTGATGATGATCACCAGATGGAGGAAGGTGAACAGACAGAACGAGAGAAGGGTGAAGGAGGAGCAGAGAGTGGAGAGGAGAAGATGGATGAGATGAAGGTATGATACTTATTACTACTGCATGAGGATGGCCAGGAAGGTTGAAATATACACAGGTTTAGCCAGTAGTTAGTGTGAATCTATAGCCTGTAGCTCTTGTTATGAATTTAGTTCATTGGCATAAGAACTTGAAGAAAATGGAGAACATTGTTATAACAAAAACAATGAGAAGTGGAAATGGCAACAACAACAAAACGCAAGAAAAAGTGGGTTTGGATTGATCTAATACCGGGAGTAGATAGAAATATCTACATCTGACATGTATGCAGACAATAAAGAAAAGGTTGCCATAAATATCCAAATAGAATACCAGTAGAACCTTTTAAGTCTTTGGGTCATGAAAGTTTTGAATGTAGTAAACAAGGGAGGAGTCCCAGATTCAATATCCTTTCCAATGTTTTTGTGATATCATGACAACTATTTCAAATCTTTTTTTGATTATATTTGGCAGAATGCTGACGACCAAGCACCTCCAGACAACGTCATAGAGAAGCTGGACATTCAGATCCTCTCTCCAAAGCCTCCCGTCGATGAGACCGACAAGGCGACCTTGAAGTCCATCAGCCTTGCCGACGTGACCTCCGAGAAGGAGAGCAAGAAGGACAAGAAGTTGACAGCCAGCAAGAAGAGCCCTCGCAAGTCGACGGCAAGGAGCGGAGGCAGCAAGGCAATGAGTAAGACCAGTATCAAGAGCGAGGACAAGGCCAAGCAGGATGATGAGGTTGCTACAGTGGACCAGGTTTGTGCAAACCATGTTCTTCCCTCAAAGCCCCACTGCAATACTTATAGCTACTTGCGCCCTCTATATAGCAAACAATGCCTAAGCGTGATCCTAAGCGCCCCCATGGTCCCCTTTTTCTTATATTAATTCAGAGCTGATTTGATGAGATAACCACCTGTCAGTGACCATGCAGGGAGGTCTAATCCCTCCTGTCCAAACTAGTGCAGATAGGCTTTTAAGAGGGAGGATATGGGTAAACATAGGGGTTGCTCTCTATATCTTCTCTTGCAAATTTGGGGGCTCATTTGACCCACTAAGTAGATCTTAATTGAATTACGATGGTTCATAGAGAATGAGAATAGTGAAAATTAAACTTCATTAAGAATTATCAAGTAGATGCAACATCAGTAGAAGAGATTGCATCACTACCTTAAACCTAAATTCTCCCTAATCAACCCCTAACAAACATGATGTTCTTGGGTAGAAATGCTGGAGGTAATTGTAAGCTAGGTTCTCGTATTTCGATCTGCACCTTTGGCAAATGGTAAATACAAGAAACAAGCACACAGCCTCCATCATTGTCAAAACTTTTCCCTTTCTCATTTTCTCCCACCCATGCAGCCCCTGAGTGACCGTGACCCTCCAGTCGTAGAGGATGAGGTACCGACTGCCCGAGCTCCTAGCCCACTCACAGCTCTGAGGCCTGGTACAGCAGCCAGGCAGAGGCTCAACAAGCTCCAGTACATCCAGGCCATCACAGAGCCAACTGCTGTCGGCATTGAAGAGGTACGTACGACTATAAGAATTGTGTACACTTACTATTAAACTTGCGTACTCGGTGCTTGCTCAAATTTCTGATTCATTGACTAGTTAACCTGACTGCTACGGAAAGCGAGATAAGGAAACGTGGAACCTACATCTTGTAGTCCTTTCAGAGTGACTAGGTAATTAAAGTGTAATACTGCACCAAGAGCAATAGCCACTGGCACAATTACTAGGTTAAAACCTGAAACAAGACTGCTGATCTACACTGAACTAACAATGTTGCTTGTCAAAGAATTTTAAAAAGAATTTTAAAAAGAATTGCAGTAAAAATGCAGTTATAAATGCTCAAAAGTCCAAGAGACGAGCGTTTATTTTGACTTTCCTATTAATGCAATGACGCCTATATAAAAGGAGAGTCAAATGCATTTTTGTTTGCTTTTAGTGCTTCCCAAATTGCTCATTTTGTGGGTGCAGATGAAAAGTAAATGCATTATTTGTCAAAATATTTGCATTCGGTAGAAAATAGAAAAAGCACCCAACCACTGAAAACTATGATAGAAGATTGGAATACTTTAACAGCTACATATTGGACAGTTTATATCTATGATCCGAAGTCAGCTTGTTCTGGCAGGCAGCGTTGAATATCAATGACCGGGGTAATAGTATATTTGTAAAGCACTTAGAGACATTTGTATTAAGGGCTATATAAAAATAAAATATTATTATTATTATTATTATTATTATTATCTCAGTTGTGTAATCTTAATAAAACTTGAAACACCATTTTCTTGTTCAGGTGTTTGACATCCTACCCTTGTACGGCACCCTGCTCCCTGGCGAGTCGGATACTGTGACCTTCACCTTTTATGGTCATGCAGAGATAGGGTCAGAGGCTAAAGCCCTTTGCAACGTGGAGGGTGGACCCTGCTACGAGCTTGACCTGCAGGGGGAGGCATCCATCGTCCAGTATGAGTTTGACCTCAAGAACATTGATTATGGCAGACAGGTAGGCGGACAATATACATAAGTTTATATTCTTGCTCTACGATTGGTCAAAAGTTTGTTGCACTGTGTAGTTAGTAGTACTATCTACACAGTGCAACTCACTTTCACTGAAGATTGTAAACGGTGCGTATACGTCTTACGTAAGTACTGCATGCACTGTACGTATCGTACACCGTTTGCTAGCTGTTAATTGATGACTCAATGCTTTAAAATGAAGGAAGAAGTGAAATGTTTCCGATGTGGAATATAAAGCAAATAATCACCTTTTTGGTTTCAGGCGATGGCAAACGATCACTTCCTTGGCGATCTGAATGTCCTCAGCTTTGCTTCGGAAAGATAGCTACATGTACATCCAGATCGCCTCCGAAGTGATAGTTTGTACCATCACCTATAAGTATGCTTTATTCTGCAATTATAGGGAGCAAATAGATGCATTTTTCAAGCACTGAGGGAATATTGGAAGATATTTGATTTAAAGACATCTCTGCTTGAGAAGTATGGTATAAATGTTATTAACAGTAACGACCACCTATATAGAAAGACCACCTGTCTATAACGACCATGTTTTTTGTTTCCCTTGAAAACAGTTTCTCATTGACACATGGCCTAATTAGGGCTTTATTTATGTAGTTCCCCATTTCCTTTTTTAAATTTGTTCATGAATAATTTTGTATCTTTTGTATCAATGTAATTTTTAATCGAGAATGAAATAAATGCGAATTCAATTCAATTCAATTCAAAATTCAATTCATTGACACATGTAAAAAAAAAACCTGTACATTAAGTCCACCTGCATATATAGACCAATTTTCTGAAGGTTAAATTTCAAAGTGATCACCATTCCTGTGTTCCCCACTAGATGTATGACCACGTCTGCATGGCGGAGATCACCCTGAGGAACACCGGCAAGGTCGAGTTTGACTTCCGCGCCCTCAACATGGACCCATCCACCAGCAGTCGACCTCTGCCAGGGGTCCCCGTCATGGTACCTCACACCGGCCATGTGGAGGCCTACAGCGAGCATAAACTACTGGTCAAGTTCCTGCCAGGCTACCCGGAGAAGTTCCACAAGAGCTTTGAGGTGAGGGCTAGATGATTCTTGATTACCAAAGGGATTTTTTTTCTCTAGAATTGTCCCCATGAAATTCCTACTGAGTTATAACACATTCAGCTTGTCACAGAGGCCACATGAATTGGAAACAGAAATCACATATATCTTTTGAAATTGCGAAAAACATTAATAAGATTTTATAAAAAAACATTTGATATGTAAATGATACAAAATGGAGTGCTATTTGCCAAGGCCAAGTTATTTTCTCCTATCTTCATTAGAGATGTTTGTATACATAGTGATTGTATTCAGAATATAGGTTTAAATGGAACAAATACCGTTGAAGATTATACTTTAAAAATTATATTCATTATTCTACAATGCTTGGTGTATAGGACATGATATGATCAAATACTGTAGACGTATAGTCATTTCAGCCAAATTATCTCTTAAAGATGTTCATGCGTGGATAGTCGTTCGTGAAGTAGGCAACTTGGCGATCATTACATAACACTGAGCCAATGGGTATTACGCTCCTTTGAGTACGTCCGTGTGCTGCCTTCTATATACCCATGCTTGAGCAACTTTAATATCCTGTCATCTCAAATTTATTGTTTATTTGTTTGTTTTCTCCATGCATTCCTCAGATCCAAGTGGCCCACTTTGAGCCTGACTCCATCAACCTGTGCGGAGAGGGTGTGTTCCCACGGGTCTCCCTGGACCTGCCTCGCTTCCCCGATGAAGAGGGGCTCTACTGCTCCCTCATGAAGGAGGCCAAGGAGAACCTAGGGCGGGACATCAAGAAGAAACCCTTGATCCAGTCTGGATCCCCCGTTCCTTCACCTACTCCAAGGGATCCGTCCCAGGAGGATGCAAAGTCCATCATGTCACTGCAGGTGGGTTGAGCAAGCGACATTCATATCTATCTGAGGGGTGTTTCACAAAGATCCTAAGTTTAACTTATCTCTAAGTTGACTTTACAATTATGGCAAGCCCTTAGCATCTTTGAAAATAATTTAAAAGGCATAAAATGTTGATTCAAATAATTCATATTTTCTATTATCATGAGAGATTTTGTGTTCTTGATGTGGAATTTATGAAAAGTTTAAAATACTTCAATTTTTGCTAATGAATAGAATCTTTGTGGAACACCCCCAAGGTGAGACTTATTGTTATATAGAGTGTTGAATCCTTAATGGCTCAATCAAGTAGGTATAGTACAAAATCAATGAACTACATCATCATTGACTTTTGACTTTGCAATGCTCAATGCTGGTCAGTATATTATGAAACGAATGACTCTTTTCTAAGTACCTTTTGTCTTCTTCACACATGTATTTATGAGCTTTCTTCTTTCTGAACTTTTGATCTTTGTGCCTAAATTTAGTACACTGTCGGTGCTTGCGTATTTGTACTAAGTGACCAAAGTTGCTTTCAGTTAAATAAGAGTTAGGTGTCTGTAGGAAATTTGAATAATTTGTAGGTTTTAGACTTATTCCTGTGTTTCAAAGACCAACCTTTTTTCTTCATAATGCTGATGACATAAGCTATTAATACAATTCAAAATGTCCATGCACCATTTATACATGTTGTTTCAGTATAAAAGTGTATATACACAAATGATAAATTTATGATACTTCATATGCATCCCCTCTGTAGAACGAGTTCCCATCTGAGTTGGAATTCCAGTTGGAGGTTGAACGATTGCTGGTCAAGGAGTTTGCCATCGAGTATCAGCAGCAGAACGTCATGCTGGACACTGACCGGTCAGCTCAAGCTCTGGCCACTACAGGAGTCTTGATGGCCAGCGTCATGACGTCCAGGAGCAAGAAAAACGTCAAGGCTAAGTAAGTTCACATTCATTTTGTAATGTTAGCAAATTAATACTTAAGTGCCTCGATAAAAATTAGTTAACAAATGATTTTATTTCAATAGTCAGAATTCAAATTGCATACATCATAGTTGTTGTTAGGTAGGACATGTCATAATGTTTGTCCTACCTAGCAACAACCAATGTATGCAATTTGAATTCTGACTATTGAGACACATTTATTGGAACTGTTTAATGAAATAATTCATCTTGGGGCGTTTCACAAAGGCATATGCATAAATTTAGTTGCATCACAAACATGGCCTACCAAAGGTATTCTGAAGCAAGAATTTGGGTTCCTTCAGTCAGAAAGATAAAGAGGGGTATTAAATGTGTTGAGAAGGATCACCTCTAGTTTGGGATATTTGAGATATGAATTAATCACCACTAGATGACATATACTCTATTTTATTCTACTGCATTATAAAGGTGAGGGCCTGTATTGAGATGGATCTATTCAGTTTGTGTTATTTCTTTCATCCAACTTACGTTCTTTTTGTCCTTGTCTTCTTTTTTTATTGTCAATTTTTCTCTCTATTGTTCTTCTCTCTCTCTCTCTCTCTCTTACCTGACACTTTCTCCTTTTCATGTTAGCAATTGATGTGTGGTTGGTAATAATAACTGCAGTGGAAATAAAAGACATGAGCCTATTCCATTCCATTTTATTTTGGGACTTGTCTTCTCTTTTCTCTGTTGCAGGGCTCGCCTGCCAGACTACATGCTTGATTTTGGCTACGTAGTCCTTGGCACTGTCCGAACACACATCATCCGAGCCACCAACACCGGCTTCTTCCCCGTCTCCTTCTCCGCTGACCGGATCTCTCTGGCCGGAACCGGGTTCAACGTGGAACTGGACCGGGTGCGTCACCTACCAGGGTTCCCAGACCATGAGACGGTGGACTTCAGGGTCAGCTTTGACCCCCTTGGGTCTAACCTGGGACTGGGAGATGTGGAAGCGTTGATACCTGTCAATGTAAGTACAGCCAAATTTTGGCCATTTGTGATAATGTGTCATTGCATTGAATGGAATGGTCATTGCTGGTGGTCAATTTGTAATATTTGTATATCACATTCTACAGTATTTCATCCTGAAATTCATGTTCAGACTTTGAAGTTTTGAAGAATTATCTCTGTAAGATATGTAAGTTTGCATAGTGCTCCATTTGTGCCTTTTGTGATCTGATGATACCCTTTTAATGGATGTAGAATAAGCTGAGTAATATATTATCAATCTTTAGTCTCATAAATATAATAACATAATATTCCTTTATATGTTGATACTTTGAAGAAGAAAAAAAAAGGACTTCTCAGTTCTTAGGAAGCTTATAGATGTCAACTCCTACCATCAAAGATTAATGTCTTACCCATGGGCATCGATCAGCACACCAGCTTTGTTTTTTTAAAGATGGGACCTCCCCATTCCAGGCATTGCATTTCATCCAAGCTTTCATTGTTTCATGTCTAGATCATCACTGGACCATGTGTGTTCCTGCGGCTGCGTGCCTGTGTCACTATGCCCGACATGGAGATCTCAACGGACTGCCTGGAGTTCGGAGACGTCCAGTGCGGTCAGTGCAAGGTGGTGACCATCCAGCTTCACAATCACAAGGAGGTAAAGTGTGAATGGTCATCACTACCCACTGAGAAGGAGAAAAAGCTGGTGAGTTCTTTGACCATTATGTTCTCTTTCTATTGTTCATTCATTGAATGCTTCTGAAATCGGAAAGTGAAATTATTATTATTTTTTTTTAGTGGTGACTTTCTCTCATTCTCGCTCTCTCTCTCTTTTGGTTTTGGTTTCTCTGTCGCTGTCCGGCTGTCCAAAAAATCTCTCTCTCTCTCTCTCTCTCTTTCCCTCCCCCTCTACCTCTCTCGCCCTCCCCTCTTTATGTGTGTATCTCTCTCTCTCTCCCTCCCCTCTTTTTGTGTCACTCTGTCTCTGTCTCTCTCCCCCTCTCCTCTTTTTTTTTGTGTGTGTGCATGTCTCTCTCTTTCCTTTTCACTCTCTCACTTTTAATACAGTATTTACCTTGGTCAAGATGTGATAGAACATCATAAGAGATCTCATGTTTATGGCATATTGCTTGCTTTGTCCATCCAAAACATTTGGACACAAAACATTTTAGCCCACAGCATAGTACTAGAAGTATCATGTATTCATGTACATGTTTCTCTGTCCATCAGCCCTTCAAAAACTGCAGTCATACTCTAGCACACCATGGATGTTGTATATTTATTTTTCATTCTGTATACCAAAGAGCCATGTTCTGTAAATTCCCTTTTAAACCCTAACAAAATGTGTTGCTTTACAAAAGGAATTAAGATATGTTTAGTTATCTTTTTCTTTTCTCTTCATTTAGTGATCATGGCAATTCTGTTAATTCATTGTGCAACTATACTCTTTTAATAGAAAAAATGTAAACATCAAGGTGTTAAATATGTGCAAGTGTTAATTTCAATGGTGTAAATGGCAAACTCTACATGGTAACATTGGCATTTATCAGTTAATACATATATCTTGATCTCCTATATAATTTATATGTCTCAGCCGAAAATTCAGACATCTTATTTTCGCCTACATCGAGTTTGTATTTTCAAAGTACAATCTCACTGCTCTCATCATTCATACAAATAACATTTAAAGTGTATTATGTTATACTATTATTTGTACCTTTCTGTTTTCACTAGCTTCTGGAGAAACAAATGAAGGTACAATTTGCCAATTTTAAAGCACGCACCCTTGTCACAATATTGCAAATTTCACCCTCGCCCCTTTTGTCATTTGATTCATTATTGCTTTTTTTTAGTGTGCCATAATTGAATCAAAAGTGTAGCATTGATCATAAAAATTTGTCAAACCTGCCTTCCAACCAAACTTTTGTATAAACCAAAATCTACCTTTTGGTTTCCAAATTGATGTATTGCTGATATTGCAGTGAATATTGAACATCATACTTCAAACTTTAAAAGTAGCTTAAAGGTACTATGTCCCTTTTGCAGCCAACCTCAAATTCTGTAGAACTTTGCAGGAATTATGTCCTATCTGTGAAATTTAAACGTTAGCAGTGTCCTCATATTCAAATTATGCAAGGAAACCTGTTTACTTGCTAGACTTCACTGTCAGACACTATTGAGTGACTGACTGGCTTTTTGTCTTCTTTGGTAATAACATACATGAAAAGAGTTGTAAAGGGTACATGAGCATTTGTCTACATCAATAACCCACTTCTTGTGATGGCCAAGATTAAACTGATTGAATCTTTGCGCAGCATAAAAGGTATGACCATTCGGTACAATTGTCTGAAAATCAAGACTATTACTTTTGGGCTCTATAGCCTTAAAGTCGATTTGACAACTAATAGTCGTTATTTTCCCACTTGAAGACATTTTCAAGCCCCACCTCATTTAGGGAAGTTCTAAATTAGTATTATCTTTCAAATGCAGTTGGAATTTAACTTTTTCATTTTTTGGCATTTAATGGGACATAGTACCTTTAATAAAGAAATTATTTATAATTCAGCACCAGTTATTGAATTCAATTTGATGTTGGAATATATGTGGAATTGAATTTGTTTACAATGGTTCTTGTAACTTGATATTAGGCCTCTTGCTGTGATCAATGCTACTACCTGTTGAGTTTGCACTTTAGTACCCAGAAAGTTTATGAAAATTCAAAAGGGTTTCCCCCAAATATCCTTTTTGTGTGTGTCTGTGTGGTAATTTATCACTGTATATGTGTGGAGTCTGCCCATGATTTATTTGTGTGCAGTGGAATTATGTGACGATTAAAAAAAATATATATATATTTTTAGACATTTTGAAGTTAGGATCTCACTCACAAGACAACTCCATTAACAAAGTTTATTTGGATTTTGTTGTTGTTGTCAAACACAATATGCATTTTGATTAGTGTATGAAAGATAATCCTACATAATATCTATATGTAAATCTTGTGTGAAACAAGTTGCCCTCTTCATTTTAATTTTTTGCAGTATGCTCCCTGCTATGTGCTTGCAGTATAATGTTCCCTTTTTAAGATATGCTGTGTCACTGTGTGTATTTGTTTGAAACAAGCTTCTATAGTGAACTGAGCTACAAACCAAATATTTTATCACGTTCAATTTCATTTAATAGTTTTTGTAATTCCAAATTGCTAGACATTGCTGTTTGTGCACTCTTATTTCACAAGATTAAATTTAAAAAAAAAACAGATTAGATTTATTAGCCAAGCCTTATGGGTTGCTTTTACATGACCACTTTCATAGAAAAGATATGTTGAGCTGTATATGCATCCTTGATCTACAATGTATATATCCTAAAACACAGATCAGTGAGTATTATATGCACAAGGGTATTTGTACACAACAATTTTGTTGGGTACATATACCTCCCTTCCGCCTCAATCCCCAGCATTTAAAAAAAAAAATCATCTTTATTTTGGCCATATTGTCACAACAAGGTGATTTTAGATAATATAGTCAAATCTTCCTGTACTTCACAACACAACAGTAGCAACAGTATTGAAACAAAAACAAATAATAAAATACATGCAACAATCGCGGCCGTGGGTTTTTAATGAAAATTTCCCCTCCACAAGCGAGTATTGTTACAATATTGTTTCAAACCGTATACATGAAGGTTCATAAGAAAATTGAAAAGATTTCTAGTGATAGGACTCCTTCTTTATCTTCTCTCTGCAGGTCGACAAGCACATGCCTCTTCATCTGAGACGGAAGCTGAAGCCTGCGAGGTCCATACCTCGTAACTTTGAGATGATGCCCCCTACTGGTATGCTGCTGCCAGGTCAAAGGGTCAATGTACAGGTCAAGTTCATGCCTACAGAAGAGGTCAGTCAAATTTGTAGCCTTATTGTTTGATTATTACATTTATCTTTACCAAAAAAAGATTTGCTGTTTTTGTATTTATAGGAAGCAATGATATGTTACGAAAGATAACATTGATACAGTCAAACCTGTCTATAGCGACTGCCGAAGGGAAACACGAAAAGTGGTCTTTGTAGACAGGTTCCTTAACTACATGTTTCAATGAAAAACCTTTTTCAAGGGAAACAAAAAATGTTGTCTTTGTAAAGCAGGTTTGACTGTATTATAATTCATAGCAAATTTTGATAAAAGGTGAATACAGCTAAAGGAAGGACTAGAGCTAAAGCAAGTATTATGTGTAGATTTTGATATAGATTCTCTAGGTAGACGATGTTATGCAAATGCTTACAATCATCCACATCTCACCTCTTGACCCTAGAAACTCTACTCTGAGCGTATCTCCCTGCGCATCAACCAGAGCAGCCAGCGCCTGACCATGATGGCCACCGGCATCGGCCTGGAGCCACGGCTGGAGCTCAGTCAATCGCTGCTGGAGTTTGGACCCATCCTACCACACAGCGCAGGAGATGAGAAGGAAGTGATCGTCAAGAACCCCTGCACCTTCCCCATTGAGTTCTACTCCTTAGAGTTTGATAAGCAGTATCTGACTGAGGAGAAGGTGAGAGACGACCAAGAGATCTATTTCGAACTGAATGTTTCATGCATCATATATTACATTGAGGGAAAACTTGATGCCAGTTGGGTATTACAGCTTCTCTTAAGTTCTGGTGATGTCATTCTGATTTCTTTTTCTTATCCATTAAAGGTACTATGTCCCTTTTGCAGCCAACCTCAAATACTGTAGAACTTTGCAGGAATTATGAATATGTCATGTATGTCCTATCTGTGAAATTTAAACATTAGCAGTGTCCTCATATTCAAATTATGCAAGGAAAACCGTTAACTTGCTAGACTTCACTGTCAGACACTATTGAGTGACTGACTGGCTTTT
Source organism: Strongylocentrotus purpuratus (assembly GCF_000002235.5). Taxonomy (NCBI): domain Eukaryota; kingdom Metazoa; phylum Echinodermata; class Echinoidea; order Camarodonta; family Strongylocentrotidae; genus Strongylocentrotus; species Strongylocentrotus purpuratus. Next base: position 23,927,459 of record NW_022145614.1, read on the forward strand.
TTTCTTCTTTGTTAATCACATACATGAAAAGAGTTGTAAAGGGTACATGATCATTTGTCTATATCAATAACCCACTTCTTGTGATAGCCAAGATTAAACTGATTGAATCTTTGTGCAGCATAAAAGGTATGACCATTCGGTACAATTGTCTGAAAATCAAGACTATTACTTTTGGGCTCTATAGCCCTAAAGTCGATTTGACAACTGATAGTCGTTATTTTCCCACTTGAAGACATTTTCAAGCCCCACCTTTTTTAGGGAAGTTCTAAATTAGTATTATCTTTCAAATGCAGTTGGAATTTAACTTTTTCATTTTTTGGCCTGCAAATGGGACATAGTCCCTTTAAACTGAAGATGGGTTGTTGGGACCAGTCAAAGGTAATTAAACTGAGAGAAACATGCTGAAAATTATGTCATTAAAAGCAACTAGTCTTATATTTGTAGATATTTGAAGGTGTGTTATACATTTTGTAAAGATAGAGGAAAAGAGAAAGGCAGAGACTACAGAGTTATGCAGAATGTTCCATCGTGGTAGAGTGTGGGAAGGGATAGGAAGGTATCACAGCAACCAAGCTTTCTTCTCAGAGATACATAATATCTGACAATAATGAACACAAAGAAACTAATACATGGCTCTCTTTATTCCTATAACCTTTTCCAGATGCTGCGCCTTATGAAGGACTATGACGAACACGGCACCCTGCTCCTGCCTCCTCGTATTCAAGGCGAGAGGCTCCCTTCAGAGATCCTGGAGTTCTACGAGGAGCAAAAGAGACGTCTGGAGGAGGAGGAGGAGAAGGAGAAAGCCAAGGTGGAGGCAGAGCTGGCAGCCAGAGCTACGGCTGCTGCTGCTATAGAGGGAATGAAAGGAGAAGGTAAGGTTCTTGGTTGTTGTATTGCCACAATGAACTTTTCTTTGGTGGTCATGCACCTGTAAAGAATGATCACCAGCCATACAAGTATCATTGCACAGTTGGAGTAACTCTAGGTTTTGAGAGCAAGAGTTAAATTAAGACTATATTTATACATACCAATAATTATAATCTTCTTTTATGATTAAAAAAAAAAAATCTATTGCTTCGTCATTCGGAAGAGACTTTAAAGCCCCACTGTACTACTTGTAGCTAATTGCTCCCTCTGTGTAGAAAACAATGCCTAAGTGGTGCCCGTTGGTCCCCCATGATCCTCTTTTTCTTATGTTAATTGAGAGCTGAGTTGATGAGATAACCACCTGTCGGTGACCAAGGTGGGTGGTCTAAGCCCTCCTGGCCAAACTAGTACAGACATGCTTTAACGAGTAGGCTGATTGCATGATCAATGACATATTGTACATTCGCACTCCCGTTCTGTCTTTTTGTGCATGTAGTCTTGTTAAATAGACATCAATTGATCAATCACTAACCAGGAGTCTGATTTCCTTTATTACTAGGAGGTGAGGAGGGCCAGACTGCATCCCAAGCTCAAGGTGCATCAGCAGCAGCAGGAGGCGTTGCATTCACCCAGCCATCTACCACCGGTGCTGCAGAGGATGGCACGGGACAGGATGGAGAGAAGGACAAGACAGAGGGGAACAAACAGGACGAGGATGACACACAAGGTTCGATGATGTACTTCAAATTACAAATAACTTCATGTTTCAATAATTTTGTCACTGGTGTAGGCATTCTTACAAAATATTATTTTGGGTGACATTATTCCTCCCCCTCATAGAAATAGGTAAGGTCTACACCATGCTATTATCCCTTAGTCTAGTCTTAAACAGCATCTACCTGATTTAAAATTCTCAATGAAACGTTCTGTTCTTAGACGTAGGTAACTTTTTAATGGCCATGTAATTCCAACCTACCCTACAAGATTCAATTTCCATTCTGTTTTCCTCTCTCCTTTTTAGAAAACAATTTTGATTACTTTGCCTTTTTGTCCTTCTTTTAATCTTACTTATAATTTATTTTCGATTTCTCCCCTATACAGACAAAAAAGACTCTGCCAGCACCGTTGGAGTTGGTGAGCTGATCGAGATCACCCCTGTCTCTGCATCCATCGCAAGGCACCTTGGCATTGACCTGTCCCCAGAGGGCAAGGCTGCCATGAGGCGTAGAGGGCTGGCCTTGGTGGTCCATGGAGCACCTCTCGCTGGTAAGGATCTCTACAAGTTCCCATGACTTTCCCAGTTATTTATCTCAAGTGCAGTTGCTATAAGAATGTATTTTTTAAATATTTGCCTCTCTTGACCCAGATGGAGCGAAACAGGCACTTTTTTGTGGAAATAGTCATATTCCGGCCTTCAAATTGTATAGATGCTCTAATAATACATGGTCTAACCATCACTTTGATTTTCTTTAAATATGAAACTTTCAGGCCCCGTCATATAAAGAGTAGTGATTGATCCAAATCAATCGCAAAAAAGGTTGCGATTAATATCAACTCTTTATAAGAGGGGGCCCAGATCGGAAAGCGTAGGTGAAATATATCAGTTGTCTGTAGATCAAATCTTTCTTACGACGTATGACTCAGAAATAAGTTAAACTTTTTTCAGAACTAATCTAAATTTTTAAAATCACAACAGCTCATCTTAAAATTGAAACTGATTTGATATTAGAACTGTCTATTTGTCCTTAAATCAGATGTAAAACTAATCATATCAAGTGACTATGCCATCATTTTAATTTTCCATCAACAGGCAAGACGACCACATCTATCGCCTTGGCCAAACACTACGAGGCTGCCCTTCTGACTGTGGACAGCGTGGTACTGGATGCCATCTCTAACGGCAACACCCCAGCCGGCTTGAAGGCCAGGGAGAGGTGTGCCATAATGGCCCGAACCCAGCTGGCCAGGGAAGGGGATGGCATTGAGGCCCAGGCCCAGGGTACGGGCGGGGCTCTCAGCATGGAGGCAGTCTATCAGCACACACAGGGACTTGGTGCTGCCTCAGGTACGACTGTCACAGATCAATTCCTTGATTGTGAAGAAAGTAAATGGTTTTGGAACTGTGGAAAAAGAAAACTCATTGCTATGTGCAAATCTGTAATGAAGTCGATAGTTATTGAGCATTTCAGAATCTAGGTTAGGCTTCTTTGAGAAAGGTAGAATGTAGGCAATTTTGAGCTCAGAGGGTACATGGGCCTAATCAATACTCAAATTAACAGTCTGTAAAATAAAAGAAACAATCGATAAAGAGCAGCCCTTGATGAAAATAGTGTAGACAGGGTCTAGTTGACCTGATTTCTCTGGACCTTGTCTACCCAGCAGTGCTTGGATCTCATCTAGTGTGGTAGGTTGGATCATCTCAAGGGACGATGAAGTGAGAGGATCGTCTGGAGTCAGACTGTCTTGAGTATTATGAATCTGTGAGTGGAAGAACTGAATAAAACTTTAGGCCAACACCTCACTGTTGACATGTGAGCTCTGTTTAGGGTTCAGCAGACGGTTAGCTATAGAAAACAGTTTCTTGGAGTCATTCCTGGACGACCGATAGTTTATTAAAGCGTTTTCTTCACCCAAACTTTTCTTAATATCTATGTTGAATGCACTGAAACTATTGTGCTAAAGCCTCAGTTTCATTTGTTTTTAATAGCTTCTGTGATGGGCGGCGCCCATTCTGTCATCAGTAACCGCAAGACCAGCACCATCTCCGGCCACAAGCCTGCGCACAGCATGGTAGCGGGCGAGGATGGAGCCCCAGCCCCGCCCCCGCCCAAAGCCGAGAAGGCGGACAAGAAGGACAAGAAGGGGGCTAAGCAGGAGGGTGATACCACCACCCAGCTGTCCAGCAGCCCCCCTCCGGCCGCGCCCATTGCTAGAAGGTTGAGTGTGAGTGCTAGCGTGGCTGGGGAGGAGGGGTTGATGAGCTGTATCTTACCTGAGGGACTGCTGGCTGAGATCCTGGCTGAACGTATGCAGGTGAGAACCGGGATGCCCCTCTACATGAAGCAATCTAATTTACACAAACATTTGATTTACATGTTTGTGTTGTTGAAATTGTGTAATAATTAATACACATTTATGTATCATTTGAATAATTTCATAGCATTTAAATAACAAACTGACAAGGAGTTGTTACCATGATACAAAAAGCAATTGTTTCAACCGGTTGGAGAGGATTTTATTTTGGTATTACATTCATCTCCATGGACTCTGGTCCAAGTTATCTTGTTCTTATCTATCATGGTTACAGTGTTGTGTGCTCTCTTGATTAGCAGACCAAGATGTCCAACAATGTTGAAAACAACAGCTGAAGAAAGCATTTAGATGATGTCAAGCTGGAATATATTGAAAAAACTTTAGAAATAGCATTGCTGGTCTTGTGAAGTGGCTTATGTCTTTGCTTTAACAAAATGTGCTAGTTTGTGAAACCTTTGAGAAACTGGCATTTAGATGATGTCAAAATGAAATATCTTTAAAAAACTATAACAATAGCGTTGCTGGTCTAATGAAGTGGCTTATGTCTTTGCTTTAATAAAATGTGCTAGTTTGTGAAACCTTTGAGAAAACTGGCATTTTCATTCAATTTGTGTTTTTATTATTTCAATTTCATTCAGTTGAACGACTGTCACAAGGGTGTGGTCTTTGATGGCTTGGAGACACTCTTCAGTCCTAACCAGACTGCTACGGCAAAGGCTCTCCTTGGGGCTTTCAACAACAGGAAGTACATCTACTTTGTCACCCTGAAGCTTGACCAGGTGGTCCTACAGGCCAGGGAGAAGAGACTACAAGAGGAGAAAGGTAAACTCAACTGTAGTTTCATATATATATCAATATTTTGGAATGGGTATATATCTTCTAATAAAAAAAAGAGTTTGTAGAAGATGGTTTTGATTGCTTCTATCACATTCTCCTATCACATTCTCCTGAAAACTCATTGATAGAAGAAGTCGACAGAATCAATTTTTAAATTTCCACCATTGGTATTATGTTTTATTTCAAGGTAAAACCCTTATGTGAAGGATTTATAACCCAACTACTTTGAAGAAAAAAAACTAATCCAACCAACAAATTTTTCCATTATGGTTTCTTTCTTTTCTGTTAACTTTTCTGTAAGGCTTTAAAATTGCAGCGGAAATCAACTTGTCCAAATATCCCCACCGTACATGACAATTGATTTGATTTGATTTGATTTGATTTGTTTTAGTGTCCAGATAAAAGGAATTTTTTTTTCTTCACATGGTGCTTCAATTCCCATGTATGCTTCATGAACAAGAGTTGTAGACAGTTTCTCTGAATGTGAGTTTCACTATCAGAATCCAACCTTACCTTTCATGATCAATCCCTGTTGATTCACCCCACCTTGCAGATGAACGTGAGAGGGAGGAAGAAGAGGAGGAGAGGCAGAGGTTAGAGGAGATGTCTGAGGATGAATACGATGCCCTGACTGAGGAAGAGAGAGCTGCCATCGATCGGAAGAGACTCAAGACCAAGAAAGAGAGGCTCCACAAGAAGTGAGCAACCTGTCATCTTATTCGTTCATTTTTTCCAAACTTATTTGCATTCTGATGAAAATCATAGAAATACTAGCAAGAAGCCTCAGTGATGAAGGGTGATTTATGGAAATAATTATAATCTACAATACTTCTGTTTTTGGAAGACAGTTATTATACATAGACCTTTATCTCTCTCTCCATTTCTAAAGTTCTTACAATAATAAAGTTGATAATAATATTCCGCTTTTATATAGCGCTTAACACATAATGTCTCTAAGCGCTTTACAGATATATCATTACCCCGGTCATCAGATTCAGGCTTGCCCGCACACAATGTATGCACATTCTCCACTCCCTGGGTAGCATTCCAGCCAGGCATCATTTTACAGATGCTCACAATGCTGAGCAAACTACATAAGATTTTAATCAGTGCTTTGTACAATGTGACTGAAGTCATCTTTATTAGCTACTTTATGAGCTAATACTGCATTTGGTCAGCAGGGCTTTAGTATGAGGATTGGAGCATTTTGTTCATTTTGCTTGTGTTCCAGATTTGATATCTAATATTGATAATTTTGGAAAATATTATTATTTCAGAGAAATGGTGGAGCGTCTTGAGAGGGAACGAAAGGAGAGGGAGCTTCATGCCTTGATGGAGGAGAAGAAACTGGAAGATGATAAGTAAGTCCAGGGTCCCTTCTTTATACAAAGATTTACGATTGATCCAAATCAATCGTAAGTTTGCAGTCTATCTCTTATGTACATAGCTGCAATTGATATCAACTCTTTGTAAGAAGGGGCCAAGAAATCTTCAAATATGATTATAAAAATATACTCATGCATGTATTGTTTCTGTTCCACTCCTCTACTGGGAAACTAGAAATAATTTAATGATTGATTTCGTGGCAAATATTTGATACTTCCTATGCAAAAGGAAATAGTATGACTAATTGATAGTATACTGTAATCATAGTAGCTCTGTTAGATCTGGCGGTATCATTGATACAATTTTCATCATAAAAAAGCCCATATATAATGCATACATCTTTAAAAAAAGTTTCATACCACTAGACAGAGTCGCATTGCATGCATCAATTTTTGCACAGAGATCAAACTTCATTTTTTTTTCATTCTATATTCCTCACAGAGGCAAGAAGAAGAAGGGTGCCAAACCAGGAGACAAGGATAAGGATAGCACCAAGGGAGGACCAAGTGGAACCGCCCAGGCTAAGAAGGGACAGGATGGCAAGGTAGCCATGTCCTCCAGCCAGGCAACCATCAGGAAGGGGCCCCCTGACCCAACAGCTCCATCAGACCACGCCTTGAAAGGGGTGCAGTCCGTTGCCACGGATAGACCAGAGTCACATGGTACAGCAGGCAGTGATCAGCCCCAAGATGAGGGAACAAAGTAAGTGAATGTTGATGAAGATAGTCGTGGAGGTGGTGGTGGTGGTGGTGGTGGTGGTGGTGATGATGATGAGGATGATGATGATGGTGGTGGTGGTTATTGTGGTGATGCTGATGATGATGATGGTGGTGGTGGTGATGGTGGCATACCTGCCAACCCTTCCGAATAATCTGTAAATTTCAGTTTTTCTGGATTTTTTTCTGGACACCAAAATCTGGAATATTTTTTGGGGTTGCTTAAGCCAAATTAAGCTTGTTTTATCATGTGCCGCGATGTGAGAGTTCACGTATTGCGTGCGTTAAAGGGCTGCATGATTGAGCAGCGAATTTGTATTTGCTTTTTTACACAGATTTACTGTGTATTGCCAGTTACACTGCCGCTGCATGTGCGAACGTCTGTTAAGGGTACAGATTTCTTATTTTCAAAGACATACCGTGCTAAAAATTCTTAATTCTCATTTTCAAATGTTGGCAGGTATGTTACTGATGGTGGTGGTCTGGTGATTATTGTGGTGATGATAATGTTGATGATTGTGAAAATGATGGTGATGATGACGATGATGATGATGAGGAGGAGAAAAATGATGATGATGATGACAATGATACTGATGATATGAGGTTTATGATGACATGTGAGGATAAAGATGGTGATGGCAATAATTTTCCGATGATGATCACTTTTGTGATGACAAAATGTATTGATAATCGGGTCAAAGTTATCATGAAGTTGCTTTGCTGGTTATCTCCTTCATTAGGAAAAAGAAGAAGGAGAAGGGCCGTCCCATTTCCAATGAGGTGGCGGTAGAGCCTGAGGTTGAAAGAGACCCTGCTAAGGAAGCTGAGATGTATCTGACTTGTCGCTTCAAGGCCTTTGAGCATGGCATGAAGGACATTGACAAGATGCTGGCACGATGGGAAAGGACCACAGGTGAGTTGTTTAATACAGCGATGGAATTAAAATTGAATGAAAGGAATTATTTACATTATCATAGATCTAAGTTATTGAAGAAATAAGAAAATTCCTGCTGATAATAGAATTCAAAGATTGTTATTAACATGTACAAAGAAGACATGAAGTCGTCCGAACTACTTTTAAATTGTTTAGAATGGTGTGGAAGTTAAGTGGAATGAAAGGAAATAATATAGCATAAAGATTCTTTTTACAGGAACTTATATGAAATAGGAGGGAATAGGAATGGAATAAAAAGGAATGGGGTTGAAATAAATAGAATGGATTTTTAATCAAATTAGATAGAATGAAATGGAAGTAGAGGTTGAAAATGGAAAGGAAAATTTGAATTGCTAGGAAAAGAATGGAAAGGGTATGGGTGGAATGAAATTGAATTGAGAATGAGAGAGAGTACAAAGTGCTGCATCTAAAAGAGATTTTATATTTGGAACTCAAAGATAGAAACAAATAGCACATGGCAATTACTATTCACATATTGAATTTACATAATGAAGCTTAATATTTATGAGCAACTTCATTTTATAAAATGGAAGCCAATTAGAAACAAATCTCCAATCTCATTCATTCTCCACATTCCTTCATGCACCCTCAGGTCAGATTGTCCCAGACGCATCTGGTGATGACCTGGAAGCAGAAGAGACCCCTGCCCATCCTCCTTCAGGCAGGAAGGGCAAGACCAAAGCAGAGAAGGAGAAAGAGAAGGAGCGAGAGAGGGAACGACAGGAGAGGGAGAGGCTTGAGAGGGAGAAGGCCGAAAAGGTAAGGGTTTCTTGTTTGCCCTTTTAAAATCTGTTTCTGTTATGGTATTACTAAGCATGAAATAAATCTTGACAAAGGCAAATGTCAATACACATTGAAATGTATCATACAGTACTTTATGATATAAAGGGTCACAATAATCAGCTAATATGGTTTTCATCTGTTTTATACAAACAACTTTTTGGGTGCTCATCACCACATTTTCAAAAATCTGTTGCAGCAGGAAAAAAAAATCTAAAAAATATTCTCATGCATAGGAGTTGAACTGTTAGTGTATGAATAAACAATGTTGTATGTGTGTAGACAAATATTGCTGTGCAAGTATGGGTAGGTCCAAATTTATATGGAACTTATAACAGACTTGACATAGGGAAATGGCAGTTATTTGCATGTATGTTATCCAGTTGTCTTAATTTGACGGGCATTTGCTAAAGAATAAGAAGAATGCACTAGACAATTAACTTGTTAAACCAGAGCTTTCAGGGGCCTTTAATATTAAAACACTGTCTGCTGATAAGATAATCCCTGATAATCCCTGCCATTGTTTACTTTGACATCGATCCTCTTACTTAGGCTGCAGCCGAGTCTGGAGAACAAGGAGAGACCAAGGAGGGTGAAGGAGAAGGCAAGGAAGGAGAGGAGAAGGAGCAGCTCGGAGTACCTAACATCGTCATCGATGCCAGCGAGCCTGATGACATGATGGGTCAGAAGGTCCTAGATATTGGACAGTTGCCATCCTGCCAGGAGGTGAGATGGGTTTGATATTTTGAGGATTGCTAGAGATAAGTTATGGTTTGACTTTGGCAGTTTCCTTGATGCCTGGAGCAACTATTAAAAGTTTATCATTGAATTATCAAAAGAGAAAAATAAAAGGAAGCAAAAATACATGCTATTAAGTTTCCATTGAAATGCTAGTAAAGTATCACTGGCAGATTCAAAGATTAAATACTGATTAATTAAGCCTGTTAGCGATCCTTGTCATTGATGGATAAAAATGATGTACAATAATCAAACATGCACATTTTCATATAAAAAATACACTTTAATGACTACAGTCATTTAATGTGTATCTGTGCCATACGGAGTCAAAGAAATAGTTATAACTAGTTGCAAATAGGGGTTCAGAATAAACTTTAATGAATTTCACAAAACTCTTTGGTTCCAGGTCTTGGATGGTCTTGGTCTAGGACCTAGTGGTCCACCCATCCCACCTCCAGCATCATTTTCAGTCATCCCCTACCCTGTCAAGCGGAAGCCACCCCTTGGCTTCGACCCTATGGGGCACTACTACTTTGTGGCCAATGGACCCGATGATCCGTGAGTATCCATTGAGTGATTTCAAGTTGGGTGTTAGTGTTAGTGTTTAGAGCATTCGAGAGCTCTTAAATCGAGCGAAAAATTTGCTGATGAAACTAAGAGCCCGATACCGATATCAAAATCGATAGCTTAACACCAGCCGTGACGTCATCACATTCTTGATTTCATGACGATGATTTTAAAATAGTACATCAAAACTAAAGATATCATGAAAAGTACAGAATAAATTTACACCTATTCTTCTTGTCTTACAAAAGAATATATATTACCTGATTCACATATTTTAATTTGATCGTCAGACAATAAATTGGCGTCCTTCATGCGCTGACTGTGTGCGGGTACAACACTAATACCGAACTGGAAATCAACATTTGCTTAATCCCTAGGGGCTAGTGTTAGTGAATAGGACATTTGTACGTAAAATATGAACACCAGCCACAAAGGTTGGTTCAGCAGATGACAATTTTGCAAAATCGATAACACTAGCTACCGGAAGTTGAGGATATTCAGAGGTCAAAGCCTTAACACCAGCTGATTTCCATTTCAGTGTTTAGGCTGGTGTTAGTGTTTATTAAACACTAACACCAGCATTAAACACCCAACTTGAAATCACTCATTGTTACCTTTACAAATCTTAACGATTCTAACATAATGCTTGTCTCATATGAGAGTAAATGTGAGTTTGGTTGTTCAGTGAATTTGAGTCCCAATAATATTTCATTAACTAGTTATCATTATGCTAGTCCAAACAATCCATCTACTGCATGATAAGCAAATAACGGTAGCTTTGTCACTTTCTCTCAATTGATGTATATTTTCATTTTCATTGCAGAAACTCTTTGAGATTAGATTTATTTTCAATGTTCAATGACACCTGTTCATATGTTTCATCTGTACATGGTTTAGTAATATTGGACAAGAAGAGAAACCCAAAGAACTTGATGGAGATCTAGAGGCTGGCACACCAGACAAAGGAAACACCAAGGTAAGAATAGTAGTAATAATAATAATAATAACATTTCATTTTTAAAGCGCCTTTTCATCAGATACAAAGCGCATAAAAAGAAAGTACTTACAAACAAATCAAAAGAAAATTTTCATACGAAGCTTACATTGATATAAAAAAAAGAGGAATATTAAGAGAAATTAGAAAAGATGTATTTTCAGACACCTCTTGAAAGCTGCAAGAGTATGGAAATCCTTTAGAACAGGGGGTAAAAGAGTTCCAGGTTTTGGGGTCCGTACCCGAAGCTGTATATACCATATCAAAAAAATATGAATATGAATAATAGTAACAAATTATAAAGCACTTAATACTAATGTTTCTAAGCACTGCACAATCATTACCCTGGCATTAGCCGACCTACCCTGATAAGGCACTTTGGCAAATGCCTTCTTATCGGGTACCTATCAATGCCTCATAATGTCACTTCAGTCAATAGGAACTGTCTTTTGTATACCCCATTACATGTTTCAGAGTGCAATAGGCCATTTTCATAATGTAACCAAATCCTTGATAGCAATGATTTAATTCACCTGTTACAAATAATTGTATTTCAATAGTCAGAATGCAAATTGCATATATATTATGTGTTGTCCTACCAGGCAAAAATTAATATGTGCAATTCGAATTCTGACTATTGATATACATTTATATTCATTACAGGTGAATGGATTGATTTGTTTCAAGGTGATTCACAAAGACATATGCATCAATTTGGTTATATTACAAAAATGATCTTTAATTCCCACATTACCACAAAAATGAAACATTCTTCAATATGAAAAGTACCTTCCCTTATACTCCTCCAGGATGACTTCTCTACCCCTACCGGTAGAAAGGGAGGCAAGGACAAGCTCAGGCCTGGCGCTGAGAGCACTGGGTCACGCCGCCGCTCAGCCAAGGGTTCTCGTAACCGCAAAGGGTCGGTCAGCGTCGCCTCTCCGCCCCCAGGAACCACCACACCAGGGTCAGACTTTGATGGCCAGAGCAGTACCACAGGAGATATGAACCTACATGACTCCAAGAATGTCAGGTGAGGCCATATGGTTCATTTGAACAATGTTTTAGTCTGAGATTATCTTCGCCTGGCAGATCAGAAACACTTTCCAACAGGACAGTATTCTCAGAATTAATGAGATTTGCTTCATATGTGTTTTTAACTAAATCAATATACCATACTCTCAATTGTATATGCTGGCTTTCTACATCATACATGTATGTATCAATTTTCTTTATGATATTTTGTCATTTTCATAAAAACATTTCCTAGATAATGTACAGAAGCCATACTTGGAAGACCTTTGGGATATCTATAATAATAATACGCTAAGGCTCCGCGGGGGGCGCGACGTCTCCGCGAGCCTTTGTATTCTATTGTTTTTTAATGAGATCGCCGACCGAAGTTGGTGCAGCTATCTCCTCCTGAACCCTCCCCTCGGGGTACCCGTGCCCGGTGCCATCGTCCGCGGGAGAGTCTACTCTGTGGAATTGGCTATACTCCGCCCGAGGTCCTCCTCCGTGTCGACGTCCAGGGCGAAAACAGACGCGATATGCATAATGCAGGATATGCGTGACGACAGAGATACCTCATGGATATTCAACATTACATCCGTAGACACACGACCGATGACTATCCGTATAAAATTGTATACACAAAAATCGGTCGTAAAAAAACTCGAACCATATTCCATACCTTACCTGGCTTACCATGTCGCACGCAAGTACGCCAAAACACGTACATTTTCGCAGTTGCGAGATCGAGACGGAGCGTAGGGCTCGAGTTTTTGGCGGTCGATTTTGTTTTGGTAGAAGCTGAATCTAGACCATGAACCACTAAACATCGCGAAACTGCAATCAATTTCCATCACGAATTCACGATTGCTGCAATATTATAAAGTTTCCATAAATAGAGGTATGAAATTAAAGCCTATTTTGTGATGTTCTCGCCATGTTTACGTAATTTTGATAATCATTTCTTCAAAGTAAAGAAAATCAGACAAAATCACCGTAACTGACATGCATACAATACAGTGCATTGCCACTGTGTAGTGTGCTGCTGCTGCTGCTGCTGCTGCTACTACTACTGCTACTACTACTGCTGCTGCTGCTGCTCGTAGTGAGATGAGCTGAGTTGCAGTTAACTCCAGGAAGCTCCAATACCGGCAGCGCAGGCGTTCTGACGCCTGCGGCGCCGGTGTTGAAGTTTCCTGGAGTTGCGCTGCAGTTATGCAGCAGTGTGTGAGTTGAATTCGAGTCGAAGAGATTTGACACTTTGAAATTGTTATCTGTTGGTTTGCATCATTATTGCCGCGATTTCAATATAGTTTCGTGAATAGATTTACGAAACCTGAGCTTAGAATTAGTAAAAGTATTACTAGACTCTAATGTAGCTACGTTTTTAAAAGACTGTTTGATTTTCTTGTGAAAATTTTACTTTGAAAAATGATTATCGGAATTCATGGCCAGAAATAATGACTATCTAGGGTCTATTATGTTACAGTTCTTGCATCAAATCAATGCATGAAAATTAAGTTATTGAACTAGAAAAAGGGGTTTCTTTTTTAATAGGCAATTATGAAGCAGGAAGCCCGAAACATTAGCCTACTAAACAAATCTCAACAAACTGTAGGCTTATCCTTTGATGAATTAATGAAAACGTAGCCCCAGAAAAAAGAGCCCCCGAAAGTTGAAAAAGTAGCCCCACCGAAAATTTACAAAAAATTTGAAATGGAGCCCCCGAAATGAAAAACTTAGTTTTTTGCCTGTTCCAGTGGCTGAAAGAATAACTACCGGTACAGTTGGATTGTTTTTTTATTTGATATAAGGCCAAATTAAAAAAAAAACATGCTTATAGCGTCCTGTTTTTTCAAAAAATGGGAAGGAGGAGGCCCTTTTTTTTTCTTTCAAAATGGCCGCTCCGTACATTTTTCCTGACATTCGGGCTATTTTTAAAGATGGCGGCCGACAATTTTTTTTTTTTTTTTTTAAATCAGAAATACATTTTAGCAGTGCTTTTCATGTTTTTTTTCTTTCAAAAAAAAAAAAATAAATAAATAAAAAAAAAAATAGGAGGCGGCCCCCAAAAAGGAAGTGGGCGGGGATGCTGTTTTTTTCTTTCATAAAATTTTTTTTTTTTTTTAAATTAAAAAAATTTCAAAAAAAAAAAAAAAGAGGAGGCGGCCCCCAAAAAGGAAGCGGGCGGGGACGCTTAACATGTATATTTTTTAATGGCCTGAATGGCAAAGAAAGTTCTTGGTGGTTTTAATTTAGACAGTCTCTATACTATTTACACCCCCCGCCCCCCTCTAGAATCCCGCGGATTTCCGCGGGTCCTGCTAGTATTGAATAATAGCGTTTAAGAATACACATCAAGGAAAGTTTATTGAGTAAAGACTACCTAGGGGAAACAGAAAAGCTGTCTTTGGAGACAATAATATGATAGGTGAAAATAATGTAGTATATAGGTGATTTTTATAAAAGCAGATCTGAATGTACCCATCTTGGTAAAGATATATGCCAACAACTATTAAGATAGATTAAATGATGTAACCCTCAAAATATTCTTCCGATCCAGACTCTCCATCTTCAGATGGACCGTACCAGCCGAGGGAGAGGTCACCCTCAAGCTACGCTTCCAGTCTGACGAACTAGGCCAGTTTGACCAGACGCTCAACTATGAGATCGTTGGCACCAGGAGGCGCTATCAACTCTTTTGCAGGGGTGTCTGTTCCTTCCCCAACATCAGCAGAGAACCAAGGTAAGAACAGCTAGGGCCCCATTTCACAAACTTGTCATTAGTGACAAATGACAGTCTTTGTTATAAGCTACTGAAATCCCTGCTTCTGATTGGTTGTCAGCAGATTTGTCACTGATTTTTGTAATTTGTCATTGAAAAAAGGCTTTGTGAAACCGGTCCCTGATTTGAAGGGTTGAAGGCACTGTTTGGAGAAGAAAAAAAAAAACAGAAACATTTGCATATCTTGAACTTGCAGCAGATTATTCATGTATTTTGCTTATAGAGAAAACAATAATTAAGAGATGCCGTAAAGTGTGTGTGCAGCGCTTTGTAACCGCAAGGAAAAGGCGATATATCAAATATCTTTTGGATTGGATTGGATGGGATAAAAAATGCTATTTAGATGTTTACCTCTGGAATAATTTTGTTGGTGATACTTGCGTTTCTGTCCCATAGGAAATCCATTATTCTTCATTTGAGTTAGGCCCTTAATCGGCCTAACAAAAAGCAAGATGGGAAGGGAAACGTGGGGAAATATTTCAATAATAATATGAATACATTCATCATGATACTATGAAGTCTTCCCAAGTCTGCATTATCAAGCTTTTTTATGTCTTTACAAAATGTATTCATTCTTGAAGTTGCTGTCTACATGCATATCTACATTGCCTACTATCTCCAAGAGGTGAACAGGAACACGCTATATTTCGTTAATACACTATAGTTTGTTTATTGTGACTATTTCTACTGTGTACGTGGTTTTAACCTGTCCATATTACCCCACCAGGATTGTGTTTCCCCACCGCAAGAAGAGCAAGAAGGCAGATGAGATAGTCCACAAGAAGTACATTCTGAGTACCGAGATCCTTCAGATGGGACCTCTGCTGGCGGGTAAGACCAGGGACCGTTACAAGGAGGGCAAGTACCCTGAGAACATGGAGAAACTGACCATCAGCAACACGTCCCCGCTGGAGGCTGAGATGACCTTCTGCTTCCAGCACGATGGTAACGGAGCGACCTTCTTGCTCGATCCTCCCAACATGGTGCTCAAGCCCAGCCAGACACAGGTAGGTATCCTCTGTGAATGTTTCATCATACTTGTGTCGTGATAAACTATGACTGGTCGTAATGTATCTTGTTGTATGCTTGTAAAAATGAGATTTGCATTTTCCATGTTTTTCTGACGATGGAGTCGAGTTGTGAATTTGAATAATAGACCTTCATACTACCTTATTCTTACGGAGACCCAATATTTGCTTTAATTAGCGACATATTACATCAAAGGTTTAGTTGGTTAGGGCTTGGGTTGCCATTGGGTTTTAGGTTTGATATAGTTTCATATGTGAATAAATCCTAAACAGGTTCTTTTCCTTTTTTTCTCTCTCTCTCTCATTTATTTTGATAAAGTCTCTGACAACTGCAAGAACTGCCGTACTCTTTTAATAGATCATTTTTAACCCAAACTCCATTTTTATCCATGTCCATAGGAATTGACAATGTGGGCGTACCCCAAGAACCAGGGTTACTTTGAGGATACCATAGTATGCTGTATCAAGGAGAATCCAGAACCTGTCCAATTCAAGATCGCTTGCTATGGAGTCAGACCAGAGGTAGAACTTGATAAGAAGCAACTCCACTTTGAGAAGGTGCTGCTCCACAGGTAAGTCAAAGCGTCTGCCTGTCAAACCAAAGATCTCAGGTTTGATTCCAGCCCAGATAGATGACTGAAGCCTGCGTTGTGTGTTAATGTGCCCCTCCCCTTGTTTTATAGACGCAGGCTATATTAAGTCGAAAACACTCCATCCCTCGGATAGGACGTTAAATGGAGATCCTATGTAGAGGAGAGTCACCACCTGTGCACGTTAAGAACCCACTGCACTATTTGTATAAGAGTAGGGGGAAACCCCGGTGTAATGGTCCACCTGCACACCCCCAATCAGTTACACCGGTGGGAGGGACCAGAGGGTTACAGTGATTCAGTTCGCTTTTTGCCTCCCAGGCACAGGTGACGCCAAATACTTAATGATAATAATAATGACCATTTACAAAGTGGGGCAGGCAATTGTTTAGTCACTGTGATCTGGAAAGTTTTCTTCAGCAAATTATTCAAAGTTGTCTTTGACAATTAATCTGTCCCCGGACATCTGCTTTCTCCTGTGAAATAAGAACAAGTTTAAACTTGACTCTGCAAAAGAAAGAAAAAATGCATCTATAACCGTATGTCAAAATAATACGTTCATTTTTCATTTTAAAGTTCCTCTCAAGTTAGTTATAGTGTTCATACCCTTTTCTGTTTCCTTTTATTATTAATATGTTTGCTTTATATGCAGTTTGCCTGCCCTAATATCATTGTGAATGGAACATTCCAATTTTGTTTTTTCTGCCTGTTAACTTATGTAGACCTCCATTGCTTTTAACCTGCATCCAAGCAAGTTAAGTCCAGGATGAAAGAGATTTAAAAACTAACTTTTTCATTAGATGCTGCTTAAGAAAGAAAGATTACAGAGAGTCCTTTTCAGCACTCCCCAATCCTCCCCCTCTCTCACATGGTACAACCACAAGCCTACTGTATTAACTTTCTCATGTTTATAACCCTAAAGGAAAGACACCAAGACCATCTACCTTCGTAACAGCACCCTGCTTCCTGTGGCATGGAGGGTCAGTGGCCTGGAGTCTCTTGGTGATGACTTCTCAGTCAGCACCGATAGTGGTGTCATCGAACCTAAATCTGAGTTTGCCCTCAATGCTCACTTCAGGGCCATGAAACCAGTCAACACTAAGAAGATGATCCGTCTTGAGGTACGCAACAAACTTATAAACTGAGATGCTAAATTGAAGAGACTTGAGCAGGAATTTGATGTATTCATCATTTGGAAACCATTTTCAACCTCTACTTCCATTTCATTCTATCTAATTTGATTCAAAATACATTCTTCATTGTAAACTTTTACTAATTGGACAGCGATTTGTGATCTTAGAGCAAGTTTTGTTATTAAGATTACGTGCAAGTTAAGGTTGTGCTATTGATGGTGATGGGTATTCAGTAAGGAAAAGTTTCAAGCAAAAACCAAGAATGAGAAGAAGAGAGATGGTTAGATTCACTGTTTATTGTAGGGGACTCTATACTGTCTATACAGCTCTATACATTTTTTAAATTTTTTAAATTCAAATCTCAAATAGTGTGCATCTGCCAAAATGCATTACATTTGATATCACTTAGCTTGCAAGTCATTGTTTGTTGCAGATTTCTTCAATGTTTTGCAGAAATTGTTCTCAGAAAATCATTAACATACAGAATAGATATGAGTATGCCTCAAACTTTTGGCAAATGGAACGGTATAAGCACAGATAATATAGGGTTTTCATGTGGCAACTAGTTGACTCTTTCAAAAAGAAAAAAAAAAGATAAATAAGAAAAAAGATTGTCACGCATGTCTTCACTTCATGGTAATCAAGTGCAGATCTGTAGAAATTGTACTAGATAGTATCATGTTGTGTTATTTTTGTTTACTTCTTGTTGCTTTGTTTGGTTGCCAACTTCTGTAACGATCAGATGACCTTTGACTTCTAAAGACACTGTATGCTCCTTCTCTCCTTCTCAAGGTCTCTGACGTGGAGAACATCATGGGTCTCCTGCAGACAGAGAACATCCAGGTCCTGGCGGAGGCCTATGACGTGGCCCTGGACATGAGCTTCCCCAAGGGAGCCGACGGAGGTCTGGACTTTGGCGTCATCCGAGTCATGGACGAGACCAAGCAGACATGCTCTCTCAAGAACAAGGGCCGTTACGAGATTGCATTCAGGTAGAGTAGACACGATAGCGGGGGTTCACAAAGTAAACAAGTCCTCTCCCCTAGGAAAGCATTAAGTACATGATTCTAACCAGCAAAGTAAATAACAAAAGCAGAGAGAATTACATTAACAAATATGAAGAATGGAGAAGCTACCCACTGATTAATTCTCTAGACAATTACGGACCTTTCCAAAATGTGAAGCAAGCAAAGCACATACATAATACAGTACAAAGGAAAAGAATAAAGAAAACTTTATGATAAAACTATATATATACTGACTAATTCCATACTTGCTAGAGCCATGCAGTCATCAGAGGTCCTATATACTTATGCTTATGTTTTCTTCACCCTTTCTTCTCATCAGCTTTATCTTGGAGGCAACTGCTACCAGCGGTGAGGAGATCATCAACCTATTCTCTGTGATCCCAGCCAAGGGAGTCCTGGTCCCTAACGATAGACCGACTCAGGTCCAGGTCATCTTCAAGTCTAGGAAGGAGATCACCATCAAGGACCAGCCGATCCTGAAGTGCCAGGTATGATGTCTTCCAGCTATCCAATCAACTTTGCAAAGGCTTGAAATATGGTTTATCTTTGCTTTGAAACTCCCACTGTGTCACGCTTGAATTTCTACTGATTTTCTTTAGTTACAGTGAAACCTGTATATGAAGACCACTCAAGGGACACAAGAAAAGTAGTCTTTATCTACAGATTCCTTCAGTACATGATAAATGTTCAATCAAGTTCAATGATAAACCAATTTCATGGGAAACAAAAAATGTGGTCTCCATAGACAGGTAGTTGCTAAAGCAGGTTTGACTGTAATACATATCCAATCTGTCCTGGGGTCTTCCTTATTTCTTAAAATCAACTTGAAAAATGCTCGTGGATACTAGAAAAAAGTTATAAATTAAGTTGAAATTCAATATATCCTGCAAGTGGACTTAATTATTTTGTTAAGATTCTTTAACAAATTTTTTTTTTTTTAGTTTTTATGGATTGGGGATTTAATACTTGAGATGGTGGTATGCATGTGCACAGGATATATATTTTTTTAGCTGTAACTTCCTTGATAAGAGCACTGCTGTCTACTACAGGTCATCGAATCGGGTTTGAGAGATTATAGTAATTATTTGTTGTTGTTGTTTGATCTGTCTTCTTCAAGACTAACATTGAAAAATAACGTAGCTAATGCTGCTCAAATTCTGCCGTAGGTGATTGAGCCCAACCTGAAAGACGGTGGAGAGACCATCGCAAGCATCCCGGTCAAGCTCAGTGTCCGATCCATCTTCAGCAAGTATAACGTCTACCCCATCAACGATATCAACTTTGGGGCTGTCCTTGTCAATCAGCGTAAGCCACGCACCTTCCAGATCGAGAACAAGGGAGAGTTTGACTTCAAGTACACCGTCAACCGCATGGTACGCGACATGCCCATTCAGCCGGCCATGTTGCGAGGAAGAGCGTAAGAGATTCTCCTTTCTTTTGCTTTACAACTTGAATTTTGTCAAGTATTTCTCTGCTTTGGTCCATGATTCTCAAAGTCATATTTGTAGTTGAAATTTCAGAGAGACTTTCTGTCCTTTTGCTTTACAATTCTTGTTTTTCATACGTTTTCTTCCAGGCTCCATCCAGGGTTTGTTTATGCCCAATCTGTAGTTACGAATCCTTAATGGAATTCTCTTTGGAACTCTTGTTTTCCAAAGACTTTTTCTTCTTTGCTTCCAAATTTATTTCACAAGTAGTTCTTCTTCTTTTAGCAGAGTTAGTTTACTTGGGAGCTAGATTCTTTGGTGTTAGCCTTTTCAGCTTTTTCAAAATTGTCAGGTACTCTAAATTTGTATTTCCCCCCTCTTTCTTCTTATTCCTGTCTGTTTGTCTGTCTGTCTCTTTCAGGCTTTACATGTAGAGAAAAACATGAATATCAAGTCATCATTTTAGTTATTATTAAAAACTGTCTAACATTTTGTAATTAATTTCTCTTTTTTATGACTGCATGGTTTGTTTATTGTTAGTAGTAAACCCTCTTTTGCATGCATTTCTACCCTCTGTTTTTTTTTCTTCAATCAGTTTAATTCATTTACTGCATGCATTCTGGTTCATATGTTCTGATTAGTAACCGTTAAGTCACCCTTTTCTTTTCTGTAAAGTGGATCGAGAGCTTCCAAACTTTCCATGTCAATGTCTCTGTTGAGGTAATTATTCTCGGAGTTTGACTGTTTGCATCCAATCTGCCATCTTGACCACTGACACAATCCCTAATCTTCAGCCATACTGTAATCTAATTACTACCATTTCGTCTAACAATATTGGAATGAAGTGTTATTATGCCATGCACATTTGTATTTACAGGATGATTTCATGCAAATATGGAGATTTATCATGTATGTAAGGGGAATGATGGTCATATGATTAGAACTAGGTTCTTTTTGTTTATCATTTTCTTGTTGAGGGTTTTTAATGTGGGCTGAGAACTATGCACAGTGTTCTCAAATATGTGCGATTGTTTGATAGATTGATTTTTTTTTAAGCGCAAGGGACGTTCATGTACTAGTGTGGATGTTTTGATTTGTAACCCAATGTACCCTCTAATATCCATAGCACCATGTATCCTAAATGTGAAACAGTTTACTTTGATTTAGGTCAGCCATAAAGATTTACTTTATGATTTTATTCATTAATTTTTAGTATACATGCCCAATGAATCTAACTTAGCGCACTGAATTTAAAAAACAAACTTGTGTCTTGAATCACCATCTCAAAGATTGTTTGTGTGTAAAAAAATGAAGACTTTTGAGTATTACAAAAGATGTGAGCAAGGTCACATTATGGCATATTTAGTACTTCGCAGATTTAAGATTATGTGTGTGCTTGTGATGACATTACACTTGCAGTGCGCACTGATTCTACAGTTAAAGACTTGTCTAATCCCACTGATTTACAATGAACTTCAAATTAATGCATTAATAGTGCCATAAATGTGTGGAATTAATCTCTTTATTAAATGGGTATAAGCTGTTTGTTTGTATTTGATAGATTTTAGCATTATTGGGCTTGCAGAGATCATGTATACTATTCAATTCAGAAAACAATTGGAGAGAGGGAGAGAGAGTTGAGAAATGTCTTTGTTTTTTTCCAGCTTTATAATAATAATAGAGAATATTTATGAAGCGCATAATAAATTGTAAATTTCTCTATGCGCAAAGAAGATCATAAAATGAAGATCATATGTATTTACAGTTATGAAATTAGTCATTTATGAAAAATTACATTAGCAATTGGATATCAGATGTAATATTTCTCACATGCATATGTATATTTCAACACAACCATTCCATGTATCTGTAAATGTAATTGAAAATGTGACAATGTGCTTTTATCAATTAATTCAGCCATAATTACCTCCCCCCCACCCCCCCAATCAAATCAAGATTTCATAATCATGCATTTTGTATGACAGACAACATACTCATCTCTGATAATCCTAAAATAACACATTTTGAATCCAAAGATTATTCATTGATACTGATAATGTCTCATCTCATATTCCCCATTCCTCTTTATCAGATTGATAATCACATAATTTCCATAATGTATCATTGATATTTCATCCTGTGTACTAAGTGATTTTAGTGTTTACTCTAACTCACTTGTTATAAAGTAACTCCATTTTAATCCATGTTCATGTAAAATCTGGATAGCCAACTACAGCTTCATGCGCATACTTACCTATTGAGAGATACAGGCAATAAAATAGCAGTCACAAACGATATCCAATGTACTACTAGTTTATTTTTAAACACAATTATTTCTTAGTTTGTGGAGAAGTCGGAATACTTGCACTGTGCCACTTTATCACCATTTCTCTTTTTTAATGTAAAATTAGCACCAATTTTCATAATTTGACTTGATATGCATACAGGTTTTTGTTTGATTTCTTTGTAGTTGAAGGTTGCTGTGAAGTACACTTAATGAGATTCAGTAGTCAAAATATACAAATTAGATCTAAATACATGTATATTTATACATTATAGTATCAAAAATGGAATTGGACTACTAATATTTAGAGTACAAAGTGAAATTGGAAAATAAGATTTTGTGAGAAACAAGGAAAAGTCATTTAAACAGACACATTTTGTTTGTAGTTAGCTTATAAGGTTGAAAAAGGTGGAAAGTTGATTTGGAAACTACCTGATAATCCTTTTACCTTTACATGTACCTACAAATATTTTCATGCATTTCTCTCCTATCTTGCGTTAATAATACAGACCACCGGGTACCAACAAGCGTAGCAAGTCCAGAGACGGGTCAAGCTCAGGCCGGTCAGTGGCCAAACCCAAGAGAGCAGAGTCCATCAGGTAAGTCAAGGAAGGCATCGACCATTGACCTTTGACATTCCCCCCCTTGATATTTCTCCAATGGAGTTTTGAGTAATTGCTTCCTTCTGTCAGATTAGATGTCATGAGATTTCAATTTCTACAATAGACTGGTTTACTAAAATATTCAAATTGTATGGATTTTTCTTTCCTGGGGACCTATAGTGACAAGGTATTCCACTAATTAAACTGTTATTAATGAATGAACTACAATACTTGGAATCCAGTCTGCATACAGTACTTGTTGTTTCTTTAAATAGTATGCATAAAATTTGAATATATTAGTAAACTTGTTAATTCTCCATTATATATAGGCATACATGTAGTCGATGACAAGTGTGGTCACACACATCCTCTATGTTCTTGTATATGATGAAGGAAATATTTTTAGTTTTAATAGTCAACAAGTTGGTTGCAAAAGGCTGCATTGTTTATGATTTCACATTTAATCATTAGGTGGGGAATACAGACTTTGATACTTTGTCTTCAGCATTTTATCTAAGTCTTTAGAGAAGATTTCCTATCTGCTTTGGGAATTTACCACAAATCAGGATATTTAAAGATATATATACAGGATATTTGATATTTAAAATTACATTGATATTGTTGCTCAAAGCTATGGCATGTGTGAAATTTCAGTGAAAATAGAACAACTAACTTTCAGTCAGACACTTTGGCTGATCAGTCATGTGATAAAAAATAAATTAAAAATGTAAGTTTGCATCTTATCATTGATCTGTCTAGATTTATCTTAAAAAGTATACTCTATCTTTGATATGTTGTTTTTCTAAAGGAATCCAGAGGACAAGTAAAATTTCAAAATTCACTGCGTTTTCTTTCTCAAAATGCTCTTCTAAGAAATTCACCATAGTTCTGATTCATCATCTCAACAATGCACTCATATATTTAAGTCATGCTTTTTCCCCCTTGGTATTTCTCTTTTGGTCTAAAGATTATCCACCAGGTAAAAGGAAGCTTGTGTTTTTCTTTCATCAATATATTTCCTTTCTGTGTTTCAATGTCACGCTATAGTATTCTCTTTCCGCAATTTGGTTTTCCCAGTATCATTTTGTGCATTTTTGTCACTTTTGGTATGCAGTATTTAGCAGTTTTATAGTGCTGAGGTTGTATCCTCCACAAATGCCATGCATCCTTCTCTTTTTTGTCTTCTCACTTTCATTCCTAACTAGTCTTTTATTGAATTAGTTTTAGCATTTCACAGACAGATTTAGTATACTTTTTATGTAAATAAACAATATGCTTCTTAAGGCCTTCTGTCAAAAATAAAAGAAGAGAAACAAACAAACATCTGTGATGATTTAAGCTGATAATGGACCAGTGACTTGAAATAAATTGTAAGTTAATTTTACGTGATGCACATATTTCAGAATACTCATTATATGCAGATTTTGGACCTACTCATCCATTTAAAGTCATTTTAATAGGCATTTCTTATTTACTCCACAATGAATAACCAACACATATACTGACACTTATGGACACCATGAAATATATATGAATATTAAGAACATTCAGCCCGGGCATAGATACATGTCTTTAAGATATTCTGTACCTAAGATATCTAGACTCATTGTCAATACCGGTAGTTTGTTTCGTTTAAAAAAAAATTTGGATTAAATTACAGACCATTTCTAAATAATGCAGTATCAATTAGTCTCCTTTTCCTTTTCTTGTTGGGGGGGGGGGGGGGGGGGGGGGGCTAAGATTAGCAAAGTATTTTTATTTTTCATATTGATGATCAAGCAAAACTTCAAGATAAGATTATTTTCTTTTCTCTTTCTAATGCCGTTAATTTTTTTTGGGGAGTGTTAAATGTTATTCCCCCCAAAGTGCCTCATAATGTGAATTTTGATTCAAATGAAAATGTAGCTACTTCAGTAGCACTTTGATGTTGTTAACACAATGCATATGTACATTTCATGTTTTGGGTAATTGCTGTCAAAGAGTGTTGCATCTCATTTCTGTGTTTTTTCTTTTGGAAAAATTAATATTGCAGTCTTATGAGTATACTCTATCAAATGTTAAGTTTGGCAAATGCTTCCCTCTGTATTTCAAAAGGCACATATTCAGTGGAACAATAAGTCTATCTCTTTTTACATTATACTTTTTACTGACCCCAACTTTCTATATGTCTACATTTTATGTATTTCTGCTTTTAGTTTCTTAGACTGAGATATCTTCATATTGCCTACAATTTATTTCATGCAACTTGTTTGCTGTTCTTGCAATACAGTAAGATTTGTTTGCTTTGATGTTTCAAGATTTCATGAGTGGAGACCAAGAAGGACTCATTTACACAGAGCTATTGCCCTTCTAGATCTCACTACACAACACACATTCTGTCACTCTGCATAAATCACTTCAGTATATCTATTGCAATTGATCTCTTATTAATTTCAAGTACAAATTGCAATGTCTGTCGTTATTCACCAGTTACTTTAATACTATACAGATGGGTGTACAAATCACAATATTCAATGATTAAACATTGTAATCTTAACTCTTGAAAGTAAAATGTTAAAGAAACTTCATATTTAAGATTTCAAACTATGTATTTCATCCAATTTGTTTCTGTTGATCAATATATATATGACGTATTAGTCCATACAAAATATTATCATTATAATGGTAATGGTTTTATTAAAAATTCATTTGCAGCCAGATGGTTGAATTGCAGAACTTTGTACATTGTAAAAACATAAATATTTATACAAACATACAACGTATTAAGTTATATCACGCAGTGAATGAATTAAAAAATCAGTGTACACATATATATATACAAATTAATACAATTCATAAAATTCGCTTAACATTCTATTCCACAATCATCATAGGGCTGGAGGGGAAATATAGAAGAGAGGTAGGGAGGATAATAGTGCAGACAGCACGGGAGACCGAGGAAAAGTGTGAGATAGAGACAGACAGGGGGAGAGAAAGAGAGAAAGGGAGAAAGGGAGAGAGTATTGCTATCTTCATGATCATCATCATTGTAGTAATTTTCATCATCACTATCATTATCTTTTTCTTAATCATCATCATTCAATGTCATCATCATCTCTATTTTCAACTCCACCACCCCCACCATCATCATCAACATCATCATTATTATTATCATCATAATCATCATCATTATTACTATCATCATCTTGTTCATTATAATCAACATTCATTGTCATCCTCATCTCAATTATCACCATCATAATCATCATCATCATCATCATCATCATCATCATCATCAACGTGTTCATCATCAATATCATATTCTTCATCATCAACGTCATGATTATTATTATCCTCCTCATCATCATCTTGTTTATTATAATCAACATTCATTGTCATCCTCATCTCAAGTATCATCATCATCATCATTATATTCATCATCAATATAATATTCTTCATCATCATTTTATCATGTTTTTCCTCATATCAATCATCATCTCTGCCATCATCATCATCACCATGACGCCCTCAACATCGTTATTGTTGTGATTATCTTTATAATCCATTTTTCTTCCACCTTCAGACAAGATGTGGGTGCTGCAGGAGGTGGAGGAGGAGGAGGCGGCGGCGGTGGCGGCGGAGGAGGCGGTGGTGGTGGTAGTCAGACCCGTCTCCAGCTAGGGATGTTCACAGTCTATCCAGCCTATGGTTTGGTTTCTCCTAACAACCAGGCTACGGTCAGCGTGGACTGCCTTCCAGAGGCTGTTGGCTCAGGATTGGAGGTAAGTTGGGACCAATTGTTTAGTCTTTACTTGGTTGCCCCAGCTTCAAGTATGAAATATGTGATAGAAGCTATAGAGACAGTTAAAATTACATGTTTTCTTCAAACCTATACATTTGATATATATATTGTAGATATGAAAATGTCGATTCAAAGCATATTCCTGTCAACAATTACAATCATGGAGATATGTCAATAACAAAGTTGACTGTCTTTCAAACAGATGAGGAAAATAATCATTTAAAGGCTCCTCAAATGAATGACAGTTTTGTTGGTATATAATGACTCAATGTAAAGAAATATGAAGCAAAAACTTGTAAACCTTTGGTATCTTTCAGACAATTTCATAGTATAAAACCCACTGTGAGATTTAATGTTCCGTTTTAAACATGTTGGGGTGAAATTTCTAACTTGAACCTCTCTGGCTTTATGCATATTTCATTTCGCTTTTTCAAATGATAGTGCTGTATGATATCCAATGTTGTACTTAGCACCTCCGTTCTTTCTGCTTTGATCCATCAGGACCTCGCCATAGAGATCTCTGACCGTGACCCGACCGACCACCCCCAGGGCATCCCTTACAAGGTGATGGCCGAAGCCTGCATTCCTGGCATCAACCTGACAGACCTGGGCTCCATCTTCGAGGAGCACCGCATCGTCAAGAACCTCAGCGTCTTCCTCAACACCCATCAGCTGGAGCTGGATGGAGGAGGAGTCTTTGGGGAAGATGAGAACAAGTTTATCTTTGGTCACGTGCTGGTCGGACGCAAGGCCAAGGCGCGCTTCAAGATCTCCAATCCCTACAAGGTATGTCAGGTTGTCATTCCTGTCTCTCTTTAATATAGGCTCTAGTCCTAGGTTCCTTGACCTATTTAGAAGACGTACTGAAATACTGGGATATGTTTTTTATTGGATCGATATGTATAAAAATATAACTTACATATTGGAGTAATAAATATAAAAAAAGTTTCAGGTATAACATAATTCTGGAATTGTATCATTTTAATGATATTAATCGTACTAAACCAATACCTTAATCCTTCACCTCTTTTATTTTCCATACAGGTATCGTGTGATGTGTTGTTCTCTTGCAAGCTCCAGACCAGTAAGCCTTCATCTAAGCTCCAGGATATTTTTGACGTGGAGCCAGCTAGAGCCGCCATCCCTGCTCACGGTAGCGTCTATGCCACAGTCACCTTTTCTCCACCATCCATGCAGGTGTGTTCTCATTCTCTGTGCAAGTAGAGGTTTTGATTTGAATTAGCTTGTCATAGAGGTCATTTATGTTTTAAGGCCACCTTGTTTTAGCGGTCTCTGATTCTGTCTATCCAAACAATTTTAAAAGATTATCGCTCCTATCGTCAGAAGCTGATTTTTTAAATTTAATTAATTTCAAAGATTTTTTTCATCAATAGAAAGAAAGATTCTGAAAATCTAGCCAAAATATAATAATATTTCTTCTATCCAATAGAGAATACAGAAGAATTGAATGTATTCAATATTCTTAGAAGAAATTGTGACAGTGACTAGCTACCTTGAAAAACCCAACTTTTTATTGTTTGATTTGTCTCATTAATTTGTTTCCCTGCTTCATTGAACATTGTCCTGTTTCTATATTATAATATGTAAGCACATTACATTTTTCTTTCTATAGTGCAAACTAACTTTTTTTTCTCCACATTTTCTTCATGTAACAGACGTACACTGGTCAGTTTGAGGTGGCCATTGAAGGGCTAAGCGGACCCCAGGCCAAGCTTCGTAACCTGTCCTTTGAGGTGCAGGGAGAGGGCAACTTGCCCCGTGTGACGGTCCTCAAACCCTCTCTGAGGAACAAGAAGGGTACGCCCCTGCTCCTCTTCTCTCGTCTACTCAGTGGTAGATCCCAGACCCTGCCCCTGTGTCTGTCCAACGATGGTACCCTGCCCAGCAAGGTAAGTGCATGGTTGATGGATTAAAGGGGGTGTGTAACTTTACATAGAGATGATGGATGGAGAGATGCCAGCTTCTATGCAGTTGCTAGGCTCAATGACTTCTAGTTCTTATTATATCCTACAGCTAAAACTACTCATATTGCAATATGTCATGTATCTTTGGAGAAAAAAAATCACCTACTCTGTCCCTGCATAAGCTAAAATATTTTACTTAGCTAGTATTTTGAAATGATATGGAAGTATACAGTTAACAACTAAATTATTCATACCCTTAACATGTTTTGTAATTTTTCAAGTATGTGAAAAAAAGATTTGTCTCAATTTCCAATTTCTTGAGAATGTGACCTATTATAGCTTACATATAAACGTATTCAACATAGGCCCTAATTCAACACGTCCACCTTTCATTCTTGAGTTATGAAAAACACAAAAAACATCATATTTACAAGGGATATATATGTCTCTACTAATTATGTTAATGGTGTTTCTTTGTGTACATTATATTTTGATGTTTAAAAAAAAAGATATGTATATTTCTCCAATTGAACAATATTGCTCTTTGCTTTAATTGTCTTCATACAGGTTGATATTGATCTTGAAGATACATCAGGTTCGTTCAAGCTTCAGAGTTCTGCCAAAACCAAGCTCATATACCCAACGTATAGTGACACTCTGCTATCAAAAGGTAAGAGATATTCTGTAGAGGTGTCATAGTCCAGTGGTTTAAGCACTTGACTTGAAATGCAGAGGTCATGGGTCCAATCCCGACATAGCACTAATGTCCTTTGGCAAGGCATTAATCTACATTTGCCATTCCATACCCAAAAGAAATATGGGGACATGGTAGGATGACGAAAGCCTTTGTGGTAGTAGTTTCCATTTGATCTCACGGTGACCATGGGGTAGGAATACTCCCCAGGGAGTGGAGATGGTGCACATTGTGTAAAAATAAATCGGATGATTGGGGTATTAATATCTTTAAAGCGCTTAGAGACTGTATTTAGTATCAAGCACAGTATAAACCCAGATTATGCTGTCAAGTTATTAGCAACTCAATAGTCTGTACTAATTTGAGTCAAGTTCATGTTCCTGATTAGGTAAAACCACCTCACAACCTCCCTTCATAGACAGTGTTACCCGGTAGTAGCTTGCTTGATGGAATATGATCTACCATATTAAAGCCCATCTGCACTAGTTTGACCAGAAGGGATTAGACCTTCCTGCGTGGTGCACTGGCAGGTGATTTTCTAATCAAATCAGCTCTCAATTAACATAAGAAAAAGGGGACCATGGGAGATCAACGGGTACCACTTAGGCATTGTTGGCCATATAGAGGGCGCAAGTAGCTACAAGTAGTGCAGTCTCGCTTTAAGGAATGGTTTTGAGATGGTATTATGAGAAAGTGCATACTTGAACCGTTAGATGCTTCATCTAATGACTATTTAAAAAGCAATAAAAAAATTCTAATCACCATTATAAAACTCTATAATAATTAAAAATATAAATTGAAAAGTAAAACATTGGATAAAACTTTACAATGTTGCCAATTTTCAGCCGACTCCACCAAGCAGCACCCCCATGCTGCATCCCTCATCATCCAGCCTAACGAGAGTGCAGAGTTCAACGTGGTCTACACTGCCTCCAACACAGGACGCAGCGCCGCCCAGGTCCGCATCGCCGTCACCGACAATCAGTTTGAGAACCAGCTCATCCAGCTGGTTGGAGAGAGTTACCATGATGATGTGACTCTGGACAACATCCATAGCCTGGTGACGGAGGAGACCCTGGATGGTACGGTGGAGGAGGAGCAGATAGCTGGTGAGTGATTGATGCTTTCCTTCTTTTGCCCTGGTCTGTATATGACCACTATAGACATGAATTGGCCTCTGTTTGATGCCTACCAAATATTTGTCTATTTCATATTTCTACACTGATAATCGCAGTTACACATTGATCAAAGACAATGGAATCGGTTGTACTAATCATGTTGTTGATAGTATTTTGATGACACACATTCTTTGAGGTGTTTTGGCTGGTGAATAAAAATTGTGTATTCGCAGATAAGTTGATTATTTAGGTGAATAGATAATTGATTTTGTTATCGCCTGATGTTGAAACCCATATTTTCAATTATACACATCTTAAAGAAAGGAGTATACTGTAGGAAGCATTTCACCAACCAGATTATGCTCCAATGCAGTCTTCTCATTTCCAAAGAAGATGGGGAAATATTGTTGCTCTCCTCTTGCCTGAGAAGAAATGAGCTTTGTATCCTTAAATCTTTTTGTGGGTGTTTTTATCTAAAGCATTTCTCAATTTTCCTTTGTTTGCAGCTGCTCCATCCAACCACATCCACTTCAGTGACTGTTACATCAACGATGCCCGCCAGCTGAGTTTCACCATGACCAACCACAGCCAGACGGACACCATCCGCTTCCACTGGCCAGAGAACCATCCCCAGCTCAAGTTCTCTCCGGCCATTGGTCATCTCCATGCCGGCTGTGCCAAGGACGTGGTCATCACATTCAAGACGACCACCGCCGTCACGCTGACCAAGGCTTTGGTGGCATGCAAGATGTGCAAGATCAACTTTGACAAGCCAGTGGATCAGGTGAGTACTCAACAATTTTCAGGACATCTTGGCTACTTATTTTTGCATTGACTGAATCTAATGTTATTTAATCTCTTTGCCATTTTATCCTTGAAATATACAAGGTAGGGGATGTTCAGAATATACAATTCTAGAGGCTTATATATATATATGATTATTTTATTCATTCATTTATTGCAACATATGGAGGAGAATATAGAAAGGCCATAGAACTATTTTGCATTAATTAGCAAAAAAACTTTGAAGTCCACGTTATAACTCTTGACTTTTGTGTAGATTTTGAAAGAACATTCTTTCTTAACAAAGCGATGCATTTTATACTTTCTAGGTAATGGACTGGGATGACCGCTTGCGAACAGTCAATTGGGTTGACCTACCAGTGGCCAATGCTCGACCAGCCACCTCTAGCGAGCAGACCGGTGGTCGGCCTCGCTCCACCCAGGACCAGAAGCGGGAGGATCGAGAGAGCAGGACGAATAAGAAGGGTGCGAGCAATGCAGCTGCCCAAGCTGCTGCTGCCGCTGCAGAGGCTGCAGAGAGGGAGAGGAACGAAGAGGAAATGAGGAGGAAGATGAACGCTACCAACGAGGTGCCACGCCCAACCAAGAAGAAGGTAAGAGAAAGAAAGAGAGAGAGAGAGAGAGATGGTGAGGGTCGGAAGAAACTGCCATAAATTGAGACAGAAGAAGGGATATAGAGACAGAGAGACAGACAGAGGGAGAGAGAGAGAGAGAGAGAGAGAGAGACAGAGAAAGATGTTGAGGTCATGAAAGAGAGATTTTGAAGATTAGAGAAAGAATGAACAATAGAGACACATAAGACTCATATTCTGAGTTCTGGTTTATATTAAACTAGAGTTTAAATGTGGTCTAAGTCCAGTCTAAATCAAGAATTCCGGCCTAAGTCTGGTTTAACTTTGTACAAAATGCATATTGCACCAGACTTTCAGAAACAGAAATGGAGTTAAACCCGACTTACACTGGACTTGCAGTCTAAGTCAGGTTTGATTAAACTCTGGTTTAACTTAGACTGGAGTTTAAGTTAAACCCGACTATCTAATACGGGCCATAAAGAAGAGATAGAGAAGGAAATGTGTGAGAAAGAAATATGATGAGAGTTAGAGAGAAAGACAGAGAAGAGGTATACAAGAAAAAGAAAGAGATCGAGGCCACCATTATTTCTCATTTAAAAACATCTAAACATAAACCTAAGAAAATGTCTTGCCAGCTTCACAAAGTGTCTTGTCTGAATTGTAGAACCTTGAGATGTCATTATGCCGCTGAATTCACAGCAACGATTGTTACAAAACCGCATCTTCTTGTAATTAATAATCCCATGCATTGTATCTTGCGCAGGTGATTGAGACCGAGCCGGAACCAACCCACTCTGTGAAGGAAGACTCTAGCCGAGAGATAGAACTCAATGTCAGTGCCATTGCAGACTATTGCAAGTTCAAGTGCAAGACCGAGGCCGTCCACTTCAAGGATACACTTATGTTTCAGACCAGGATCTTCTCGTATGTAGCCCTGTTTTGATTTTGAACACTTTATTATAACATTATACCTCATAGTAACTGTCATTGCATATGTTAAGACTTGTGTGCATAGAAAATTTCATGTGAACATTGCCCGAACTTTATATCTGCACACTTGAATATAGAAATGAAGCAAATATATATAAAAGATATATCCTTGTATGTGTATCGATTTAAAACAAATTGTTAGATTTACTCTTGTTGGATAGCTGTTGTTGAACTTCATTAAATTTATGTGTAAAAGTCAGGCTAATGCACTCTTGCAAAACAGTGCCAGAAACAGAGCTGTGCAAGACAATGGAATTACAAAAAAGAGAATAGCTTTATTCTATTTATATGAGGTGTTTTGGTCTAGTGGATACGTCGTTGGACTGATGATCACAGGGTTTGCGGTTCGAGTCCCATTGCGGCACTAATGTCCTTCTTCACCCAGGTGTTAAATATGTACCGGCAGGAAGGAATTCCTAGAATACTATGAGCACTGATATGGTAGCCTAGAACAGAGCCGGTGGTAGTATGAGAGCGCCTGGAGCACCTTGTGTGGTGGATATGTGCACTATATAAATATCCACTATTATTATTGTTATTATTATTACAGTTTTCTGGTGACAAACAAGGGAACAGTGGGGCTACCCTTCAGCTGGCAGGTGGTCATGGAGGATGAGGCATCGCACCACAAGAGTGTTAGCTTTGCCGATGGTGAACAGCTGAGACTGCCGTCCCGCTGCAGCACTGCCGCTGATGGTGCCGTGGACGTGTACCCCTTCACCGTAGAGCCGGACATGGGGTCTATCGGGCCGGGCAAGAAGCAGAACTTCAAGGTCAAGTTTGCTCCCCTCGATATCAAGGATTATGAGGGCAGGCTCATCTGCAGGTAAATTGATCTTGCTTATCAAATCAAATTGAGTGATCTTTGAATATTATATTTAAATAAAATTAACATTCTATGTATGCAATCGGGAAAGAAAAAACATTGCACAGAGAAAAGTGTTGAATCATATTTTACTTGCAATCATCATACCAGTATATTGATTTCACTTATGAAAAAAGAGAATACATGCAAGAAAATGACAATCTTGATTGGTTAGAAAAAGTTATGCCTTTTGAGAGAGAAAAAATATGTGATCCCCATTTTGTAGAGCAAACAAAATTACTTTATAAACATATAAAGACAGCTACTACCTGCACTCTGTATTACATCTGCTTGATAAGGCAAGTCTAGTATTTGCATTTATCACATTTTCCGTTTAAATTGGTAAATTGCCATTTGTGAAAATGTTATTTTGTTTAAACCACAATTAACAATGACAATTCCACGTTTTCAATTCAGGTTTTATTTCAGAAAAACAGAGTACAATGATGCACATGCTGCAAGCTAAAAAGCTGAAATGTATATGTTTACAATGATCAAGGATACATATAAATAGAAAAGAATATCTATTCACAAAACAGAACATTTCTACTGTTTTAGTATGGAGAAAGAGCTTAAGAATAAATTATGTTGAGGATGTTTGAAATCAATCAAGGAAAGATTTTGTAATTAGTCTTTGTTAATTTATCTGTATTTGAATACCAGAGTACCTAACCTAGAAGAGGGCAAGCAGGGACCGGTCCTGGCCGTCAAGGGTAAGAGTGTGATGCCTTACTGCCACTTTGATCTGGAGGACTCGGACTACATCAACGGAGCCAGGCGCAATCCAGAGCTGCCTGGACCAGGAGGGGCTCCACCCGGCTCCACCCTGGATCCCAACACCAGGGTCCTGGAGATGGCCTCCATTGGTGTGCAGGTGAGAAGGAATGAAAGGATGGAGGTGGGGGGGGGGGGCGTATGAGGGAGAAGAAATTTGAGAGAAGATATCAGGGTCATAAATGTAAACAAATAGAGGGGATGTAGCGAAAATAGCTCTTGGAAAAACAAATGCGGATCGTGTTTGGGAATAGAGACATAACGAGAGAGGGAAGGAGTAAGAGAGAAAAAAAGGAATACCGTATACCTTGCAATTTGCTATCAATATGAAATTATTAATGCTTATTAGCAAGGTAATCTGTGTCTTCAAGTATACCTTATGATTCGTGACTCAAGACAGTTTGTATATTAAATACATGTAGCATATTGTTCCAGAAGAATGTTTACAAGAAATGAGAAAATATATGCATTTCAAACAAATGAAATACAATTTACATGTGCATATTAATAAAAATGTTGCTAGTAGTATAGCAATTGCAACCCAAAAGGAAGTGGAGAGATGCATTGTTTTCATCTACATTGTTTCACTATAATAATTAAAGTATATTTAAATATAATATCAATCCCTGGAGACAAGAAATAATATACCATTGACTAATAAAATAACAATAATAATAAGCATTTATATAGCGCCGTCTATCTAGACAATTCTATTTCGGGGGCGCACAAGAAAAATAGAAAGAATAGCCGAGTTTGGATGAGTGTCATATAGTGCCAAGTACAGGTAAAAAAGATGAGATTTCAGTTGGATTTAAAGGTCTATATAAGCTAGCTCTAAGGAAGTTCCGATTTGACTACCAGTATTGACCATACGGCTGTGTTTTCATTGCAGGTGCGCAACACTCGTCACTTCTTCATTGTGAACCCTACAGCCACGCCCTACACCTTCATGTGGATGTGTGAGGATGAGGTAGACCCCAAGAAACCTACCGTCTTCAAGTGTCTGACCACACAGGGCCAGGTGGCATCTGGCAAGAAGACACAGGTATGTACTCTAGGGATTTTAACTGTTGACCCTTAATGAATGAAACAAATTGTATTATGTCGCCTCCTGTGTCATTGTCATATGTTGTCTTTTTACCAAAGTATTGTATTTCATCATGCATAATTGTTATGATCAAATTTTGCCTATAAGGTTTTTTCATTCAATTATTCAGTCAGTCAGTCGGAATGCTAAAGTTCAAACCATATGCTTGAGCACAAAGACCAAATATCACTCTGACATGACTAATTTAGATATTTTAATACTCTTTTTATATGTGCACAGAAATCCAATGGTTCCTTCCTTAATTACAACATTAATACATGCATGGAATCACTTCTGAACTTTTGTGCCACCAGGTTTATGAAAAACTATCATGTTAAATTTGATAGTCATATCTATTCAATGTCTCATCATGAAAGTTGGTATTCATTTGTGCAAGATTAAATTGTCAGGCAGGATATGCCGCAGAATCGCAGAATGGGATGAACTCCCTGTAAAATAAAAGACCAATCAATGAATGGTGATTAGGGCCATGTGACACTCTGGTTTTGAACCTAAATCAATCCCCTAGTTAATAAGAATTAAATGGCCCTCCTGTAATTCATATCTACTACCTCGGAATGCCACAACTCTCTGTCCCATATTCTATGAAGTAATTCATTCTCCCCAAAATCAATTCCACTTTCAGAATTCCCACTTCTTAAGCTACTCATCCACAGAATCCTCCTCCTACCTATACTCCTCCTCCCCTCTATTCTCCCAGTCAATGCAACATTTTCCAAACCTTCCTTTGAATAACATGACCCAAGTATACATTTGACGTTGATTTGCATTTCAGCGACTATAATTACCCACACTTACTCAATATCTTTTTTTCCTTCCATGTTTGTCTTTACCAGGTTAGCTTTGAGTTCTTGCCAAACCAGCTGGGTGTCGTGGAATCCTTCTGGAGGTTCACCATCCCTGAGC
Organism: Strongylocentrotus purpuratus; assembly: GCF_000002235.5. Lineage (NCBI taxonomy): Eukaryota > Metazoa > Echinodermata > Echinoidea > Camarodonta > Strongylocentrotidae > Strongylocentrotus > Strongylocentrotus purpuratus. Next base: position 23,963,760 of record NW_022145614.1, read on the forward strand.
AGAACATCTCCGTCCCGTTCCTCCTGGTAGGTGACGCCCATGAACCTGCCGTCTCCACCGATAGATCCCACATCAACTTCAAGTCCATGCTTCTTGGTAAGTATTAATTGATTCGGTCCCCAATCGTGAAGGGCAAGAACTCAAAACTCAAAGCTAGTTCCCACAGTTTACCTCGTGTAGACATACATGATTATCATTTGTTATTTAGAAGTGGGGAAATTTATTTTGTCATCTCCCTTTTTTTTCCAATGGATAATGCATTTATGCACACCACTTTATATGTCCACAACAAATTTTAACCCTGTAACATTAAAAGTGCCATTCATACATTAGTATAAAGGGCTTCCATACTTTGGGTGCATTTGTTAATTGGAACAATTAAGCCCTCAGCTCATCAGAGATCCTTTTTCCCCCCACTGTGCCTACATGAATCTGCAATAACAATAATGATATTATTATAAAGACATTGATAATTAAGAATTATCATATCAATATGAAGTCATAAATGTCATTTCTACATTACTAATGTGCAGGCTGAAGGTGCAGTTGAATAAAAAAAAATAAAAATGCATGTTTAACTCACAAAGATAAAATGCACCTCCTCGCCAGGATGTCTTGTCTATTCAATTATTCACTTTGCTGCAACCCCATGTTCTGTAACATGCAGTTCCTATTCACAATGATGGTTCCCGTATTCAACAAGCTTATAAATATTCTATTATTATCCTCTCATTTTAGGTAACGAGGCCTATGAGAGAATTTTCCTGATTAACAACGAGGGACGAGCCTTTGACTTTGAGATCAATGAGACGTCTTGTCATTCAGAAGCCTTCTCATCCAGGCTCCATTTGACTCCAATGAAGGGCACCATACTGCCCAATGACAGGTGAGAAGATACAATGAAACAGTGAACTAGTTAAAGGGAGAGGTTTGTCAGTTTCCTTGTGCAAAAGATCATAATTCGTTGACACCGACTTGGTGAGAATACTATTAATGGGTGTTCAAGTTGGCATACAGCAAACCTGTAGTCCTATCAAGAAATAACCTCTAGTCTCTTGAAGAGTCTTTTGGTGAGGGAAATGTAAGATATTGGCCCGTATTCTGAAGTCGTGTCTAACTTAGCCACGTCTAAAGTTAAACAACTGTTTAGTTAGACACGACTTAGACAGGACTTAGACGCGAGGTCGTGTCTAAGTCCTGTTTAACTCAATTTCGTATTCTGAAGTCGTGTCTAAGTCTCGTCTAACTAAACAACTGTTTAAGTCCTGTCTAAGTGGTGTTTAACTAAACAACTGTTTAAGTTCTGCGCAAGTCGTGTTTAACTCTTAGTCACGACTTCTGGGCATGCCCAGTAGGCGTTAATTCTGACGAAAGACCCAATGCGCATGCGTGCGCGCACCGGATAAATAAATTAACGCGCACAGCTAGCTGTGCGCGTGCTGGTACCATGGTGATGTGATCGTGACGTAATGACTAGACTGCATGTACTTTGTGTACGTACGTACGTAGTACACGTACTGTACACTGAGATTGACAAACACACTACTTATCGGTGCCTCAGTGCTCGGAAGAACCACAAAAGAAACTTCTCCAACAGAATGGTTAGTTTATTATAGATTATGGAATTTCCAAGATGTCACCAGTAGATAAGAATAGTTAATATTATCGAGAAAAAAAATTAGGCTACACGAGAAAAAATCCTGCAAAACGTATTTGAAATTTTGGAGAATGCACGTACCATCGTTCTCCCCCGCAAGTTCGGGGTCAGCAAGTACAGTGTACCGTCGACGTTGAAAAGCAGCAGAATCGCGCCCTTAAACAGGACTTAAACAACCCCTCGCAGTTGTCTAAAGTTAAACAGGACTTAGACAGGACTTCGTGTTTAACTTTATTTAAACACGACTTCAGAATACCAAAAAAGTTAGACACGACTTCGTGTCTAAAGTTAGACGGGACTTAGACAAGACTTAGACAACTGTTTAGTTAAACAGGAGTTAGACACGACTTCAGAATACGGGCCAATGACTTTACCGTATGAGGGAATGAGTGGAAATGTAGTGCCTGTTGGTCATAAAACTGAAGCCTGCTAATCCTGGTGATTGACAAAACTTGTTATTGGGTAGACACCTTAATGGTGTCTCATTCCCCATCAGAGCCCACTACAAAGTGTCTTTAGAGATATTTGAATGATAGACTGAAACATAATACAATAGTGTATTTCACTAGCTGAGATAATATTTTATGAGTCAGCACTGAAATGCACTGAGATGAAATCCTTTCATTTTTATAAGTTGTGTGAAGATAACCATCATATTCAGTTTTCACTTCCATGTTTTTATAGTGTGTTAGTAGTCTTCACTCTGATTACATTGTGAAAGGAGAAAGCATTATTACAACATTTTGCCAGCCTGCTTGCGTGAACACATATTTACCTTTTAAAAAACATTCACAAGCTGTGAGTTATTAGAAGGTTAGTCTGAGTAGTGTTTTTCAAATCTTGAGGTATTGAATATCTGAGGGCTCTCCATGAACTATTTTTTTTACAACCATGAGATATTGGATGGCCATCCAGGTACTGAGATGCACTGTTTTCTCATAAATAATAATCTTCACTGTTTCCTTCCAATTCCCAGGATCCCCATCGATGTCTCCTTCATCCCCTGTGAGGAGAAGGTGGTCAACTTCAACGTCCAGATTCAGGTCCGGAAGAAGACCCTACCGATCTGCCTCAATGTCAAGGCCGAAGGGTACTCCATGAACTGCATAGTCCAGTGTGAAGACTCGACCGGTCAGAAGAAAGACCTGTCCAGCACAGGCGTCAACTGCATTGACTTTGGAGAGGTCAGTCATATCATTTTTTCTCAACTGGTCGTTTGACCTCTCAACTTGTTGTTTGACCGTTTCACGAATGCGGAGAGAATTTAGTTGTTGGGTTGTGTTTGACTTGCAATTGAGAATGATCATAAGATTTTGATTGAAATATAGTTATTCCTTGGACACCGATTTCAAGTTCAAGTCAAAGACCAGGCATTTTATAGCATGTTGTCTCTCTCAACCCAGGTTTAGTGAGTGGGTAACTAGTTGATAGTCAGAGTAATAGCTTTTAAAGTGTACACAGAACCTGATGTGTTACACATGTTGTGTTATCTATGTGCTTCTTGTTGATGTATCATTGTATCAAATCAAGATCAAGTTCAAGTAAGTCTGTACTGTATCTAATTTTGGTGTACTGCAAAGAATAAAAAATTGAAAAAAAAGAAGAAAATAATGATTGATTTCAACTGGATATTGAAGTACTGCATTATAATCCCTTGTGTAATCTCTCTTATTTTAGATTGAGGTGAACGAGAAGGCAGTGCGTTCCCTCTACATCATCAACACCGGCAAGTTCAACTTTGACTTTGAGTGGTTCTTGAAGGAGGAGACCAGGGGAAGCAACCCTAAGCTCTTGAGCATCTCACCGGACTTTGGTGGTGTACCCTGCAACGATCGCAAGCGTAGTGTCCTGTCGTTCAAACCCATCTACAAGACGACCCTCAGAGGGTGTGAGCTTATCTGCAAGGTAAAACATCTTTTCTATGTTCTTTCTTTGTTTAGCTTGTTTCATTCCAAGTTCATTGTTGTTGTTTTTTTTGTTTTTTTGTATTAAAATAAAGTGATATGTGTATGAATTAAATGGAATTTGAAACCTCTCCATTTCAATGATACTGTGTGTGTGTGTATCCATTAGACACTCAAATTGTTGAGCTCTATATATGTGCCACTGCAAATGAAAACATGATTATCATATTGCAATCCTGTAGTTATTGGATTGATAAAGTGATTATTTTATCCAAGTGATAAGAAAGTATGTGTTTGTTTAAACACATATGCCAGCTCCAGAGGACGTGCAGCTCCACGTCTTAAATTATTTTAGGTGTCAATTACTTGAAGATGGGTGCATTACAGGTCCTTATGCTTTGGAACACTGATGTAGTCTCAAGTCTAGACCTTTCACTTCCAAGACCATTGCACTATCTACTGAACCATACCATCTTTAATTATCACCTGGAAAGTTACGACCTGAGATATGATGTTGACTCAATATGCCATGCTTAGATCTGCTCTGAGGTTAAACTATACCATTTGCATTCTTGATTCTTCTAGATTGCCAACGGTCCGACCTATGAGGTGAAGATCATCGGCCATGGGGTGGCGCCTGGGCTTCACTTCTCTTTCCCTCAGTATGACTTTGGGCCATGTTTCATCCACCGAGCTGGGATGCCAACCCACTCTAAGATCCTGACACTCACAAACAGAGACAGCAAAGACATCAGGTGGGTACACATAGATAAATTGATAGGGGCAAGAACTGTAGAGGTGTTGTGGTTCAGTGGATAAGTCCCCAGACTTTGAACCACAAGTTACAGGGTTTGAATCCTTGCCACAACACCAACATCCTTCGGCAAGACGTTAATCTACAATTGCCACGCTCCACCCAGGTTAAGTGGGTACCTGGAAGGATTATTCCTGGAAATGCACTGTGGACTGATATGACAGCGGCCAGAAATAAATAAATATTATTATTATTATAAAAAATATATTTACCTTCTGGGCCCCATCAGACCTTTATTCTACCATATGTAATACATGTTCTAGCTGTCACCCTGTCCTTAATATCCTCTTAAAGTGCCCACAAAAATGTAGATTTGAGCTGCCTCTTCACTTTATATTTAAAGCAGCATATCATTTGATATTGGACAACCATAAATTCTAATTCACTTAAGATCAAATTAGATCTCTGCAAATACCCACTAATACTGTCATACAGGCAATGCATTACTTTGAAAAGCACTAGATCTCTGACAACAGAGTGTATGACAAGTTAAGATTGTTTTGATAAATAACATAGTATGACCAAATATTCAATTAGGAAGAAATATTTTGAATGAGTGTCATTTGGATACATACACTTAAAGAAATATTGATTATTTTGTATTTATATCTCCCCCTTCTCAATGAACACATTTCCAATGTACCTTTCTTTCGCATCCAGCGTTGATTGCCTGTATACAAGTACATCACACCTTCATCTCCAGTTTGAAGCAACCGTGCTGTCACCTGGAGAGAGCAAAGACATCACCTTCACATTCTACCCCAGGGAGGCCATCAGATATCAGGAGGTCATACACTTTGAGCTCAATGGACTCTCTCGCGCTCAGGTATGTAGGGAAGGGCATTTCAGTCCGGAGTAATGCCTAGCTGCCAACCACTCCTATTGCGGAGGAATGATTCCTATTTTTTGGCCTTCAGGCTATTGTTTTGAACCCTAGATTCTTCTCTGTTTCTGAAATATTCTGTGTGAAAAGTATACAAAATAGACTATATTCCTAGTTTTCCCATAAGAGATTCCTAATTTTTGCTATGAAAAAAAGTTGGCAGGTACGGTAATGTAGAGTTAGTAGTTAGCAGGAACAAGTTCAGAGACGCTTCAGAGATTGTTCATTATTTTAGAAAGTTGCTCATCTGTCTGTAGAGGATGGATTATGAATCTATTAGAGGAATTGCACATGCATTATGTACTATATGAATCTAGAATTTTACTGTATTAGTCTTTGATTGGTGGAGCCTTACATGGCCTGCAAATCCCTACCTGGATATCTATCTCAATGAACCACACACATGACGATATATACCCCTCAATGAATCAATATTTAAAAAACAACAAGATTTTCACTTTGGCAAAGTTTTTCGCTTCTCATTTAAATTGCAGGAGAAAATTTGCGATGCTTTTGATTGCTTTCTTGTAGTACGAAGATGACAAGTATGCAAACATTGTCAGCTAGCTGCTAGAGTTAGAACTCTCAATCATAATCCACCAAATGTGTTGGTAGAGTGTCTGACCTGAAAGAAGAAAAGAAAGAAAATAGGAATTTGTGTTCATAATGCAGAATATTTTGAATAGACGACTGATTTCACCCTTTATTCCTAGGTTGAGATCTTTGGACTTGGTACTGAGATGCGTGTGGAGGTGGCCAACTCAAAGGACCGCATCGTCAAATTCGGAGCCATGCGCATTGGCCAAGTCATTAAACGCTCTGTACCTATCATCAACAATAGCCCCGCCCCTCTCTCCTTCAATGTGGCCATCACTCCTCTCAACCCCATCCTGCAACAGGTCCCCACCGTGCTCAAGCTGGCCCCTACTCAGGAGATTAGCCTCAAGGCCAAGGGTGGAGCCTCGCAGCTGGAACTGGTCTTCAGCCCCAAGTGCCGCATCCCACAGTTTACGGAAGAGGTAAGATGATGTAGAAGCTATTTGGTGGAGTAGGGTATTACTTCGACTATTGTTCTCATTTTCATTTTCTTTGCTGTTTCATTGTCACCATCACTTTCTTTATCATAATCATTATCACTATCTCCATCATCATAAACATAATCATCATCATTCGTATTCTTTATGATTAGTTATTTATTTCTCACTTTATAGTTACAATTTATTGTAGTTTTAGTTGATTAGCTTCTTTAGATGTTGTAGTGAAAGTTATGTTTAAAACCTAGCAATAAAAATCGTAATGCAAGGATTTGGTTGTTAAACTAAGTGAATAGCATAAAAGATGTAAGTTTCTATTTGTATGTGATATGTTTGATTGCAACTTTTAGTCTGATATGCCAACAAATTTGCTCCTGCAAAATTTACCCAATAAAGATTCTCCAAGATGAGGTAATTGATAAGACAAGATGAGAAAAAAACAAAAAAGAAGGCAGAACAAAAACAATAACACCATAGAGATAACCTGAGGAGTACTACATTGTTTAATATATTGCTTCTTTGTTTGAACTCATGCCAGGTGATGTTAGAGTGTGCAGGTCTTTCGCAGCCTCTCCTGGTGGTGACTGGGTCATGCCAAGGAATAGAGATCAACCTGGACCAGGAATCTATTCCTTTTGGAGCTGTTGTCCTGAAGAGCAGTACCACACGCAAGCTCCTCATGTACAACACCGGAGATGTTGGTGCTGCGTAAGTCACTGCAGAGTTGTCCCTCCATTGTTTTTGCTCTTCATATTGATATTTTTTGTTTTTGTTTGGTGGAATGATGTATAAAACAGGCAGGAAACAATTTACCTTACATCCTGTAGCAAAACCACAAATTTCACATGACACAGATAGGGAAGCAACCTTCTACTACATAACATCTGTACTTGTGCAAGAAATTTTTTTTTCTTCAGACATGACAAGTTGATATCATTATTTACATCTAGGAAATGACCATTTATGTTGGCCAAAAGAAACACCTGACATTCAAACCAGGTCTTTCAGAGTTGATTTGTAGCCTAAGGGCTTACTTCTGAACCATTTCACTAATATGATTTCACTGAATCTAAATCTTTATTATCAGTGTTGCTGTTATCATGCTTGGTACATATGGCACAGTAAAGATCAAGATATTCTTTGACACTAGTACTTAATGTCTTCATTTAAATCATTTTTTATATTAGGTTCAAGTGGAATGCAGAGAAGTTTGCACCCGATTTTGCCATCAGCCCATCGGAGGGCTACATCTCTCAGGGCATGACTGTGACCTTTGAGGTCAAGTTCCAACCCACTAAGGTCTGCCAAGACATCAGATATGATGTAAGTTCAGTCACCCTCAATCACCTTTGACATTGTGTTATTCATCGCACTGTGCAGTCTCATCTACTGAGAGCCAGAAGGGTGGTAACTTTGTGTAAACCAAAGAGTTACCCCCTCCCCCCCTCCTCCTGACTCTCAGCAGTCACTAGGTTGATTGGTCCTCTCTACAAGTGCAGACACCTGCCCATGATCCTTCTATTGAAAATGGTACTTTCTGTTTTCAGAGCAATTTTGGGCACTCATCTGTGTTATCTAGATCACCAAATTCTTTCATTTGTATTAATAATTTCTTTTTGGATGTGGACATTAAATGATGAAACAAAATCTGCCAGTCCCCCAAAATGGCAGATTTAGTGACAAGAACATTACAAACATTTTTTAAATAGTCTTCTTTTCTTGCATTGAATATTATGGAGTGTTTAAAGTACAGTAGAAGTACGAACATATATATTGATATTTATATAACGCCTTTACATCAATATGCTCAAAGCGCTTTACATTAGTAAATAAATCAGAATAATAACTCTTCTCTCCAAGTGCATACACTGAATTTTTTTTTTGTGTACAGCTGCATGTGTAAAGTTATTCAAAAAGTTGTGCACCACATGAACCAAGCCTGATTCGTACAGTACACAACCTCATGAACTACATTCAACTTGTGTAGGGCATTTGATAGTCCCAATTAGATGGTGTCAGTATAGCAAACACTTTTCCACCCCTCTGTGATCTTCTACACAGAAACTGAACTGCAGCATTGAGGGAGGGCGTCCTCTCAAATTGGTCCTGACCGGCATGTGCGTGGGCTGCCAGCCTCAGAAGGAGATACTGCACTTCAGCACACATGTCCGGGTCAAAGACACACGCAGTCTGACCCTCCACAACCGCACCAACCAACGCTGGGAGCAGCTTAGACCGGTGATCGAGGGGGAACACTGGACCGGTGCGGAGGCCATCACTGTGGAGCCCCAGCATAGCAAGGCCTATGAACTCATCTACAGGCCACTCATCATGACCGCTGAGGGCAAGAAACATACGGTGGGTTTGCGCAGTGTATTAGTTTGGGAATCTGCTTAGGTGTGCTCTTTGCTGATTATTTGCAGAGCATAATTTTAGTAGTTTTTAATTTATTTCTATCTCAAATCTTCAAAACTGACACAAAAATTTAAATTTGAAATAATTTATATGATTTATTTAACAGGAGCCTTAATTGTCTTTCTCTCCCTCTTTCCCCACTCTCTCTTCTGTGCCTTGCTCTCTCCTTGTCTCTTTGTTTCTCGGAAGACATTGTTTTAGAATGATATTTTGTTTGATTCTTCATGAGACTTATTAGTTCAGTCTTTACTTATCTTTTTTATGCCTCCGCCACCGAAGGTGGTGCCGGAGGCATCATGTTTTCGGGTTGTCCGTCCGTACGTCCGTACGTCCGTACGTCCGTCCGTACGTCCGTCCGTCCGTACGTCCGTCCGTCCGTCCCGTTTGACCGTTATCACAATATCTCAAGAACCATTTAAGATTTAAACTTAAGACTCGGGAATAGTATTTATCACCATAGGAAGACGATCTGATTAGATTTTGGAGTACGTAGGTCAAAGGTCACAGGTCACAGAGGTCAACTTATGAAATTCCTTGTATTGAGTTTGTTAGCGCGATATCTCAAGAACCATTTGAGATTTAAACTTCAAACTTAAGGATAGTATGTATCACCATAGGAAGACGATCTGATTAGATTTTGGAGCACGTATGTCAAAGGTCAAGGGTCACAGAGGTCAACTTATGAAATTCCATACATTGAGATTGTTATCATGATATCTCAAGAACCACTGGAGATTTAAACTTCAAACTTAGTGATAGTGTGTATCACTATAGGAAAACAATCTGATTACATTTTGGGTCACGAGGTCAAAGGTCAAAGGTCACAGGGCTCATTATGTATGCAAAAACAGCTTGTGATCGCGTTATCTGAACAACCGATTGATGGATTCCTGCCAAACTTTGGTCATGTAAGTATCTTGCAGAGCTGATGAACTGATTAGATTTTGGGGTCACGAGGTCAAAGGTCAAAGGTCACAGGGCTCATTTTGTATGCAAAAACAGCTTGTGATCGCGTTATCTGAAGAACCGATCGATGGATTCCTGCCAAACTTTGGTCATTTATGTATCTTGCAAAGCCAATGAACTGATTAGATTTTGGGGTCACGAGGTCAAAGGTCACAGCGCACATTGTGTATGCAAAAACAGCTCGTGATCGCCTTATCTCAAGAACCGATTGATGGATTCCTGCCAAACTTAGGTCATGTATGTTACTTGCAGAGCTGATGAACTGATTAGATTTTGGGGTCATGAGGTAAAGGTCAAGGTCATGCGGCTCATTATGTATGCAAAAATAGCTTGTGATCGTATTATCATTAGAACAGATTGATGGATTCCTGCCAAACTTAGATCATTTATGTATCTTGCAGAGCCAATGAATGGTTCATAAGATCAAAGGTCATGGGCTCATTATGTATGCAAAAATAGCTTGTGGACGCATTCTCATTAGAACTGACAGATAGATTACTATTTAACTCAGGAAATCTTGCAGAGCCAATGAACTGAGTAGATTTTAGGGTCATGAGGTCAAAGATCAAAGGGTCATATATGTATATGAGAAATTGCTTGTAATCACGATATTCTGAGAACATGTTAATGGATTACAATTGAACTTGAATTTGAAAAATTTCTTCCGTTTCGGTTTGTAAAATTGCTCTATGACGGAGGCATCATTTTCGACTGCGCGCAGTCGAATTCCATCTAGTTTTTCCTTGTCTTTTACTGTTTCATCAGTACATGAATTTTCCTTTACCTTCTCAAGCAAAATCTCTGACGTTAACCCTAATCAGAAAGCGAGATTATAAAACTTTATACTTTACTTGTTTGTTTTCCACCTACAGGGCAGTGTATTCTTTGCTCTACCCGATGGTTCAGGACTCATGTACAACATGGTAGGTGTCTCTGAAGCACCCAAGGCAGCAGGGAACATCACTAGAGATATCCCCAGCAAGACACACTACACAGAGAGTCTCTCTGTATCCAACTGGCTCAAGCGGCCCCAGAGGTATGTAGACATGTTGTCTGGCAAACTGGTAGCAAGCAGTAGATTTCCCTCATGACTCTATGCTGTTTTTTTTTTTTTTTTTTTGTATTAGTTCTAATGCCCCTTACCTGGCCTTTTTTTTCTTCATGAAGTGAAACATGTGGAGTAGGAGCTCTTAAGTACTCTTTCTTTCTCCACTACGTTCCGTAAGAAAGTTAATTTATATTCTATATCTACCTTAATACAAAATAAATGACAAGTTTGAAACAGGATATTGGTGAACAGATTGGTACGGAGCAGTACTGGCTCTTGACTCTTCTTTATTTTTGTTTACACTTCTTCTTTTTACAAATTCTTCTTTCAATTTGATGGATAATAACACGACGTGTAATGTAAACAGTAAACATGAGACACGTTTGAATATGTACTTTTAAGTGACATTCTTTTTATAAAAAAATAAAAAAACAGGTAGGCTGTATTTAGGCGCCTACGGAAAGCATTACATGCGCACGAAATATATACATCAATTTTGTTAGGTGGAAGCTAATCGTGCGATTTATCTATATATATATTTTTTTTAAAGGATAAACCTAGCGAAAATGGAAAACAAGGCGTCCAGTGCCTAGCTAGTGTTGGACACTAGTTTACGGAGGCCACGAACAACCCCCAATGTATTTGTTATTTTTTGGAGGAAACGTGGTTGCGACCAAGGGAACTGAACGAGGGCGCACTCCCTGTTCCTTGTTTATGAAAAACTGTGCACCTACAAGTATTTTGGATAAGAGTTTTGTAGGTGTCATGTAAACATACATGTAAAATAATGAAATTGTTGGCAATATACTACGAATATAATTGCTAGATAGTCAAATATGAACGATAGTGATTCAAATTCCGAGGCTCTGTGAAGGTATGAGGTCAGACTTGGCGTCGGGTTGTAAATAAACGTTCCTGGCCTTTGTTGACTACCATCGTCCGTGCCTTGAAATCAGAAAAGGTGAGACATAGGCGTTTAAAGCTGCAGTTGCCCCTCCCTTCTTTTCCAAGAATGAAGATATTGCTTGGTGGTTGAAGATGCCTTGGCAGTCATCAGGAGTGAAGGAAGATCATAGACTGCCAAGGCTTGTAATGATGGGTCCTGGAGTGGGGAGGACAGCTTGCTCCATTCTTCTGCCAAATGGAAGATATAAAAAAGAAACAAAACAGCAAATCCGACAAAAATAGCGTGGTCGCATAAAAGGGCGACAACTTTTGACGATCACGATCATGACACAAATAATGACCGGTGTAAATAAATGCTATGCATTTGCTTCTTTAATATGATATACGCGATAGTTTTAAAAAGGGAAGTTATTTTGGGATGGGAGGGTAATAGAGCTCTGACTGCATAACCGAGAATGAGCGTGTAAGCTCGAATCTCGAATAACGAGAATGCATATAACAAAAGATTACGTAATGCAGCTGTTCGCGGAGGTATGCGTTCGATAACGAACATAAATTTCACTTTCTTTCTCCACTACGTTCCGTAAGAAAGTTAATTTATATTCTATATCTACCTTAATACAAAATAAATGACAAGTTTGAAACAGGATATTGGTGAACAGATTGGTACGGAGCAGTACTGGCTCTTGAGAAAATGCCAAAGAAAGTTGGAGAAGGCGGGTAAAGAGTGACACTGATGCTTGTACATTTTTGATGCATTAAATCAATATTGCATACCAAATGATGCATTGAAACGATTTATGCATACCAAATGATGCATTAACATTTTATGCATACCAAATGATGCGTTAAACGATTTTGTGCATGCCAAATGATGCATTTAAATCAATGTTGCATACCAAATGATGCGTTAAAACGATGTTTACATGCCAAATGATGCATGAACAATTTTTGCATGCCAAATGATGCATTGAAAACGACTTTTGCATGCCAAATGATGCATTAAATCAATGTTGCATACCAAATGATGCGTTAAACGATGTTGGAGTTTGCATGAAACAATGAACTAAAACAAAGGTGCATGTCAAATGACGCATTAAACAAAATAGCATACCTAATGATACATTTTAGACACATGTTGAACAGTATCCCATTTCCGTACAACAAAATCCCCGATTATTCTGTCGGGGTGGACGTTTATGGTCGAAACGGAGAGCCAAGGAAAGAAAAGAAGGGTTCTCATTAAAAACGGTTGCGACTCCTAAAGAAGATGCATAGGCAACCATTCGGGATATATTATGACGATATTATGAGTTTGGCACAAATCGAAAATTGCAAGAGCAATGTCATGAAGGTCTGGCTTGACACTCCCGTTCTTGATAATGCGTGGGACATTTTCATTGTCTGTCATCCACTTGAGCTTTTGATTTTGGAAAAGAGAGTGGCCTTCAGAAATTATTCGAAGTACGGCGGCCAGTTCACGCCAAGTAGAACTTTTGAGCGACTCTGCGCGAGTCCACTTTCCGTGGAAACGCGTGTGAGTGTTGTCCTGTACGTAGCCTCCGTAACCGGTATCGCTAGCGTCTGAAAAAACTAGCGCAGATGGGGCTCCAAATTCTTTATAGGTACTGGTCGTGCTGACTGTGTTAAAGAAACAATCGCTTCGATGCTGAGCAGCAATTTGTTGATCTTAGATTGTGGTACAAAAAAAATGCTCTGTTATTGAATCTAGAACGAGACCTAGCTATTGGATTTGATTGGTGGGTTCCCATTTGCATTTTGTCTTGCTGGGGACAAACCCGCTGCGGGTAAGGGTGTCGCGCACTAAGGTCATGCTCGATAGAGCCGAACTGAGGCTGGGGGAAATGACGAGACCGTCGTCGATATAAACGAAGGAAATAATGACGCGGGCGCGCCAGTAATAGACTAATGGTCTAGTTAGATTGGTAAACAAGTAACATGCGCTGTTGAGGCCAAAAGGTAGAACCGTGAACATGTAATATCTAACAATTGAATCATTATGAACCCAGGAGAAGCCTAAGTATTGCTGGTGTGGGGGAAGATATCGACGTGATGATATCCGGATTCTAGGTCGAAAGAGAAATAAAATTGGTTTGGACCGAGTACTTGCGAAATGTGGGGTAAATCTTCATACTTGAATTTAAACTTCTTAACATATTTATTTGGGTGGCGTAGGTCCAGAACCAATCGTAACTTTTTGCCTTCAGTGACTGTTAATGGATTGCAGCATGGCCATTCGACGACGCACTGTCTTTTCAACAAATCGGCAAAGGCCGTCTCAACAAACTCAGAATGATTCAAAACTTGATCTGTTATTCTTGCATAAAACTGAGGGGGAAATATGTCAAAAGGTTACTTATAGACTTCATTGATAAAATCAAGAATAAATGGTGTGGCTTAAGCTCAGACTTCCAAAAATTATAAGATCATTTAAGTCTACCTTTGACTCCTGGTGGTAGCTTCACTCTAAAGGATTCCTTGGGTGACGCCTGGGGGCCCTGGTTGCTGGCGTATTGGCTGTCGACTGGCTCCGATAGCTGGGCAACTGGTACGCACGTGACCGGCGATGCCGCACTGGAAGCAGACACGGTTATCATAGCGGCGCTGAAAGTTTGGTATGAAGGTGGCCGGGAAGCGGCGAAAAGAACCAAGAGGGCGTTGAACAGGGCGAGGGTATGGGCGGGGCCTTCCCCGGGTCGACTTTTCGGCCGCGGATTCCGCTCTTTTTGCAGAAGCGGCTTTCTCCGCCTAGACGAAGAAAGGTGGTTATGAATTAATAAATACGCTCGGATATTTTGTGATACATAATATATAATCGATATCTAATACTGTGTGCAAATGAGAGAAATCGAGATTGGAAAGTATAAGAGACGATAAATACGTGTAATCTTCCGTATAATTTTTTTTTTTTTTTTTTTACTTGAGGGTTTTTGATTATTATTTAGATAGGGTGATAATGTTACAAAACTGCTTTCCGCATAATATACAATCGGTTATAATTAAATTATATAACCGTTATTTCTAAACGGTCATTCATTTCATTGTGAACAAATTATGTAAGTGAATTCGAGGACAATTTAATGGAAAAAATACGTATTACCTTTCCAAGACGCTTCTCATCGCCGGAGTCGTCGGCAAGTTCATCGGCGACATATTCGTTTACGGTTGACCATCCGAGTGGCGACCGATCAGCGATTCTTATCAACTTTTGCCTGTCATTGAGTTCTCGTAGTGCTTCCTTCAGGGTTAGCGCTGTCGTGTCAAAATCCCCCTGCTCGTTTAGGACGATGCCTCTCTCAATCAATTTTTTGACCTTTTTAGAGTGTTCAAACTGTTGTTTGTTCCCTTCGCTCTTGAATGTTGGGATGGGTTTGGGTTGTTGAACCGTCGATGTGCAGGTGTCGACCCGGCGCTGTAAGACGTGGATGGCCGACAGGATTTCTTCGTTCGAGGCGGCGGGAATTTCGTCCATATCGTTATGGGTGTGGCAATTAGCTTGAAGTACTTGTTAGGCCTATAAGAATCGAGAGCTCTGACTGCATAACCGAGAATGAGCGTGTAAGCTCGAATCTCGAATAACGAGAATGCATATAACAAAAGATTACGTAATGCAGCTGTTCGCGGAGGTATGCGTTCGATAACGAACATAAATTTCACTAGCCTTCTTTCATGTGGACTAGCTTTTGCTGCTTTAATAAAATGTTATTTCACTTTGTCTGGATTTGGACAAGTCCTCCGCTGTTCCTTTCTTTTCAGTTACCAGCTAAGAAAGCCAAACTCAGTTTGGAAACAGGATAAAACTTTATGCTTGTGACACTTTTGCCCATTGACACATACAAGTATGAGAAAGTCATTTATAATTTGAAAAGACTGCCATTTTAGATGTCTCTTTACTTGCATTGTCTTTATAGTAGGAGAAAAGTTTTTAAGAAATTTATTATTGAACCATTTCACCATGATACATTTACTTGTGATTTCAGCATTTGGAAATGTGAAGAATTAAACTTTGTTTAAATACTTTTTTGCATATTCTAATTTTGTAGATTCAAGGCCATTATCGAGATGATTAAACCTGATAAACTGGACCCAGCTACCACTCTGAAAGGCTTGGACTACATTGATGTTCCTGGTCTTAGTAAGAGGGACTACAAACTCAACTTCTTCTGCCACAAGGAAGCTTCATATGCTGCTAAGGTAAAATTACAGCCAACCTAGCATAATCTAGATTGAATCAAATCTTGACTAGTCACTGTATGAGTCGTGGGAAATTCTGCAGTTAAATTTTCTAGGAATTGGCATTTTTGCCACTCTTCCTCTGTTTGCAAGTGGTATTAATGATATACATGATTTAATAATTCAGAGATAGCTTTTTTGGAATAAAAGATAATGCTGTGAACAAATAATAGGAAAGGAGTTTGTAAATGCATATTTTATGCTGCAATAGAGACAGCACAGATAAATACAGATGAATGTTACAAGGCATTAAAATGTCCTTTTCTATATACATACACAGTGTGCACCAAAATCACAATACATTCATATTCAATGTAGGTGAACAGTGTAAATAATTCCCCTCAATGAAATTAATATTTCTGTTCCCCCCCCCCCCCCCTGCCCATGACAGATTCTCTTCCGCAATGAGCAGACCAATGAGTTCCAGTTCTACTACATCACCTTCAAGAGTACCCCACCGGGTATCATTGACTTGGTGGAGATGAGTACACCGGTCCGTCTCAGTACCTCTCACACCATCACCCTAGAGAACCCTCTGTCCTTACCCGTCACCTTCCAGACTATCTGTGCCATCAATGATATCATGGTCCCACCGCAGCTTATGGTCCCTCCCCAGTCAGAGGTAAGAGTCCTCGTGAAGGTACCATTCTATGCGTGGTAAAAGATGCATTTAGATACAAGGACAATGGATGTACATTCTAAAGGGGAATAGAAATGCATCCACGGTTGACTGTTCTTTGACTAGGTTTACTACGTATGTTTCAGTTTGTACATTCTCCAAGTTATATACCGTTCTATTTATACATCAAAAATAAAAACTTAACAGAACCATCTGTCTCCAAAGATGCTACCCACACTGGGTGACAGAGCATTCACAGCTGCTGCACCCAAACTGGAATAAACTTAACCAAATTTCTTTGCAAAAAGGAATCTCTCTATACCTTAAAAAAAAAAAAAAAAAAATTCACCTCTTCTTTTAATAATATAATTATACGGCGCATTGTAACATATGTATATAGGGTATATATAAAGAATATGGAAAATGCACTATATAAATAAATTATTAATATTATTATCCCAGGGTGTCCTGAACTTCGAGTACCTTCCTCTCAAAACTGGAGAGGTATCCGGCAAGATGACCCTGGCCAGCAATGAGCTCGGTCAGTACGCCTATGACCTCCAGCTGACTGCCACCGCAGCAGGACCGGAGAAGGCTGTGTTCTTCAGGGCGTCGCTTGGTGGAAACCACACCCAGACCACCAAGTTCACCAACTTTGCCAAAGTGAAGACAGAATATTCCTGCAAGGTGAGTGATTTTTTTCGTTTAATTTTCTTATAAAACCCATTTATTTACCTGTATAAAGCACCTTAAAGCAACAGGTTGTGTTACCCTAATAACAAATTTGTACAACCTATATGCTCCAGCAAATCTTTCACCGTAGGTAATTGCTAACACTTGCTGAATTTCACCCAAGACTAGACACTTTACCCAACCCCAATGGTTAAACCTACCGGTAATTTTAACCCAAGTCTTTATCTTTGATGAAAGAAAGCCTGGAGCATAATTATGTTTCATCAAAAGTAACACATATGAAGGAATAAGCATCTATTTTAAAGGATATGTAATAGATTTTCCCATTTCATTGGTTCATGGATTCTTCAAAGATTAAAATGAGAGTTATTTATCTATTGTAATGATTTCTCTATAGGCTCTAATCTTTTTCTTACATGTATTTGCAAACATTATCGATGGACACTATATTTTTGTGTCGTTTATATTAAAATAGATGAAATTGCTACAGAGAACTTCCATTTCCTTTTCCTCACTACAGATTGACAACAATGACTTCCACTGTGATAAGACCATCACTGCTGCTCCTGGCTCCAGTGGCGGTAGCGAGGTCGGCTTTGACATCACCTTCGAACCCTCCCGTTTGGGCGAGACCCGCGGCACCCTCACCCTTCACTCACCTCTCGGCGGGGAGTACACCTTCCCCCTCTTTGGCACTTGCATCGCCCCCAAGCCCCAGGGACCGTACACCATCAAGGCCGGCTCCACCACCTCCATCCCCTTTAGGAACATCTTCTCCCACACCACAGCGTTCATCTACCAGGTGGACAACCCCTCCTTCAGCTGCAAGCCTGGAGACCAGATCCGGGGCAAGAAGACCCATAACATCATCATCGGCTACGAGGGCAACAATGACGGCACCAAGGCCCCCAAGATGGGCAAGCTGGTGGTGACCTGTGCCAGGTCTGCCGGAGGCGCTGCCAATGTCTCCTGGACATACTATCTCAAAGGCATCACACCCTGAGTATCTATAGTAGAGGGAAGGGTTAGACTGAACCAACCCTGACTTACAATGAACTGTAAAAAAAAATGCAGTGCAGAGGAATAGCTTATGGTGGATAATTCCTTTGTTTATAGAAGTTACAAATGAATTGGTAATCTTTCCAATTATTCTTCATCCTTACTGATGCATCTTGCTTTAATTTTATAAGAGATGCTGTGGCTTTGAAATACAAGTTCCCAATGAACTGTACTACTTTAGGTTCTTTCTCCTGCTCATGGATGCATCAGACTTTAACGTTAGTGTGTTTCATGGATGCTGTCGTGTTCAGTACCTTCAACAAGCCACATAAAAAATGCACCTGCAAATTCTTCATTTTATCACTGCATTATTCATCTTTGTATGCAAGCACTTATTCTATATTTTCTTGTGAGAGAATTGAAATTGACCAATAAGCATGAATTCATTCCATTCAGAACACCTTGAAACAATCTTTCATGAAGACTTTTGTAATTCTAGTTTATTCCTATATGTATATTTATATATTCTCTTGTCAAAATACAGGATTTGAATTTATATATCAAATTGATAAATTATTTGGAGAGATAATTATCTATTGTAAAAGTAAAACATAACTTCTTCTGAATAACTGAAGGTATATTTGATATTCTAATGCTATTTAGGGTTGTACAGAAGAGAAGTAGAATGCAAAGATCTTGTTTTATTCATTTATTGTAAACTGTACATATATACATATTATACAAACATTACATTGCATTTAAATGAGGCCTTGATTTTCATAAAGGTACAGCACAGCATGGATTTCTTTAAAAAATTGTGTTAAAAGTAACTCATGTCACATGATACTTTCAACACAAGGTGCACTTATTATCGTGTTACAGAAGCCTTTCTTTCTTTTCCAATGAAATTGAAAATAAATTAAAGTGAATATAGATGCTTTCACTCTTTGAATGTGTATGAATAGCTATTTTGTCTACATATTGTTTTATGGAAATAAATTCCGTCCTATATTTTGTTGTTGAAATGTGTGAGAATTTCTTCCTTGTTATTGAATAAAATGTGATGATACACAACACACACAAAGAGTTCGCTTTATTTTCGTCCATGTTTGAGAAAATGACTGGTTTTTAAAGATAAGCTTGAGTTCTGGTAATGATAGAAAATAAATTCTAAAAGAATCCAACAAAACTTACACTGATTGTTCAAGATTACAAATAAATGAGACGTGCCAAACGATTTTGGTAGAAAATGTATAAGAGTAATGAGCATAGAAAGATAAGGAAATCAAGGTAAGTAGGCCTGACGCCATGTGCTTAACACAGGTCACTATGTTTGCTGATTTCCAGCAAGTTTTCGTGAGTTTGTTTTTATTTTACTGGTTCAAACAAACGATATCAGAGCTCCAGATTAGCTGGAGTATTAGAATGAAGAGCATAGAAGTAGGGTTCTGCATGTAACATCGAGTGTGGCACATATGTATTCTGTGAATATACATGTATTTTAAATACATGAAGATGGTGAAATGTCTGTCGCACCAGTTCTTGATTCAACTATTGATGAATGCATATCCATATATATTACCCTCTCAAAAATCTCGTACATTTTGCAGTGACAGTTTCGATCCCCGAATACATGTATCCTATGCTTATTCCCAATGGCATAATTTAAGGAAACCGTCCTTTTTATTTACACTAGCCCTTGTAAAAGATAGATTCCTAGACATCTAGCAAGTATTGATGATCTCTGTCAATTTCCTATAAAAGGCTGTACATCAAAGCTATTTTGTCCCATTCGCTACCGACCATATCTAAGATTTCAGTATGTCTGATGACTAGCTAGTGCATATAGCCTTACTCAAGATGAATCTGTTAAAACCTTGAATGAAATATGTTCACAATACCATAATAATTTGTAATACATTGGACACACATTGGAATTTCCCACATATACAAGTGGTACAATACAATAACGAATTTTAGCAATATATTTGAATTTTCATCCCCCCCCCCCTCCCCCCTTAACCCATAGCCTGCCATGAGGCTGCACGCACGCTACCTATTGAGTGCCATGTGCGTGCAAGGGCGCATTCGTAGTAGCAGTTATTGTTCATGCTCATTGGGCTGTGCTGTGTGTTTTGCACTCGCCATTCATAGAACCATCGCGTTAATCAGATTATCTCCAAAACAACCTGGCACAGTGGGGATTAGCCCTGTGGCACGATAAGAGTTAAAGGGAAAGTCTGCCCAGATATTAAATTGCTTTAATACTGACTGATGACTGAATAGATTTGTTTCATACAGGGGTTATATAAAAACATATTTGCAACAATGGTATATAGGGTGAATGTATGATTGAAGGGGGGGGGGGGGGGGGGGGACTCGCAAGATACGTCACAGATTCGCCAATTGTGTTTGATTGATCGCAGCTTCAACAATTAATAATTTATTATCTTGTATTGTTATTTGCTCATACTTTCACTCAACCGTTTATTTTTTTCTGCTTTTATTAAAGCCAATTTGATATCAGAATGGACTTCCCCTTAAAGGTCAAGTTCATGAACTGTCTCTTTCTATCTCTCTCCTGGGTACACACTGACAAACTCAGATCACTGTCTTGCCTCGGGCCGTTCACATCAAAGCTTGGATTCAAACAGGCCAGTCCATGTGGAGCCTCTGGCTGTGTCCACAGGAGAATTACGATGCCTTCAAGCCTTCCGTTTGGAATGTCAGAATCCATGACTTTCCAGTCATGTGCACTGTAAAAGCATTTACAAATTGTGTCCATCAGACTCTGCGACTCTTCCATTCCTCTTTGATAACCCAGCCAACTTTTATAACCGTTGCTGGTTTCTCACAGTAGATAGCAAGTTTATGTTCAGGTTTTAGCTTGAGCCAAATTCAGCTGTTCCAGTTCTCTGAAGGTTGAGCATCTCCTAAATGTTTTCTGCTCACATCATGATAAAATGTGTCTTGCAATGCACTGTAAAGACAATAGAAGATGGAAGATGAAATCTTTTAATAGTCAAATACAAGTAAAAGCATAATTTCTACCCAGTAAATTTGAGAGGGAATAACTAATTGCTGCCCTTCTGATACTTGCCAACTAGAATATTAGTGTCAGAAGTTGCTTACTAAAATGTTAGTGATCAGTTCTAAGTCTTAAATCTTTGGTCCTTCAACCCCCCTAACGTGGCTATCAAAGTTATTTACATTTGCACAAGGGTATATAAAAAAGAAAGATCTTTGCTAAGATAAACTACATCATCCCCTTACAAATCCATTTGAAATATTTATAACAAAGGACATCCTTATTTGTCTAAAGGTCACTTCGCCCTACCAAGGTGCCCATGTTTATATCTATGCTACTTACCGATGAAGTCTGATACAGGATCTTTGCCATCTTCATTGCGTAATGAGTCTGTGATGTCACTGTTCTCTATGACTGGTAGGAAGAGCTGTACAAAGTCTGATGTGTATGGAGGCGCTATCATGTCAAGAACCTAATTGGGAATGCAAGGGGAACAGAAAATATAACATATTGATTTTAAAATGATAATTCTTTCTATTTTTAATTTGTACATTTATTTATTTTTTTGTTGTTGGGGGAGGGGGGGGGGGGGGGGGGGGGGGGGCAGGGGGCATCTATAAATTCCAATTCTACCTAATTGGTAAGAAGATCTGGACAAAGTATGCTGTGTATGGTGGGATGCTGGTGTCCAAGACCTTTTAACAGTATATATAAACAATGAGACAGGGAAAATGGAGCAGTAAGAAGGTTGTTGAGATGGTTCCCTGATTTCCCTTCATTTGTAAATCCTTGTCCGACACTATGGTCACCCATATCCAATATTGGAACCCCAATTTAAAGAAGAAAACAAATTGTCTCTAACCAATGATTATCATATCTCCAATGTGTATCTTTAATAAGTCATGACTTTTTATTTTCCACAAAGTACATCACCCTGTTATTTCAGAATAATCAGCCTCAAATCCTCCAAAAGTCTATGTACATTGCAAAGAGGCTCTATCAGCATGACATGGACTCCTTTCCCTTTCCAGCCACTGAGTCCTAAACTATAAGGTCAAATACATTCCTAGAGATGCAAAGGTTATGGATTCTAGCTAACCCCTCCCCCCCCCCCCCAACACCACCTTGTCTGGTGGGTATAAGTGCTTAACAAGTATCCAATATAATACTTATTTTAAAAATGTTTTTTAAATAATTATTATAGGTTTTCCCGCCCAACTTTGTAAACTTAGCATCCGAATTAACGTTACGTTCATTCAAGTTCGTGCGAAATTGAATGACTATGTAGATCAACATTCAAAAAGCTAATTGCGTCGTTCAATTTGATTTAGTAGCATGCGATTTCATATTCTTGTCACGGAGAAGTGCAAAACGAGCATTCAATTTAGAAAAGCGTGCAAAGAGCATTCAAATTCGCGCCGGACAGACGGTGGTATGTATTCGAGCATTCAATTTCGTGATTAGGCATCCATATGTGACATTTGTGCATTGCTTTTCATTTGATGTTAATTTGTCACTTAATATACTTCTGTTTGAATAATTTAATGCTAAGTTTACTAGTAGGAATGATTATGCGTATTCGTTAGCAGATATATGTCATTACACAGGTAACTGTCCCCAGAGAAGGCGCACAATTTGTGACTTCTCTTCTTCTTCTAAGAACAAGCTATATAATTATACACAGATCCTGGACAGCGGTAGAGTTGAGCTTTAGACATGGCCATGATGGAAACAAAATACAATGATGAATAAAGAAAAATATGTGAAATGAAAGGAAAGAAAGATTACCCACTCAATCCAGATTGATAAAAAAAAAACATTTAAAAAATAACCTCATTTATAATGAAAGATATGAAGACATGACTGTATAAAGAAATGTTCATCAAAAATAAAGATCGACAGAAAGAGAAAATATTGAATGCAATATAAATATATCAGACAAATAAGAAGATTGTATAATGTGAAATCATGTCAGAAAAGATCGTAGAGAAAAATAATAAACAAATGAACATGAAAAAGTGAATATCCGAATAAACATCGAGCCTCGTACAATAATTATGAGGTCTAGTTTTAATTTGAATGACCCGATTGCAAAAGAGGTTGCCCATAGACGAAAATGAAACCGCAATTCGACAAAGAATTGTCCTCCCACTCAACTTTGGCGAAATTGAATGACGCTAACGCATTTCCAAATTGATTGAACCAAACGTTAATTTGAATGTGCTTGTTTCGAAAATTCGGTGACTCGAAACGAAATTGAATGCAAAAAGTTTAAAAATGAAACAGGGAAGCAACGAGTGGAGAAAATTTGCTCGAACATGAATGCACGTTAGTGAAATTGATCGCTGCTTTGACGAAATTGGCCGGGAAAACCTATATTAAAAAATATTAAAAAAACTACCAAAAAACTATTGTACTATTACATATGATTAAAAAAATATCAAAAAAATTGTCGGTGATAATAGTCAAAATTGACAGATTGCCATAAAAACACTAACCAACAACAACAATATCATTATCTATCATTTCTTGTTTACCTACCTCCGTTACAAAATGTCTGATAAGTGAGATATCAGTGTCTTGTTTCTCCACACACTTGGCAATGTACTTGATGACAGGTACAACAAAGCCCCTACTGAGGAGATGAACCATGCGGTCTAAAATTGTCTTTTTCAGTTCCATCTAAAAATTTTTTTTAAAAAGTCACATAATTCTGATATGGTATTTGCAACTTGAATGAAATCACAATGAATAAAATGAAAGAAAGATTTATTCAAACTTCACATGGTAGCTTTAGGGCTGTATTGTACATGTATATTGAAAAGTCATGTTATATCATGTTATATCTTGTGATCTGCGCTATACAAGAATAAAATAATATAATTATTATTGTCATACAATATTTACATTCACAAAATAATACATCTGAATTTTTAAAGTAATACAGCAATTTCGATAATACAACTATAAATGAAAACGTGACATTACAAAAAAATAGAACCATGTTAAAATACTAAAAATGAATAAAGTGATAATACTTTTATGTAATGGGATAAAAATGGGATAAAACATAGAAGTAATCACCTGAACCATCACATCAAGTTCAGGACATGGTGCTGAAAACTGTCGCATGAGGACGTCAAGAACTTTGGAATGCAGTAATTGATGACAGTTCACAACCTAGTATGGAAATAAAACATTTTAAAATTCTTATCATTTGATAGAATATTGCCGCAATTTGCATCAAAGGATATGGGGCACCATTCTTCCTTGGTCGATAAAATTAGTAAGGCTGCTGATATTAAAGGGGAAGGGTGCTAGAGGGGGTCGTATTACCTTCTTATCAGGTCCCCCTGTAGCTACACACTGTATTCATGTGCTACCAGACCCGTTGGGCCGTTTGGGTCCTGATGGGAATCTGCTTCCCACCATCCCAACACTGCTAGAGCAGCAAATGGAGAGGCTAGAGGAAAGGATTTCATCTCTCAAATTCAGCTTAAAGGATCATGTTAAAGAGGTTGAGGCCCAATATTCATAGAAATGAAATAGGCTATTGTTAAGAGTCAGAATGTTCAGTAAATGGACTGATGCCTTACCTCATCAAGTAGTAGTAGATGTATGGGGGTGTGGTCTGTCAACCTCTGGAAGTATGTGGGGTCCTGGACCACGCAGTCTACCCAGTAGACCACGCCCATGGCTATCACTGGGTACCTGTGGTAAGAAAGACTCATCCAATTCAATTTAATTCACATTTATTGAAATAGAATCCACCTTTCTGGATTATCTTCAATAGAATCAATACTCAAGTATCTACACAAAGTATAGAAATAAGTTGAAAAATTAATTATTGAAAATCAATAAACAATTACAGCAGGAAAAGCACATACAGTGTTGGATTATCATCAATGCACTAGTTATTACAAAAGAATCATCAAAACGTGAATAGTCTAATTCCAGATCACCCCCCCTCCTTTCTCTCCTCCTCTTGTAAGGCTGTATATCACCTGTCTATGTCACTCTCTGTTTGTCTCTTTGACTCTGTCCCTCCACCTCCTCTAACCCAGAGCTGCCAACCTCCAGAACAGAAAATCAGTAATCACAAGGCTCAAAATCAGTAATTTGGGGTATAAATCAGTAATTTCTTATGCGGCGCTATGAATCTAAAAAAACGACATGCCAACACTGCGCGGACGCATGATTATCTGAAATTTTTGGTGATTTTACTCACACAAAGATGTTAAGTATTGAATTTCAGGTCATCACAACACAGTTTATCATGAAAAATGGCTCCTATTCACAGCACTCGCTACGATAAATCATATTTAATTCATTAAAAAAAAAAAAAAAAAAAAAAAAAAAAAAAAAAAAAAAAAAAAAAAAAATTTAAATCCGTAATTTGAGACAACATTCCGTAATGGTCGTTAATTTCCGTACCAATTACGGGAAATCCGTACTAGTTGGCAGCTCTGCTAACCCAATGCAATGATTTTAAGCTGTAATGAGTTCTACCCCCTCCCTTATTCATATCTCTTCTCCATACCTGATACACTGATAGACCATAGTGAGTTCACTGCTGAGCTCTGATTCTCCTTTCTTGCCTGAGCTACAGATAGCATGCACCTTCTCGATGGCAATGTTGGTGGCCTTCAGCTCATCTTTTGTCACGGATGTTCTCTTGCCCTGGAGTGATAGCAGGATTCAAGGCAGAATTATTTTGTTGAATTGGAATAATCCTGTTCTCAGTAAGAGGGTATAAAATGTTCATATGTTGTTTAAATATTTAGGGCTTGCACCTCTTTAGTTGAATATTTTTCATCACCTATATTAGCAACATCGACAATGAGGTCATCATATCCTCCTCCACCTCATTACTACATTAACATCATCACCATCATTATCACCGTAATCATCATCACCAGAACCACTGCAACATCATACCAGTCTCCACGTCTCATGAGTGCAGGTAGCATGAGCCATGCAGTAGGTAAACTTGGATCTATGATCTAGGTTTATGGTAGCATCAGGCTTAAAGAGTGCTTCCATGATCATTATCATTGTCATCAACACTCATTTTTTCAATTAACATACTCCTTTTCCTCCTTCCCATCAGTCATCATCATCAATATTTTCGTCCTCCTCCTCCTCCTTGTTGTTGTAGTCTTCGTCATCGTCATCTTCGTTATAATCATCATCATCATCATCATAATCAATCAATCATCATTGTCATCATCATCATCATCATCATCAACATCTTCCTCCTCCTTGTTGTCGTCATCTTCGCCGTCCTCGTCGTCTTTATCATCATCATCATCGTCGTCGTCGTCGTCGTCGTCGTCATCATCATCATCATCATCATCATCATCATCATCATCATCATCAATCATCATCATCATCACCATCAAAATCCTCCTCCTCCTCCTTCCCATCAATCATTATCAGTATCCTACTTACCAGCCTCCATGTCTCATGGGCACAGGTAGCATGGGCTAGGAGATAGGTATACTTGGGTCTGTGATCTGAGTTGATGGTAGCACCGGGCTTGAAGAGCGCCTCCATGAACAGGGAGAAGAACTGAGGTACCCTGATCAGCTCCACAGGGGGAGGGTCCGGATCACTGTACATCTTATAGAGCTACATTGAGATAAGGATAAGAATATGGAGAAATTATATAATGATTTATACTGTTGCCCATACAGTTGGAATAACATTTTCTTACCTCTCTTCACGAAATGATTATAACAAAGTGATATATTCTTGATAAATAAAGTTATGAGATGATTTAAACTTTAGCTATCCCCAATATAACAAAAACATTGTAAAAATTATTTCATGAAGATAGGTAAGAAAAATTGTTCCAACTTTATAGGCAACAGTGTATATTAAACAATATATTCATGAATATACTAAATTGCAGGTTCCAAGTACCTGTACTGTCTTCCATGATAACATTTACTACAGGGTAGGATTATCTAAGGCTACAGATCGACCTTGTGTTTTCTCGCAGCTATATACATGTATCCGGAAGCTGAGCTCCACTTAAAGGTACTATGTCCCATTTGCAGGCCAAAAAAATGAAAAGGTTAAATTCTAACGGCATTTGAAAGACAATACTAATTTAGAACTTCCCTCAAAACAACAGGGCTTAAAAATGGCTTTTAGCGGGAAAATAACGACCTTTAGTTGTCAAATCGACTTAAGTGATTGCAATCACCTAAGTAATAGTCTGAATTTCAGACCCTTGTATCAAATGGTTGTACGTTTTGTGCTGCACAAAGATTCAATCACTTTAATTTTGGCCATTACAAGTAGTGGGCTATTGATGTGGACAAGTGCTCATGTACATGTTACAGCTCATTTTATGTCTGTTATTACCAAAGAAAAAGATGTCAGTCAGTCACTCAATAGTGTCTGACAGTGAAGCCTAGAAGGTAACCGGGTTTCCTTGCATAATTTGATTAGAAGGACACTGCTAATGTTTGAATTTCACAGATAGGACATACATGACATATTCATAATTCATGCAAAGTTCTACAGAATTTGAGGTTGGCTGCAAAAGGGACATAGTATCTTTAACTCGCAACACAACATATTTTGTGATTGTATATTACTCTGGCTTCAGCATTGCTACCAAACAAGAGGCTCCTTATTTGACCCATTTCTTCCTATCACACACCCATCTCACACACCAGCCTTAAAAGTAATACATTTATATGAAGTTCAATCTCATGTCATAGGTCATTATCCCCACGGATGGAGTAGTAACTAACCAACTTCATACTAACCCAAAGGTGACAGGCAAGAAAACATGTTTCTTGGATTCTGGGATGGCACCTTAACTGTCCCAAATCCACAAATGCTAAAGGGACACTGCAGGTAAAGATGACAAAATATGTTGTGCAATGTTTCCCTTCAGGACCCTACAACATTCACAAAAGTATCAGTTCATTCAATACCTACTCTAGGCCACATTCTCAGAGCGAATTAGAGGAGGGTGAAATACGTACCACTGACATATCCGCCGGGTTTAGGGCCTTGCGAGAGATCATGGAGACCAGTGCTTGGCAGGCTCGAGGGTAGGCAGTAGCACCGCTGACCGCTAGGCTGATTTGAGTTACACCTTCACCTCTGTCAGTAACAAAACAAATTGAAATTTTTTACACAGTGCATCTAAACTTCAGTATTTTCACATATAACCCCCACTCCTTCTGTATTCTGTTCTGTTAAGTGCATAGAAACATGCAATTATGGCTATGTGGTATACACTATACAAAAATGTATAATTATTATTGTTATTATTATTGATTTAATTCTGTTTCTATCTCTCAACCTTGACTACAGACAAACTTTGTTCGCTATTCACAGATGTGTGTATTTCTAGAACACTGTTTGCATACTACGCTATGACAAATAAAATTATGATTTTCAATACTTGTGCATTAGTAAAAGTCACACATTTATGCAAGACTCCTACGGCACATACCTCTTTTCATTTGAGAGCTCTTTCATCCCACTCAGGTTTCAGGGTCATTTAATACTATGTCCATCCCATTTGAGGTATGATGTTAATCCACTTTGACAGAATAGAATAAAAGCTTGTGACAAAAAACAAATGTTGACGTGTCCTTTCGCTCAATGACCCACGGTTTAACGATCCAATAACAATGAAATCGCCCAAAACAAGAATTCTCTGAAGCTTTTACTATAAAAACAACTTAAAAAACTAATCCTAAACACACCTCTGATATCCGACGGATTGGACTTCTTGACATAATCTCCTGATGATGGACTCTCCCCCATCTTGTCTGGCGAGTAGCTGCATCATCACCTCTGCATACAGGAATGTATGCTGGCCATGGCATACCATTTTCTGCAGGAGGAAGGAGTAAGGTAGAAGAAGGGAATGAAATTACCCCCAAAAAACAATACATGCCCACGAGATATATCCCCCCATCACATACAAATAATACTGATGATAGATTGAAAGATGTATTATCATCTGCTTGGAACTAGAAGGGGATTAACTCTGTGTTTATTGATATGGGTTAATAATTTTTTGGCCCCAAAAAGGAAATACATGTATGGTCATTCAGGATTTTGCTTGTAACATTCATATCGTTTTAGCATTCTGTATAAAAGAGGGTCCACACTACACCAGAGATGTGAGTTGGTCTAGCGGTAATATCCGTGGTACGGTCAGCTCTCTGTCTTCGCCTTCAAACTGACTCAGACAGACCCGTTCCGTTCGAGACTGAGTAATGTCTTTCTGATAGCCGTGTTAAAGGTCGGTCCACAGACGTAAACAATCATATCTGATTGATACATGTCTGTGAAACCCCATTTACACAAACACAACACAAACCCGGCTCTCAACTTCTAACACTTGTGTTTGAATACTCCACAATGTAGCAAAGTTGATAATAACCACTGAACATGACATGTATTACCTCAAGTTCAGTTCATTATAATAATATCATAATATATCAAACCTACAGTGGTTTCTAATCATTTTGAGCTAAATATATAAGTGGTCCTTCAAATGATGTATTATTAAAACAACCTAAGACTTACACTGAATTCTGGTAGATGCTTAACGATGGCCTCCTCCCCTCCCTCTAGGAGTTTATTGATGGACGTCTGGAGGACTTTGGAGAAGACTCCAATCTCATGGCAAGCCGTGGTAACAACACCAATCTCACCTTGGAAACCAGCATCAGATATAAGCTGTAGAGAGAACAAGTGAAAGGTGCTTAACCTGATAACTTCTGAATTCTCTAATCCCCATAGGCTTGATACCTAGGGATCACCTGGTTCATGTAGGCAATGAAGATTTAGCAAGTATCCGAGGCTGGTTCATCAACAGTAAAGTATGTGCAACCATTGTATAAAGACTGTACAATGAAGACAAAAATAGTGTTCTCATGTAAAGGTCTCTATGATACATGAGACACACACTTCAGTGGACAAAAAATTGTTGTCTTTACAGACAAGTGGTCACCGAACAGATTTTGACTGTAACAGCAATGGGTGGATGTTTGCATCTTATTGATCATCATCATCAGGCCTAAAAAAAAAAGATGTTGCCCTTTGCAACCGACCCCAAAATCTTGAAATCTACGGTCGGCTTTTAAAAAAAGTTTTTTATAAACCGTTTTTTTTAGAGAAAAAAATATTAAAGCATTCAAAACTGAGAAATTTCAGCCAAAAGAGGGAGAAAAAAAAAGAAGAAAAAAGTTTAAAATAAAAGAAAAAGATTTCCGACCCACTGACCCATGTTTCAGCACCTGAAGGGCAATACAACATCTTTTTTGTTTGGGCCTCATTGGCAGTTCAACGATGATGACATGATAAAACCCTTCAGTCCATGGCTCCAGTCCAATTCTGTTGGCACTGCAGAACCCACACACATCGCTTGGGAGCTCTCTTGCTCTGAACGGCTTGGCAGCGCTGTTTCTGCCTTAATGGCTGCTGTAGAACCCGTTGTTTATCTATGGTTCTCTCCTTTGTAAGGCGAGTGTTGTAGAACCTGTCTTGAAGGGCCATCTGTAGCCCTCCAGTGATCTTTGATACACAGATTTGAGTGTTTATAGTAGAAGTAGTAGTGGTGGTTATTTTACTTGACTGCTACGAAAGCATTAGGTAATGCTTGTAAGTAAGCAACCAGAGGACCGACGGCTTTAGATCATTTCCGAGGGACCTGGTAATGAGGATTAATGCCTTACCAAAGGGCACTAGCGCATTGACTTGGTTTCGAACCTGGGTCGCCAGATTACGAGACCACTGCTCTACCAATTGAGCTATCACGCCTCCTTGTTTGTGACCAGGAAGTGGTCAAAATCTCACCTTGATTGTAAAGTTCAACATGAGGCAGTCTGGGTAAGATTCAGCTAGCTGATAGAACAGCGCCCTCCATGTCCGATGCTGGATCATAGCTTCTAACCATGCTGGAGTCTGGGCAAGGAAGAGAGACGTAGATAAAGAATATTTACAGGTCCATCCATTAATCTGGATTTTGTCACATATTAAACTGAACTTAATGGCTGTATTTCTGGCAGAAGAGCATTAACATAGCTTCTAACCATGCTGGAGTCTGAGCAAGAAAAAGAGACACAAAGAATGTTTACAGGTCCATCCAGCTGGATTTGTCGCATATTAAACTGAACTTCATGGCTCTATTTCTGGTAGAAGAGGATTATCTTAGCAGGTGAATCCCTAACACACTAAAATAAGAGTGCTCTTGCATTCAAATGTCAGCATAAATTGGCTCCTCTCTACTTACAACAGCTTCTCAATGAGTATCATCCAATTAGGCAGCTTCGTTCTAGTTCAAGACAGTTGTTTGTCCCCCTTACGGTATCTAAAATATCATATGGGCATAGAGCATTTCAATATGCAGTCCCTCAACTATGGAACAAACTTCCTATTAATATTAAAGAATGTTCTTCTCTTGATATATACAAGCCTCTGTTAAAGTCTTACCTTTTTCAAACGTAATTTTGTACCATTCTTTATACAATACAATGTATTATACATGTACATGTAGTTTCAGTTTGGATATTCATCATGCTATTATGTTCTTATCATTTCAATTCTTCTGTACTCACTTCTTGAATTTTTTCTATTTCCACAGCGCTTAGAGACTTAATTGTAATTTGCGCTATATAAAAACTGAGTATTATTATTATTATTATTACATGACTTTAGGGTATCATGGATTCCTTCGTTTCTAAAATAATAAAAATATGGAATTGATTTCAATGTTCAATTTTTTTTCATATTAAGGACTTATCTGAAATTGTCAGAAATTGAAATAAACAAAAACGCAGTGAACCTCAAAATTTGAAGGAGAAAACTAGATCACCCATTTCCCACCAAACTTCCAAGAGTCTACCATACTCAGTTACTCACCCCTCCTTCTTCACTGAAGATGGTATCAGCTTTCTTAGGATCAAAGTGCTTCACAATCAGCACTTTGAGATGGTCCTCCACCATTTGTTGTACTTCTGTCGGATTCACACCTAAACAAACAACAAAGGTTTCATTAAGGACTGGTAAACAGTGCAAAATATACAACACAAACATGTTAACTACACTCCGCAAAAGAAAGTACACTCTTTATTATTCAAAATTTTTATATAAAGCGTGAATATAATTAAAGGAAAATTCATACTCTATCAAGTACCAACATCAATTAGACCAAGTTTGTATCATTTTACCATAAGATGGTCGATACGATTAAGAAAATTTCCAAAATAGAGCAAGTAATAATAATAATAATAATAATAATAGTGCCTACTTGTATAGCGCACAGGTCCACCTTTCGGTGCTCATGGCGCATTGAATTGTTATTGAACATGTGCATCTGCAACAATTTTTTGTTCAACCATGAAAACTAGAATGAGAAATAATGAGGATTGAGCTCTGGATGTTAACTGTATTCTAAATTCTAAGAGAAAAACTTAAAGAAAACTCTATTTTCTCACAAACTTAAGTCATAATCATACAATATACATGAACTACTAAATTGTGATATATAGAGTGCATTCTTACCGAATGTGGACCTGTTGTAGCTGTACAATAACTTTCAACACACTTTTTCTGAGACTCCTGAAACTTAACAACTTCACTGTAGTAGTTTCACTTGAATACTGAATCCTGCCCACATGTGTACATGTATGGGCATTATTCATGCAGTGCACCAAAATAAGGGAGAACTATATTAGCTTAACAGCTTTGCTGCATACAACTTTCGTTGTTGAGAGCTAAAACAAGGGGATTCTATACAGTAGGCTTACAGTTGCACCATGTGAGAAAGGGGGAGGATTGGGGAGTCCTGAATAGGACTGTTTATAATCTTTCTTTCTTGAGAGTGTGTGAATAGTCCTGAAAAGGACTGTTGGTAATCTTTCTTGAGCTTATAGTTCTAAAGAGAACTATAGCGCTGGTTGGAGAGGATGGGTAGACAATACACTTCTTGTTCTGTTTTATAAATTAATCATTCAGTCTATCTTGACATTCAATCTTATTTGTTACTTTGCTAATGGAACACGTGCTAGCATAAAGGGAACTGAAAAAATAAAAATAAAAAAAATAAAAATAAAAAAAGGAAAATTGCTCAGCGCATCATCGGTTTGGAATTGCCCAGTTTAGAAAATATATATGTTGATCGTACATTGCTGAAGGTAACACGTATTATGAAAGACCCATCACATCCTTTGGTCCATAGTTATAATGTTAGTCGATCAGGAATTCGCCTCTGCGTTCCCCGCAGGTGGGAGCGCTTCAGACATTCATTTGTGCCGGATTCGATTCACATTTACAACAGTGGGGTAAAACGAGGGCAAGTATTGTAGACATTGTACTATTTTATTGCTTTCCTCCATTCCTATGCAAGTACTCACATTGTATTGTTGGATGTAACGCCATTGATGTTATGTTGTTATTATGTTTTATAATCTGTAAAATTGTGTACATTGTTTGTAACACACCTGTACCAGTGAACAACAAATTTCCATTTTTAATGGACAATAAATCAATAAATAAATTCAATTCAATTTATATTAACTATTTATTTGTTTATATCTATTATAATGTCCACATTTTTGTTGTTGCTAGTATACGCATGTACACGTCACTAGCACCAGGAAACAGTTCTCCACCATTTGTTAACCTCTGTCTTGGGGTTAGTACCTTTAAATACGAATATATTACCGGTATACCAAATTGTCAACATTTGTGTTCACCTGGAAATCCTTCGCTCTTGTCACCAGTTGTCCACTTTCAGAACTCAACTAAAGAAATACCTATTTCAGATTGCTTACAACTAGTCACTGCTTTTTTGTCTTTCCCACTTGAATCATGAACAGACATTTTTGGGTAGTTTTTCAGTCTCATCAGCGCCTTTGATTAGGCAACTATATATTGGCACTTTATAAATACCCGGATTGGATTAGATACTACGCTAACTATCAGCTCCTAGAGATGCTTCTGCCATATGTTCATTGTACCTGAGTGGAATCATGAATATTACCATGAGCAGTTCAGATTATTGGTCAATACATGTAGGTCAGCCTTGCCCAAGACAGCTGGTGTAAAGTGGCTACTCTTGTAAAGATAGAGTAGTAACCTGTAAAAGCAATGAGATTTTTCCAGGAGTTTTCACCTACCTGTAAATATAAGCCACTCTGCCAGGAGATTTACAGTCTGAGCGACAGCTGTGTAGTGCTCTGATAATAACACCACAACCTGTTCTGGGCCCCCTCCTGCCTTGAAATACCTGCATTGATGAACAGAAGTAACCAAGAAAGTATAAATGTAGAATTTGTCTATGTCTTTGGCCTCTATACTTGCAGGTAAGTATTTTAATGTGGATATAATTAAGGTATCACCGAAAGGGATGACAAACAGGCTAATTTCCAGAAATGTGGAATAAAGAACTCTCTTTGAGCCCAATCAGAAAGGGGCTATAGCCCCTTGCAGTATTTGACTTAGATCAGCATTCTGAGCTATTTTGGTATTACCCAAAGTCATGACCCTACAGTATGTTTAAATTACCAAATATTCTTTATTTACAAGATAATATATATAGAGACTTGAGAGAGAGTTATATTTCTGTTATCATTTAGGCTGTAGATTGAGTGTGTCTATTAAACTCCAAACATGTACTGTTCTTTTGAATATTGTGTTTTTTCCCTTCGTTCTTGTTGTTGCTGTTGTTTCCACCTCGCCATCTTGCATTCATAGATTATTTTTTTTCTTTCTTGAAATGTTCTTGAGCTTTTGCTCTATAGACTGTAGAATCCAAGTTGTAGGGTTAGCGAGACACGTTCACATCCATTCACCTCTTGAGATCTTTGAAGACTCCAGGCTCCATGATGTAATCCGTGCTGGCGAAGGCTTCCAGGCATTCTTTGGTGATCTCTTCATTCTCTTTGTATCTATCAGGGTCTTCATCTTCTTCTCCTTCCTCATCCTCATCCGCAGCAGTTTCCTGAAAGAAAGTGAGACAATACAATTACATCATCATATGACAAGCAAAATATATTCCCAGATTTGTGATCTGAAAGAAACCGGGCAACTGTAGTAGAGAGAATGTAAGTAAAAATTGACTCTTCAAAGATGTGTATTAATCATGTTTGATGTCACTATCCCATATTACAGAAATATGTGGCTTAGTTTCGAACAGGGGACCATCTGTTTCAGTTTGTAGGTGAAGATTTAGCTGACCGAGCGAATATAACGCTAAACCAAGACTTTCCGTAAGTCAAAGCACATCGAGAGTTAAATATCTGAAATAGTGTTTCACAAAGATCCTACATGTAAGTCGAACGTAACTCTAAGTTGGACTTAAAGGAATAGTTGAGTTCTGTTTTCAGACCGCAAATGCCTTCAAAGTGCATGGTTATTGCTCTTATTCTTATCTATGACATTTCTACTGCACTTTTAGAACCTAAAATTGCTATGAAGGTAATTTTAGACCCCAAAATGTGTGAAATTTAGCCAATACAATCATACTAATTTAGCTCCACTTTAAACAAAATACGGTAATTAAAAATAACAATACATGGGCCGGCTGGTTGTGCGTAATATAACCAACACGAAAATGCCAACAAAAAAGCCAACATCGGCATTGGCTGAGATGTAACGTAAAAGGTGCTATTTCATTTTTTTCAACAGCTTTTTCAAATTATCTAATATTTGTGGTGGTACACAAGTATTAGAAATCGTTATATTTATGGATATTTCAGCCGTCTCTGAACCGATTTTGATCAAACAAAGATGATTTTGTCATTTAAATTGTATGTTCTTTCAAATATGACACTCAGTTTTTCATTATCTTACAAAACATTATTTTGTGTAGTGCCCCTCTGCAACAGAACTCAACTATCCCTTTAAATATTATGGAGAGCCATTTGCAGCCTAAAAATAAAATATATTCAAAAGTGAACACTCAAATATTTTAGATTTGTTTATAAATTCCATATCAAGAACATGAAATTTCCTTGATAATAGAAAATATGAATGATTTGAATCAACATTTTATGCCTTTTAAATAACTTTTAAAAATATTTTCATCAATGCTAATGGCTTCCCATAAATGTTAAGTCTAACATAAGAGATAAGTTCAACTTAGGATCTTTGTGAAACACAGGGGAAAAATACACGGGGGCTCAGTGCAATTTAGCCCCCAAAATGCCCAAAAGAGCCCCCAAAACTCTGAAAGTCATAAAAAAGCCCCCCCCCCCCCAAAAAAAAAAATTTGCATCAAGTTCAATGCAAAACAAATTGAAGAGTGTTACTCTCATGCACGCAAGCTTGAAAAGTAGCCCCCGAAATGTTTTAAATATTTTTTTCCCTGGTGAAACACCAGGAGCCATCACGAGCCATTTCCAAAATTAATGAAAAATTTGTATTCTTTAAAATTATGTGTTAACCGTTACTTTTATTTATTCATTAGGCCATTTTAAAAAACAAAGATATTTAGCATCCTGCCTTTTTCTCAAAATGGCCTGTAGTACATTTTCCCTGATAGCTCTATTGGCGCTAGTTCAGAAGTCTATCCAAACTTTGACCCGTAACTCCGGCGTGGAGATACTCTACTAAAATATACCCCAAATGAACTAGCGCAGGGCT
Source organism: Strongylocentrotus purpuratus (assembly GCF_000002235.5). Lineage (NCBI taxonomy): Eukaryota > Metazoa > Echinodermata > Echinoidea > Camarodonta > Strongylocentrotidae > Strongylocentrotus > Strongylocentrotus purpuratus. The sequence continues at coordinate 24,000,610 of NW_022145614.1, forward strand.
ATTTTTTAAAGATGGCCACCGGCATTTATGTTTTTATTGATTTTTTAAATCAGAAAAAGATCATTTAGCAGTATGTTTTTCATGTGTTTTCATTTTTTTTTAAAGAAAAAAAGCAGGCGGTCACTCTCAAGCTCTCATAGCATAGATTAGTCGTACACAAGTGCTACCCATGTCCATGTCAATCAACATGAACATCAACATCAACAGTATACGGAAAGGTAGTCCTATTGGTCTTCCGGTCGCAACCTCTGAAATGGACCCTAAATATTAAATAATGGCGTATCACACCTTTTCTAAAATGACCCTTTAAAAAAAAAACATTGAAACCTGCGAGTAGGCCAATGAACTGGTAAAAGAACTTTTTTGGATTTTATGCGGAAACATCGACGACGTCAAACATGTGAATCTGAAGTGAAAAGGTACCCTGTTTTGGGTGTTCTGTTTACTGGATGCGGGTGCAGAACCGCTGCACAAAATACAAGTGCATATAGACTCTAGTCTAGTCTACATACCGATTGTGTTATGGGCGGGCGCGTGCCTGTGTGAAGTTATCAACCATGATGTCTCAGATCCTCATTAATCATTATCATGACATGTAGATAACTTCACACAGGCGCGTGCCCGCCTGCAACCCACCATCGGTATGCACTTGTATTTTGTGCAGCGGTTTGCCGTGAAACCTGAGAAAAAGTGTATAATAATCAATGTTTTTCTGAAAATACTCCAAATATAAGAAAATTGTCACGAAACAGTCAGTAGAACAAGTCTAGACTCTAAATAAACATAACAAATTTTAACTCATGATCTTTATCTGGACATTTCATGAATATTTACTTAATTTTGGGTATATTTTAGTAGGGTATCTCTACGCCGGAGTTTACGGGTCAAATTTTGGATAGGTTTCTGACCAAGCGCCGACCACCCTGGGGGTATTACCACTGCCGCTATGCCCCTGGCTTCCCCGCGCCAAACGCTGACAAAGTGGACGTGGGATGGGAGTTATTCTATTACTATTAAACAAAACTAGACTATACGTACAGCTTGATCGTAGTTCCAGTCAATATCTCCATATTCATCTTCATCCATTTGAAGTGACGAATGTTTAAACGGACCGATTAAGTATGTCAAATAAACTTAAGAGTAATCTTTGTATTCAGGGACAAGAACTACATGACCATGGGCGCTGCCATCTTTGTTGTGTTGAATGACCAATCAATGTGCCTGTAACTTTCACACGATAAGAGGTAGACATGAGCTGCAAACTGTGATTGGTTACATTTCTAAAGCGGCGACTCTGATATCTTGTGAGCGTGTCGTTTTGTGGATCTTTGCGACGATTGACGAAAGCGCCGAATATCCTTCTACATCGGGGCTATAACAATCTCTTAAAATGGTAAGAAAAGTTTAATGTATTAAACATAGATACTCGAAATAGAATATATCCATATTTATGTTGAATGTATTGTATTTACTTCACAATTGGTGATAATCTACGGAAGTGAAATTTTAGTATAGTACAGTGTCCCACATATATGTATTTGTGTATGTTTTGCTGTTCTCATCTAAATGTATCTTGAGATCGAGGAAATATTTGACCTCATACTGTGAATGATTTACATTTGAAAGAAAAGTGTAATTAGAATACTGGGTCAGCTTGAAAAATGAGCCACTGCCCACTCATAAGTCAATGTGCATGGGTAGCGCGCCCAGTATTCGGTCACTTAACTTCAACATGTTCAAGGTAATACAAAGTTTTGGTATGGGGTCATGAATTTGGTTCAAATGAACATATTGGAAGCATATGCGATCCTACAATATTCAGTGATCGTTGTCGCGGTTGAAATCGAGTCTAAAGTTATGAAATTGTAAATAATAAACTCTTTATGTTGTATAGCTCCCTCTCAAGGTCAAGATATTAATTGAGCTATAAAACAATGTTTCTTGACTAAAATCGACCGATTAGCTATTCCCGTTTGGAAATTATATATCACAACTACATATTCTGATATTTTCATGGTCGCTGCTACCATTGTACGGCCGTAGGCGCTATTTGAAATTTATCAAAAATTTACCGGGAGCACCGGGAGCACCGGTAAATTTTTATATTCAATTTTTCTCGAAAGCAGAAGTGTTTTAAGGGCTAAAGTTTCTAGTGCTTATAATACATCCACAGGGGCATCCAAATATCTCAAAATTGTAAAAAATCATTATCCACCCAATTTTCAAAATTTCCCAAAACTTTGTATTACCTTTAAGCAAGGGGAGATCGCTAATATTTTGAATTCTTACCTCTTTTAAGTTTTATTTGGCAATCTACCCATCAAAAGAAAAGAAAATTATTCCTCTAACAGGTTTTTATAGTCACTTAAAATATAGAATGATGATAAGCAAAATATTTCTGAAAGAAGACGGAGCATTTTTCTGCCCAGAATTTGGTTGCGCGATTTGTGCGTGGTATCTCCGTTGCCAAGGAGCGAAGCGTATTTGCGCACTATTTTCACACAATTGCGCGACAAAGCACTGAATGTCAATGCGTTGACCGAATACTGGACGAGTGCTACCGCATGGCAATTAGGACAGGGTATCGTACAAATACCTCTTGCACATCGGCAAGTGTGTCATTTGCAAATTCGCTGCAATGGAGCGAATACGGAAGAGCTCCTCTTCACACACATACTAAATTCATTGCGACAGCACACATAGTTTCGCAATAGACTTCTACATATGGCTATGCATATGTTAGCGCATGTGCTAACAGAACCCGGAATTGTAGAAAGTTGTGCGACACTGACCAATTTCGAGTTAGGTTGGAGATCTTTTGGCTGATATTTCTGTGTTTAATACATGTGTTTCAGCGTCATCATTCCATTAATATCTTTTTCACCTCATAATTATCCATGGTTTGCACGAGTGAGAATTTTGGAATAATTTGATTGTATGCATTTATATCCCATTTAAACAAACAAAATACATATTATTTTATTTATTAATTTAAAAAAAAATCTAAAGAAATGGTTAATTTTTTAATTTTTTTTTTAAAATGCCGACCGTAGATTTTCAGATCTTTGAGTCGGTCGCAAAGGGCAATACAACAAGTTTTTATTTTAGGCCTAATGGTCATTTAAAAGATTATCTTTCTTGCCTGTTTTGTGTCAATTTTCTTATTTTGGAATATTTTTCAAAAAACAAAGACATAAGTATACACTTTCTCACAGGTTTCACAGCAAACCACTGCACAATACGAGTGCATACCAAACTATCAATTAGATATGAACATATGGGGACTCTGACTTTGACGTCATAGACAATGTAAAAAGTCTGAAAGATGAAACTCCATTCTTAATCAGGGTCTGTTGATGTCTTGGAGTGAATGAGTAAAGAGCTGTAAATGAAAAGTTGTCAAGTTAATGCTAATAGCAGCAGATATTAGAGAGACAGATTACTGAAAGTTACAGGGAAAGCTTGAAAGAAAAGTTGTGAACACTCCTGAACAATTTAAGTTGTGATAGATCAACTCCTTACGTCATCTTTGGAGGACCTTTCCCATTAGCTTATAATAACAATTTCTCTGAGGAAAATGTTAATTTATACATGTACCCTTAATTCTCAGCATATCACACTCACAATATAGCTCACAGAGTAAGCGTCAAAAGGGATTAATGAACAAGGCTCATGATTTACACAGCCTCTATATGAAGTTAACCTCTTAATGCTGTAACTGATAGATTTTACCACTATAGCCAACAAAAGTGAGTAAGGACTTGAAGGAGGCAGCCTGTTCAGAAAATCAGATGGGAAGGATCATGAAAGAATTTCCTGTCATCCAATGAGTTCCCAACTTGAGATGACGATTAATCTGTCAGTAGAATGTTGGATTAAATCTTGGTAAATCATTATGGACCTCCATTTGATGAAGTCGTTTTTTTTTTTTCTTTCTTTTTTTTTTCTTTTTCTGTAGGTGGTCGGCAGGACTTCCAAGATGGTGCAGTACATCAACTACAGGATGAGAGTCAACCTGCAGGATGGACGCACATTCATTGGTGAGAGGAATATGAATGCTTTCTTTGAGAAGAGAAGAAATTAAACTAGGCTAGCCAATATGTGGTTTCATTTGTCTAAATGTTAAAGGAAAAAGATTGGCTTCCTGAAGTACATGGAATAAAAAAATTATGAACCTGTCTATTACGGCTACCTATAGGAAGCAGAAAAAGTGACCACTTCAAGTTATACAACACGTTTCTTCATAGAAGGAGTCTGTATACTATAGGTGACTACTCTAGATGTATTGATTGTATGTTTGGTCTGAATGACATATGTTTTATCCACACAGGCACATTCCTTGCCTTTGACAAACACATGAACATCGTTCTTGGTGACTGTGAGGAGTTCAGGAAACTCCGAGCTAAGAGTGCCAAAGCCCCTGCCAAAGAGGAGAAGAGAGTACTAGGACTAGTCCTGCTCAGAGGAGAGCATCTTGTTTCCATGACAGTAGAAGGACCAGCAAAGGATTCAGTAAGAGCTTTTTGTTTTAGCCTCATTTTTAAGTGAACCAATCATCAGGTAATGTTTTGCTCTGTATGTTTGGGTTCCAGGAGGTTTTTTCACGACACTATCATAAGTACAAGATCAACAACATCTCGATGCTGTCGCTCGACTTGTCTGCAAAGTGTTTCATGAAATAAGTATTGTTGGAGCATTACCTGAAATGCATTAGCATCAGATCACTGAAAAACAAAAAATGATAGATCTTTTCCCAACAAAAATAATGGTACAAAAACGAAATAAAAAGACAAGATTTGATTTCTCTGTGTTGGTGAGACATGCTTTGATAAACATGGATGCATCAAAAATCAAAATTGATAATCATCACATGAAGACTGGTCGTTTTATTTGACACTGAGGTTACATAATGTTCGTTGTTGACATTGTACAGTACATATAATTATATATGATGCAATTTTGATTGCTGATGAAAGTGAGGAAGATATGATGATGAAAAAGAACAATGACTCATTTGATTAATTCAATTTGAATCATCATTTTCAACTGCTGAGAAAGAACAAAAATAATCAATAATCATTACCCATAATTATTTCCTTGTGAATGTGACTTATTTACTCATGAAATTATTACATGTCATATTCTTCATGAGGGCAAGTGAACAATAATTTTTTTAAAGATCTTGGCAGTTGGCACTACTAAGATTCACAATGCCTAAACCATCGTTTGTCTCGTTTTCCCCACAGGGTCCACGGGTACCCATGCCCGGTGGTGGCAGTGGACCAGGCATGGCCCGTGCAGCAGGGCGTGGTATCCCCGCAGCCTCTGCCTCAATGTCCGCACCAGCAGGACTGGCAGGACCAGTCAGGGGCGTCGGCGGCCCATCACAATCACATATGACACCTATGGGTAAGGACATGGGTGTGGTAACTTTGTGTACTAACCATAGCACAGATTCTCTGATGTGTTTCATTGTCAATTAGTCATTCAGTACTTATGTATTGAGCTAGGCAAGAGAGTATGATTATAATGATTATTTTTAAAATACAAAATTATTATTTATATTATTATTTGGCGAGAGAGTATAGATAATGAATCAATTCAATGTATGTGTAAATGAAATTTAGATATTTACACTTTCTATCATGGATGTAACTTTTACCATATGTAACTGTTTCTCATTAGCTTGGCATTATGATTTGACCATTGTTATCTCATGTTCATATTGTATAAAAATGATGATGGTGATGATGATAATGGTGGTGGCTATGGTAGTGGTTAATATGATGATGATGATCATCATCATTAAGTAATCATCATCATCATCATGATAAGAGGGATTTTTTTATTGTGTTTTTCGTGAGGATAATTCCTTCCAATTTTTATGCCTCCGCCACCGAAGGTGGTGCCGGAGGCATCATGTTTTCGGGTTGTCCGTCCGTACGTCCGTACGTCCGTCCGTACGTCCGTACGTCCGTCCGTACGTCCGTACGTCCGTCCCGTTTGACCGTTATCACAATATCTCAAGAACCATTTAAGATTTAAACTTAAGACTCAGGAATAGTATTTATCACCATAGGAAGACGATCTGATTAGATTTTGGAGTACGTAGGTCAAAGGTCACAGGTCACAGAGGTCAACTTATGAAATTCCTTGTATTGAGTTTGTTAGCGCGATATCTCAAGAACCATTTGAGATTTAAACTTCAAACTTAAGGATAGTATGTATCACCATAGGAAGACGATCTGATTAGATTTTGGAGCACGTATGTCAAAGGTCAAGGGTCACAGAGGTCAACTTATGAAATTCCATACATTGAGATTATCATGATATCTCAAGAACCACTGGAGATTTAAACTTCAAACTTAGTGATAGTGTGTATCACTATAGGAAAACAATCTGATTACATTTTGGAGCACGTAGGTCAAAGGTCAAGGGTCATAGAGGTCAACTTATGAAATACCATACATTGAGATTGTTATCATGATATCTCAAGAACCACTGGAGATGTAAAAACTTCAAACTTAAGGATAGTATGTATCACCATAGGAAGACGATCTGATTAGATTTTGGAGCACGTAGGTCAAAGGTCAAGGGTCACAGAGGTCAACTTATGAAATTCCATACATTGAGATTGTTATCATAATATCTCAAGAACCACTGGAGATTTAAACTTCAAACTTAATGATAGTGTGTATCACCATAGGAAGACAATCTGATTAGATTTTGGAGCACGTAGGTCAAAGGTCAAGGGTCACAGAGGTCAACTTATGAAATTCCATACATTGAGATTGTTATCATGATATCTCAAGAACCACTGGAGATTTAAACTCCAAACTTGTTTAAATTGCTCTATGGCGGAGGCATCATTTTCGACTGCGCGCAGTCAAAATTCCATCTAGTTTATATCTAGAACAATAATCATCAAGGTCTTTTGCTTTGAGAAACCAAGTTTTCAACTCTCATTATTAACCCAACTGATTTGTTTGTCTTGTTACAGGTGGACCAGGAGGCTACCCTGGTCCAAGGGGACCACCTAGGGGACCCCCAGGTAAGATACTTGTTTATCATTATTTGTTTGATATTTTTTATTTTACTATGAATGGTTTGTTGCTTGTTGCTTGCAGAAGTGTGAAATGTCTGCCCAGCAGCACTTCACAGGGGTCCGGTACCCATTGATGTCCAGTATTTTGACTCTGGATTTTAAAATGTAAACAGAGACCTTCTAGGTCACACAGACCCGTGATATTTTAAATCTGGAAGTATTCAGTTAATCAGACATGCTTTGTTCTTATTGTTTGTCTCTCCAATTAAACTAAAGTTTATCAATCTTCCTTTTTTCATTTTTGTGAGAATTATATTTTTTATCATTTCGTTAACAAATATCTGAGATTCAATGAAGTCCTCTTTTTTTTTTTAGTTGAAAATACAATTGTATATTAATTGTTTGTTTCCTTGGCAACCTTCAAATATGACTTGAAGACTTCCATCAGTTCATGGGTATTTGTATATTGTTCCGTTTTTTTGTTTTTTCTTACCTTCTGAATAGGTGTATTTTTTTTTTCAATATTTTTTTAAGGGGATGAGGGGGGCTGCATTTGACAGTTGAAAATTAACAATTAAAATTGTGGTTTTACACGAAGTGCTTTGTAACTCATCCCCTTACCCCCCCCCCCCCCCTCTCTCTCTCTCTCTCTCTCTCTCTCGCTCTCTCTTGATACAGGCATGGGACCACCTGGAATGGGACCGCCCGGTATGGGACCACCAGGGTTCCGAGGAGGACCCCCAATGGGACGAGGTATGCCCCCCATGGGTATGGGACCACCACCCGGCATGAGAGGTAGGAATTATGATGTTAACTACTGTTAGTACCATATTTATGCAATGTAAGCGGAATATGGTCTGCTGTGTATTCCATTTGAATTGGTGTAATACTTCAATTTAACTTTGATAATGGTTGAGTTTAAATTTTGTAATCCTGTTTTCACTCTTTTTCATTAAAGGCATCTCCCTCTCTCTCCCTCTTTCTTTCTTCAGAAAACGGCCCCTGCCCTTAAATTTTTTAATATTTAAAATATCATCCACCCCATCCTCTCGTTTTACTGATGTGTTTTTCTCTATATATCGAGGGGGTGTCTTGTCAAATTTATGCGACACATGAAGTCCAAATATTCATCTCTTGATAATATGTTTTGTTTCATAACCAGTCATGTTCTTGCCTATTGGTAAATTTGTGCCTCTGCCATGGGGTCAGAAGCATTATATTTCTCATCTTTCTCCTGCTTGCAGACTACAAAAATTAACTCCCTGAAATAGGCGTTTCTTGTATTGTAGGATGATTTATGGGATTGTTAAAAGTGTTGGAAGTAAATTAATTAATTAACTTTCTTCCTTTTTTTCTCATTCTGTACAGGTCCCCCAAGAAATTAGCGTTGATTGTCCGTCTTCATGTTTGTAAATAGTTAATATCTTTTGTGAGAGATCGTCATCCAGTTAAGAATCAATGCTGGTTTGTATTCTTGGAACTCTTTATCAGCTGAATAGTACTGCAACGGATGCAACACTTCTACATCATATTGGACTTAAAAGCTCCATTTGTCCTATGGTGCACTGTCGGTCAAAGAACAGCCTCATAAAAAACTCAGCCTCACTAAACAAAACATTTCAAGTACAAAATTCATGAATTGATACCCTGATTTTTACAAATGATTGGTCTTTTAGCCGATCTGGCATTCTGAATATTTTTGATAAATGTTATTTGGTTTGGGTCATGGTTTATTTAAATATAGTATTTGGATAAGGAAGCATTCTTTAAGACATTAAGATCTTGCACTCAATTTAAAATACATGTAATGTTTTCAGGGTGCTGCAAAATTACTTGGCTGTATGCTCAGGGCAACAAGAAGTTACAGGTGAATTGCATGGAATTTGCTTAGACGTTGGCAACTTTAAAATAATTTATTTGTAGAGCATCTTTGTTGCGTTACACATTCCTTTATACCCTCTTATAATATTTGTAATTTTTTTGTAAATTGCCAACGCTTTTCCATAGCCAAGACTCGTCAACCTTTGAATCATAGAGGGAGATGTGGTACACCAACAAACAGTCACTGATGACAGATGTCGGAAATGAGGTGTTTTTAATTATCTTAATGGAAATTTGTCTGTGGAAAGATGAAAGTCAAAGTAAAAATACATCTGTTGGGTACAAAATCTTTGGATTCTTCTTCAATCATTTTTTAATGTGATTTTTACGACACAGTTATTATTTTTGAGGTAATGTTTGAAGGAGAATTGTGTATTGAGGAAAATAGGACTCAAATTCACTCTGTTCCTCAAGTCATTCAGGGATTTCATTACAAGAATGATTTGGTTTTAAACTTGACAAGTTTTATATTTTTGACAAATCAGCACTCGGCACTTGTCATCGTTATGTACGTACTTTGTAAATGAAATCATGGGAGGGATCCCTGTAAATGTTCTTGGATTTTTTTGTACATCCGTAACTTGTCGAGTATTTTTTGTCAGTGGACCGATAGGATTTCTTTTGTATAATAAACAATTTTCATGATAAATTTCATCTGTGCATTTGACTCTATTTAAGATGACAGTGATATGGAGGTCGATTGTGAAGTGTGCTTGTTTTTTTGATAAATGTCGAGATAGCTTTGGAATGATATTGTAAATGTATTCATATTCCATGCAAAAAATAAAGCATACTAGTAATACATTTAACAAAACATTGATATTTCTTAAGATTATACATGTATGGAAGTAAATAATCCTGAATCATTATAATTAATAACATGAAAGAACGTTCTGTAAATCATGAAATAAGTAGGGTACATGTACAGAAAAAAACAAATGAATACACTAAACCAAGACAAAAAGAGAAATGAAACAAAATACAATATGTTACAGCTTTAGGTTGATAGAGGAATAAAGGGAGGGAGGGGGGGGGGGAGAAAAAAAATGGGTAGATGAAGAGAGAAGGGGGGGGGGCGAGGCAGAGAGATGAAGTGAGAAGTAAAGCAAAGGAGAGAGGAGAGGTTAGTATGGAGTAAGATGGGACTGGTAAATTCTGAAATGCTAGGCATGGATGCGAGATGAAAAAGTGAACAATAATACATTGACAAAAATAATCATTTTACACTGCCGGAGAAAATAACGTTAGAGTTGCATTACTGAAAAAATATTAAGTGGGTCTCTCTTTCAAATCATTGGCAAGGGAATTCCAACATTTGGGTTCTGCAAAAGTAAAATGTTCATAGGATTTTTGATGGCCAGCTACTGGTGAGTAGCTGTGTAATTCAGTATTTTTTCCTCAACATTGTTAAAAGCATTGATTAACAACGTTTCCAGTTTTACAAATCTGAGATGCATCAGTACTTATCTGTGATATGGTGCAATATTGAAGCCATAAAAGCATTGCGCTTCAAAAAAGTGACTTGTTTTTTGAGTGACTATTTTTAAATACCCTACTCATTTTTCCCCAATACAGGCCTGATAAAAACCCGATTTAAATCGGTTTCCCGATTTTTTTGATTTTTCCCGATTTTTTCCCGATTTTTTTTTTCCCAATTAAAAAAAAAAAAAAAAAAAAAAAAAAAAAAATCATTTTTTTTTTTTTTTTTTTTTTTTTTTACCAATTTTTTTTTCTTCCCTATTTTCCTGATTTTCCCGATCCCTCTTATTTTCTCTATTCTTCCATATTTTGCCCTATTTTTCCCCCATTTTTTCCCAATTTTCTTACTCGAAAGGGGGGAATGTTGATAAATGCCATTTTTTCCCCGCGAATCCTCTCTTCTTTTTTTTTCTCAAAGGGGTGTAGTTGAGGGGAAAACAAAAAACCTATTTTTTTTTTAGTGCTCACTATCACCCCTGCCAATAGACTGCTGGGTTATAAAAAAACTGTTTGGCATACAGTTTTTGACATTCCTAATTTCAATCATTTCAGACAGCTAGTGATGGGCTGCCTTGTATAAGTCATGGGGTCCTGGCTGACCTAAAGGTTTATAAGTACGATTGCAGCATGAGCTAAATCCAGGATTTTGTTTAGAATCTGAGGCAAAGAAATACCCAATCTCTCATACACACATATATTTATGGGGTACTTATAGACTAAATCAATTATTTTATACATTTTCTTTGAAAGCTAATTTGACAACAGTTATCGGTCTGGTCAAATAATTTTACATCTATCACATGCATTCCTCCCTTGAATCCCCCCTTTCAATATTTGTATAAATAAAGACTTCCCAACATGGAATGCACACCATAGGCGGAGACTAATTTGTATGTGAGAACGTATTTCAGTGAAATAAGCCTCTTTACACTGGTACAGCAGTAGAATCTTGAAAGGCAGTTCCATAAGAAAAAGTTATACACAAAAAAATAACTTAAACCTATTTATTTTTAAAACGAACTAAAATAAATTGATCTTTCATACAATGTAGATGGTTAACTATTCTAGATAGCATATGAAAACAGATACTGTATACATGTAGTGCATTTTAAGCCTCCCTCTATTTTGAAGAGTTCATAGTACATGTACACTCTGATTTTACAAATTTGTAGATATTAAAGTAATTAGTCTTCTGTGATAAGATTTTAAAATTTATTTCAAAATATCTTGGTACACATAGGAAAACATGAAAGGAAATGCAAAGAGAAAACAAAAGTGGTTTCGCAGATTTTCCAAGTAATTTTAATAATTCAAACAAACATAACTGCAATACTTTTACATATAATGGCTAGAAATTTGCAGAACTTTTATATACAGCGAAAATGTATTTTCAAATAACACTAAAACTATATAAAACAGACTACATGGATAAATGTGGTGGGTGTGAATTCTAATGAACGCACTTGGTCTACTATCACGAGTCTACAAAATAAGGCAAGTCTTGCGGAAATCATTGAATGACGATGGAAATGCCATTAATCGCAACAATTTTGTCTTTGAAGGCCCTATTCTGAGATTTTAACCAATTGTAAGTGTCATATTGCAGGGTCTTTGCATCCCCAGTCGAGTGATTTTTATCACTCAACAATGAGACCTCTAGGATCACGATAAAGACGAGATGATATCATGTCTTCTTTCAAAAATCCCTCCATTTTTGTTTTGTTTTGTTTCTGGAAGTGCATTGTAATAAATGTACTCTGGAATACAACTACAGCGGAAGAGTTGACTGCCAATGACTCGTCTTCCAACTCGCATCTTCCATTGATGACATCAGGATTGAGGATTGCAGAGTGGGAAGCCTGTAAATAAAAACTGGATAAATATGAATATTAATTCCCTTAAATGTATTTGTTGTAAATGTAATGGTTATATATTTAAAAACTGGTATAATCCAAAGTATTTTTAGTGTAAATAGTTTTGAGTGTAAATAGATCCTCGTTTAGGGAAGTATACTCTAGTAGAATACAGTTTTACAATTTTTATAATAATTGTAAATATATATATATGTATATATATCACGGTATATAATTGCAACTAGTATAAGGAATGTTTCTTGCCAATGTATATAAATGCATAGATGTGTTAATTGTTACTGCAATTTAGGTTTTGAAAGGTGTCAAGTTTTACACTTGGCTTTTTCAAAATGAATAAAGTTCCTCTGAGCCTCTATTTTATTCTTTGTAGTACATGAATTCTAAAGAATCATCAAATTATCCTAAATGAATAAGGAATATATTAAAATGAAGTAAACCAAGAAGGAATTTGAACATCTCTTTCAAATGCAAGCAAATTTCACTTATCAGTACTTTATTTAACAAATTAATTTGAAATCATGTAATGTCCCTCCCCCCACCCCCCTCTTTCATTTTATCCTGTAAATTAAGTAATAATACTTCTGGCAGATTAGCCCTGTGCTAAACAAGTTATCCAATAAAGTCTAACTACTACTACTACTACTACTACTACTATACTATGCATAAATCTACATCTATTTAACTATATCTACAATGCAATATAAAATAAAAGCAAGCAAAATGCACATGTACATGCTTCATGAGTTAAAGTACAACTGAACTGTAAACAAAAACAAAAAACTTTCATCTATAAATGTGATTATTTAGAAGAACATTTCAAAACATAATACAAGATTCAGATTATTTACAAAAATTACTCACATGCAGCTGATTGTTCTGTTTTTAATTGAAACAGCTAATTAAAAGCCTTTTATAGAGACTGAAAGTATCTGTTTTTAATATCATGGAAGTGTTTGTTGTTGTCTGTGCCGGGGGGGGGGGGGGTGAAAAAATTTGATGTCTATGAAAATATATGCATTCATGTGGTATATAGAAGATTTGGGCCAATGATACAGTACACATGTACTGTAAATCAGTAAATATGTTCATTGCCATTAATGGATTTGCATCCTATTTTGGGGTATCTTATAAGATAACCTCCAAATAGGTTCCATACACCAGCAAGGTGTATGAAGCCTTACTGAAGGAAGTAAGGAAAGTGCCCAAAAGTCCTTTTTGAGGGAAAAGTGGGATGGCCAAGTCTATTGAGCCACCCTACTTTCCATAAGCTTTTTGGAGAAAGAAAAAAAATGAAAAAGTCGCTCTCTTTATTTTTTTGACAGATATACGACACATGAACATGTATAAATAACTTTATATCATCAAGGATAATATATCTACATGTATTGTCTGTTTGGAGCCCTAAGAACATTAACTCTGTGTTAATCAAAGTACAAGAGTCTATTGCCCTTGTGGCTCGATCAGTCAGGATGATATAATGCAAAGTAATATAAAAACTTGCCCAAGATTTTTAATTGGTTCATATTATAATCAAACTAAGTTCACATAATAAGAAAGACATATTTGTATTTCAATATTGACCAGTACCCGAAAAAGTTGAAAATAATGAGGGGATAGCCAAGTATCCTAGCTAGTTCTCACAATACTTTTTTACTCGAAACTCAGCAATGGAGTCATTATGGAACATTGCAGATCATTCCCATACATGTAGAATAACAATAAAAAGGAAGTTTTGGGGGTAAACGTTTCTCATAAACGTTGGTTGGAATGAATGCAAAATAAATGTTTGAATACATAAACTAAATTAATAGTTATCAGGCACTTTGAAGTTCATGATTGCATGCTGTTTCTTATCTTCAGTTGACATCCTCCAATACTGTAAGAAAATTAGTACTTCTGAAATCATCATAATAAAAGAGATTAAAGGTCATCAGACTTGGCTCTGCTTGGTATCAGTAACATATAGGTACAACACATCAAATATATTAATTCATACAAAAATAAAGATTTTTTTTTGCAATCCGGGTGACTCAAATTCAGTACTTATTAGATGCATCAAAGATTCCCAAAAGAAATGGATCTATTTCTGAGACATTCAACAATGTACGCCTACTAACACAGGCGATACATGTATTATTGCACTAATTCGTTATTTGAACTGAAGATATTTAACTAATCTATTTTCTTTTATTTTATCAAATTTTTTTCTTTTTTTTTGTTTTGTTTGTTTTGTTTGTTTTTTGTTTTTTAATCAGTTTGTGATTTTTTTTTCTTTTTTAACTTTAGTCAGTTTGTGATTTTTTTTTTTTTTTTTTTTTTTTTTTACATATATTTTTTTTCTTTCTTTTTCCAATTTTTTTTTTCTTGAACAATTTTTTTAGGTTTTTTTAAATAGTTAATTTACAAAACACCTAGCTTTCAAAGAAACATATGTGGACAATGCAGGTGTATTTACATCTTGCTCAAATACAACATATAGGAGTGAATAAATGTACATCACGACGGTACACATGAAAATATGGTAAGTATTTAGCAATAAAGAAGTAATCATAAACATTCATAAACATTAGAATGACAATGAGCATCATTCTAGACTGAGTGACATATCCGGCATATAATATGGAGCAGGGGTACACCCCCTCCCCTATGAAGGCAAGGATAAAGAAATAAATGAAAACATGTATTGAAATCTAATCTCCACCAGCACAATCACTCCCTACTTGCTGCATGCAAGCCGTAGATGACATGATCCCCGAATTTCTACGCCCGGCGAGGCTAGTCCATAAAACTGGTCCATACAGCATCGATGCGAACGGATCCGTGAATCATGTCATCTCTGGCTTGCAGTAGATAAGGGATGGATGGTGATCCCAAAATAAAATAACACTGTCCAGATCCTGGATTTCACTGATCCCAGCACCTACATATACACATACAGTTTGCCCTCAGTGTAGGGAGGGAGGAATCACCCCCTGCTTTGACTGGATACGCCAGTGACACCAAACGTAAAAGTTCATCCAAATACAGTCATTTAATATCTACTTGTTGAATGTACACATTTATATGGCAAATAGAAAGTCATATATATTTTGTATTTCCATCATATCGTCCTTGTTTTCACGAAGTGACGGTAGTGAGGAAAATCGTAACGCAAAGTGAATGCAATTTTTTTTCACTACCGTCACTTCGTGAAAACAGCGACGATATATATGGAACCCATTTAGGTATGCATAAAAGTCAAACAGTTCTCCATTTCACATACAGTTCCCTTTAGAGAATAAGTATAGTCTAAAGAACATGACACAAGCCAAAATGACATAGCTATATCTGTACAGGTACAAGGGTAATATACAAATGTAAATTACACTTGTGTATTTAGATACATGTGTAATAATATTTTAGTGTTTCTAGTTATAAATTCCATATCTCAAATGAAATAAAGTTTCTCAATTTTCGATTCAGTCATCTTGTATCATACATGCCAACATTTGAAAATCAGAAATCTGTACAAATTATGCTATTTAAAAAAAGAGAGGAACAATCCTAACTCTCCTATTCAATACTACAGACAAATTTGTACAGGAAGAGGAACACCTGCATTAAAATGATAATTATCTTCTCCCAAAAAGAGGAATGTTCCTCTTTAATCTGAACAGTTGGCATGTATGTTGTATACAGTCTTGTAGCATTTTACAAACTTTTCACCACACATGAAAGTTTGTACAATTATCATATATTCACAACTTTGCATTTCAAGTATAATATCAACTATTGTATACAACTGTGTATTATTATTAGGAAACTATGCTTAGAGTTCATACACAGTACTTCTTTAGTTCACATAGATGTCCTGTACATATACTGCATACAAAACAATTACTTAATCCATATGCATGTCCATTTTATCTTCTTAATATAAATCTTTGCAGTACATGTAAATGTATTCCAGGAAAAGAGCAATAACAAATAGTAATTAAATACAATCAAATAGACTAACGATCACATGGCATATATCAAATAGAGACTAAAAACTCCACCATTTTGTTGGTGCTTTATATATGATTTTGTTTGGTAACAAATCCAACACCTAGTGAACATATATATACATCATATTTTTTTGTTGCTGCGTATTTATGGCATAATGAGATGTCATATCGGGCTTATCGGTTATATACAAAAAAACATTAGGCATCTTAGTACAGGAATTGAATTGTGTATATATATATATATATATATATATAACTGTACATAAATATGATCAGACATAAACAACTTTCAAAATGTAACTTAATTTGCTACGAAAAGAGATGTATATTCATAGAAATGTTTTGTGTGAACAATATAATCTCTAACAATCTTGGAGCTGTGAAATGAACATGATGTACAACAAAACAAACTAATCATATGTTTCAATAACTAAATATTTATAAAAAAATATATGCATGTCTGCACTTTTAGTTTGCAAAATCAAGCAAATTTTTGTGGCACTGTGTTCGACATATCATATTATTGCATTTTTGCTGAAGTTTCAAGCTTCAAGACAGTTAAACTTAGGTGGCAAGAGCTTACGTATTTTATATGTTTTGTAATGGTAAAGTAAATATTATTGCATCAAACAAGTCTACTCAGTGTGTGTACCAGAGAAGCATATAAGTAATACTACATGTATTCATTTCGACCATATTGGAATACCAGAAAAATCATTGCTTTGGTGTCTATTTAATGCAGCATAATATAGCAGAAATGTAAATATTCACTATTAGTACCTGTTAGAGAGATAATGACTGAAATATTTCATTGTCAGGCATTGGTGCACTGTGCATATCGTGATGGAAACACACCCCAAGGAATGACCACGGCGTCATACCTTGTGTGCGAGTACAAAAATATATTGTTCTCTTGTAATGAGAAATAAAATCCTGTGAAATTGATCCTAATAAACGAGAATGGGGAAAATATCCTCCAGAGTGTCAATGGTTTTCTGACAGATAGACATTTCTTTCAGACCAGCACAATTCCGATAAGACTTTAGTTTTTACTTCTTAGTTGAAGTAAAAGTCCCACTCCTGTGCCATACTGAAGTCCCATGACTATACCACAATTCAACAAAATAACATTACTCAGATTAAAGCAAGCATGTGATGTGGGAAAAATATGAATGAATTCATGAAATAATTTCATAGGACATTGTATCGTAAATAAGGCAGACTTGAATCCTGTAGAATTGGTTCAGAAATATATGTTTTTCGGTCATTTGAATACACATGTATACATGTATGTACTTGATTCATGTTTTAAAACTTGTATTTGTATAAGTGAAGAGAATGTTAATTGCACAATTATAGAACATATGCATCCAAATAAAATTATGAAAATCGTCTTCATCTAAAAAACCTGGAAGTGCAGAGCCTTTTAAGTACTTGCCTCATTTTTATTTATTCTATATGACAGTTCCCATATTGAAAGACTGAATATAATTACTTGATCTACTTGTAAACAAGCCTAAACATACGAGAAGTATAAAGTAATATTTCAATATCATAACCCTGTTGAAAATGTCAAATAACGTCAATAAAGGATATATCTTGTACTTATATAAATTTATGTCTCAAATGTGTGAAAATGTAGCACAAGTTTTATCATGTATGTCAGGTGTGCATATTTTTCATGCTTTAATTTCTCAAAAATACAAATATAGTTGTATACCATTTTCAACAATGTAGTCAGTATAATTCTGTATCCAATCGATACATCAACAGTATTTACAATATGATAGCGTTCATGCTTTTAGCAATTAAGTAGTAGTTTGTTCAGAGCCACGCTTTATACTCTTTCTCAAAGGTACATATATACATATAATCGCATTGAATCAATTTATGAAAGTACAGTATTTACAATATATGATCAAATGATCATCATAACATATAAAAGCAATTAAACAGCTGTTTTGTTGCTTAGACCAACAGTCAAATGGCAGTTATTTATATGAGTTTTGCCCCTCTGGCTTTCAGTAACATAACACTATTCCATGTAGAGAAAAAATTATACTCTCATGGTCAAGAAGAGTCTTCCTTTCACTCTGTGACAGATTAAAAAAAATATATTGACATCATAGTTTTTAACACGGCATCACTCTATGTACAAGAAAAGCTTTCTGTTTTACTACCGTCTCCAGTGTGACAAAGTTCTGAGGTGATAAAAAAAAGCATCATTATTATCAACATCACTGTCTGGAACACATCACTCTGTGTGCAAAGTTGTCTTTGGTTTTAGGACTCTGGAGTACCTTTAACAAAAACTCATCATAAATCGACATCATTTTGTTTTGAATCATGTAAAAGAAGAATCTTCTTTTTAATGAAGTCATGACTCTGTTGACTTTCCTACAGAATCATCATTAATATCCTTGTTTTTATAAACATGCAAGTCTAAAATACTGCATATATAAGAAGAGTTTTCTGTGTGGAAGTTTTTTTCATTGACGGGACTCCTCTGTAGTGATTCATTTTACTATATATTTCATATCACACACAGAAAGAATGTTTGCAAGTGCATCAACAGCAAAATTGCACTGCAAGAATATGAAGTCACAATAGTGAAATGAAGCAAACTCTGTTGAGTTTCTTTGAAAAACTGAACTACAAAACATTCAGAAAATCCATTCAACCGGTTTACCCTCCTGATATAAAACGATTTTCAGATCATATAAATATTTTATTAAAAATGTTCACTGAAACCACTTGTTTCTACAAACGAAAATTAATGCCGTCAATTGACCCCTTTACTTCTATTTCATCTTATTTTCGAGTCACAACATGAGTAAAACTATTAAAGTAATCACATTTTTAATGTGCAATTTTATGTGAGAAAAAAAAAATCAGCATATAACCTGATAAATGTTTGAGTTATCAACAGTATGATGAAAATCTTTATATGTTTGTCTGTAATTTGAGATTATATTTTACTATATTTTCTCTTAATTACTTTGCTCCATCAGTCGAGATCACTGGACTAGCTGCCACTAATGACAGCCTATCTAGCATGATTTTCTCCTTTGTAAGTGTTTTACCTCCTCACAGACTTTTCTTTAACATACCTCACCCCTCTAATCCTCCTCTTTCTTCAGTCTTAATTACCCTTCTCCTTCCCATCCCTTCTTCTGAAGCTGCCATACCTACAAAAGAATGGGAGAGATAATCATTCTACCTACAGTAGAATGATTATCTCTCCCATTCTTTCTTTCTTTGTTATGTATTTTCTTTTTAGATGCCATGTAGTGACTTTAGTGTTATCGCAACCTCCTGCTCAGAAAACCTGTGATTCAACATTTCTGATAGTTTTCATTGCTTGAGTAAGCAATGAAAAGCAGAAACAAATATAGGTACAAGACGTATTTTTGTCAAATCACTTCTGTTAGATTACACTTTTCAAGCTCCTTCTCCTCTTGGTTCTATCTCATCCCACTTCATCTTTCTCCAGATCCATCCCAGAACCTTGTTATCCTCCACCCTCTCCTCCAGCCCCTCATAGCACTCCTTCTCTAGCTCATCCCCTCAACATCATTCTCCTTACTTTCCTCATTATCCTGCGTCTTCTGGTTCCTCTCCTCCAGCCCCTCGCAACACTCCTCCTTGTGCTCTCAGGCTCCATCACATCTGGTACATTCAGTGCCTTTCTAGTGAAGATCCCATCACGGTGCATCCTCTGATAATCCCCTTCTTCTCCTTATCCCTGGTACCCTCCCTATCATCCTCACCTCCACAACATCTAGAACATTCCATCCTCTTCCCACGAATCTCCTTCTTTTCTTCCAGTCCGAATCTCCTTCATTTCTTCCAGTCCGAATCTCCTTCATTTCTTCCAGTCCAAATCTTCTTCTTTTCTTCCAGTCCGAATCTCCTTCTTTTCTTCCAGTCCGAATCTCCTTCTTTTCTTCCAGTCCGAATCTCCTTCATTTCTTCCTTGGCAGTCCAAATCTCCTTCATTTCTTCCAGTCTGAATCTCCTTCTTTTCTTCCAGTCCGAATCTCCTTCATTTCTTCCAGTTCGAATCTCCTTCATTTCTTCCAGTCCGAATCTCCTTCATTTCTTCCAGTCCGAATCTCCTTCTTTTCTTCCAGTCCGAATCTCCTTCTTTTCTTCCAGTCTGAATCTCCTTCTTTTCTTTCAGTCTGAATCTCCTTCTTTTCTTCCAGTCTGAATCTCCTTCATTTCTTCCAGTCTGAATCTTCCTCATCTCCACCATCCTCTACTAGCTTCCTCCACCCATCCATGAGCGTTTCCTCCTCTCCTCGGCATTGCTGAACTCTCCAAACCTCCAGCAATCTTCCAGCATTCCTTCCATGGATCTTTTTTCCTCCCTCTAGCTTTATCTCTGGATGCATTATTTCTTTTCCTCCTTCTATCTTCTCTTCTCCCCTTTTAACTTCTATTTTGGAAGCAAGTTCCCCTTTTTTCCTACCAATTATGCATGCAGCCTTCTCTTCTCCTTTATTGCATCTATTTTTCTTCACTGCAGAATTTAGTTGCACTTTCCTTTCACCTCACTTTGTCTTTTGAAGCCTTTTTAAGAGGAAGTTGAGTTTGCACATTCTAAATGAAATGAAATGAAAGAAATACACTTTTGTTATGTTTTTGCATGTCATGATTTTCACTAATATGGTCTTAGAAAAATAGATTTTATGAAATATCAAATTAGATACAATACTTCTTAAAGTTAAATCTACAGGTAACTCAATGTCTATGTAGCTAACAGACAGAATCTTACCTCACACCTAACTACATGTAACACCTACTACATCGTGGTGCATCCACCAGAGGGTTGAGTGCCCCTCCCCCTCCCAGGGGTGATAGTGAGTAAAAAAAAAAATGGGAGTGGGGGGAAAAAATGGCATCTAACAACATTAGCGGGGGTCGCACTCAGAGCAAAAATGTTTGTGTAGCGTCCAAACCTATGACAGTATTTAGCCGACGGGGTTAGCTAATACGGGGTGGCGTGATCAGCCAATCAGAGTGCTTGTTTACTTTCACATGTGCAAACGGGTGATACGACTTTTCTGACGTCACGCAAGCGTAGAAACTGCGTATTCAGAGTTGCGAAACTGCATATAGATCGCACAGGAGCTAGAGTAAGGAGACTGTCAAGGCTCATTTAAATACCCCGTAGGCAGCACTTGCATCGCCGTGCGAAAACTCGCTAATCTATCGCTCTCTACGACACACAGGGCTGCCTTCATAGGATCTGCCTCTCCATATATTAGCAATAGAAAGCAAATTTCTGTATCACATATAAATCTATGGAGAATAAAATTTGAATCTTAATCTTGAATATCTAAACAAACTAAAATCAGCTACCTGAAGGAGGCGCCTCCTGTAATCGGGATCCGCTTCACCTGGCCGTCTGTCTGGAACCGCGATCTCTTCACGCTTCAATATAGCATCCAGCTGTGTGATGGGGAAACTCTTAGCTGGGTCAATGTTCTTAACGTTGATCAAACCCACTAGGTACTCAATGTAGTGTAGCCTTCAGAAACAAATAAAAAATAAACATAACCATTGGAACAGAATTATGATTTTGTTGTAATTGCTAATTTGGGGTAAAATTTTGATTCCATTCCAAACACATATTGAGAAATTGTGTTCAATTTAATAGTAAGCCAGGTTGAAAACGAATTGCTTGCTTGGGTTCACATTCATTCAGTTGGTTTGATGAGATGCAATATGTTTTTGTTAAACAATGGGTCAGCTACAGAATGACCAAATAGAAAATGAATAATAATTTGTTTTTTGAAAAAATTCACGAGATGTTTAATCCAAAATAAACATCTGATAACTTTGTAGAGAAAAAAACAATTTTTTTTTTACCTAAACTACAACTTTGGTCTACATTTCTACCACTAAGCTAAACAAAAGAGAAAAATAAATGAGCAAAACCCTATTAATAAAACAACCTTAAACAGCAATAAGACATTGATCGTGGCAAAGAAAAGTGCCATTAAAAGAAAGCAGAAACGTGAGATGATGCCCTACCTGCAGAGTCCGGCATTTCCATGGGTCACTTTCCTGCCGCACTTATCATCCTCCAAGCCAAGGGGCCCCTCCTTCTGCTCCTTGACCCCACATACCCCCTCCTCGTTCTCCTCGGCTCCTTCTGGAGGCTCCTTGTTGTACTCCACGCCTGCATCCTATCAAAAGTCAATAGTCACCAGATAAACAAAATGTTTACTCTTTCTCTGCTTTTGGTCTAATACTAGAACAAACACTGGACTGCCACGGTCAAATTTAGTCACAATTACAGTGAATATGTACCTTATACTCCGATTTTGCAGTCCCGCGCTTTAATCATTAACAAATGAAGAGTTCAACACCTCTGCAACATGCAAACATTAGATTTTATAAAACAGCTGAGTTGAACCTAATCAAATGTTTAGATGGGAGATAGTCACTTTTTTTTTTTATTAACTCTAAAAAGTGTGATATTTTTAGCACTTAAATAATATTAAAAATAAAAATGCCTCATTAGACGGGCATGTCTATCTGTGCCTGCGCATACTTACATGTACTACACAATGTAATTAAAAAATAAAAACAATTCATGATTGGGCACTTGAGTGCACTTCCGATGAGGAAAGAGATGAAATGGAAGAGCCTCTCATGAAGTTTTGAAGTGTAGCAATAAACGTGTTGTTAGAAACAAATTAACACTTTCGCTTCAAGAATGAATTCTCAAGTGCACTTCTGATGAAGACATAGACAAACTCTACGGGGCTAAAAACTCATTTCATTCAGGATAGGACTGGGGAAGAGGAGACACTTACATCAAGAAGTTTTTGGAGGAAGTTGACGTCCTCATCCCTGAGATAAAAGAGACAGTCCCTGGGATGGTGGGCATGGAGACCCTTACGAAGGCAGGAACCAAACTTGTGACAAGCCTGTAATAAGAGACGATAGGTCAACATGCTTTATATAATCATATCTTTCATACATTGAAGTGAAAGGAATACACTTTCAATTTCCACTTTCACTATTCCTCAAAATCCTTCAGTTTGATCATGCCATGGGGTGGATATGTGTAAAATGTAAATGTAGCAGTAAATATTATTATCATCATTATCCATTAATTTCATTTTTTTTTTTCCATTAGCATATAAATATACAATATTATAGTCCATTATACAATGTTTATGATACAAAATAGACATGCATGAACCAGTCAGAAAACAAAAAATATGATCTAGTTAATCATGAAATATATGCTGTACATCAAATAGATGTCATGTATCTTATGATAGAACAGACTAACTTTGTATCAGATTGAAAGTACCAGTAAAATAAATGTTGATGAGTTAAATAACAATCTGTACAATGCATAAGGAACACTTTGGAAACTCAGAAAAAAAGAGGACAATTTTTGTTTGTGGCCTAGTGATGTTAACTGTGAACTTGAATATTCATACATAAAACTAATAAACAAATACTCTGCTGTAAAGCTATTCTACATTTTCTTTTGTAGGATTAAAAAAAAAGAAGAGAAACCACAACATAAGCATCATTTGAACTTACATCTCCTCTTTTCATTGGTTGACTGCATCCGCAGCAGAATTCGAAGGTACACTGAGGACATTTGAAATGCATACATCCACCTTTGGCCAACTCAAACCTCATCTTACAGCGAGGGCATTCTGTGGAGGGAGTAATGTAATATAATGTTTATGAAAAAGAGGAATATACAGTCAACATCTAAATTATTCATACCCTTAACAGTTCTTTATGTTCTGTATTTTTTTAAGTATGTGAAAATTGATTTGTCCTGATCTATTTTTCTTTAGGAGGTGACATATTAAAGCTTACATCTAAAATCATTCAACAAAGGCCCTTATTCAACCAGTCTACCTTTCAACTTCAGACACAGGTTTTAAAAAAAAAAAAAAATTACAAGGGGTTTAACTAATTTTCTTGTAAACTGTATACCAGGGAGTTAAATGTATGAAATCAAAAACTGGGCACATACTTTGTTACTGTAAGGAAAATTGAGACGACTTCATATTTTGTATTAGAAATTACTTCAAACATCACCACTACACATACATGTACATGAATTATTGATTTTGAAAAAGTATACTACAATGCATCTGCAGCCAGGATACAGCATAATAAAGTGAAACCTGTTTATAAAGACTGCTAAAGAAAATATGATCTTTGTTATTATGTTCAGGTTACTTTTCATAAAGATTTCAATTGGGAACACTGTATGGGAAAACAAAAATGTGGTCTTTATAGACAAGTGGTATTTGTTAGGATTTTTTTTTGGTAGTATTTTACGAGTTTTTACATATCTATCCAAGCAAGTCTTATGTAGACAAACATTGGAGTGGTAGGGGATATCAAGCTTTTTCATGCTTGTTAACTCATACAACGCTTTGCAAAACAAACTGGAATCTTCTCATTCTCAGGATGTGCTGATTAGTACAGAACTTGAATTATATCATTCCTTCATTCTCAGTGTAGCGAATTTTCACGAAAAAAATAAGGCAAGCATTACAATAGACTGCCAGTGAAAGGGGTACTGTTTTCCTACTGCCACATCAAAGGTGGTATACTTGTGTAAGACTATTACCATCATCTAACTTTATACACTGTAATCCTGTTATATCAGGTATAATGTTATAACGAGTATCTAGCTACATCAGAGAGCGATATAACATGGTTTCAATATATCTAGTGTTAACGGCACTAAATTCTAATCACAAACTCGCTTATTCCTGTTCACTCATGCATAAAGGTTTGGTTTAATAAACCATGAAATTCACTCAGTAAATCAAGAATGTATCATATCACCCTCAATTTTGTAAGCTCCAAAGGATTTACCTCTCACAAATTTGAAGGCTAATTCCTGCGCAACCTACTTTTCATACCCTTTACAAAAGTGAGCAGTGCTCACCCAAGCATGAATTATTTTCAGACTTTTTGGTGTCATATGAAAGTTGAGTTTATGAGCTTTCCATACAATTTTCCCCAGAATCATATATTTTTTTATTCGGCAGCCATTTCAAAAGTGTATAGTTTTATTGGGGACGCACTGTAGTACTAATCTGCAGAGATGCCAACCTTCTTTAACAAAAAAAAGTATTCTTAAGAGCAAAAAACAGTATTTTTGAAAAAATCTCTCAACTTAACATATCGCCCAATCGAGCAGCTTAAAAAAACACGGCAGTACCACCTTTACGTACCCCGATCGGAAATTGGGGCCCGTATCACAATCCTGCGTGCATTGATTGAAGATGTAGGTGCATAATACACTTACGACACAAAGCCCATGATCAGAAATTAAGAAAAACGTCACTAAAAAAAAAAAAAAAAAAAAAAAAAAAATTAAAAAAAAATTAAAAAAAAAAAAAAAAACGTAACAAAACATACAAAAAACATACTGCCGTATTCATAGCGAAAAAACGGAACAAATACGGCAAAAACGGAACAGTTGGCATCTCTGAATCTGTACCCTCTCTATGACTGTCATTACCATCAATCAGTATATAACTATTAAAACACCTCCTAGGGCCTTCAGGTTTGTCACAATCCAAGATCCCCTAGCTCTACTCACCAATGCCGTTTTCATTGAGATGGGCAGCCAGACCCTGGGCTTGTAGATCAGGGTCGTTGTTCTCTTTCCACTGCTGGAACGCCTCACAGCTGATACCCTCATGTTGGTCCATCCATTGCTTCTTACAATGGAAGCAGGTCAGTTTGTTGCACTCGGGACATCGCATCTTGCGCCTGTCTGGTGCTCCGTTGATGAAGCCAGAATTGCACTGCAAATGTGTGGAGGAAATATTGATTTCACAGAGTTAATTACAGTTATTTTTTCCTACTGATAAAGATTTTTGTAGTTATTACCACTGACAAGATTAAAAGTAGGGGTCTGAGTAGAAGGTGATATCCTGTACATATTAGAGTTGTAAGTACACTCTTCAAAAATAGCGTGTGAATTGTCAGGACTATATTAATTTTACAGGGAATAGATCTGTTTCTGAACAGGGCCCTGTATGACAAAGAGTTGATATCAATCAAAACTTATTTGCGATTGATTTCAATCGCAACTATGTACATAAGAGATAGGAGATTGCAAACTTGTGATTGATTGGAGGACTTGCGATTGTATGTACAAGAATTAATAAGGGGAGGCTGCCATCCTGTTTTAAGCTGGCCAGGATCACTAAGCCTAAGGGGTATGACATACACACTTACATTCTAAAGGATACTAACATAGTCCACAGGCAACAAATCCTTTAGAGAATCTTCTACCTGGTACTTATTTCCTCATCGACTGATTTGGTGATGGACCCATTACATACAACTGCTTGATTAATTACTGAGAAGAGATTAAAGCCCCACTGTACTAGTTTGGCCAGGAGGGATTAGACATACCTGCATGGTCAAGGTGGTTATCTCATCTATCTATTGACATAAGAAAAAGATGATCATGGGGGACCAATGGTCACCGATTAGGCATTGTTTGCTATATTAGAGGGCTTTAAGAGAAAGGACTCACATGTGCACACCAGCAGAAATTCTTATCCTGCATCAAGTTCCAATCCCGGAGCTTCCTCTGAAACAGCTCATACACATCAGGGCTCAGCATGTCACGCAGCTGAAAGTTATACAATTATAGATCATCATGCTCACATATATGTACACAGTGATGATGATGATGATGATGATGATGATAATTGTGCTGGTGATGATGATGATGATGATGATAATGGTGCTGGTGATGATGATGTTGATGATGATGATGATGATGATGATGATGATATGATGATGACGATGACGATGATGATGATGACGATGACGATGATGGTGATGATGATGATGATGATGATGATGATGATAATGATGATGAAGATATTAATGATGATGATGATATTAATGACGATGATGATGGTGATGATGATAATGATGATGACGATGATGATGATGATGAAGGCCCAATTATTTTGTTAGAGCATGGATTGTAATTTGTTTATGTGGACTCAATTGGTCTTTTTGAAGCTTTTTTTCATTGTTTCAGTGGCCCTGTGGAGCAACTTGGGATGCATTTTGTAACTGCAAGGAAAGTGCATTAAACTGAAATTAGATGGACTTTCGACCGCGCGCAGTAAAAAATGATGCCTCTGCCATGGAGCAATTTTACAAACCAAAACAGAAGCGAGCTATTTTTGCATACATAATGAGCCCTGTGACCTTTGACATTTGACCTCGTTACCCCCAAATTTAATCAGTTCATTGGCTCTGCAAGATAAATACATGACCCGAGTTCGGTGGGAATCCATCAATGGGTTCTTGAGATAAAGCGATCATGAGCCATTTTTGAATACATAATGAGCCCTGTGACCTTTGACCTTGTGACCCAAAAATCTAATCAGTTCATTGGCTCTGCAAGATACATACATGACCCAAGTTTGGCGGGAATCCACTAATGGGTTCTTGAGATAACGCGATCACAAGCTATTTTTGCATACATAATGAGTCCTGTGACCTTTGACCTTTGATCTCGCGACCCCAAGATCTAATCAGTTCATTGGCTATGCAAGATACATACATGGCTCAAGTTTCGCGGGAATCCATTAATTGGTTCCTGAGATAACGCGATCACGAGAACGGGACGTACGGATGGACGGACAACCCAAAAACATAATGGGTGGTATTCCGGTAGCGCGTACTAAGTTAGCACGTACTAAGTTAGTCCACACTTTTATGGAGTGCCAGTTGCCAACTCATTTACATTGTACAGATTATTTTATTCCTTCAATGAAAAGTGTCCAAAAAATTAATTTTTGCAATGAAATGGGAAGAAAAAGTTAATATGAGTATGAACTGAATTTCAACAAAGTCTTTGGTAGATTATTTTTGTCATGAATATTGCAGGAGGAAGATGAAACCTAGCATTCCATAGAAGTGTGAACTAAAATTCTTGTTTAGTCTGGACTTAGTCCTGGCTTAACTTATGAGAATACCACCCAATGCCTCCTGCTACTTTGTAGCGGAGGGGAGGCATAAAAAACCTATGGACTTGATTGGAATTTAATAATGATCGAGGTGGTGATAATCAAGTATACAGTAGTCTACTCCATTGGATAACTTGATAGTAAGCACAAGGGAAATTTGTAATAAGGTTTAGATATGTTGTTGATGATAATCATTAATGATAAAGACTTTATTTCACTTGACTGCTATGAAGGTATACTTGTAGATAAATAGCAGGAGGACATCTGTAGATAAGTAATAAATGGACTTATGGCTTAAGTTCTACATTGGTAATTACTAAAGGGCACAAGTGCGTCAACTTGGTTTCCATCCCGAGACCTCCTAGTTTATATAAGACCACTGCTCTCTTACTGAGCCACCATGCCTTCTGACTGTGTTGATGATTCAAACTATCCAAGATATTCTAATATTTCAGAAAAATACTCACAAGGATATCCAGGAATGCAAAATAGTCTGCTGCCACGGCAGGATCATCCAGGTCAGGCTGATCACAATGCGGACATTTGCCTTTCATGATGCTTTTGTCCTTGGCAATGATCTCGAAATGCTCGATGACGCAATCACGACACATCATGCACTGGCAATTGATCAATGACATCAGCTGCGCAAAAAACAAAAGCAACGATCATGTTATTATACTTATAGGGAAATTCCCTGAAGTTGATATTAAATGAGTGGCAGAGACAGGGGTGGGGTAGAGGGGAAACAAGAGAAAGGGACACAGAGAGAACAGAGTCAGGAAATGACAGTGACAAACAGACAGAGACAGAGACAGAGACAGAGAGAGAGAGAGAGAGAGGCAGAAATTGGGTCAAGGAGAATATAAGGCTTGATAATAATACACACAACTAACATGTTCTGCAAAATTGTATCGATACATTCTAATATCACCATCGTCATCAGGATTATTAACATCTTTCTATCCCTCTTCTTCAGACACAAAAACAAACCACAGGTTACAGATAATTAAAAAAAAAAAAATATCACAGACCTTGTTTCTTGGTAGATCTATATAACAGACTGAGCACATTTGCTTCAAGAAGACTTCGGAACGTCGCAGATCTCCGCATTCCTCCGCAGCTGTCACAACATCGTCCACTAGAAACTCCTTGCGTATGATTAGCTTGGCGGCTGTCTGTGCACGGCCCCAGCTGCGCATGTTATACTCAACCATTAACATCCTGATAGAGCGCTGTTAAAGAGGATGATGATGATACCAAATTTACTCTTACATTCCATCTTCTCTGCTCTGAATCAACCTACTAAAATGTATCTTTGTACTTCTGTAATGTACATTACAAGTGAAAGATTCTCAAACTCTCATTACAAGGATGTATAGGGCACTTCAGACATACCAACATTATTTTTATTCTTTGGGGTGAGGTTTCCTTTAACCCTATATAGCCCGGGCTATTTGGAAACTGCATAGCCCGTGAAATGACCTATCGCTGCAAAAATTTGCATACATGTCAAGCGAAGTGTACAGAATACTATGGTAATTTCAATTTTTTTGAAAAATTCACTCATTTGCATATTTATGGTAATTTATGCAAATATGGTAATAACATTCACATTCTTATCCATAAATCATATATTCTTCATATTTAAACATTAATTTTCACTACATATATTATTTAGACCATTTGGGGTAATAATACAGACAAAAAAAAATTGGAAGAGCCAGGTTATTCCTTATGTTATCTATTGTTTTGATAATTTCTTATGTATTTCTTTGTTTTTTTAACTCATGTATTTCATTGTTTTTGTTGTTTTATTTCATTTCCAACTATAATACAACTATTTTGACCCCAAAATAAATACCTTAACTATAAACAAGACCAAATAACTGATGTTTTATCTCTTTATTTGAAAAATGAGATTACAATATGTTTTGTACACAAATAAAAAAATTGAGCAATTTTCGGGCTGACATGCAAAGACAAAAGGACACGTGACTTTGTAATGGTAGGTCCAATTTTCGAAAAATTTCTTGCAAATGATGCGCAAGACTCGAAAGAAAAAAGTCACAAAATTTCAGTGCAAGATTTTCTTGCGTTAAAAAATTATCGCGAAAAATGTAGAGGGGGGGGGGGCTCCTAAAGCCCCCCCCCCCCCCGGGATAGATAGGGTTAATATATTATAGTACTACTACTATATACTATATAGGTTATAAAACATATATTGGCAAACAGAAGGTGCTTTAGTTTCAATTGAAATGTTTCTAGAGATTTAACATTTCTGATGCAACAGTGTAGCTTGTTCCGCAATTATTATTGAGCCACCTTTGCCAGTGATACATGTAACAATCATTTCATTGAAATACCTGATAATCAACATTATAGAACCCAAATTCGGAGCCACAAGTCCTTCTTTCATACATATTTTTCATCATTTCTTCATAACTCACATCATCATTTTTGATGGCCTCTTGGAAGTACTCATTGTCATCATCATGTGTTGGTGTCCAGACCCTGTCCACATACTCAGCCATAGCCTTCACCTGGAGGGCGTCTAGAGCCTTCTCAGGATCCCCCCTCACATCATCCTGCTTCAAAATGGCAACAATGTCATCCACGGAGTAGCTACCGACCTCTTGGATTTCTAAGATCTAGTGAGATACACAAGGATATGATGCAATGTCATTAATTGTAGTTGAATGGGGTACATGCCAAACACAAGAGGTGACTGACTTCATGGGGGCAATCAAGATAAGCCATATCCTGTTGATATTACTAAGAACTGTGATGATTATATATGAACCACAAATAAACCAAGCTATCAGTAAAGCATGACATACATGTACCACACGTAATCAACCTCCTGATATGGTGAGCTCAATATCTTTTTCCCTTTAGGTTCACTTCTGGTTTATGATTAGTTTGTGAAGTACACATGAAGCTCATCATTAATGTACCATGTCACTTGTATGATAGATTTGCAATGAGTTTGTGATTGAAAGTCCAAGATATATTTGTATATGTTCTACTGACCCTGGCTCTAAGATTACATTTAACAAAGGAAAATTCATACTTTAGACTAATTTCTAATTATAAAAAAAAGCTTAAGCTAGCATCAGGTTTGAATTTGAGTAGAATATGGGTCGTAAGCTTTCTTACTTTAAGGCTTTTTCAAGCTTATGATTTGTTTGTAAATTAGATTCAGATCTATATGTCAACCTTTAAATCTGGGTTTTATCAGTGGTGAGTCAGTGTCAACTTCCTGTCAACCTGGCCAAACCTTTTAGGGGAAATTGCGACATTTTGAAAAACCCACTTGGCAGCATGTGCTCTTGTTATGCAATGAACTTTGGACTTTGAACATAATAAAAACAATGAAACCAAACTACATGAACTTCCTAAATATATTAAAGACAGGGTTAAAAAAAAAACTGGGAACTGCGGAAATGCATGATCAAGAAAACTTTGGCAGTTTAGCTGGTTTTTTGGTTGTTGTTTTTGGCCTCAAAAAAGCGGGAAACAACGGAAACGTGGGAGATTCTCATGCCAGTATCAAGTTACGATACCACAAATTCAGAATGCAGCTATTATAGACCCATAATGAAAAGAAGATGAAGAAAACATCACCATGTTGAAAATCAAACTAAATTTGTGACATGCAATACGACAAATTAAGAATGATGCTTTTATAGACCCATAATGATTTGATTCGAATTGATTCTGTTTCATATATCAATTGTTGCACAATAAAGAACACTAATGAAAAGAAGATGAAGAAAACATGACCATTTTGGAACTCAAACTAAGTTTTGAATATCTTAAAGGACAATGTTTTGAGAATGCCACAATCGTAAAAGCCACCTGTGTAGAAAGTAAGGCTGCGATGAGTACTTGTATACTCAAGTACTCGCACTGTTGACAACTACTCAAATACGATTTCTTGTATACTCGGCCGCCATTTTTTTTGTTTTGTTGAAATAATGAAGGCAGTATGCTGCCCAGTCATTTTCTACGCTATTGTTTTACAAACTCTAGATTCAATGATGTTTGTTTGATCCCATTATCTTTGTCTTGACAGGATTTGCAAGTACTTAAGTAGAGCTAACGTCATCCTAGAAGTATTAAAGCCAAGACAATCACCTTTTCTTGTATCCTCTGAGTGCACTCCTTGATGGCTTCCTGCGTGTTTCCGGAGCATTCCTCAAGGCACTTCTCTGCTGATTCCACACTCAACTGGACAAGTTCCATTATTCTAAGGTCAGATGAATAACAAGAAAGGTTTTCGAGAGAATGTAAAGTCCTGACTGAAACCACAAATATAGAGCTCTTAAAGGTAAAGACCAGTATTGGAAACTCCCCAATTTCAAAAAATGAAATGGAAGCTCTTATTACCAATCATGTAAGAGAATATGTTTTGACTAATACATGATGATACAAATTTGATATATTTGGTAAATTAGTTTATCTACATGGTCTGTGAGAGATAAACGCACATGTCGTGCACGTGGGCGTATAGCCCCATATACATCTTTCTGTGTACAGTGCTTGTAACTTTACGAAGACTAGCTGGGCCATATTTCTTATCATTTTGATGATTCTAGAACCTTGCAGTACACACCAATACATATATGCTAGATGATCAACCTTTTCTGATCGATTCCACAACGTTTCTTTCATAATGCAATCGCATGACCATAACTGGTCTTTACCTTTAATAGTTCAAATTCAAATATTAGGAAACTTTCACATAAAATTATTCACGGTTTTTCAAATAATGCATGATGACCCTGCAGATTTTCTGGGGATTTTTGCTCAAGGCTTTCATCAAAGATAAAGGGTAGGACTATGGTTCTGATTTGAGTGTTAGGTCTAGAGTTAGTTATTGCACTTGGTCCAGGGTTGAATTCAGGATTTGGGCGATTGTTAAAAATTGGCCACATAACTTTTGGAGGAGTGCGAGTAGTAAAACTTCATGATTAATTTGGGTCCTTTTTTGTTTTGCAAATATAGTCACAATAGACTTTATTTGATTCTTCCATGCAATGTTGCTCAATCTCTTAGGATCACCAAATTGATAAGCACATATCCAGTAGTACTTTGTAAGTTGAAAATTGACACCCAAAAAGGGTACTATAGCAATTTGTTTGTTTAAACACTTTTTCGGCTTATACCCAGTAAATAAAGATCACATGCTCGATCTAATTGAAAACAAGTCAGAAAAAATCTTGGAACCAGCGGGCATTAAACCTGCCTTTGAGCACGCGATCTTTATTTACCAAATTTAAGCGAAAAATGAGTTTAAACAATTGAAATTTCTCCAAGGAAGCATTACATTTATAAAAACAATTTGTTTATATCTAACAAAAGGTATATCTTTTTTTTCATTTCTCTTTCACCGAGTGTCACACGTACTTGGTGTCTACATCAACTTCAAGATTTTCCCTGAGCTCCTGGGTGGCCTTAGTCGCAAGATCCTGAACAACATCTGACCAGTTGTCAGCGATCCATGCTATAGGGTCAGTGAGGTCATCCCCTGTCTCCTCCATGATGTAGAGGGCGCACTGTATACGTCCCGGGGGTATGCCTTGTGATTCAGCCTCCTGTGGGTGTGTGAGAGAAAGAAACAAGTACACTGCCTTCATGAGTGTGAAACCTTTCTTATCATATCATTCCAGTTTGGTAGAAGATCTGGATGTAGTGCTTAGCCCACTCCCATCTTGGGTGTTAGTAGGCAAGAGCAACAGATTTGGTTCTAGCAGCTAAGAGAGGAGGGGTACTAAGCACTGCACCTAAACAGACATGCCCTAAAACTCTGCTAAGCCTTGATATAAGAATGATGCAGTTGACAATTCTCAATGCATCATACTTTTGCTCGGGTGTCATGCTTATACCCCTCTTGTCCTGGGTGGTAGTAGGCAAATGCTGTATGGTTATCAACAGATTTGGTTCTAGCATCTAAGAGAGGAGGGGTACTAAGTACTACACCTAGACTAACAAACCCTAACACTTTTAGTAGAAGGCTTGTATTAATATAAAGATATAAATATAAAGAAATTATACCAGTATATGAGTTGTAAGGCACAGTAGATCAAGATGTACTCACTTCAGGGAACACTGCTCAATTTCTAACACTGAACTTTATGTTATGAACAAATTTGGAAGCGCATAGAGACGTTTAAATGTGATATGCGCTATACAAGAACCGATTATTATAATTATTATACAGATAAGCTTCTTCAAGATAGAATTGCAATGCTCCCAATTGTGTCTGTTCACAGTTATAATTCACATATGAGCACATCTTACTACAATGCATACTATTATGTTATTTCTTACTTTTTATCCCATTAGAACTGAAAAGACAAGCCTATCGTATGTCAGAGAATGTCTTGTATCTTTCTGATGAGGATCTAATTCTGTAACATGCAACATGCAACATGCAATGAATGAAACTGAAGTATTCAAACCTAATGTCTGCATGTCTCTGATTAGCTACAAAGCAACTACAATGAATGAAGTCAGAATGATGTGGGAGAGAAGCCTTTTTGCTCATTAGTAAAGTTAGTCTGAAAAAAGACTCACAATGGCAAAAATAATACTTTCTCCTTTTTAATGAATTATAGAGAGAAATAAGACATGCATCAGACGTTCATGAAAAAGATTTTAAACAGAGATACAGATGGGGTGGTATTCTGCAAACTTTTACTTTTACTGTTTATTAGTGAGAGGTATTTTATTTTGTTGTTGTGACTTATCAAAGTCACTGATTGGGTACCTGTGAAAATGGCTCTCAAAATAATCACACCCAGAGATGTGCAGGAATGTAAATTTGTTTTTATTTGGGTTTGTTATGACATGAAATGATATACCTCTCACCAAAACACAAGGAGAAAACAAAATTCTAAGAATACCATCCACGGCCAAAGGAGAGAAAATGGATGTCATTTTGTTATTAGTCACTGCAAACCAACATTAAAATATAAGTGTTAGGAATCTTCATAATGTTTGTTCATATGAGACATTTCTAAAAGGCTTATTCACATATGAAGGTATTGTGGTATAGTGGTTCATTCGCTTGACTCTCAATCCAAGGGTTGAGGGTTCAAATCCCAACTGGGCACTAACATCCATTGGCAAGACATTTATCCAGATTCGTAACTCCCTACCGAGGTGTAAATGGGTACCTAGTAATTGCTGGGGTAATGATAACTTGAGGACCACCAGGAAGAACAGCACTGAAGCTGATGATGCTTCCCAGGCAAAACAGAATTTGCTATCTTCAGTATTATTAATTGCCCAGGTAATCTGCTTCAGAAAAACCGACAGGCAGTTTACTGCAGGTACATGTGAATGAGCCTTGAGAAACTGTGGTTCTCCAAGTAAATATCAGCTGCAAGATCTGCACAAGTGAATGAAATTTAAGTAAGAAAATGATGATTCAAACCAGGAGGGATTTGAACCTGAACCACAACAGCTGCTATCTGGGTACCTACCATACATCCATTTCATCTCTAATCCATGTCATAGACTTCATGAATCACAAACAAACCATTTCATTCTGACTATCAATAAGACTACCTGTGGGTTCAAGTTCCTCCCTGTGTTTGATTTTCTGACTCATTTTTCAGTCATTTGCAGTATGTGCAGCTGATTTTAATTTTTCAAGAGTTGAAGCAATAGTCTTTCTAAAAAATTACACGTAAAATAGTTCTCCCTTTCCAGAGATCATGAACCTTTAAACGTGTGTACCATCTCATATATACAGTGTGCATACCTCCATTAAGTACAAAGGCAAAATAAAAAGGATTCCATTTGTATTTATGTCCACATAGCCTTGTATTGTCATAACCTCAATTTATGATTGGAACATATTTCATCATATATCAGGTACACCGGTACATGTATGAGATCTCATGCCTTGGTTGCTATCTTAATGAGATACTGCTACACTGCTGTATAGACAGCAAAATGAATTTAACAAATCCCTGTCTATAACCTTATAACAAGTGCAGTACTATACTAAGTGCTGTGACCCGTTTAACCAAAGAAATGTGCTCTAAATTTGAGATAACGTACTTGGGGAAGACATGGGTTGGATAGGACAGATATAAAAAGGACAGATGTGATAACAAAAAGATTGATGGAAACATGAGAAAAGGAAAGGCACACCAGAAAGGAATGGACAGATAAAAGGATGGATTGATGAGAAAGGAGGGATAGATCAGGAAAGAATGAACAGGAAAGGATGGAAAGATATGAATGGAATAGCCAAATATAAATACTGGACGGATACGAAAAGGATGGAGGGAGAAGAAAAGGATGAACAGATAAAAAAAAGAGGATGGATAAAGAAGAATTGAATGGCTAGAATAGATGTAATAGGAGATGTTAGGAACAAGAAAACAGATTTATAAAGCGAAATAAACAAAATAATTGAGAAAAATATGAGACAAAAATCATAAACAGTATTGCAGACTCACACAGCCATTTTTTGCTCCAGGATATATATATTTACATGTACATTGATCTTGCCATTTATGAAACATAGGCCTACCTGCAAATACCTCTACCGGGTATTTGAACATTGCACCTCTATAATTGGGAAAGGTGCAAAATTAAATAAATGAAAAAGTTAGGGGAGAAAAGGGTACAGAAAAGAAACACTGTACATCACAATATGAAAATTAAAACAAATAAATAAATAAACACTTCACTTGTCACTTAAAATATGCATATGAAGAACAATGGCAGAAAATGAAGAGATTACAGACTTTTCTACAAAGATACTGGTACTAAAATGGAACCATATGGAAAGGAAAAGGTTAATAGGAATATTGCTGGTGGAATATACTGAATTTCGTTTATATTTGTAGGTATAAATGTAATATTGAAGTCTGATGTAATAAAAAAATGGGGATTGATTTTGATTTGTCATGCATTTTGAATGGTTTTGTCTCACCAAGCTCACATCTTATGAAATATATACGAGAAAGTAAAAGGTACACAGGTCATACAATTTGTGCAACATATTCATGCTGTACATGTCATGCTTTTCTTGAGTAATCCTTTCCATTATATTTACAAGTATGCAATGTGTATATTTAGTTTTTCAATTGTAAAATCCATATCATTCCATTGGTACATTTTAAATATTTTCTATCATGGGAAAAGTTTAAACTAAACGTAGCAATGCATTTTGTTTAAAACCAGATCCAATTAGTACAAACGCTGCAAATTTTATTTCTGTTATTCTACAAATAGAAATATTCATAGGAAATGCTGAAAATTCAATTTGTTAATTGGAATAGAAAAGGAAGCCGGTACAATGTACATGTACATTTGTAAGTAAAGAATTGCAAATCAAATTTTGCTTGAAATTATGAAACTATAACCTGAGGTACAGCTGAACAAGATTAGGAAGGAAGGGGCTTTTTGTAAAAGATTAAGTTCTCTAAAAGGTTGCATACAATATGCTCAGAGACAGAAAAGCATTATTAAACTCGTATGCCTGCAATCGACACAGATTATCCGTTATCCCCTTTCTTTTATGTCTTCTTGCTATAAATGTTTAAAAGGCAAAATATTAATATGTTGTTGCTTGATTGACTCCAATCACAGAAATGAAAACATAAATGACCAGCTATGCAAGATCTTTTTTCATGACCATTGCAACTGGTGTATATTAAATTTGAGATTTTGATTTCTGACAAGAAAATTGAGCGTTCACTGAGTAATCACAGGTCAAGCTAGAACAAAAGCCTATTTGAGAAAATAAATGATATCCATTAAATCTTATTTCTTATGATTAGGTAACAGGGCAATTTTTCATCAGAGGCTAAACAAAATAATTATTATAAAAAGTTTTTTTACAGGCTGTAGGAGGCTGATTGATTTTAATTATTAAATCAAGATAATCATTTTGCTTAGGCACATAATATGATTACACCTTTTAGTCAGTGCCATTCAATGCATCTATTAGCTTGGCAGCCACTTTCAAGCGTGTATCAGCAGCATATTTTTAAATAATTTGTTTTGGTCAGTCCTGATGTGATTGTGCTGAAGAAAGAACAGCATAAACATTGAAAATCACAAAATTTGACGTGCAAAAACTTGCATAAATGTATCAAAGCATGTTTGACAATGCATACAGCTTCCAAATTTCACATATTAACAAAATTAAGACAGTAGAAATATCAATCTTCCCTCTACCACAATATCCTTAAACAGAGCCCTGAAAAGTACAATCCGTTTACATTTTGTGCCAAAAACCCCAAAAATTTACCAAACTGCTTTCCCATTAAATGACAACCTTCTGATTAAATAAGATCCCACATACCTTTCAAAAAAGCTACATTTGGTGAAGAATTATTTTTTTCGTGCATGATTAATGGAAAATTGAAGAGCAGATGTAGATGCCAATCATTCAGAATTTGTATTATGTGAAATAAGACCGAAATCTACACCCATGTGCAAGTTAAAAGGAAAGAATGTTCAAGAAATGGTTTTGGTCAATGCTCTTCTTGGCATGGCACTAAAATGACAACCAAATGCAAATCACAATAAATATTAAAATTCCAATGAACAGCTATTAATGAACTGCCAGTAAATGACTTAAAAAATGAAATCTGAGTCCTGTATGTTATCTCCTGAGGGCAAAAGGGCATTACCTTTATATAGAATGATACAAGTTAACACCTTTGTGGCTCTCAACAGACAAAGGACTCTTACATTCATCACATCTCTCACGTAATAAGAATCATATCAAGTCAAAGAACGGAAACGGTACATACCCTTAGCTCGGCGATGAGGTTTAACGATGCCGTGCGCATCTCTTCATATTTCGTCTTTTCCTCGCCCTTCAAGTACGAGAGGTCCCCAAAGCTTGTGGCATGGGACAGCTGCTGCTGCAGCAGACTCTCCTCAAAGGTATCATGATGCCGTGTAAAGCCTACAGGAATGACAGGAAAAGATGGAATTAACGTAGGTATCAACCACCACATACATTAACCCTGGCAGTACTATAAGTAAACTAGATGGACCTTCGACTGCACGCAGTCAAAAATGATGCCTCTGTCATAGAGAAATTTTACAAACCAAAACAGAAGCAATTCTAAAAATTCAAGTTTGATTGTAATCCATAACAGGTTCTCAGAAAATTTTGACTACAAGCTTTTTTTCATATACATGTATGACCCTTTGATCTTTGACCTCATGTTCCTCAAATATAATCAGTTAATTGGCTCTGCAATATACATACATTTCCTGAGTTTGATAGTAATCCATCTGTCAGTTCTAATGAGATTGCATTCACAAGCTATTTTTGAATACATAATGAGCCCCAAGACCCATGACCTTTGACCTCATGACCCCAAATCTAATCAGTTCATTGGCTCAGCAAGATACATACATGTCCTGGGTTTGACGAAATCTGTCCATCTGTTCTGATGATAATGTAATCACGAGCTGTTTTTGCATACATTTTTAGCCCTGTGACCTTTGACCTCATGACCCCAAAATCTAATAAATTCTTTAGCTCTGCAAGATACATACATGACCTAAGTTTGGCAGGAATCCATCAATCTGTTCTTGAGATAACGCGATCACGAGCTGTTTTTGCATACATAATGAGCCCCATGACCTTTGACCTCACGACCCCCAAATCTAATGAGTTCGTTGGCTCAGCAAGATACATACATGTCCTGAGTTTGACGGTAATCTGTCCATCTGTTCTAATGATAATGTAATCACGAGCTGTTTTTGCATACATAATGAGCCCTGTGACCTTTGACTTCATGACCCCAAAATCTAATCAATTCATTAGCTCTGCAAGATACATACATGGCCCAAGTTTGGCAGGAATCCATCAATCAGTGAGATATCGCAATAACGAAAATGGGACGTACAGACGTACGTACGGACGGAAAACATGAGCATGTCTTTGTGGACTGCCAGAAGGGCTTTAACCTGTAGAATAATTAATGTCCTTCTGGCTCTGAGCAGATGGTCCATGCCCTGCAGAACAGCAGCTCAAACAGACAAGGGAACAAAATATTCAACAAACGCACCTGAATACTTCTTGATCTTCTCTCCAAGGCGCTCACACCCGATCTGATACAAAACATTTGCAAGAAACTCTCTCTGGTCGATCTCAGGTTTATGGTTTCTCCAGTCCATAAGCAACCTTGTGGTTCCTTCCCTGGGTGACCCCAGGGCAGCTTCATGCTGGTAGCGGGTTATCGCTGCCATACCAAACCCTAGATACAACCCAAGGTGTGTGATGTTGGAAGCATTGAGAGAGTCTGCCAACTCGTATAACTCCATATCAGTGATGCCTCTGGGTTCCCTGGCTTCGACTGGGAAACAAAAGGAAATTGTGAATGGAAAATTAGATGGTGAAGAGGCTTCAAGTTCACTTTAATGTCATTCAGTAGTACTGCAGAACTGCATTATATCGAGGGTGCGCACATTTGTGTCAATGTGTGTTGTGTGTGTGTGTTTTAGCTTTTGTTACAGTTTGTGTCAAGTATCCACTAAGTATGATTATGATTAATCATGTCAAGGAGCCAACCTTCAATGTCATTACCCAAGATATAGGACCAGGCTTGAACATTACATTCAGTCATTGCATAGGTAGACTAGAGAACTGCCCACTATATCAACTAGATCACAAACTCACTGTTTGGTTTTGACACAGCCTCAGTTAAAGTCAGTCCCCCTAAACTGGAATCTTTCAGTATGTTGTTCAACTCTCTGCGTTGATCAGCACGTGTTGTCCGACTTTTCCACTCCTGCAGCATGTTCAATATGGCATCCTGTGCATCCATCCTGTGCATGTGCAAGAGGTGTTGTACTTTTGAATATGGGAATCGAAGTTCGAACCCAAGGTCATGTATCTTGTCGACTGGGATCTCCCTTGAGAGTAGCAAAAGGTCTTCATCTGAGACCTCACCAGATGTTGTCATACCACTGGGTGTGGACATAATGCTAGGTGGAGTCATACCGTCACGTACTGCCTTTGTTCTCGGTGAAGACACCCTGGGTTCATCTAATGTCAGACAAGAAAATGATGTTAGTGATATTCAAGAGAAACACACAGAATGTTGCAACTGTGAGGTACCATGACACAATGATGGCATAAAAAAGTACAACCTGTGAGTTGATATCGAGAAGAGGTTTACAGAATAACCAAAGTTACTTGGCTCTGTAAATCCCAAACTATGAGTGTCCAGAAACAAAATTACATTTATAGAGCACCTATACTGTCTTCAAAATGAGTACCTGCACATTAATATCTCATTGAATAATTGTACTTTGATGATTATCCTTGCAAGTAAAATAACCCCACTTCAAATTAACAAAAATGGACTATTGGTTGTTACTTGGTTTCCTTAAAATGATAAGGCCTTACCTGGTCCTTTGGTAAACCTGTTTTCATCAAAAAAATCAACATAAGCACGTAGATCTGCATTCACCAAGGCCTGCTTCAGCTTTGGTCTCTGCTCGTGTCCTCTGACATCACCTTGCCACATCTTCAGCATTTCATAGGTGCTTGCCCCGATGGTTCCTGTTGGATCCCTCACTTTTAGTCGATTCAGCTCATGATGAGAAAATCCAAGTTCAAATCCAAGCTTGGTGAAGCTACCGGTACTCGAAATTGCTTGAGAAAGTTCCAAGAGATCAGTATCAGAGAGTGGTCTGGACTTCACTACAGCTTTCTTCGGTTCCTGACCAGTAGGGTCAGCCTGGAGGCTTCCAGGATTTCTGGAATATTCCTCTTTGGCATGCTGTTTCTCAGCCAGCATCTGAAAATCACAAATAATGAATGATGAAGAAAGATAAGGAAATGTGAAGGACACAAGAATGACAAGAATGGAAGAGCGTTAAGATGAAGCCTATCATTAACCTATCCTACAATGGGTACATGTACCATGTACTGGAAATGGCTACCTTTAAGGGTTATTTAGTCTTCCTCAAGAGGAGATAGGGAGGTACACATTGTTTTATTTCGTCTGTTTTATATGCAACCCAGGGACAGACTTGAGCTTTTCACTTTAGGAGGGAAACAAACTTCATCTCTCTCATGCTGAAATATCCTTCATCTGTGTCCTACAGTTTATGAAAAGAAAATAAATATTACAGAAGCAGAAAAGATCTCTGGTGTACAAAACATATGCATGTTATCCCCCCGGCCCCCACCCTCTTCATGAAAATATGAAAGAGTGCCACTACTCAATATCTCCAAAATTAAGATGGTTCAATCAAGTTTCACAGTGAGCTCATAAGTTATTGTGTCATCAAAAGTCTTACCTCTGCCTCTAGCTGCTGATAATACTCTGCATTCTTCTTCCTCCTTTCTACTTTAGTGAGAGGTTGGATCTCCACCTTAGAATTTGACTGTTCAGGTTTTGTTTTCTTCGATCTCACTGTTGGCTGGATCTTGGCCTTTAGGAAGGACGTCTTGTCGCACATTGAGCAGACGTTTGATTCCATGTTGGTGTTGAGGAACGTGCAGTGTTGACAGGTCCATCCTTCTTGGTCATCCTGGAGAATGTCTCTGGATTTCTGTTTAGGTGCCTTGGCAGGATCAGGGATCTGCTGCCTGATCTCTCGGGGACTGGTGGATGAAGCCATGTTTCCTGCTGAAGTCACAGAAGGAATCACCTTGCCTTGGGGTATGGTCATTGCAGCTCCTGCAGCAATTGCAGCACCCGTTGGAACCTTCTGTGGACTAGCCCGTTGAGTACCTGATGACTGACCTTGAAGTACTATCAACTTCCTCTCCAATTCTTCATGCATCGTTGTGAGTTTCTGTTCTTCTCGCATCAGCTCTGCTCTCTTAATTGGATCCATTTCATTTTCTCTCAGACCTCGTACACTAAATAACTTCTCTAAGGTAGCAATGTCTTCAGCGGTGATGATGCCAAGTTCAGTCTGGAAATCAGCTTCTTTGCTTGTTCCACCCACAGTGATGTCCTGTGGAGCTACATAGGGTGATTCCTCAGAGTTGGGTGATTTGTGTCCTAGCTTGGTTTGTACGCCTGCACCCAGCATTGGTTGACGATAACTATCAGTCGGAGGTGCTCTGACATCAAGATCTTCCTCACTGGTGAAGTATGATGCATCACCAGGTTCAGCAGGTTCCCCAGGGACCGAGTAGTAGTTTGAGATTAATGAATCAAGTTCCTAGTAGAGAGGATGATTTTGAGATTGATTTTTATTAGAAAAAGACATGTTGAATAACTTTTAATTCATACAGAATGTAAATACAAGTTTGTTTCAGTTGCATATTACATTTTCCCCTCAAACCACATTTTAACCCATTTTTCACATGCTTGTGTGAAACTCATAAAATTATACGAACAAAATAATACATAATGTGTAAATACATGTATGTTATAAGATAAAATGTAATATAATTGACAAATATATATCGGTGAAGATGATTATACAGTACTTCCACAATGATGATTGTTATAACAATG
This sequence comes from Strongylocentrotus purpuratus, assembly GCF_000002235.5. NCBI lineage: Eukaryota > Metazoa > Echinodermata > Echinoidea > Camarodonta > Strongylocentrotidae > Strongylocentrotus > Strongylocentrotus purpuratus. The sequence continues at coordinate 24,044,371 of NW_022145614.1, forward strand.
TAATACTAACACTGATTATACAAACTAAAAACCAAGGGTACGTACAGTGGAAGTACATGCATAGGATATGTTTTAACATAAAATTAAAGGGAGCCTTTTTTTATATTTTTCCTACTACATATTTAAATTACACTAATCACACATGAGGAGGGAATTCTATAACTTGCTTTAAAATTCTGAACATGACGATCTCTATTTTCCGAAAAATTTAATCTAATTTTAATTCTATTCAATATGATAATTTAAGGGCAAACACAGATACATACTAAGATGCAATCTCTACTAAAAAGAATTTCTGCCAGTGTTGGGTGAACATAAAATGACAATTAGATTGATTATCTGGGAAGCTGTCTTCTGTGGAGTTGCGTGTTTTTATTCAATGTTTTGTACATTCATTTAAAGATGGAAATGAATTGAATAAATAAAGTGCAATGACCTGAATCATCATTCTTAATAATGCGTTTTGTAGCATTTTCTACACCATATATTCTCCTAGACATGAGAAAATGAATTTTATAAACCATGATTACAAATTAAGACATCATTTTTTAATTCTAAATATCATATGACATACTGTACATACATCTATATATGTGTATCTAGATTACAAAGTTTACATAAAACATGACAAAGTACAAAATGTATCTAAGGCAAGCTATTAGACATGAAGAAATTATTCTAAAGCTAACTGGGGAGGCAGGGGGGGGGGGGCGGATCCTCCCACCTCTCCCCTCTGTCATGCATCAATGCCAGGAATCACAAGCTGTTGTAATTTTCTAATATTAGTATGTTTTTAGGGTAGATCCTCACTTCTGTCTCTTAAATGCCTTTACCCAAATGAATAACCATTCCAATTTTCTCATTTTACTATGCATTGCATTATATTGCTTACATAGTTCAATCACATGATACTTTGCATTAGATTACCATGGGATAAAATCAAACAATGTCAACATAACGGCTAAAGTATAGTACATGACTGTTCAATTGCAATATTGACTTTATATACCATTTCAATATTTGCTTTAATACAAACAAATATGCAACTCATGCATGTAGGTATAACAAAATAGACCACGTAGTGGGTGCAAGCTCTTCAGTATAAAATGTACATGCAATATAGAAAAACCATCCACAAGTGAATGGGAGTGAATACCAGCTGCCATTTCCTTAATTACTTTGTTCATTCTCTATTGGTTTGTAAAGTGTTTTTAAATTACTCTGTTTTTACAATCAGCCAATTGATGAGAAAGAACAAAACAGCTGAAATTAAATTACAACAAGTCAACACAAAGCGTAGCATCCCCTCGCAGGTTACAAATGGCCTATATATGTCAGATCAAGTTATCTCCATTGGACTATTCTATTATATTAGTAGGCAAGGAAGTTAACCACTATTTCACATATATAATTAGGTGTTTTTACATATTTAATGAGCTATGACCTTTCACCTTTGACCTACATACTCAGAAATCGAACTTAGGCTGTACATGTATTTTGATACCATGTACCTTCATATTAAATTTCATTAAAATTCGTCAAACATTACTTAGGTAATCGAATGGAAACCAGATTTGCATATTTAATGAGCTATGACCTTTGACCTACGTACTCCAAAATCGAACTTAGGCTGTGTTTTGATACCATGAACCTTCATATCAAATTTCATTAAAGGTAAAGACCAGTTATGGTCATGCGATTGCATTGTGAAAGAAACATTGTGGAATCGATCAGAAAAGGTTGATCATCTAGCATCTAGCATCTGCAAGGTTCTGGAATCATCAAAATGATAAGAAATTTGGCCCATTCTTCGTAAAGTTACAAGCACTATACACAGAAAGATGTATATGGGACTACCCTATATCTCTCACAGACCATGAGAGAAACAAATTTACCAAATATATGAATTAGTAGGCGGTTTCCCGGCAAATTTGTTATCATCATGTATTAGTCAAAACATATTCTTTCACATGATTGGTAATGAGAGCTTCCATTTCATTTTTTGAAATGGGGGGTTTCCAATACTGGTCTTTACCTTTAAAATCAGTCAAACATTACTGAAGTTTTTGATCGGAAACCAAATTTTTTACGGACGGATGGACGGACGGCAGCTTTACTATATCCCATCCGACTTCGTGGACGAGGGGATAATTAGAATGGAAGTGGTGATACATATTCACATAGAACCCCCCCCCCCCCCCCATGCACAATTCTTTTGGGGGCATCTCAGAATACATGTAGGTGTACATTTGCAAAATGTGAGTATTATTATCATGGGTGTTATTGAAGTGCATGCATGCGACATACTCTGCTTGTGGTAAGATACACATAAAATCTTTGTTAATGTTCAACCAATGGAAAAGAATTTCAGATGAATCAATAAATTCAATTTGATTCAATTCAATTCAATTCAATACAATACACTGAATGTTCCATGTAGAAAGCCAGACAGGCATTCACTTTAATAAAGAGTAATACATGAAGTAAAGCCCTATGCATACACTGTATGAGGGGGTACGTTTCTCAGACTAGGTGGGAATGACGTAGCACGAGAAACATTCTCAAAATTAAACTAAACTTTCTTGAAAAGCCATGATTCATGAGACTGACAAAAGTTTCATGCATGTAAAACTTTACAGTTATAAACTATTATGAGTATTGAGTATATGCACACAAGAAATCTTCATTATTCAGATTTCTACCTGTATTTCTGGTTCAGTGGAAGAGATGGTGAGCTGATAAGAGCAAATACAAAATAAATAATACAAAATATGGTAAGATAAACACATGCTAACAATTCATTTTCTGCAGTTATCATGTGTGATTAATGCATGTTCATGCTTACATTATGTGAAAAATTAGTCGATAATTCATATTAAGTTTTTTTAATATGTAGTACTTGAGTGAAATTTCAAAGTCTCATTCCTGTTCAAAGAAAAGAAGTTCCTCGAGGCACCTTGTTTGAGGATGAACAAAACGCTTCAGTGGCAGATCCCGGAGATTGGAGAGATAGGGGGCAAGTGCTCTCATTCCTGGCTATTCAAAATGTGCAGCAGAGTAAAAACCTGCATACTTTTTACTCTCTCCCCCCCCCCCCCCCCCCCCCCCCCCCCCCCCGGACCAATTTGACAATTAAACAAAATGATTATTACAAAAAAGGGTCCAATTACAAAAGTAGAAAGGTATAACAGTTACGAAATGCTGCAGAATCCCCGTTAAAAAAAAAAATCTCCTCACCCCTCCCCCCAATTTGAGAATTCAACGAAACAATCATTACAATTGAGGGTCAGACTACACAACTTAGTAGAAAAGGTACAATTATGAAATGCTGCAATATCCCTGGTTGAAATCTTAATGGATCATGTGTGTGTTTCCATTTGCATTTGCTGCCATATGTATTTCTTTATAATCTTTAAAAGGCAGTTTCCAAATTGAAACACCTCCTATAATTATCCTTAATCTTACTAGTACCATGCTCTCCTTCTTTAATATAGAGAATCTTTGCCCTTTTTTGTATTTGGCCTTTATCTGTAATGATACATCCACAAGAAACATCTATTCCTTACCACATTTTTGGGCAGCTGAAAAGGGTCTTGGTCTGGCAACATGGTCTGAAAATAGAAATAGAAATAGAAAATTGAGTAATACAGTGGACCTTTGTTAAAGAACATTGTTATACATATAGCGAAATCTCTTTATAGCAAGGCAATTCAGCCGGTTCTGTGTCTTTGTATTCTATTGTTTTTTAGTCTCGACAACAAGGTTTGGGCAAAATAAGGTCATATGCTTGGCCCCAAGGTTATCATGAGGTTCACTCAGAGGTAATGTGATCATGTGATGAGCAAAATAAGTTTTGTTTCATGTCATGTTGTTTTTCAATGTCTCATATGATTAAATATAATGAAAGGAAAAAAAAAAACATGTGAGAAAGAAAGCCTTCAGTTCTCTTGATAACAAATAATTTTTAAACCAATTTTCTTTCTTTTAGGCCGTATCATGTTAGCTTGGCTAAAGCCGGGGTAGTAATAAGATTGCAGGCCCATCAAATTATCATATACTTAAAGCTAAAGAAGAATTTTCAACGGTTTTGTCCAGCTTCTGAAGTTCTGATTCAACCCCCCCCCCCCCCCCCCCCCCTGAGTCACACCAAACTGGCCAAACTCCGGCTGATGCAATCTGCTTAATATCAACATATCCTTTTCATCTTACGCATAAAGTATTTTTAGTATAGGAAAGACCCCCGACTTGCAATATCCTCCCAAATCACAATACCCTTCTGAATCTTTCATTATTTGATTTGCTTGATCCCTACTTCCAGACATGACAAATTAAGTTGTTGCCAATATTCAACATTTATAGGTCCACTCTTATTTCAGGCATTTTTTAATCATACAAAGCAACCATTGAAATAAGTCATGAAAAGCAGATTGAAATGAAAATAATGTATAGATTTCAGCAATAACATATGGCTCCTTTCAGTAATCTGGCCCTGGAGATATGATTTTCCTTCGAACCTTGGTCATGAGAGATTACAACTGATAAGATTTCATATCGATAAAATGAATTTGAATAGACCATTTAATGTAAATTCATGAATACAATGACAAATAACCAGCTGCTGCCCCCCCCCTTCCAGGTACAAAGAACAATTTTATCCCTCGGGGTTACTTTACTGATAAGATCAATTGTTATGTTGAATGCATGCGACCTAGCTTTTATCTGCACTTCTGCACTAATCATGATAAAGTTCACATATGATTATAGGACAAGAAACTACATGTCGTTAAAGGAATTATTGTGCATTTGTTATCTGACTAATGCCACATATCAAAGTAGCTGTGAACAGGGGGGATCCAGGTGGTGGCAAGGGAGGGGGCCCAATATCGGCCAACTGGCCGATTTAGCGGGGGGGGGGGGGGGTAGTGAGATCTATTTTTATTTTTTTTTAAACCAACATACCCCCTCCCCCCTCCTTTGAGCAAAATATTAAAAAAAGGATCCGCCCCTCCTGGATGTGAACAATGACAAAAGTAAGTATCAGATCTACATGTATCTACCTCAGTGCAATTTACAGACGATTCATATTGCAATGCACATGTACTGTATTCTTTCAGTAATTTCTCCATTGATCAAATGTCCATTGCCCTCAATGGTGGAATATACAATGTATATTAAAGACACATAGGAGTGGGCTCTCATGGGGAATTTGACACTGTCCAGGTGTTACCCAATAACATGGTGTTGTCAATAACTTGCTTTGCTATTCCCTCACCAGAGGGACATTTCTTGATACAACTCAGGGTTTGTTGTGTGCGAAACTTGTATTTCCATCAAGTCTGGTGCCAGGGAATTCTGGCCTTCTGCACATAAAAACTTATGACCCACTTCCTTTAAGCCTTGAACATTGTTGCACAATACCTATAATCATGATAATTCCAAAAGTGAGAGATTGCTTCATCTACAGATTTCCTATTTTGAGACTTACAACATACACGCAATGATGCCTTTAACGGATGTGTAGCTTTCAGGGAATTTAATGGACCATTTTTTTTTTTTACTCATTCAGTTCAAATTGAGTTCAAGAACATTTAACAGCTAATGGCGGAAGCATAGCTTTAGTGAGGGGCACAGGGGCATATGCCCCCCCCCCCCAACTGACACACATAAAAATGGCAGAAAAATAGGGAGGGACCACCACCCTCTCTTAATTCATATTCAATCTACCAAGTAACACCTGTGGCCCTCCCCAATAATGCTGGTGCCCCCTAAATATCTGAACCCATTCTACACTATAGGATGCAGGAGTACTGTTGATACTATGATAGACATGTACATGTATACGCTGTACAGGGGAAATGTGTTTGGAAATGTGTAGCACATTTTTCTCGTAATCAAATGGAAAATACTGTTTCATCTACAGGTATACGACACACGTCAGTCTGCAGAGGTTAACAGAATACAAAACAACAACAAATTTCAAAACAGCAAAATGAAGAGATAAACAGATGGCTACATCTTACATGGGTTCTAACACTACATAAACACAAGTATCTAAAGAGCAAAACATGCCTAATCAATCATTCTTACCTGAATGTCGCTTGAACTTCCTGGTTGAGGAGTCTGTATAAACCCAAAGAAACACGGTTATACAAAATAGAAAATCAATATACATATTTTTGGAAAAAACCATATCCTAGTATGAGATGTGAGAGCAAGTAATATAAGTCCACATATTACTTATTAAAAAACATGCATCTTTACCTTTTTAAAGGAAGTTTTATTGTTTATTTCCTTATAATTCAACCACTATCGGTAATTTGAAATATTTATTTCATCAACTAGGAACTTCTAGTACCGGATACACTCTACAACGACGTTATGTTTATATTTGCTTTTCATACAGTATATATTACTTACACAGGTTTTCCCCTTATAGTTTCATGCATACATTTCTCAAGGAAATACTTGTGTGTATATTTTGCTTGGCTATAATACATCAATAGAAACCGAATCTATGTAGGCTAAATATGAAAGGAGTTTTACTTCTGTTTTCTTTTCACAGGGAAATATCAAGCTCTGTGCAATTGATCAAACTCCTGACACACAGTAATGAACAATGGCATAGTAATTGATCAAGAAGTGTTCTTATATATTCAATTAATCCCACGATGAAACGTGTCACCTCATGATCTATAGTTATTTCTGGTTGAATGCCAGATGATCATAATTATAAAGGTACTACTAATTTCTTCTATAAATCACTCATGTTCAATATCCTGGAAACTTTAGAACGATGCACAAATGAAATCCTGCAAATTCACTCTAGTGAAAAACAATGGAATTAATAAATAATTAAATTGCCTTGGTGATCATTTATAATAATAATAAGAATAATAATATTGGATATTTATATAGCGCACATATCCACCTTGCAAGGTGCTCAAAGCGCTCCAATATTACCCCGGCTCAGCTGGGCTACCTATTTCGGTGCTCACAGTATTCAAGGAATTTCTTCCTACCGGTCCCCATTTACTTCACCTGGGTGGAGTGTGGCAAATGTAGATCAATGTCTTGCCAAAGGACATTAGTGACGCGGTGGGATTCGAATCGCGGACCTTGTGATCGACAGTCCGGCGACGTATCCACTCGTCCACGACACCTCTATGTAATCATTTATACTTTTCATTTAATAAAGTCTCCTTTAAAGGACAACTTTTGATTGATCAAGTTGAATTCATCTTTTCCTGCACTTATAGGTGCGAGTGAGTGAACATCTTGTTTGTTTGTAAATGGGACAGGGTCATTATACATGCCTGTGTCACATCCTGTCTTTTGTGGCTCTTTCTTCGTTGATTGCTGTGCCGCTTATCATCGCATTCTACACAGTATGTCTCCTCACATGATGCGCAAAACTTCTTGCCGGGCTTTGTACTGCAGAAGTCACAATTCACAGAAGGGGTTTCCGCCATGAGCTCAAGGCCCTGCTGGAGTGGAGGCGAGTCTGGTGGACCATTGGTTCCAGCTAAAACAGTCATTTCCTTGGACGAAGATGCCTCCGGAATGGTAGACAATTCATCCATCCTTGCAGAATTACCTCCTGGCAGACGAGTCTCCCTGATGGTTGCCTTATCTATGACTGGTGGAAACGCAAGTGCACCAGGATGCCTTTGACTGATGTTTGCATCAAGCTGCAGCGCTCTTGGAGCCTCAAGTTCCTCGATGTGGTGACGTGTGTGGCCTTGCCGCTGAGGATGCTTGTGCCAGAGCTCATCACAGCGTTTACAGCGGGGCTGGGAGCACATGTTGCATCTCACATTTGCTGTGTTCTGCTTGCAGATCCCGCATTTTGTCAACTTGACTTGCACTTTAAGATCAAACCAACATCAAGAAAATGGTTAAATGAACATGTTTATCAACAAAGAAATCTATGAAGAATTTGAGAATGTTTTTTATTTATTCATGTGAAAACAATAGTTTCCTTAATAAAAGTAGAGAAATATGTATCTGTCTAATGATCAATATATGTACATCATACATAATGGTAGCAGCTTTGAACTCCTTAAGCCTGGCAAGGCTCCTGGGCCAGATAGTATCCACCCAGAATTCCTCCGTCATGCCGGAACTGCGGCAACAAACTGGCTTTGTTAATTCCTGTCATCCTGTATGAAGCGTGGAAAGACTCCAAAGATTTTGCAATCTACAAGCTCCTGAAGCTGCTCCCTGACAGGCACATGGTCTCGGTTATCCTCCAGCTCATCTCTAACCGTAGGTTAGTCCTAAAGACCAGAGACGGACAACATCTGAGAAATGGTGTTCCCCAGGGTTCCGTCTTAGCACCTCTATTCTTCAACATCTATATCCATGACCTGCCAGATACCATCTCAAAGAAGTATGGATATATATGCAGATGATCTGGCCAAACTAATGACGGACAAAACATGGGACGCATTTGAGATCGAAATAAGTCAAGACATGGTCACCCTGGCTACTTACCTACGGCACTGGAGGCTGAAGCTCAGCGTGGGCAAGACTGTCTCTGCTGCTTTTCACTTATACAACAGGGAGGCTAAGCGAGAATTAAATGTCACCATCAATGCTTATGGCCTAAGATTCGACATGTACCCAACATACCACAGAATGGAATTTGAAAGAGCACTCAACTACAGACAACACTTTGAAAGCTTGCGAGACAAGTCACTGCACGTGGTGCCCTAATCCGCTGAGGGTAAATACTGAGGGTAAATTGTAAATGAAGTTTATGAATAACCATGGACCAAAAATAGATCCTTGGGGTACCCCTAGCTTAATAGGTAATTATTCAGAAATACAGTTGCCTATACATGTACAAGTTAATATTCTCTGATTTGTAAGGTAGTTTTTAAACCATGTGAGCGACGTCCCATTGATCCCTATAAGTAGTAGTATAAGTATTATTATAATTAGTAGTAGTAGTAACTACTACTACTACTACTAATAATAATACTTGTAGTAGTAGTAGTAGTAGTAAAATTAGTAGTATTAGTAGTGTCATTATTAGTAGCAGTAGAAGTAGCAATACAGGTTATTATTATTAGTATTATCATCATTATCATCCTTATCATCATCATCCTTATCATCATCATCATTAACATTATCATATTATCATAACTTGTTGTTAGTATTATTAGTAATTAGTAATATACATACATGTACATTGGTTTGTATCTTTGTATATCCTATAGATCAACAATAAGAACTCTGTGTACTGAACATTTTACCTATTCCCTCTTGGTTTGAAGGCACTAACAAAGAACAAACTTTTTAATAGCTCCTTTGGAGTTTATAAAAAACTGAAATAACAAATACATGAATCTTTTGATTTTAAATCTCGGATGAAAACCCCACATAAATTACTATACTATTTCACATGCATACATGTGATGAACCATTTTAAGACATATATGTTACCTTGGTTATATAATGGCGGTAATTGTGATGATGACTGCATGTTGATTTGTCCAGCCTGTTTCTGTTCAATATTCGACTGCTTCTCCTGTCCCATATGTGCAGTAAAAACCTTTGGGAACCCCTCTGGCTCGTGTATCTGATAACTACTTTTAAGAAGGGGATTATCTTCATTTCTAACATTATGTAACATGGACTCCTTCTCCTTCTCCTCTGAAAGTGAACTTTCTGAGCTGTGACTTCTATAACTTGGAGAGGCATGGACAGTATGTTTATCTGGGTTCTTAAAAGTTTGTGTCCTATTCGTTGCACTCTGAATCATTGTCACAATCCTCTTAGGGTGTGGATGTGAGCGAGAGATGTACATGTCAAATTCATAGTAAGCAATAGCCAAGTCTGCAGCGACCTTGGCCACAGTATCAGTGTTTGGAGTACGTAAGGCATCTGGGAAGCTCAATCCGTAACTCAATTCTTTGGCATAACCGTACAGATAGAGTATTTGTTTGTGACCCTGCAGATGTATGCAATAAAAAGGAGTAAAAAAGAACTGCATGATGAAAAATAAACACATTAAACATAATAAACATTAAAAAACAGAAATAAACAATTGTATTATCAGGCATCACTATATATATACTGCCGAGTTGAAATAAGGTTCCCATGACAGTAGAGATGATTTGCACATCTGGGGCAGTATTCTGAAATCTATTCTTGTATCTTCACCGTTGTAATAAGATTGGTATTCTTAAAATTCTTGTAGCTTTTCTTGTAATATTTCTTGCCTCTTTTCTATCATTCAGGCATAAATTGAAATGGCACCTAATCCTAATTAAAATATAATGCACACAAGATAATATCATCAGATAATAGGTACAATCATATACAATGTGTATCTTGTATCTCTTTTACTATCTTATCTTCCACGGTAATAACAACAATATTTACAAAAGGGTAGAGGATATTTTCTCTCCAGATGGCAGCAAAGGGATGTGAAAAGTAAAAGATGTGATATCATAATCATTATATAATAATAATTATTAATCTCAATCACTGAATCGCTATGCAAAAAAAAAATATATAGAATGTACCATACAAGTAACTAATGGAAAAAAAGACATTACACATATCTCTGGATTTTGAAAATGATTTTTCCAGTACCTTTGTTCTAAACCTAGCTTATTTTTCTCAATTTATTTTTAAGGTTTTTATAACTCTAGTATCCTTAAAATATATACAAAATCACCACCAATCATTCACATAATTTAATGAGGTAATGTGATTATTTCTATATGTTCTCTTAAAATCATTCAGGTTTTCTCTCCCTTATTTACCCTAATGTAAATAATAATATCAAACATTTGTAAGCTACATGTAGGTTCACTGAAAAACTTATCTTTATCCAACAAATCATGTGCCTTTTTCAAAGAAAAAATGAATTGAATAGAGATTAGAGAATAACATGAATTAAAATTCTAGGCTAAAAAAAGAAGCTATACTTAATATTATTTTACTATTATTTTCTTATTTACATATATACTTTACAAAAAGGAGAACAATTTTTTTTTTAATGATTGTTTCCTTTTATTTTGCCTATGAAAATGAAGTAAACAAGGAAAATCCTTGTATGGCATCCTTGCAAGACTGATACCAACATAAATCATAAGCACATTTTTGCACTTGTTGGTATAGTTTGTCCATAGTTGGCAGAGGCATAAATCCTACTGCATGCATAAGTGTATGCAGTGTTCTACCCTTATATCACATTTTAGACACATTAGACCTAAACAAAAAAGGATTGTGTTCATGAAAAGTGAACTCGTAAAATTCTGTTGAAAAATTAATATTTCAAGAATATGAGCATCCTCGTGGCTTGTTCAATGTACTTAACTTGACCTGGAGCTGGCGCTGTGCAACAAAGCAACGCTATCGTACGGTTGACTGAATCACGGAGTGGACAAAAGAACACCGTTATGACAATGTAATAGAGGTGGATAGAGCATTGCTTTGTATATCGGACATGCAGTGTGCATGTGTCGGCACATCACATGTACGCAATTAGTCTTATAAACTCACCTTCAGTATGCTAACTTTAGAGCTGTACATTGAATTGTCAAAACTGATGACTCTCCAGGCTGTACTTGTAGATACATCTGGTTTCAAAAGGTTCACACCATATCTGAATAGCAGGCCAATAGCATCTCTTAGCGCAACCATTTGGGTCGTTTCTCTGCATGCCTGTAAAATGAGAAAAATGATTTAAGGACATCATGCTCTTCATGTCTTCTGTTTGGCCTTATCGTGTGTTACTCTTGCTTACTATTCATTACTGACCCAGCTTCTTATTTCATAAAAGCAATGTTTATATACCTAGGCATGTCACTTTACAATTCATTTCATTACAACTGGATGTACATTTTTAAAGTACTGGTAATTAATATCTGTATTATAAATTGATAAAGAAACATATTAACCTACAAAAAAGGTAGAAACACATTTGATTAATCTGAAATATACATATGTATATATTCTTTATTCTGTTGATCCCTAAGTTCAACCTAGTATAGGCAGGCACGTAGCCAGAGTTCGATGTTTAGGGAGGCACATACATGTAATCGATCGAGGTAAAAAAAAGGGGACTAAAAAATTTCAACCGATCTTGAAAATTTAAGGGGGGCACATGCCCCCCCCCCCCCCCCGTGGCTACTTGCCTGAGTATAGGGACCATTTAATTTTTTCCTGGGAGAAATGAAAACTAAAATTTACCCGTTCGTCCTAAACCCCAGCAGAGGGGGCCCAAGGGCCAAAAGAATAGGCAAAAAAATGACCTTTAAAAAAAGACAGGCCCCCTGCCAACAAAAAAAAAAGCGTAATTTGTCTTTAATGCTCATAAGGGGGGGGGGGGGGCAGTGGCCTCCCCCTTGATCCGCCACTGAGCTCGAGTATGTTTATTATATAAAGTACACATACATAAAAGCTAGGAGCTAAACTAGAGGTCGAGTTTGTAGCCTCCCCCCCCCCCCCTCCCCATGCCAACATAAACAAAAAGGGGTATTTTTTGTTGTTGCTCAAAGGGGAAGGAGGGTTTAGTATTTTTTAAAGAGCTTCAACCCCCCTCCCCCCTAAAAAAAAAATAGTGCTCACTACCCTGCCCCCCCCCCCCACCCTTGAAAAAATCCTGCATACGTTAATGAGTGTGATGACATCCTGAATAGACCAAAGCACGTAAACTCACCTCTTCATTGAGTCTCAAGATATCAGGGAAATCCAAGCAGGAATAAACAAATGGCCAGCTCGTTTCAACCCACTTCAATAAGATGATTTGCGAACACAAAGGGTGAAATTTTGCTATAAAAACAACTCTAATACTCTTGTCCAGACATGCAATTTTAATCTCCTCTTCCAGTTGTTGGTGAAGGCCCAGAATTTTCACATCCATCTCTCTTTCATCAGCAGGAAAAGAGTCTTTGACTATCCTTCTCAGCGGAGATTGAAGTGGTCTGCCATGATTACTTTGTTCTTGTCTATGATGATTCATGATTCTTTATCACAGGATCTCCAGAGTTCCTAATTCTTCAATAAATGATAAACCTGAAACAAATCATTAGAAATCACACAAAGTTAATATTCAAACACATAATGTAATATAGCGTGTTCATGTACATGCATGCATGATTAAGCATTCTCTATTGCCCAATTGACAAATACATGTAGCAGCATACACCCACGAAGATTCTTTGAATGAAAAATCCATGTCAACAAGTGAAGCAAATCCAATATTGGCAAATCTCTCTCTCTCTCTCTCTAAGTGCCAATTCGATTGACTCATGCTGTTCCACAACCCTTGGTTCCTAGCCTTCTCTATTAGTACCACTCCCAATTATTTCACTCCTCTCTCTCTTCTAACATTTCTGTAGACTGTCCATCCAAAGTATCCTCCTTCTTCCCCTACCCTTCCTTCCCACAATTTCCCTGTAAAAGCAAGATTCTCATTACTAACTTTGTCAGTCCGGGGGATTTTCATCATTCTTATTAAAAACCACATTTCGCAACTTTCCAAACGCTTTTTAGTATCAGAGGCGAAAGTCCATGTTTCACTACCATACATAAGTACTGGGTAGATGTAACAATGCAGTACTCTTATTCTGGTTCTCATACCCATTGTGCGATTTGTCAGAATTGATCTCTTGATCTCTGTCTCACATCTGGCATCCTCGGTGTTCATGCTGCCGAGGTAGTCAAAAGAGGAGACTTGTTTAATAACCTGTTCTTTGGGTTTCAAGTTACATTCTGGACCGCTCTTCTTGGAGACTACCAGGCACTTTGTCTTTTTATAGTTGATCTCTAGTCCCATTCTCTCACTTTCCTTTACAACTACACGGGCTCAGGGCAAATTAGCCTCTGAAATACTAAAAAGAGCCCAAAAAAATTTGCATAGAGTTCAATGCAAAACAAATTAAAAAGAGTTATTTTCATGCAAGCAAGCTTGAAAAGTAGCCTCCGAAATGTTTTAAATATTTGTTTCCCTATAACTACATCCAGGAGTCTCTGGAGATCTTTCTCTGATTCAGATAATTCAAACACAAACTCTTTTTCCTTTCTTTTATCTTTTAAGATAATTCTCAGAATGTGTCTAGTAATAGTATTTATGATTAAAATCACTTTGGTGACTAATTCATCTTTCAATAATTTGTGGGTAAACATTTCACATTACAAATCAACCATTGCATGATAATGAGGGTATGATATGAAACAAGAGCAAACAAGATTTTGTAATGTACTATAGACCTATCGTCACCTATGCCTCTTGGAACCACTCTAACAACAACAAAATTTCACAACAGGCCACTCGGAAACAAACATTAGATCCACTATCCTTAAACAAATATCAGTTAGAGTTACAACTTTAACATAGGCAAGAGTAAACAACTCATACAGCCACTATACGGAGAATGAAGTACATCATCGGATTAGTGAAGAGAGGTTACGCAATGCACTAGGATTATACTAGGAAGAAGATTGTGGAAACATGAACAAAGCGCAGACTAGACAGAAATAACCGTCTGGTACAAGTATGAAGAATTTTTTAATACAACTGACATTTGAGATTTTCGCAAGACTCCTGTGGAAAATTGCCCCTTTAGGTAATGCCCCACTATCCTCTTTCTTTTTCTTATTTTAGTTGAGAGCTGAGTTAATAAGATAGCCACCTGTCAGTGACCTCGCTGTGTGGTCTAATCCCTTCTGGCCCAGTAGTATTGACGGTCTTTAAGTTTATGTTTATCTATTCTATACTTATGAGTTTGATTACAAAAATTATGTGATTGGAAATGAAATAAATTTCCTGTCATATAATTTCAAAATATTATCAAAAATCATTATAACACATCAAAATATAGCGATTTACTTTGAGATAATCTGCCTGTTTTCTTGAAAAAACTGCACACGATGCAATGAGAACAGCAATCTCACACAAACTGCAAAACCATCATTTTTTATTGTTCATTCAATGCACAAGAAATAATAAGAGAATGATAACACATATTGAAGTGACCCATACGATTATGTACTTCAGACTCAGAACAGTCTCTCTGTAAGTAAAAGAGAGGCAATCAGTGGAGCTAGCCAGATGCCGTTGATATCAGAGATCGACTGAATCTTTTTGTCCAACTCTGAACACAGACTTTGGCTTTGCATGTATAAAAGCTCGACAAACAGGATCATTCAATCATAGACATGGATTGCATGGTGCTGCAATTTAATATATTTTGACAGAAATAACTGCCTGGTACTGTTAGTGGTATGGGAAATTATCTAATAAACAGACATTCTGACTTAATTTGTCAACCTCTTCCTCCAGCTCCAGCATAGTCTCACTCTCAGCTAGCGACGCAGAGCAACTGTTGATAAAACTAAAAGAGACTAAAGCTACCGGCAGCAGGATCGGTTTAACTATCAATTATAACGGCACAATTAAGTTGGAAGTCCCCAGGCCCAAGTTGGCAATTGATCCCATGTCGGAATTCCCCAAGTTGATATTCCCCACAACTTCAAGGTCCACTACTCTATAGCAATGCACTGGTAAGAATTGAACTATAGACAATATAGACGACTATCCATTTACCAATACCACTTTGCTTCCGTTCTCCTCCGATTTCCTGACGTTAGCCAGTCGCACTGGTTTCTACTAGGCCTATACTGCATGTGAGCTAGCCCAACTATTGAAAACACGTTCGCCTATTACTCCTTACACTAAGTTACAGTAACATTACTGATTTCAACTCACGTCATCACGTCACGACATGATGCTGATGATACTGCATTTGACTGGAATGGACTGGAATTCCCCACAATTAATTATGCGAATGCGATAGTCTACTGCATGACACGTCTAACATTAACCGCATTGTCCATTGCACCCACACGTCGTAGGGTAACAATGATATCGGTTGAATATCAACAATGCGTTTCAACTGTATCGTCCTTCAGCTTCACGATCGAACATCCCGAAAATATTAATAGCAATGACGTCATTTTTCGCCATTCCAGTCAAATCCACTGTACTGACTGACCACTGCACTGTGTGTTGCTGGTGTGGGGGGAATTCCCCGACACAAACCTAGCTTCTTCGATCTTCTTCATCTTCTTCTTTTTCTATTGTTAATCTTCAAAGAGCCGTGATGCATGTGATATAACGAAGATATATCCCAGCTGTACTTATATATGCATGGCAGGCAGGCAACTTAAACACCGGTTTCACACCCTCGTTGCGAGAAGTGGAGTGTTTTTTAACGTGCATAATATGGGAGTGGCTCGATCTCACCGCAGGGATGGATGTGGAAACGGCGGGGGGTGGGGGGGGGGGGGGGGGGGGGGGGGCGGAGTCAGTTAGGCAACTGGTTCCAGTTGCCTAATTGGTTTCAACTGGAACCAGTTGTTCCAATTTCCCTATTGAAACCAGTTGGCTTCAACTGGTTTCAACTGGTTTCAATTGGTTTCAATTGGATCCAACTGAAACTGACATTTGGCATAAGCTAAGTTAATTAGCTCTTGCGCTAATTATCGCTCATGTCAACACAGAAACATTGTTATATGTGTCTACATTAAGTACAATGTAAAGGGCATTATAATATGCAGACCATATAATATACTCAACAAGGGAGGGAATTGCCATTATATATGTTTGTATTTGATGTATTTTGTACATGGTTAGTGTTTTACTAATCAACTTTTAATCCGTGTAATTACAAAAATATGATACTAATGAACATGCTTACCATTGCTAATTAATCTTTATATTTATCTAAAACAAATGCATTACTTGCAAATGAAAATTAATTAATAAGTACATTGTAAATCAAAATAAATTACATAAAACATTGATCTGCACACAAGCATATAATATGCAAATTAACTGGTTTCAATTGGATCCAGTTGGGTAACTGGAAATGAATTTTAACTGGAACCAGTTGGGTAACTGGAATTACTTCTAACTGGAAATGAATGCTAACTGGAACCAATTGGGTAACTGGAAATGAATTCTAACTGAAACCAGTTGGGTAACTGGAAATGACTTCTAACTGGAAATGAATGCTAACTGGAACCAGTTGGGTAACTGGAAATGAATTCTAACTGGAACCAGTTGGGTAACTGGAAATGACTTCTAACTGGAACCAGTTGGGTAACTGGAAATGACTTCTAACCGGAAATGAATGCTAACTGGAACCAGTTGGGTAACTGGAAATGAATTCTAACTGGAACCAGTTGGGTAACTGGAAATGAATTCTAACTGGAACCAGTTGGGTAACTGGAAATGACTTCTAACTGGAAATGAATGCTAACTGGAACCAGTTGGGTAACTGGAAATGACTTCTAACTGGAACCAATTAGGTAATTGGAAATGAATTCTAACTGGAACCAGTTGGGTAACTGGAAATGACTTCTAACTGGAAATGAATGCTAACTGGAACCAGTTGGGTAACTGGAAATGAATTCTAACTGGAACCAATTGAGTAACAGGAAAATCATCTTACTGTTTCCAGTTGGACTTCTAACTGGAACCAGTTGGGTAACTGGAAATGACTTCTAACTGGAACCAATTAGTAACTGGAAAAATTACCTTACTGGTTCCAGTTGCACTTCTTATTGGTTTGAACTGGAAATGAGTACCCATAACAATATTTTCCAGTTCGGCAATATTATTGGTTTCAACTGGAAATTTTCTATTCCAATTGAGATTTCAACTGGTTTCAATTGGATTTTGGTCCTGGGAGGACATGCATGATTACTCTACATTTTTACATAAATTTAGTTTAAAAGTTTGGATATGCTCGCCGATCTATTCCAATTTCCAGTCTTCTTCATTTAATTAACCCCGGTAATTAACATTCTATATTCTCTTCTAACGTCAGCTTATAACGTTAGCCGTATTCCCTGTGTATACACTGACCTGACTGTCGAACGCACTTATAATCATGTGTCATATACTCTCTCAATTTCAACTAAATCCAGGATAACGATTCAGTTAGCGTGACACTCGTCGATCCCATCGTCGATCTAGTCCGCTGCATTGCCAACATGTACCAACAACGGCGTAACGCGATGTCGTTATAATATAAGCACTATGCACTGTCTTTGGCACCAGTGCATTTACTTTGAACATTATACAACACAGAGTGAGATATTGTATCCCCGCTCCTTAGCGAACATGATTGTGAAACGGGGGCGGTCGCTGAGCAGAATTACCATGCAATCACCACATACCACAAAAATAAGCAAATATTACACAATGCCCATGTTGTATTTCGCAAATTCACCACAGATTACATCACAAAACTACTTGGCTAGCACAAGAGGTAATTTAGATTGTTCTCTGAGTGGATTGCAGAGAAATATGAAGATTATCTAAGTCAGATGAAGAAAATTTCGATTGAATGTTGAAATGTTTAAAGTGATCGAGAAGTGATGATGCAAGAAATTTGCTCCAAGTGAAATGCATTGAAACAAATCCAGAAGTGTAGATGTGACGCAGTTCTGATTAGCACGTTGACTCGATGAGAAACTTTTAGAAGTATGAGATCGAATTAAGTGACGTTGAAAAAAAGAGATTAGTTGTTTTGTTCCTTCTTGCGAAACAGGATCGATGAAGACAAAAAGAGAGCAGATACTATAATTCCATAAATTAAGAGTGAATCACTTTTAATAGTGAATGTGGTGCAGGGCCATTACGATGACCACTAAAATAAAGCGTATAATATATAGGAGTTAATGGTCACGGTATCAGAGGGCAACTTCGTGTCAAATAAGTTATGAAAAATAAAAAGTTAAATTGAGAAATGAAGAAGGAAGAAATGAGGGAAATACTATGATTGCATTGCATTACATTTTTACAAGTCTTCTATCAAGTGGCGCAATCTTGGAGGATGTTCGAGAACCATGCAAGAACAGGACTCGCGACGAAATATGCGCCGTCGCGTATTCCGTCGCGAATTTTCGAATTTTATCTTGATTTTATGTCCTTGCTTGAGCGGTAGCCGAAGGTTAAAGCTGTTTTTCACACACCCATTCGGAGATGAAGGTAGCCCATTCAAAGTCCACCAGACTTAAAGGTAATACAAAGTTTTGGGAAATTTTGAAAATTGGGTGGAAAGTGAATCTTTACAATTTTGATATATTTGGATACCGATGTGGATGTATTAAAAGCAATAAAAAAAATTAGCCCCTAAAACACTTCCGTTTTCGAGAAAAATTGAATATAAAAATTTACCGGTGCTCCCGGTAAATTTTGATAAATTTCAAATAG
Source organism: Strongylocentrotus purpuratus (assembly GCF_000002235.5). Lineage (NCBI taxonomy): Eukaryota > Metazoa > Echinodermata > Echinoidea > Camarodonta > Strongylocentrotidae > Strongylocentrotus > Strongylocentrotus purpuratus. The sequence continues at coordinate 24,063,614 of NW_022145614.1, forward strand.
CGCCTATGGCCGTACAATGGTAGCTGCGACCATGAAAATCTCAGAATATGTAGTTGGGATATATAATTTACAAACGGGAATACCTAATCGGTCGATTTTAGTCATGAAACATTGTTTCATAGCTAAATTAATATCTTGACCTTGAGAGGGAGCTATACACCATAAAAAGTTTATTATTTATAACTTCAAAACTTCAGACTCGATTTCAACCGCGACAAAGATCAATGTATATTGTAGGAACGCATATATGCTTCCGATATGTTAATTTGAACCAAATTCATGACCCCATACCAAAACTTTGTAATACCTTTAACTCCGTTTTGTTGACAATCTAAAGTCTTTCGTCTGTGATCGTCAACGAAACGGAGTTCAATTCTGCTTGTTGCTACGGCTGACAGCCAGTGAAAACGAATTCGTTTAAGTGAATTATGGAAATGCCAGCAATACTTTAGACAAACAGAACTTCGTTATTCCTATCTCATTTTCCTGATTGAGGTGTCAAATGAAAGGGCAGAAAATGAACTTTCCAGAAATGTGCTTTTCTCTTTGAAATTCAGATACCGTCCGCCAAATGATTTTTGGTACCCTTTCTTCAAATTGATTTCAATCATTCATGCGTGAAATAGGCATCATGTGAGTTGCATCAAAATGAAAGTAGATCTATAAGCTTTACAAAATATATGTCATTTATTAATTATGATTGTGATTAAGTTATGATAAAACATCGATAATTCTCGGTTTCGTTTTTTCTGGGACGCACTGTAGTGTCCCAGTAACGACCCATCTGTGACACTAATAAACGATGAGCATGAGACTAATTTCATTCGCTATAATTTGGTGGTTGATGGTGATGGTGGTTGTTTTACCTGACTGCTAAGAAAGTTTAAAGCTTGTTAGTAAGCAACCAGACGACCGACGGCTTTAGGTCCTTTCCGAGGGACCTGGTAATGAGGAGTAATGCCTTACCAAAGGGCACTATAGCGCATCGACTTGGTATCGAACCCGGGTCACCGGATTGCGAGACCACTGCTCTACCGACTGAGCTATATCGCGCCTCAACTAATGATGAACGTTTAAAACTGGATTTACTTGATGATAGGGATACCCGTAACGAAAATAAACTCGAAACCTTCAGACAACTTAAAAATATAATCAAGCAAGAAAAGTATTTATCTTATGTACCAAATATAGATTTAAAAAAAAAATATCAGCAAACTACGACTAAGCGCACACAACTTACTCATATAAACGGGAAGATACAGTGCGTCCCAGAAAAAACGAAACCGAGAATTATCGATGTTGTCATAACTTATTCACATTTATAATTAATAAATGACTCATGTTTGGAAAGCTTAGATGCTCCTCTTTCATTTTGATACCATTGATATGATGCATATTTCATGCATGAGTGATTGAAATGAATTTGAAGAGAGGAAACCAAAAAATCATTTGGCGAACGGTATCTGAATTTCAAAGAGAAAATCACATTTCTAGAAAGTGGGGTCTCTACCCTTTCATATCACACTTCAATCAGGAAAAATGAGCAAGGAATTACAAATTTCTGTTTGTTTAAAGTAGTGCTTGCATTTCCATAATTTTATCAAACGAATTCGTTTTCACTGGCTGCCTGCCGGAGCAACTAGGAGAATTGACAAAAGACTTGACTCCGTTTCGTTGACAATCAGCCATGCATTAAGTCTGTCGTCTACGGCTGATTGTCAACGAAACGGAGTTAAGTCTTTTGTTAATTCCGTTTATTGCTACGACAGACAGCCAGTGAAAACGAATTCGTTTAATAAAAATAAGGAAATGCAAGCACTACTTGAAACAAACAGAACTATGTTATTCCTAGTTCTGAGGTGTCATATAAAAGGGCAAAAACTCAATTTTCTAGAAATGGGATTTTTTCTTTGAAATTGAGATACCGTCCGCCAAATGATTTTTTGGTTTCCTCTCTTCAAATTCATTTCAATCACTCATGCGTGAAATATGCATCATATCAATGGCATCAAATGAAAGAGAAGGATCTAAGCTTGCCAAACATGTGTCATTTATTAATTATAGATGTGGATAAGTTATGATAAACCATCGATAATTCTCGGTTTCGTTTTTTCTGGGACGCACTGCATAACAGACCAGGAAAATGCCCCCTAATCTACGGTATTTTGAAGACTGCAATATGAATCTAGTTGGAGATGAATTCCATATAATTATAAGATGTGACATATATAAAGATTCATGAGAAGATTTTCTTAACAAAATTAGCAATTTGGAAGAAAACTTGAGTAACTTAGAATGTGAAGACAAAAAAAAAAAAAAAAAAAAAAAAAAAAAAAAATCATATTTATGATGAGATTAGGCAATATAGATATAATAAATATTTTCTCTTCGTTCAACAAAAACATTTTTGCAGTGAGGGGTAACTTTTAGATACTATGTAACAACAAATATTTTTGTTAACAATCTTGTGTTTTTGGTTTAATTTTACAGTAGGTCGCATATATGTATAAGTACTATTAAGTCATTTGTTTAAGGCATTCCATGTAGGCCTACCACATTTACCTATTTTGTATAGCATGAGTTATAGTTTATTTAGAAAATTGCTATAGGCCTATTAGGTTTTATATATCTAAATCTTCGGATGTATTATGGTACATTATATTATTTACTTTATGCATTATGTGTACTGTTATTACAAGAAGAAAAAAGAGTTTTTATGCTGTAATTAATTTCCTTTTTTTTGTTGCTAAATACACTGCTTTTTAAATTGATTTATATAATATATTATGTAAACCAACGAATATTTATTGGTTACTTTGCATTGTAAATTGATTTATATGATTTATATGTTTTTAAACAAATTATTAATATACAGCAATGAAGTTCAATAAATACAATACAATATAAGTCATGTATGCGCAGATTGAAGGAAAACAAAAATCAAAATTTGGACTGACAGTTCGTCTTTTGCGCACTTGCATAGCTGAATCGCCGCGAGTGTATTAGCCCGATTCTGGCCATAAAAGTGAGTAATGTTCTGAACAAATTAGGCTTTTACGATCGCTTTTATGTTACGGATTTTATGAATCCACAAACTCCGTGTTTTTACTTTTCGCATTTGCTTTTTTTTTTCGCGCTCCTTAGCTGAATTAGGTCGCGTTTTTAGGTAAATGTGGTCTCGGATAAAGAGCACAATGTATCATTAATTTTGTTTATTTAACAGTTAATATACGTAACACAAACAATCTCTTAATGAAAACCAACAAACCCATAGGATTTAATGCCAATCATGTCTGAATTTTTCACATTTCGTACTTGCAGTAAATTCCTTTACATACCACTGAAAAACTTAAACTGATTGGTACAACAAGTCAGTCCACGCCAGAAATATTTGCTTTCTATATATGCAGAAAAACAAGAGAAACAGAAAAGAAAACAAATTGAGTAAAATCGGATAACTATTAAGGAAGTTATGATTTTTTTCTTACGAGTATGAACAATTATGGAAGTTAGAAAATCAGTACACAAATTACCAATTTGGTTATCAGTTTGTGACGTCATTTCCTCACTATTTATCAATTTCTTTATATATTTTTCTACCGTTAATTTCCCTTTTTATCCCTCAAAACTTGATTTCCCCATGCCTTTGCCCAGGTTATATGATTTTTATCATATTGCGAGCATGACATTTCACAAAATCTTTCATGAACGTTGAAGAATTGATACTATTTTCTGAATATTGTATATTTATATTTATTGATTTTGATATATTAAATATTTTATAAAAATCAAATTTTCGTGATGACTGAACAAAATTACTCTTTAGTAGTGCATCCACACAAAAACATATTAATATCGATCTAACTTGGATGCTGGTGTGAAGAAATAGTTTCCTAGTGGGAAAATAGGAAATTTATATTATCAATAACAAAATATAAAAAATAGTGGATAGTGAGGACATGACGTCACAGACTCATGAGTGAGTTGCCAATTTGTCTTGTGATTTTCAAAATAATTGTTCATGTTATTATAAATTCATAACTTTCTTATTGGTTATCCGATTTTGCTCAAACTTTTTTGATTGGTTTGTCAGATTTTTCTGCTTCTATTGAAAGTAATTTTTGTTCGCCGGGGCCTTGGTTGGGACCCTCAAGACTTGCTTGAACCGGAACCCCATTGTTGGCCTAGCACGACCCTTGTATATAGGCCCTATATAATTATATAAAAGTTTGGCACTATGATGGAAGATATTGCACAACTATAATCTTCCGAAATAAAAAAAATAATAATTGGAAGTCAAAGATATAACGAAAGTTTTGAAGCCGATATTTTAAGAACGTACAACATGATAAAGATTAATGATACAAGATTTAAACAAAATCAAAATTACACAAGCTTCCTGCTGCCCTGAAAAAACCAAAGCAGAAGATGTACCGAACATACCAAAAGCATACGTAGAAAACAACATTATAGTTCTGACATCAAGAGGCAAAGATCGTCACAATCATACTTAACATACAAACTTGAAACAGTATTAAAAGGTTTTAAAACAGCTAGTCATTTGTATACTGAAAACCATATGTAAGAAACAAAGGGTATCCATTAGAGTGCATTGAGTATGGCAAGGTTGTCTATGATTCGCTATGCATACGGCCAGTATACCTACTTTTCATTGATATGATTTGATTTTTTTCTGCATTTTCCCCAATATAATAACTGAATAAAAAAGAACATATACATGTAAGGTATAATACAAAATATACAAACAATAATAACATCATGTCAAAATGTTATTTACACATTATCATAATCATAAAATAAAGAAACTTAATATTTCTATAACATATTATTATACATTTTAAGTATTATCCGCACTATCTGTGGAAAAAGTGCAGGAGACCGCAATCATAAGCGATGCTTGACTGGGATCATGATAGCGGCCTCGAAAAAAAAAGCTAAGGAGAAGTTTATAATGAAAATGAGGAAATACGATATTTGTGTATGAGTTGTAAGTGTGTTGTGTGAGTCTATTGTGTGTGTGCGTGTGCGTGTGTGTGTGTGTTTGTTGTGTGTGCGCGCGCGCGCTTATACTTTTTGGCCAGCTTTGGGTGATTTGTTAGTAGAAGTATTGAATGAAACATATGAAAGGGGGATTAACGGCATCTAAAAAACAAGGGGCTATTACCTTAATTGAGAAAGAAGCGAAAGATACTCTCCATATAAAAAATTATCGACCCATCACGCTTTCGAATGTAGATTATAAAATTGTATCTAAATTTCTAGCAAAAAGAATGAAAGAGGTTTTAAATGAAATAATTTATCATGATCAAGTTGGATATATAAAAGATAGAAATATTGGGGAAGCTGTACTATTGATAGATGATTTGCTATTTTATTCTATGCATTATGGGGAACAAGGGAAAGGGTTTTTGTGTGCAGTGGATTTTGAGAAAGCTTTCGACTCTGTATCTCATAGACATTTATTTCAAATATTGACATTGTTCGGTTTTGGAGATTCATTTTGCTCTTGGGGAAAATTATTATTTAAAGGGATAGGTAGTTGTGTTATGAACGGTGGTCACTCCACGGGGTATTTTGAAATATGAAGGGGGGGGGGGGAGGGGTAAGGCAAGGGATCCATTATCGCCATATTTGTTTTAGTATCAGAGGGATTACATTTGGAGAATCTGAAATTAGGCAAGTGATATGAAAATATTTTTGAAGGATATTGATTCGGTTAGAAGGTTGCAATATATTTTTGAATCATTTGAAAAAAATTAGTGGTCTTAAAGTGAAAAAAACAAAGACACAATTTATGTGGATGGGTGAGGATGAGAACAAACCTGATGGGCCTTTATTTGGAAATCTGGTTAAGGAAATACACATTTTAGGGGTAAGTTATTCATTAGATCGAAGATTAAAAGATCATTTGGATTATAAAGAAATTCTAAGTAAAATAAAAAAAATTGCTTGAATGTATGGTGGAAACAAAGAGATTTAACTATTATGGGTAAAATACATATGCGATTTCAAAATTAAATTATATTTCATCTCTCGTTTACACAATTTTCATTTGAATTTATATGGAGGGGGAAAGATAGAATTAAACGGGCAATAATGTATCAGGATTATGACTTTGGAGGATTAAGAATAATTAATTTTGAAATGTCCGCTAAAATACAGCGCATACTGTGGATAAAACGTCTTTTATATGGAGAGAAAAGTTTGGGATGGAAATTGTTATTTGATCATTGCTTACAGTTTGTGGGTGGTAGATTTATTTTTTTATGTGATTATGAGTTAAAAAAAGATTAAACTCGTTGTAGGTATTCCACCATACTATATAGAAATGTTGCAAGCATGGCAAGAGACAAGTAATTTAAGATATTTGGAGGCTTATATTAATCCAATTCTTTTTAATAATCGGAATATATGTATAAATGGAAAAAGTATATTTGATAGATATTTGTTTGAAAGAGGGATTGTTCAACTGAATCACTTGGTTGAGAAAGGCCATGTTAAGTTTGTTATACCCAGGTTATGGAAGGATGATTCAGGGTTAATACGATTCCTCGAGGATGATTTTATAAGCTTTAATTCTTGTTTCCATATTTCAGGTAAAAAAATACAGTTTTTGGATGTGGGTTCAAGAACAATTTTTTAAATTATTTTATCAAAGCACTGCAGCAAACGTATGATTTGCAGGTAAGGGATGGGAAAATGATTATGATTTTATAGATAAAGAATAAAAGAAATATTTGTTAGACCAAGAATTACGACACTCATTAGAAAACTACGAGAATTTCAATTTAAATTATTGCTTGGAGCCATATATACTAATGAGCATCTTCATAGATTTGGTTTTGTTGGTGATAATTTATGTTCGTTTTGTAAGCAGGAAATAGAAACATACACAAAATTATTTTTATCTTGCCGGAGCGTTCAAAGGATATGGTAGGCCTTAATACAACTTTTTGAGTTAGATGAAATTAAAGATTTAGAATGGATAGATATATGTGTAATACTATCATTTTCATGGTGAAGTATGTTACATTTATGTCAAGATCGTGGGGGGGGGGGGGGGGGTGAGTACCAACTTTAGAAAAGATGAAAAAAGGCTTTTTTTAAGTATAGGGATGAGGAAAATAGCAATTAAAAAAGGAAAGCTGGGATCACATTTCTTAAAGTAGGAGCAGCTTAAGATTAATTAAGATTTGTTTTCTTCTCCACCGTAAGCCTGTTAAAAGTGTAACTCTATTTTGCGGCCTACATAACTTATTTAGTATATTTCTTGAGTTGAGAATGTTAGCAGACATCCACTGAGTAAGTAGTGTGTGTGTGTGGGGGGGGGGTGGGTAGGTGGGTGAGTATGTGTGTGGGTGGGTGGGTGGGTGGGGGTGTTTGTGTGAGGGAGGGGGCAGGGAGGAGCAGGCATTGTTCCAGTAAAATTACCTCCAGATTTGTTTAAGTTTGTTTTTTATATAAGTGAATAACATTTACAATTGACATACACTGTTGGTCATAATGATGGAATATTTATTTTTACCCCAGTTTAGGGAAGGATTTGAAAAAATTATTTATTTCTAATAGATCTAGATAATGGCATACATTCTCAGATTTTATTGAATATTAATTTGCGAGTGTTTGTTTTGCGTGACTGCTTAATCATATGTGTTCTTCTATGCTAATCAGATAATGGACCTACGTCCTTAAGTCATAATTGACAGTAATGAGGATTAGTGCCTCACAAAAGGGCACTAATATATAGCTGATCGACACGATTTTTATCCTGGGGCCTCACAGTAACGAGGCCATTGCTTAGCCCCTGAATCATGACTGTACGCAGTGTTTGCTAGGGTACGCGGCCCCTTCCACAAATCCCCCAAAACGAAGAAAATGCAATAAATTGTCAAAAATTCATTGCATTTCCCCCCGGCCCCCAACAGAAAATAATATTCGGTAGGGCCGTGCATTATGGTTCAAGGCATGGCCACATAGAGGAATTTTTCCTGTTGGGGGCCGGGGGGAAATGCAATGAATTTTTGACAATTTATTGCATTTTCTTCGTTTGGGGGGATTTGTGGAAGGGGCCGCGTACCCTAGCAAACACTGCGTAAAGTCATGATTCAGGGGCTAAGCAATGGCCTTGTTACTGTGAGGCCCCAGGATAAAAAATCGTGTCGATCAGCTATATTAGTGCCCTTTTGTGAGGCATTAATCCTCATTACTGTCAATTATGATTTAAGGACGTAGGTTCCCTAGCTGATTAGCATAGTAGCACACATATGATTTAGCAGTCACGCAAAAACAAACACTCGCAAATTAATATTCAATAAAATCTGAGAATGTATGCCATTATCTAGATCTATTAGAAATAAATAATTTTTTCAAATCCTTCCCTAAACTGGGGTAAAAATAAATATTCCATCATTATGACCAACAGTGTATATATTATGTTTGGGTACTTATAAGTTTACTTTGTTGCAAAGTTATATATACTGCAAATAAGTTTTTGTTTAATTATGTTTATGTAAAAGCAATCAATATTGAACAAGTTTATTTTATTCGATTGTATGTTTTGGTTTGTATTACACATTTGGAGAAATAATGTGTGTGTGTGTGTGTGGCCAATGGTGGAAACAAATGTTTTGAGTTTGCAATTATGCGAATCGCTCTCTTGTGAAGGATAAATAATGAATTAATTATTGTTATACTACAATTGCCCCATACAATATAAAAATATAACACAACTCTTAGAAAGACTTTTTAAAAAAACGTAGGCTTATATATAATAGCCGGTATTCCAATATTCCTAGATCATATTGAGGTAATATGACGAATATGCTCATTCACATTAGATGAGAGTAAATAATGACTCCTAAAAATTATACAGATCGCTTTTCAATGAGAGGCAAACAATCAATCTCATTATCAAAATTCCTTATATCACGTACGTTAGTCTTTTTTTTTAATAGTTGTTGCCAACGATCTCTTGTTAGCCATTGACAAAGGACTTGAAGCTATTCTTATTCTGCTGGACTTCTCGTCTGCGTTCGATACGATCGATCATAGCATGATGATACAACGTTTCTGTAATAAATATGGATTTGAGGGAGTCGTCCTGCAGTGGCTTGCCTCCTACTTGGAAAATCGATCTCAGGTCATCGTTCTCAATGGTGTCCAGTCCGAAGCATTTCCACTAACTTGGGGAGTACCACAAGGATCCGTTGTGGGACCGTTGGACTTTATACTCTACTCTGGTCCCCTCAGTGACGTCATAAGGTCCCATCAGGGTGTTGAACATATGATGTATGCCGACGACACACAAATGTATCTGATACTGAAGCAAAGTGGAATCGCCAGTGGGGTGGTGAGACTGGAGCAGTGCATCGCAGATGTGAAAGTCTGGGCTCGTGATAACAACCTCATGCTCAATGGTGCCAAGACAGAACTCATGCATGTGACGTCAGCATTTCGAAAAGCCAGTGAGCTGCCAGATTTCGAAGTCGACTGCAATACAATCAATCCATCAAAATCGTCTATTAATCTCGGAGTCGCAGTGGATGACAAACTTACCATGAAGCAACATGTTCAGAAATCATGCAGAGCCGCTTCGTTTGGAATTTACCGGATCGGAAAACTCCGAAAGTACCTAGACCAAAGTTCTACTGGGCGCCTAATAAATGCATTTGTGACATCACACATTGATTACTGTAATAGCCTGTTGATAAATCTACCCAGCTCACATCTTGACCAAACTCCAACACATCCAGAACACTAAAGCCCGTCTCCTCACACGCACAAGAAAGTACGAACACATAACACCTATTCTTCGTTCTCTTCACTGGCTCCCCATTCCACAGCGCATCCAATTCAAGGTACTGCTTCTCACCTACAAGGCCCGTAATGGATTTGCTCCAGTATACATCAATGGACTCATTTCACCAAAGGTGCAAACCTCCTCCATCAGGCTCCGCTCATCATCATCTGTTCATCTTCAAATATCATCTGGTCCTCGAACTCACACCCGCTATGGAGATCGTGCCTTCTCTGTATGTGATCCTATACTCTGGAATAATCTCCCCGTCTCTGTCCGTGAATCCCCAACTCTTGACACTTTTAAACGTAGACTTAAGACCTATCTATTCAACACAAAGTAATTGTCCATCATCATACCGTATTTATAACCACATGTCCTATCTTCTTGTAATCTATTTATTGTCTAATGTACATAATTATTGCAGTTTCATTAATGATACTTAATTATTGTATTTACATTTTCATTTTTCATTATCATGTTATTGTTATACATTGTTAGTTAAGTAATTCGTCCAAATTAAGCGCATTGTTCATTTCACGTTTCTTGTTGATCCTTATAATAAGGACCTTATTACATATTTAGTTTAACCGTACTTTTCATTTCACTTGTTTTGTAAAGCGCTTAGAAACTGTACTTGTATACCCGCGCTATATAAATCTTAAATATTATTATTAAATATTACTTACATTAATGCTGATTTAGTACATCTAATCCACTTAGAATGTTACTTCGATTCACAATTTAACCGCGTTTTGAGCGTATTAAATTTTCAAGGGAATAAGAAATAGGGCCTACTTGTATCACCAGCAAAGATAATGAAATTAAAGAGTCAAGAGGATTCCATAATATCATTCACATCAATGATAAATAACAAGGGACCCAATACAGATCATTGCGGTACTCCACATATAATAGTAACTTTTTATTCGTGACTTTGGAAAGATACGTATTGTTGTCTGTCTTGTAAATAATTAGTAAACCAAAAAAGAGATTAACCTCTCACGCCATAGTATTGTAATTTATCATTATTTTATGCATACATATTTTATGATCAATCGTATCAAAAGATTTCGACAAGTCAGTCCATAAATACTCCAAGAATATGATTACTGTTCGCAAAAGCGTCAATTATTTTATCATGCATATGCAAACTTGCATAATCGGTAGAACGACTATTTCTAAATCCTAACTGGTATAAAGGAATCCACTTGAAACAAATTGTAAGGTGTTCATTCTTTTATATATTATTTTTTGAAGAATTTTAGAAATGCTTAGTAAAAATGATATTGGCCTGCTAAAGCATGTGTATGCTACTATGCTTATCAACTAGGGGACCTACGCCCTTAAGACATAAATGACAGTAATGAGGATTAATGCCCCACAAAAAGGCACTAATATAGCACATCGACACATTTTTTATCCTGGGGCCTCACAGTTGCGAGGCCATTGCTTTGCCACTGAACCACGACTGTACGCAGCGGGGGCTAGGGTAGGGGGCAGTTCCCACAAATAAAAAAATAAAAAAAGAAATGCAATAAATTTTCAATAATTCATTGAATTTTACCCCGGTCCCCAACATAAACAAATATTCTGTGTGCCCATGCCTTGAGCCATAATGCATGGTCGAACAGCTACTATATGCTACCATATGCCACGGGAAACTTCTCTCCATCAGATGCTTGTAAATAGAACAGCACCCAATCCGTTGTCAGACGCATCGGTTCGGAGGATGAACTCGCGATTGACATCTGGGAGATGGAGGATGGTCAGCTAAAATGGCATCGCCTTAAAGTGGCATAAACCATTTGGTGTCACAAACGCCGGGTTTAGCATCCTTTGTAAGAGGCACTTGCCAATAACCCTTTTTCATTTCATTTCATTTATTAATTTGAACAGGGTAACAACTCTTTCTGCCTAAATTGTTGTTTTTCAGAAAGTCCGTAACTGAATAAAAAATGTACAAAGTATATCACAAACAAAAACCAGTAACGTAAGATCTAGTTTTGTGAAGTAATTATCCTTAGCTAACTTCGCAAAAATATCTTCTTGATCTGATATTTGCTCAGCATCAGGCACGATGATTATAAGTTCAACTTGCAAAAATCGCAACAGAACCGGTTGCTCCCGTCCTTCTTTTTCACGAGCACGATCGGATATGCGTAGGGCGACATTGACGGTTCGATGACGTCATACTCTAACACCTCTTTGATCTCGTCCTTTACTACCTGTCGAAGTGCATGTGGTAAAGGGTATGGCCTGCTTCGAATAGGCCTGTCATCAGTAAGCTTAATTTCATGAAAGCCTACCTTAGTCACAGCTGGAACATCGGTGAAAACGTCACTGTAACTTCTGAGCAAGTGTTGAAGTTGCTCCTTCTGAAGTGCAGCAATCGTCTCATGCACTCACGTCGACGGTTTGAGTCTGTCGACGGTTAGGTAATTGAAGGGGATCCTCCCTCAATGCCTTGTCTTTGTCCACCATGTTGACATCCTCTTCCTCTATCACGGAAGTCACCGCTATATCCAGCGTTGTTGGTTGATCAGCTTCTGGCATCTGATCTTGGTCTCGTCAAAGATATTTCTTCAAGAGATTTGCGTGGAATGTCGCCACCGTCTTCCCAGTGTCAATTCGGTAGTTCAACTTTCCTACAATATCAGCAACACGGAAAGGACCTTTCTAATGCATTAACAGGTAGGAGCAGTACAACTATGTCACCTACCTTGACTGTTGTGCTTCTTGCCTTCCTGTTGTATTGCATTCTCATTGGACTTTCGCAGTTCTCCACGGGCTAGCTCACATGTCTGCTTCAACTTGTCCTTGTCAACTTGGTCTCATGTTCTGTGTGCTTGTTAGTCCAGAGTTCCTTGATGACCATAAGCGGTCCTCGGACAACTCAACCATACAGCAGTTCGAAGGGTGCAAATCCAGGACTGTCATGTGGCGTCTCCCTGTATGCGAACAGTAATGCATAATGTACCCAAATCAGTCAGTCGGTCTCTCCTCGCACATCTTCTTTAACATCATCTTCAGAGTCCCGTTGAACCGTTCCACAAGGCCGTTGCACGTCGGGTACGTGGTACGGGGTAGTCGTATAATGTATTATTTGCGACAAATGACTTACCTCTCGCATGAGGTCAGAGGTGAATTGTGCCCCTCTGTCTGTGAGCATCTCTCGTGGCAATCCAAACCTTGAAAATAATAATAATAATAAAAACGTTGCTTATGAAGCACTTACCACCAAGTCTCTAAGCGCTATAAGATGATAAGCGAAAATATGCTCAGCAAAGCCTCGGCTACTGTTGTTGTATCAATATGACGAAGGGGAACAGCCTCAGGATAGTGCGTTGCATAATCCATCCAGGTGAGGATGTGCGCTGTTATATCCTTCTCCGTCATTGGTGCGATTGGTCCTACAAGATCAACTGCGACTCTTTTGAACGGCTCGTCGATTATCGGAGTGGTTCCCAATGGAACTTTGGTGACTCTGTCGATCCTTGGGTATCGATTTCTGGCAAACATCGCACGATCGACAATACCGTTTTGCATCGAAGTGAAGTCCCGGCCAGAAAAAATTGCCCATCATTTTCTCTCCCGTCTTCTTGGAACCTAGCCCGCCGATTATAGTTGCAACACCTGTCTCCTATACTTCTTGGGAACGATGAGTTGATAAAGCATATCTTCTCGTCTCTCGATCCTTCATTATGAACTTGGCCTTGTTACCCCTACCACTCATGGACACGTCCTGTCTCTCGACCTTCTTCCGGATACTGATAAGAGATGGATCATTCTCCTGATCCCGTCGAAACTCATCTGCTGTAACCGACTCATTCTGGTGTGGAACCTTCAGTGCCCTTAGAGGTTCATTCTTCTTCTCCCGCTGTCGCTGGGTCTCTACTGTGAGCCCTACTTCGTTGGTCGTATTCTCTGGAATCCATGGACGATCTAGATCGAATGGTTTTCGGATACCCGGTCCATTTCCTAAGATGAGATCATATACAGGCTTCTGAACACATTATACTTCTAATTTACCAGTATAATAAGAAGTATCTACAAATAAAAGTGCCACTGGAAACTTCCTGACGGTCCAGTCAATCAGCAAACAGGTCTTCACTACTCAAATCATCTGATCAGCCGAAACTAACCAGCTCTTGCGATGGCAGTCGAACATCCGCTGTCGCTTAACACCTGGACAGGTTGGTTCTTGAGAAAACCTTTCTTCACGGGCATGCATGATCTGACTGCCTTATATACCCCCACATGCTGCACTCAGCATTGGTAGTTCACCACTCTCAATGACCATCGAAAGATCGGTGTTCCTGTCACATGCGGAGCACAAATCTACGAGCAAGCATACGTGATCGCCACCTGCATTCTCGGAATCACCAACTTCCTCATTGTCTCGGCAGTCACCTGGAAGTGTTGACGATGTTACGTTGCCGTCGGCACTGGAACGTCCTTGTTCCTAGACTTCTCTTTCTTCTTCCTTCTTGGTCGATTGCTGTTAAGGCTGCTGTCGTCATCAGTCAGTCCTGCTCCCAATTTTTCCGGTCTCAGTCGATTTGGACAGTTATTGGCGAAGTGCCCGTAGCTCCCGCAATAAATATTGTAGAACACTCGGGGGCTCCCCTGGGGGCGAACCTTGGGTTTCTCTTCCGCCTTAGCTCTGTCTCGTTTCGACGCTGGAGAAAAGGAAGAAGGGTTATAAGAGTTACCGCTTTTATTAGACTTTCTATTCCATCCCGATTTAGTTTCACTAAATCTTTCAGAGGATGGATTAAAAGAGCCTTTGGTCTGTTGAGACTTACCCCTAGTCCATCATGACCTAGCATCCACATATCGATCAGCAGCTTTCACCAATTCTGCCAATGTTCTTGGCTTCTGTTTCTTTATGAGCACAACTAACTCTCGTGAACTGCTGGAGTAGAACTGCTCCATCAGTACAACCTGTACTAAATTTTCGAATGTCTTCTTCCAATCCGAAATGTCTAACCATTTATCGAGATAACCCTGTAACCTGTGTCCAAATTGTGCGGCCGTCTCCTCACTGTCTGGGCGAGCCGTACGTAGGTTCTTTCTTATCCTTCACTATTCAAATAATATCGTTTTAGAATTGCTGACTTATACTTATAATCCTGTGCATCAAAATATGACAATCTAGAAATGTGTCTAATGTGTTACCTGAAAGCAGGGCACTTAAATTAATAGCCCAGACATATGTTTTGGCCACTGTTGTGCAGTATAGCGTATCTTTCAAAACGACCAAAGTAAGCATCTAATTTATCTTTACCTTGCATTATTCTCATTCCTATCTCATATTCACAGCTTCGGCTTTAGTAAGTTCCAACTGTAAAGCCACTAATTCAACTTCCTCCTTCGCCCTAAAACGCTAGCGATTTTTTGTTGTTCCCTAATGAAATTCTGCAACTCACTGCCACTAAGGCTTAGCGTCTCTCCAGTACGTGCGAGTTTCTCAATCTCCATTCTCAAACAACAATCACTCACACGAGTTTTTGATTTTTTCTTGCAGCTTTTGGATCTTAATCATTACTAGCGTTAGAGTCTCTGCCACTATCTCCGAGGATTGCACTAGCCAGCCACTGTTTAACCTGCAAAATGATACTAATGAAAAAATACACCGTAATCACAATATGATTATTGAAATATACTAACTTCCCAACGTTTCCGCTTTTTAAGTCCCTTCGTGGTGACCAGAAATTGTCAAGGAAACCTAGGATTACTGCTCAGTTAAGTAATATAGAAATTCAATTATTTATTATGTGTTTCTATTCAAGCTTCTTTTATAGAACACAAAATATAAAGAAAATACACATACAATTAATTATCCCTTATCCCTTATTCACACACAAGTACAAGTTGCAAAAAAATGCCTGCCATTGATGAGCTGACTGCCTGCTCATAAAAAACACGTCTGCCGTGTAGGAAGATCTTTGGTACAGTACCGGTATACCTAATGCAGGGTGTGGTACTAGCAATATGCAAATTACTAATGCAATGCTTCAAAAATAAACCATGCGGCTCAAAACAAAAGTATCACGCGTTGGTCAGAGGTTAATAATGGCAAATTTCGCAAACTCAAAGACTGGAGTAAATAATGTTAATTAAGTTATTCACAAAGCAAGATAAAGACTAACCAACTTTTCCTGGTTCAAAAGAAAGTGGCCCTGTCTTGTGACACGCAGTGCTTTGCAGGGTTGAATCCCGGGGTTGAATTTCATATGACAATCAAGGGACTATTTTTTATAGGTTGCCAAGATCCTCTTGAAGAAGTGCAGCATCCTGCTCAGACTGGATTTCTCTGTAGATGAGGCAGTCGTCTGCGAACAGTCTGATGGAGGATGAGGTATTAATTGCAATATTATTAATGTACAGTATGAAGAGGAGGGGTCCTAACACGGTACCCTGGGGAACACCGGCGTCTGCAGTCGCGTGAGATGATGTCTATATCAACAACAACAGCCTGGGTACGATTTGTAAGTCAGTTCTGGATCCGGTTGTGGGTAGATCACTGAATGCCGTAATGATATAATGTTTACAGTAGTCTCATGTGGGCTACAACATCAAATACTTTCGAGAAGTCGGGAATTAAGCAGTCGCGTTGTTTTTTCTCATCGATGCCACTGCTGAGATCCTCTAAGGTTGCTAACAGCTGAGTTTCGCAGCTATGATTTTTCCGAAAGCCGTGCTGGTAGTCAGTCAGGATGTTTTGCTGGTCAAGATGAGCTCGGATGGTTTGGTTTGGTTTGGTTTTATTTTCCGTATAAACATTCAAATACATACAAGAATACAATTTACAAATATAATACAAATCAAGAATTAAAAGACGGCTGGAATATGCTCTATTCAGAGCCAAGTCCAGAGATAGATAATTAAACATAGAAATAAAACACAAAATATTGCGAAGATATTACATACGCACTATCCAAAAAACCCTCCCAAACCCTCTATATCACATCATGAATACAATTATAACCATCCCCTCCCCCTCCCGTTCACATCAAAAGTTTATACATGAAAATCAAGTATCCATTCATTTAGGCGGCCATGCCGAAATAGATTGAGTGTGTTCGGTCTACGAAAGTTGATTGGTAATTTATTATACAATTTAGATCTGCGATAAAAGAATACTCTCCCTCAATGGATTAAGAATAGCAGTTCTGCTGAAGTGTTTAAAAACAATCTTAAGAAATATCTGTTTAATTTAGCTTATAATTGATTACCATAACCTTTCATGTCTGTACCTTTCCTATCGCACTTTGTATAAAATAATGTATCATGTATGTATTTCATCTTTTGCACAAGCTGCGCCTTGAGCAAGTGGATTTGGCGACTTATAAATCTTACGTATTATTATTATTATTATTATTATTATTATAATTAGTTTTTAGGTTTAGACAAGACTTAGTCATTATAATTGGTTTCTTTGTAAAAAGAGATTATTCTGCATATAATCTGGAGTGAAATTGTGGAAACATTTATACAGCATTATGTACATGTGCTTTTTACGTATGGTTTTGGGGTTTCCCATTTTAAGAGATCGTGAATCTGATATGTTGAAATATATGGTTATGACGGTTCATCTTACCAGTCCTATTTTTAAGTTTTTGAAGTTGGTCCAGGTCTTCTGTTTTTGGAGGATTGTCATATAACGTCAGCATAATCAAAATGAGGAATGACTACTGATTAAATTTAAAATGAGTCTCAGCCTTCCCAAAAAGCTACGTTCTTGATTACTTCACACAGATGAAAGTCCCATTTTAATTCACAGTCTATATTTATTCCTAAGTATGTAATATTCTTAACCTGATTAATAACATTACCACCTAGTGTAAAGTTTAGTGTTTGATGTTTATGAAGCATTGCATTCGTTCCCTTTAACGATACTGTATTTTTTCACAATGTATATAAAGTTTGTTATGGCTCATCCAATCGGAAAGAGAAATTAATTCATTATTAAGCACAGACTGTACAACAATAGGGTTTACAGTTGAAAAATAAATAACTGTGGTATAAATAATTGCATATAAATGTAGATGACAATAATAAAAAGCATTAGCTAAATAAATGATGTATATAAGAATTGAAATTGAGCCAAGTATGGAGCCTTGAGGGACATCCTACGTTAATTCATTTAAGAAACAATATTTATCGAAGCAAACATTTTACGGTTAACCAGATATTCATCAAACCACTTATGCATTATACCCATCTTTAGACAATTTTCTCAAGAGAATACTGTGATCGCCCAAATCAAAGGCTTTTCGCAGATCGATAAAGAGTGCTCCAGTATATAAACCCTTATCAACTGATTGAAGCCATTCATCCGTAACCTTTGTAAGAGCAGTGTAGGTAGAATGGTTCGGTTTGAATCCCGATTGATCTTTGGTTAAAGTGTTTGCTTTTGCAAAATCGAATTAAGTGTTTTTGTACAATCCTTTCAAATATTTTAGACAAAAACATACAAAAAAATGTCGGTCTGTAATTATTAGCTAAAGCTTTATCACCCTTTTATGTAGAGGTATGACCTTAGCCTCCTTCCATCTGGAGGGGACTGTATCTTCAGACAATGATCTATTAATTAAATATGTGAGAGGTTTCACATTTATTATTCTTTAATCAATAGATTTCTTTCAGGACATCTGACTGTGTAATTACAGGAACAGAAAAGGTAATTCTGTGCTCTCAATGGTTTCTGTACTTTCAAACTCTTCGTAACTGATACATGTAATACTATTTCTGCTATCAAATTGTTTTCCAACATTGACAAAATGTTCACTAAAATCATTTGCTACTCTTTTACATTCATCAATAGGATGAGGAAAATTCGTGGCTGATTTCATATTGGGTATTAGTTTCTTTAATATTCTCCAAGATTTTGCTTTATCCGTTCAAGCACCTAGTTTTTCAATAAAATATTTTTCTTTACTCTCCTTATTTCAAACGTTACATTATTTCTCAAGTGTTTGTATTGTTTCCAGTAAACGTCTTGTTTTTTCGTCTTTGCCGCCTTTTTTAAAAATCATGCACGGTCTTTCATGAGCTTAAATATATATATTTATTCAACCAAGGGGAGTGTTTTTCCCATACCCTTTTTTCTTCAATGGCATGAATTTGTCTATTTTCTCAAAAAATAATAGCCTACTTCTCATTTGTTTACAGCTTTATCGAGGTCGATACTCCCTTCCACTTCATCCCATTTCTGCGATCTAAGATGATCGGCTTTCAACTTTCAACTCTACCTGATGAGATGTTCTAAAGGTTACGTAATTAACAAACGAATCATCATTATCTATCTGAGCTTTCCAGACTCTTAGAATGAAGAATTCAACCATTGTGTAAAACACCAAAGAGCTTTCTTTGTCTGGGCAAGTTGTTAACGTGTGATCAACCAATGATGAGCATTCAAGCGTTACTCGAGTGTATTTAGACTTATTAATTTGACACAAATCATATTCATCATTAATTTGTGAATATTTACGAGTATCGCAAGTAAGTGGAAGCTTGGCAATGTTATAATTAACATCGCCCATTAATACTATTGGAGTATTAAATCCTCCTAGATATAACAACAATTTTTCATAGAACTCAAGTAGACGTGTTTTATTTGGCGGTCAATACCAATTTATAAAAATAAGAGATTTTGTATGTTTTAAACGAATCAGAATGCAAAGAATTTCCAGTTGATCTAGTGTCCTAGTGAACAAGGCACTATTAACTTTTCAAATGTAACATATTCATATTCTGTCTCTTTTGTTCCCGATAAAATTGAAATGGGGTATATTTATTTCATTATCTCAAACTGAGTCATCAAGTCTTGTTTCATTGAGAGCTAAAATGTGAATATCATTATGCATAAAATGGACCCAATTTCATCAAATGATCGTTGTCGCGGTTGAAATCAAGTCTAAAGTGATGAAATCGTGAATAACAACAGGGGCGGATCCAGGAATTTCTTCCCGTGGGGGGGGGGGGGGGGGGGGCACACGGGGGGGGGGGGGGTAGGAGCACTTTTTTGTGGGGGGGGGGGCGTCCCCCCAAAATCGCAACGACTCAGCCAGCCGCTGAATAAGCGGGGGGGGGGGGGAGGGTTAAAGGGGCACGTGTGCCCCCTGGATCCGCCACTGAACAAACTCTTTATGATTTATAGCTCCCTGAGTCAAGATTGATATTAATTAAGCTTCCAAACAATGTTTCTTGACTAAAATCGACAGATTTTCTATTCCCGTTTGAAAATTATAATTCAGAACTGCATATTCCGAGATTTTCATGGTCG
Organism: Strongylocentrotus purpuratus; assembly: GCF_000002235.5. NCBI lineage: Eukaryota > Metazoa > Echinodermata > Echinoidea > Camarodonta > Strongylocentrotidae > Strongylocentrotus > Strongylocentrotus purpuratus. The sequence goes on from NW_022145614.1 coordinate 24,083,725, forward strand.
CAGCTACCATTGTATTGCCGTAGGCGCTATTTGAATTTTTTTTTATCGGGAGCACCGATAAATTTGATATTTTAATTTCTCGAAATCCTTAGCGTTTTAGAACCCAATTTGTTCAAAGTTATTTATTCTAACAATAAGTTTCACCATAAAAAAGTCAGATTTTAAATAATCCAAGCCTGTTGGAATATTACCAAAACTTTGTATTGTTTTAAGCGGTCCCGGACTCCACGCCAAAAGAGCTTTGTACTTCCCGCTCGCAATTTCGTACATTTCACCCCCCCCCCCAACTCCCTTTGGACAATTCTGGATCCACCCTTGCATAATTATGAAACATGTATTCCTTGTCTTATGCAAAAGCATATCTTACCAGCATCTTGGGTGTTGGATGTGACAAATCAACTATTTCAACATTATGCATAATTTATTGAACAAGATGCTTTGCATATTCAAATTCTATACTTTATATGTTTATATTTCACCGTTTTAAATTTGTGGCTCGCGATTTATGATTTATGAAATAGTATAGATATGTTGACTGCTATGAGAGGCATATCTGTTGACAAAGGTTCAAAAGGACTTTACATCCTGTTATGACCCCGAGGCGCGCCGCGGCGTTCCCGAGATCCAGTATAAAAACAGATATGCCTCGGATATTAAAGCAGTCCATATATCTTTTACATACTGAATTCACAAAAAAATCTACAAAGAATTTTTGCCTCATCCTTTTCTTTGGTAACCAAAGATTATTTAAACATCACATAAAATCTGAGACACTGTCTGTTAATCTTCGCTGGAAAGTTGCCTGAATGTTACGATCATTCGGGAATCGCACACACACTGTATGGTATCCACGTAAACCAATAGGGATCTCATCAAAACTTAACTATGCGGCCCGTTACCCGGGGCAACGGGCATCTTTGTCATTAACTATTTCCCTTTATTCGGGGCAACAGGCATACTTCGTTTCTTTGCGGGCATGGCTAAAATAACGACTCCAATTTCGACCAATTAGATGACTAGATTTATTCAACATACTAAAGAGAGGTATATATTCTGTCGCTCACATAGTTGGAATTTTTGTTTTAACCCAATTTATGGAATTATTTTGACAATGATTTATTCTTAATAGATCTAGGTTTCAAGTTTCAGTTTCAAGATTTATTTCTGCATTTTCCATAAAAAAAATAAAAAAAATAACAGTGAATACATTATAGCAATATAATGATAAGTAATACAAGTAGTAATTCACAAATAAATAAATATAAACAATCAATAGTACAATTAATCGTATTTGAAAAGAAAGAAAAGGGGGAGAATGCAGAAGACTGATATCGTAAGCAGAGCTTGAAATGATACCGGTCTTACAAAAGGAGGAGAGGAGACAGGAAGAAAGAGCGGGTGAAGAGAGTGCTGTGCAAAGTGAAGAGTGCACTGCGCGAGCTCCTCAATCTATCAAATAATTTCCTTTTTATATACAAATAAACAATGAATATTTAGATTAAAACAAGTACATGTAGTATACTATGACCAGAATCTAATTTTCATACCTTATCAATAAATATTCTTTCATCTTCACTTTAAAGGAAACAAGTGTTGTACATAATTTTAATGTTATAAGCAAGGAGTTCCACACATCGGGTCCATTGTGTCTTATTGATTTTTGTGCCAAAACAATTTTAGGGTTAGTTAAATGAAAATCCATAGAGTGCCTCGTGGGGTACGAATGTACATTAACATTATGAATATAAAAATCATGAAAGGACTTAGGAAGTAAGTTGGAGACATATTTATACATACATAAAAATAGCTGTTTGAAAAATGTGCATATCAGTTACTTTGAGAGTTTTCAATGTTTTAAAAATAGGTGTAGTGTGTGCTAAATAATCAGATTGTGTACAAATTCGTAAGGCTTTCTTTTGTAAAAGTTCAAGTGAATTAATTTTAGTTTTACAACAGTTTCCCCATACGATATTACAATAATTAATATGCGAAAGTACAAAAGCATTATAAATCATAAAAAGAGATTTGGGAGTTAGTAATAATTTCAATTTATAATATTCCAATGTTCCTAGAAACAGTGCTCAATATATTATGTATATGATCGGACCAAGTTAAATTAGAATCAATGGTTATCCCCAAAAAATTGACAGAAATTTTTTCTAAAAGCAAAATATCATTAATATATAATCTACCATTTACTTTTGGTGAATGAACATTTCTTAAGTATATAAAGGTTGTTTTAGTAAAATTTAAAGATAACTTATTAGACTTAAACCAAACATATATTTTAGATAATTCAACATTTAAGATTGACGCAAGTGTGTCTAAATTTGTATGAGAATAAAATACATTAGTGTCGTCTGCATATACTATATAAATGTTAAAAGTTTAGATGATTTTACAATATCATTAACGTATAACAAAAATAATAAAGGACCTAGAATCGATCCCTGAGGGACGCCACAAGTTATAGGTAATCTACTCGACTCTTTAGATTGAAAGTATACATACTGTTCTCTTTTTAACAAATAATTTTAAAACCATGATAAAGCAATACCCCTTACTCCATAAAAGTGTAATTTATCAATCAATATTTTATGATCAATAGTATCAAAGGCCTTACTCAGGTCCATAAAAATGCCTACACTGTGTTCCTTATTAGCCAATGATGTAATAATTTTATCATAAAGTTGAATAATTGCATGATCTGTCGAATGATGCTTTCTAAAACCAAACTGATTAGGAACAAGTAAATCATTACTATTTAAAAAATCATAAAGTCGTTCATAAATAATTTTTTCAAGAATTTTTGAGATAGCCGGTAAAAGGGAAATAGGACGATAATTATTTACTAATGAAGAATCATCTTTTTTATATATTGGGATTATTTTAGAAATTTTCAATATATTTGGAAAAACACCAAGTGTGATCGATAAATTAAATATATATATATATATATTGGAGAGACATTATTATAAATAATTTTTTTTTCAAAAGATTCATACTTATCCCATCATAACCAGTAGATTTAGTGGATTTTAAAGACTGTACAACTTTAATAGTTTCGTGAGAGGATGTTGGTCGTAAAAATAAAGATTTATAAAATGGTTCATCCAAATATTGTTTATAACTATTTTGATCAATAATAAATTCTGATGCTAAATTTGGACCTATATCATTAAAATATGAATTAAACATAATTATTTGCAATTTTTACCGGATTATTTATTTCCTGACCATCTTTAAAAAATGATTTAGGAGTATTATTTTTAGAACCAATCATATCTTTAACGATTTGCCATATTGAAGCATTACTTGTCTTATTCATGTCTATTTTATTTGAATAATGTAATTTACGTGAAAGTCGAATTATTGAAGTTAATTTAATTCTATAAATTTTATACTTGCTACAATTCTCATCACTCACCCTTTTAAGACTTTTCTTATAAAGTTTATTTCTAGTTTTTATCGACTTTAAAATTCCTTTAGTGATCCATGGATTTTTATCTTTCTTATATTTTGTTCGAACAAGTGGAATATTTTTATCATAATACTTTTGTAGCTTATGATCAAATTTTTCGTAAGCCTTATCAACATCATTTTCCTTAAATACCATTGCTCTTGACATAAATCAATATTTAAAGAATCAATATTAGAAGAATTTTCTTTTCTATGCATTTATAGTGTGTTGTTCAATAATCTATGAACATTAATTGTCTGCTTAATAATACTAAAAATAGGCAAGTGGTCAGATATATCATGATACAAAATACCATTTAAACATTTCTTATTAACATTATTTGAGAATATATTATCAATTAAGGTTGATGATGTTTTCGAAATCCGTGTCGGTTTATTAATATGAGGATGCAACGAGTAAGATAATAGAATGTTATTTAATTTCAAACTATTATTTTGAAGAGGAGGTAAAATGTTTATGTTATAATCTCCCATTAAATAAACATCTTTATTTTCACCAATAATTGTATGAAGAGATTCATCTAAATTATCTAAAAATGTCTCTATCTGATTATTAGGAGGTCTATAAACTACGCCTATTAAAATATTTTTACCAAAATCATTTATAACTTCAACAAAAATGTCCTCTGCACCTTCAATATGAATATCATGTCGTATTCGAATATTTAACTGATTACGTAAATAAATAGCTACACCGCCACCTCTACCTTCTTTGCGGTCAGCACGGACCATAGTATAAATATCAAGATTAAATACAGGAGGGGAGTTTGCGTTAAGCCACGTTTCAGTGACACCTATTACAGAAAAATTAAACCCAGGAATTACAAAAAAAAAGTGTGTTTAAATCATCATAACTTCTATTTAAACTACGAGCATTAAAGTGAATTAAACTGAAATTATCAATATCATTATTACTACCTTTATTCAATTCATGATTAAATTGGTTTAGTGTAATCTTAATTTTCGCAATAAATTCATCAATGGTAAAATTGTCACTATCGTGTTCAATTAGAGACTGGTCATATAACAAATCATGATTATTCATTTAAATGTGAACCTAATATAATGTTTGAAAGAGAGAGGCTTTTGCGCGGAGTGCAAGTTAGTGGAGTGCAATAGAAAGAAAAATAGTGAAGGGGAAGAGAAAAAGGAAAGAATAAATTCTTCAACATATTAAGCGCCAAAATAAACAAAACAAATCTTGCAAGTCTCTTGCATTTTATCCAAAAGTAAACAATTAAGGACAAAATATTATATTAACTGAACAATACGAGCATATGGCTTATAATTTTACATCATATAGTGATTTTACATGAGTGAGCGAGTCAATGAGCGGGTTTGAACCTCACTACAATTATTTAAAAACAAAATGCGTGTTACTAAGAAGATATATATTTTTAAAACGAAACAAACATCTTTTTTTTTCAAGTCTATATAAACAATAAATTTACGTGATTTACGCGATTTACATAATCATAATATTGTTTTTTTGCAATAACCAAGTATATATATATATATATATATATTATAATAATACTATGATAGTAATTTACATTTAAACTTATTGTAACTTTTTCAAAAGCATTATCAACATTAAATGTAAAGAGTAGCATCGAAATATTGAAATAACAGCAACAATAAAAGAAAAAAAAGTAGAAAAACAAACAAAAAAAACAAACAAAAACTCTAAACGCGTCGGGTTGCACACATGAAGATCATCAGGATCGTTCCTACCAGGTCTCCAAAAGAGGTAATGGAGCAATAGTCTTGGAATATAATGGACTTGAACGGTTATATCATGTGTGCAACCCAACGTGTGCCTTGCATGCATGCATGCATACATAATGTGTACAGTGTAGGTATAAAACACAAACAAAATCAGTGAACCGTGTTGACAATAACAAGCATTCATGCACCCACCCACACAAATTATGTTATCATAGTTCGTATAAGTAAGTACATGAACGCCAGTAACTGAGTTCAAGCGGAAAACAAATTATAACAAGATGAATAATATAAATGTGTACAGTTGTTCAAGCACAAGTCATATAATTTGAATTTGAATTAATACATCATGGAGTGATATTACACGTAACGTAACGAGTTTTATGAAAGCAGAGTAAAAGGCATATAATCAAGGTAGCGTAAAAATAAAGAGGTAGAATGTATGTGCACGGTTTTGCTAGCACGAAGACGAACCCTATTGTGTCTACCCATGCAGTCTCTAACAGTGAGGGTTCATCAATACCAACAGCTGTCGCAGTGTAATTATAAACATGATATTTTTGATGAGTTTAGAATAAATCGGAAGCGAAGTTCAGAACGTAACAATGTTCGATGACTTGAATGGGTAATAGGTAATAGTATACATCCTCAGATTTTATTAAATAATAATTTGCCAGTGTTTGTTTTGCGTGACTGCTAAGCTACTATGCTTATCAACTAGGGGACCTACGCCCTTAAGTCATAAATGACAGTAATGAGGATTAATGCCCCACAAAAGGGCACTAGTGTGGCACATCGACACGGTTTTGATCCTGGGGCCTCACAGTTACGAGGCCATTACTTTGCCACTGAACCATCACTGTACGCAGCGGGGGCTATAGGATAGGGGGCAGTTCCCACGAATATAAAAAATAAAGACAATGCAATACATTTTCAATAATTCATTGAATTCTCCCCCCCCCCGGTCCCCAAACAAAACAAACAAAAACAGAAACAAAATTCTGTGAGCCAATGCCTTGAGTCATAATGTATGGTCGTACAAAGGATTGTTTTATGTGGGGGGCCGGGGTAAAATGCAATGAATTATTGAAAATTTATTGCATTTTCTTTGTTTTTATTAAATCCCAGAGTATCGTACTAATTACATGATGGAGAAGCTCTTTTCGTCTTTATGCATATTATACTGATCCTATTCAAAATTAACACGAAGATGGAATTTGGAACTGAATAATTAAGGAGGCTGAAGCCTGCATTCAGAAGAATCCATAAGATAGTAAGTAAAATAAAATTTCATCAAGCTATCAAGAAGAGAAATCTTGTTTATTATTTTCTAAACAAATTCTATTAATAATGTTATCATATCTGAGTTTTTTGTTGTTGTTGTAATTCTTTATTTCAAATTCCTTGATAACGTTCCGGAATATTGTATTATATAAATTATGCCATAGATCAATATATTGTCACGCATTTCGATCAAATTAAAAGGCTGTTGAAAACATTCACAAAAGCACGGATTACAATTATCAAACTCATTGTAGAGGGCAAATAAAATAGAATGGTAAGGGGCCCAGTTGTAGGACAATTAGCCCCTGCATGACAATAACCCCGGTCGATTACCAGAGGCACAATACCCCCGGAAAATTACCTCCGTGGACAATTATCCCCGTGAAAAATTACCTCCGAGGACAATTACCCCCCCCCCCCCCTGAAAATTACCCCCTTGGACGCTTTTATTAAAACCAACTTAGTATCAGGGTGAACTGGGGCTAATTTTACTATTTTGTAAGGCGTACCACCTGCACTCGCTTGGCGCCATTTTTTCCAGCGTAAAATCGGAGTCTGGTGACCGTTTGGTAGCGATCTCGGACTTGTTTTCTCCATTTTTGGTTTTCTGGCATGTCGACGGGCGTGTGTCATCTATATTATTATCCTTCAGAGCCTCTCTATATTTGCGCATTAGGTTTAGTTTATCTCGATAGGATAGCAGCTTTTACATTCCAATTATGTTAGTTCTCCGTTTCCAGGATCGCCATTAAGTATGCAATTTAACCATTAAAGATAAATAGCGTCTTAATTCTTCCTTACTATATTTCTATTTCTCTTTAACATACTTTTTCACAAAAAGGAGGGGCTCGAGTCTCCCGAGCCCCGACGCTCCACGGGCCCTGTCATATTTACATGCAAAGCAATACTATTATGATAAGAAGAGGCCCAGATCAGTAAAAAGGCATTCTTGATGTGAAGAGGGGCACATTTCCCGAGTAAAATGGGGTGCAAGAACTGAAATCATATAATGAGTAAAAGCCTAAGGTACGTGACATTTGGGAAGAAAGATGGAAACGACACGTACGGTCACCTCTAAAACGTTTTGAGAATCATTCAGGTAGCCTCTCAATCAAGGTTAATAGATATGTATACAGTGAAAGACGGTATTATCCCTGCTGGAAAGAACACACTCATTCACAGTGTGAATCACAGTGATTCACACTGTGAATGAGTGTGAATGAGTGTGTTCTTTCCTTTTCCGATTATCCACACTGTGAATCACAGTGTGAAACGAATCGACCACAATGTGAAAACGCCCCAATTTAACATTGTGGAGCACACTGTGATTCACACTGTGAAACACAGTGTGCTTCACACTGTGAATGAGTGTGAATGAGTGTGTTCTTTCCTTTTCCGGTTATCCACACTGTGAATCATAGTGTGAAACGAATCGACCACAATGTGAAAACGCCCCAATTTAACATTGTGGAGCACACTGTGATTCACACTGTGAAACACAGTGTGATTCACACTGTGAATGAGTGTGAATGAGTGTGTTCTTTCCTTTTCCGGTTATCCACACTGTGAATCATAGTGTGAAACGAATCCACCACAATGTGAAAACGCCCCAATTTAACATTGTGGAGCACACTGTGATTCACACTGTGAAACACAGTGTGATTCACACTGTGAATGAATGTGAATGAGTGTGAATGAGTGTGTTCTTTCCAGCAGGGAATAACATAGATTAAGAATGGGGGTTAAATTCTTCAAACGTGAACCAACAAAAGGCAAAAGTAGCTAGGTTTATCTGGAACAGAAATTGTGATTATTGTATAACATCATTGAAACAGAAGGACATTTTATATTTCATCGTAATAAGCATAATTACCATTGAACGAGCAATTCACTAACACAATAGGTCAGATCGAAGCCCCCCCAAAAAAGACTTTTCAAGTTTCCACAGAAGATAGACCAGTCTCAGCGGAGCGGAACACCGTTGATAAAATAGACTGAAGCTAACGGTATCACTGACACAACTTGGAATTCCCCACAAAATGTCCACTATACTCTACTATAGCACTGGTTAGAAATTGAACGATGGAAAAGTCTTGTTCCATGTTCGCCATATCTAGCTAATTCATTCTTCTTCTGTTCAATTCACCTGGTTTATAACGTTAGCCATATTTCCTGCATGTGAACAAGCTTGACTATATATAGACTGCATGTAGTTCGAGAATATCCTGGTTTCAACTGGTTACGATGGCACAAGCTAGAACATCGACATTGTCACATCCGGCCATACACGGAAATATTAATTGACGACGTCAGTTACTATACACATACAACGGAAATTTGAGTCAATCGTCACTATGTGTTTCTGGTGTGGGAATTCCCCGGCACAGGCTGCCTTTTTCTTCTTCTATTGTTAATCTTCAAAGGGTCATGGAGCATATCACGCAGATATCTGTATAACATTACAAGTAATTAATTATAATTATGCAGGCACACTAAACACCGGGTTTCAGGTTAACACGCTATACTCTTTGCGAGAAGTTATATAACGTATATAACGCGCACAAAATATAGTTTATAATTACATTTATAGTAATTACTATAAATGTACATAGATATATGTCCGTTATTTTCTTGGCAAATATACACATTTTGAACCCTGTCAGCGATTTAAAACATGCCCAAAATCTTTTGTGCTTGTTAAAATGCATATTTGGTCTAACAGCCCCCCCCCCCCCACTTCATAATGATATTCATGATCTTGGTATTCATCATTTACGTTTTTAACAACGTTTAATGTTGAGATGAAATGGAAAACCAGAAACAAAGCAGTCACAAAAAATACAGCTTAATTCGGTTTCATATATAATAGCTCGGAATTAAGAAAAATGCGAAGAATTAAGAGAAAGAGAGAGTGAATGGGTAAATAAAAAGGGAAAGTCAATTACGACAAAAGGGTGAAACTGGCCCATCCTTGGGCTGGTTCGTCTGTTTGGCAGGGTAGGTACGCCCTGTTAGGGAAAAAAATGATACATACATAAAACAAATATTGTGTTTTAAAATACACTCGTTCGGCAAACAAAGACCCATTGTCTTTCAATTCACCAAAATACTGGGCCAAAAATAAGTTTAAAAAAAAAAATCCTACACAGTATGGAGAGCAATAATAAGTTATACCAGATGTGAACTATTAAACGCTTTCACCTGACCAATGACTACAACTAACCATATCCACAACTATTTTCTTGATATTGTCAGTACAGGGTATAGCAAATGAAATAATATAATTCCATCAGATTTGTACGTCTATTTGTTAACACAATTAATAAAAATACCACTACAAACAAAAACTTGAAGGAAATGCCCTTAAACATTGCAACTAATGAAGTTGAATAACATAACGAGTTACCACAACAAATCAATAGTCTTATATTGAAAGAGGTCACATCGTGTGACCACGCCTATATATATATATATATATATATATATATATAAATAAAATGGTATATAACATATCATAAAACTTTCTTGGCATTTCTTTCAATTATTTCTCCAAATTTTTTTTAGTAAAATTACATTGCTTGATTGGGAATGTTGGGAAGGAGAAAGCTTTTTTTTTTAGTGATTCCTGGAAGAGAGATTAAAAAAAAACACCAGAAAATCATGCCATACGACTTTTAGTACCGATTGCAATTCGTTAACATGAAATAAAAATTGTTTCCTTCTTAGTGGGAAACAAGTTTCAATTTCAGTTTATTGTTTCCATATTCCACATGATACGCATAATACAATATAAAACTATTCTTTGAAATTACAATCACACAAAATAAGATTAGATACATGTTACACATTTAGTTATTGATTCAACAACTTTTACAAGACGAATATATTTATTTGATAGTGAAATACTAATAAAAAGCAAATCTTGTAAAGAAGAGGTTCCGTACAAAATAATTTTGATGAAGAAGGTCGTCGATAATTCGACATGGCGCGATGAGAAAGATTTAAAAAAAAAGGTTAATGTAATATACAGATATATATCGTATAGTGCAAGTGCAACGAACTTAAGAAGAACGAAATACGATGAAATGCTGAAGCCATAGCTCTTTAACAGGCTCGTTATTTCTGGATATGATATTTGTATATCTTTCTTCACGTTGGTTGAATAGATGTATAGGCAAAAATAAAGTATAAGCAACTTATGGTTTCAGAAACCGGATACATTAAATGTGTAGACCAGGTTTGGAAATGCCCCCTCTCAAAATATGAAATGGAAGCTCTTTTATTACCAATCATGTGAAAGAATATGTTTTGACTAATACGTGATGATACAAATTTTGTCGGGAAACCGCCTACTAATTGATATATTTGGTAAATTATTATATCTATCCGGACTTGATATAATCGCATAGACCCATTTACATCTTTCTGTATAAACAGTGCTTGTAACTTTACCAGGACTGGGCCAAATTTCTTATCATTTTGATGATTCCGAAACCTTGCAGTACACACCAATACATAATGCTACATGATCAACCTTTTCTGATCGATTCCACAATGTTTCTTCCACAATACAATCGCCTGACCAGAACTGGTCTATACCTTAAAAGAACACAAAACGCTTCAGTTAATTTTGAATTATCTTTTTTTTTTCTTCTTCAAATCTTTAAGTGCTAAAGTAACAGAATGAATATTTAATTATAAATCCTTGTGATTACCACATTACCCGGAATGAAACCATTCAATTAACAATAACAAACAAGACAGGCGCGGATCCAGGATTTCTTAGGGGAGGGGGCCCAACATTTTTTTTTTTAAAGGTAAAAATCACGTGTTTTTACATGATTTTTTTCTCAAGGGTGTGGGGGGGGCGGGCCCCCGGGCCCCCGGGCCTCCCTGGATCCACCACTGAAACAAGATGCACTATTGATACCTTAATAAGTCTCGCGCATCTTGTCACTAAACATTTTAAACTCTGAAAACTGTCTTTATGATTTAAAATGAATAGTATCAGTGTCTTATGATTTCTTGTAATTAGAAATGCTAATGACAACATTCCACATTTAAAAATAATATGATATTTACCATATTAGTCATTTTACTTAATCTGAAAAAACAAAAACATTACCTGAGTAGAATATTTTTGTTATTCAAGCACTGAACACCAAAACGAATATTACAGACAAAATCGGAATGGTTCTTCCTTAGAGCAGGTTTCGAGAAAATATTTGTTACTTCTTCAATTCACATGTTAGTACAAATTTGTAATCACCTCACAGTAACATTGATTATGACATTGGTAAAATTAGATCCCTGTAGTGGTGCGACCAAATCGTTATTTATTCATTTTATTTATTTATTTCGTTTTATTTCAACAGGGTAGCCCCATAGTAGTTAAAATACTGTTATACTTGGGGGCCCTGCGTAACATAAAATACATATAAAGATACATGAAAACATCATTACATTGTGAATAGTAAACAAACCAGAAAGAATACAGATTAAATCTCAAATGTAAATTTAAGTAAACAAAAAAAAATCCAAAAAAATCATACATAAACAAATTTTGAAGAAGAAAAAATATTATATTGTAGTTACAGTGTGTCTAAAAATAAAAAGAAACCGTGACAGAGACTATAGGCGACTAAGTTTTCAAACTGAATCATCTCACCAAAAACTTTAGCTTATAGCAAAGATGTGATGGTCTTACATCTCGGATAGTATCCGAGATGTAAGACCATCACATCTTTGCTATAACGTATTACGCGGGGGATAATATTGATCAATCTAAACGAGTCTTGTAAAATTATGGTTGGGAATATAAAATTACATTATACAACTTTCTCAAACTAAAAATTAGAAGAAAGCGGTATGCCAAATTGTGACATGGTAATACAAAATACAGCTCTGTCGTCCGACCCGTTGATTTCAGTACACAGTAAACGAGCTGAAAATAACAGTAGACTAGTTTAACAAATAAAACGCGTTAGTAAATCATAATGATGTTGTAATTTATTGTTTGCTTTACCCGGAAGAACTAATCTTTGTCGTATTATACTAGTCAAACTAGGCAAAATATGTGGTTCTTTTAGCAGAATGAAGATGGATGTTTAAAAAAAAATGGACATTTTAGCGTGATTTCGTTTATCAAAGAGCATACGTCCATTTGAAAGAAAAAGCAGGTACTTTTTCAACTGAATCCTGAAGTAGGTCTATGCGTTTGCCTTAGTTTAGGGGTATTTTTCTAGATCCCGACTCCAAATTGAAAACTGGTCGGGAATAAACCAGATGTCTATAACTATCGGTTACGTCATCAGCTTGCTAAATGTAGAAACACATTGAATCCCATACTATAGCCAGCATTATGTGACATGCTTGTTATACCCTTGAGGGTTACGTCATCAGCCGTTGGGGAGTCCCCGGGGGTATATTATGATCTCTGAATCTCTGCCCGACTATATAGGAGTACACTTGTGAAATACCCTTGGATTCAGGAGAAAAAATGCACGCGAAGTCCTCATTTAGGATGTATTTTTGCTGCATGGAAAACTGTGGTAACGATATGTATCATTTATATATGCCTATACCCCGGTCCCCTCACTCCGAGGTCGGGACCGCAACCGTGTTCCCAAAATGTCCGGTAAAGGGGTATTTTTCACGCACCAAAAAGTCCGGCTCGTAGTACTCCGGCCCGTATTGACTAATTTACACACTGGACTTAAGGGGTGTTTTCAAAAGGAGGGAACACGCATACGCGTACCCTAAATAACACTGAGTGGGGGGGGGGGGGGCTATACAGCTAATGGTAATTAAGACCACCTGTGACAGCGAAGAGCTAGGGTAATGAGAAAGGTAAACGGGCACCTGTCAAAGTAAAAGGGGCAATAATCATCAGATTTCAATGTAGGGGTATAGTCTCGAGGGTTCAAGTTCAGTTCATATATTCAAAACCACACAAAACATGACATAATCTTTTGCATATATGTAATGTATATATGATTAATGTACTATTACCAATCTCTAAAAAAAAGAGATTGGTAATAGTACATTAATCAACATAATTATACTAACTTGATTACATCATAAAATGAATGGTTTTAGGCAGGGGCGGATCCAGCCGGCGGCACATATGAAAAACTTTCGTTCATCTGCTCCGTACGCATCGCACCGTGAGCTACAACACGTGAAATTCCTTACCATTTATATGCATTACCTACGCTAAATCACAGCAACAGCCTGACCCCACAGGGGCGGATCTAGCTTTTTGCTAAGGGGGGGGTTGACCAAAATAATGACGATGCGGAGCATCGTCCACGAGCCGCGAAGCGGCGAGCCGATTTTTTTGGGGGTGTTTATTTGAACCCCGTAAGTGATGTTTTCCTGGCATCTATTAACACAATGGAGACCATAAAAAGCAGTGCATGATAACGTCTTTTTAAATCAAGTAACAGTTTAATACATAGTTATATCCAGAGTTATCATGTGTTTGGTTAAGTTACCAGATGAGTTGAATATCTTCTCACAATATTTGCACTTGAAAGGGTTTCTCTCCAGCGTGCGTTCTTTTTTCTTTCTTTTTTTCTTTCTTTTTTTTCTTTTTTTTTTGTTTTTTTTTTGTTTTTTTTTTCCTTTTTTTTTTTTTTTTTTTTTGGGCCGCCCAAGGGGGGGGGGGGGGGTTGCAACCCCCCCAACCCCCCCCCCCCCCCTGGATCCGCCACTGACCCACCGTCTCGGCCGGTATTTTAAAATTCAATGTTTTGTCTTTAAGATGATATAAATTTGAAATAATTTCATTCATGCGAAAAGGTTACACTTTTTGCTTAAAAATGTTCCCAAGAAACCTTTCACGACACTTTCTCTATGGAGGTCAACCGATTTTCGCCCAAACTTCGTCAACTCTCCATATACCATACTCATCTTGGCTGTAGAACTGATTCGATGGCCGAATTGCACCGTCTCGCAGAGGTTTCAACGATTCCAGTTATGTATCATTCATTTTGATTGGATAAGAGGAAAAGGTTGCACTTTTGCATCAAATGATTTGCTGTCTCTTATGTATGCTCCTTTTTGCGCGAGAGCATGAAATATGCCACACTACACGAGTTCCATACATTATAGCGTGCGAACTTTTGCGTTGCATGTGATTTGAAACAGATAAGTCTCCTCTCGGAATGTTCCCCGAACCTGTCCATTTTGTGTAGTTATTTCTATCAATATGTGAGTTTCAACCTAAAATGTGGAAAGAAGAAGACATGTAGACTGTAGTAATGATAATTAAATGGTGATACATCATGGATTTGTTGTGTAATTTGCCAGTGACCAAGAAGAAACACAAAGGATTTTGTAAAAAAAAATTGGGGGCCTAGCTAGCTCGAAAAGTGATTCGAAAAATCGCACTCCCGCACTCCCCCCCCCCCCCCCCTTGAGCGCCAGAGGTGGTGGCCCATGTCCAAAAAAAAGTAATTAACATGTTTTTACCCCAGGGGATTCGCCACTGGTTATAGGACCCCTGTGGTCTGTAGAGTGATGATTAACACTGATGAGTAGGTATTTTGTGGTCAAAAAGCATTTGAAAACGAGAAATTATGTCAGTCTTCCAAGTAGGTACGTTTTAGATAATCTTCTAAACCTAGAAAGAGTCGTACTATTTTTTTTTTTATATCATCAGGCAAACTGTTTCCCGGCAAAATTTGTATCACCACTGGCAATACCAAGAAGTTTTAAGAGATGTAAGAGAGTAAGAGAGTAATAGCTGGCTTGATCATTCCCTTTGTACCACCTTCGAAGCCGCCAAGAGAAAATATGTCAGGCATGTGCTTAACTGGATCTTCCTTGCTGATACGTAGACAAAAGATTCCTGCCTATATAGCTGCACACACTCACTAGTCACTAACGGGCCACTTTCAAAGGGAAATATGCTTTTGTAAATTACTTTTCGCTTCCACTCGTCTGATAATACGATCAGCACACACGTGCTTACCTTTACAGGAGGCAAGCGAAAGGAAATAGAGCATTATTTCCTGAAATATTAATCAAAATTACTCGTCTGGGGGCATGTGTGGGCACTAATCTGACATATACCATCATACATAAAACATGAAATATTCACTTTTCATTTTCGTGAGCCGGAAGCGATCGGAAAAGTGTCAAATTACAGGTTTTAGGATTGTCAAATTTTACCATTTTTCACCAATTAAAGCTATAGTATCATACAGTGTAAGAAAATTTCTTGACAATATTAGGCTTTTGTATTCATATTTTATCATCTGTTCGATTTTCACGTTATTAGTTCAAATAAGAAGTGAAATATTAAGGATATTTCTATGTGAACAAAATCAAGCACTTTCCTATGATATTGGCGGCTTCGAACCGGACATCAAAGGTAACAGCATGCACACCAGTAGATTCTATATTGTGTAACCTTAGAAGACGGCAGCTGCTTGGAATAATTAGCTGGCAGTAATTGGGTCTCCAGCTCTTAAAACGGCTTTGGTAATACGAGCTTCGATCCGTTTCATTTTTTGAGAGGGGGGGGGGGGGGGCGTTTCCAAAACTGGTCTTAGCTTTACCTTTAAAAAGGTCACTCCTTAAATTTTCATTTACAGCCATCGCACGAAGTTAAGCCGGTACCGCCTACGTAGGTAAGTGATTTTTTCCCTTTTATTCTGGCTCAAATGGTTTGTTTCGAAAAGACATGCTGAAAAATATTGACCTAGAAGTCTAGTCATCGAACAATAGCCAATAATCGAACAATCTTCAGGATTGAAGGACATAGAAAGCTAAGAAGAAGATTAGAACGAGGAACGTCAGTGTGTGTGTATACTGTAACTTACAACGGTCCCACCCGTCCGTACTTGCGTGTGTTCCTACATAATATTTTGTCAACTAGAATCTAACCGTTATAGTCGTTAGCCTTAGCCTTAGGGCCTAGGCTAAATGACCATATTAAATCATTTCTATAAGTTTCAGTCGATTCGAAACCATGTGTTTAAAAACCAAAGAAATCACTGCTATTTTATTATAATTCTCCATTGACCAATTAGGTATTACTATTGGGTCTTTTTTTTAATGTTGTTATTTGTTGTTTCACTAGCAATATGTAGCATGCCATTTGATTTGCGAATGGTCAGGTCGTCTGGATTTTCTTCTTCTTTGGGTTACTGTCCAACAATTACCTTAAAATGGGGTTAACATTAACAGAAACGGTGTGCACTAGGGTTAACTGCAGAGAGAGAGGATTGGCTTAATGTGTATTTTGCTCAGGAAGGAGGTTAACTTATTTTTGAGTTATGTTGACTTGGGTTGATTTTATGTAGTCTGGATATGCAGTAGTACTTAAAGAGAAGGTTGAGTTCTGGGAAGAGGTGAAAAATTATTTGTGAGTGTCATCATTGCTATTATGCAAGGTAAAACATGTTCCCTGAAAAGCATGGCTCTTCAAATGTCAAGGGACAGATTTTTACGCCACATGTTCGTATAGTCCCATATACAGTGTACATCATTCTGTGTACAGTGCTTGTAACTTTACCAAGACTTGGCCAAATTTCTTATCATTGTGATGATTTCGAACCTTGCAATACACACAAATACATAAATATGCTAGATGATAAACCTTTTCTGATCGATTCCACACCGTTTCTTGCACAATTCAATTGCATGACCAGAAGTCAACTTTATTTTTAAGCAATACTAATAAAAGCAATTTTTGGTGTTGCTGCAATCGGGATAAAACAATTTTCTGATGATGTGTTCCTCAAATTTCTGTGGGTGCAGGGTAGAGAGCACTTGCACAGTGAGATGACCCGTAACTGCCTGTCGAAAGGCTGATAAGCAATCAAATTTCTGTCTCTATTTTAAGTTCATTTTATTTTTCAGTGACACTTTTTCTCAGTCTGTAATCCCCTGTTATGAAAGAGACTGCTCGATTTTGAATCATTTCAATTTCGTTATATAATTTTGTGTGTATGGATCCCATACGGATGAGCAATAAAATTCTGTTTGGGTCTCACTAATGTCTTGTACGACATTCTTTTTCATGTTTTTGACTTTAATGTAAACTATTAAATAATAATCTCTTGCCAATCTATCACTGTAACACCAATCATTCAAACCATACTGCCAAACTCACAAATCCTCTCTCCCAAGTCTCTAACTTATAAATCATAACCAAGCCCTAAATTAATACCACTCACCCAGTTCAAGCTCAGGGCAGGGCCCTGTTTCATAAAAGTTGTTTTCAATAACAAATGCTAAATTTCTATGACAAATTTGCTCTCAGCCAATCAAATGCCACGATTTCAGTAGCTTATAACAATTATTGTAACTTGTTATTGATAATAAGGATATATTGACTGCTTTGAGAGGCATAGTGGTTTCTATAGGGTCAAGGGAAACTCACAACCTGCTATGACCCCAAGGCGCTTGCGCCGCGGGGTCATAGTAGGTTGTGAGTTTCCCGAGACCCTATAGAAACAACTATGCCTCGAATATTAAAAGCAGTCAATATATATTTTATATACCGAAAAAAAGGAAAATGTTGACTCACCCATTTAGGTTTCCATCTCTTTGAAGTCATGAATATTAACACCAACAATAACTTGTGTACAGTATGAAATCCAACAAGCTGTGCTCCAGTAGAACAGGGAATACCAAACACGTTTACACGAACAGTAACTTTTGTACAGGATGATATCACCAACAAGCTGTGCTCCAGTAGAACAGTAGAACATGAACAGTAACTTTATAAATTCACAAATTCGCAACATATTTACACAGACTGTGCGTCTAGTCTACTTGTTGTAGATGTATTTTGCGATCGAGACTAGTACACAAAATGGCGATCGGTCGTCTGCGCTGCGTGGATTGGTAGATTCGTCGCCTGAATGCAGCGACCAAAATCGAATTGCACTCAAACACCGTTAACGGTATTGCGCATCGGTCATCGCACAAAAGAAACTTATACGGTAACACGTAAACCAAAATGGGGATCGCAGCAAAATGACGTCACGTTTCACAGCCATGGAAAAAGTGCTATGAAAAATGGATATAAACCGGTAGAGCCGGAAAAAATGACTATGAATTTCAATTAGCGGGCATGGTTAAGAACATGACTGCATTTTCAACCAATCAGAAGACAGGATTAGTAAAGAATCTTAAAATGAGGTATATAACATGTTTTATGAAACAGGGCCCAGGTCTCCATGTGTTTTAATGTACATGTACATGTAGCATGCTATCCATATGCAGCCTCATGCAAAGAATATTCAAATGAAATATCACTCATCAACCAATAGCAAATAAGATTCAAGGATAAAACTGAATATTCATAAGAACAAAGGAGAAGAGAACCAATGATAAGTAAGAAGTGGAAATATTTAAATGAGAAAAGAACATACATGTACCACCTGTTTTAAGACTTGGTATGTGGAGGAGATGAATGGAGGATATGCAAATGATGTGAAATGAATATAGAAGAGACTAGAGAAACAAACAGTAATTGTGACAAATACAAGTAGGAAATAAGTCTAATTTTAACTCTTACATTAATATTACGGATTCCTTCTGATGAAACCTAGAGTTTTAGTTGCCTTGGAGAAAATTCTGCCAACGTGTCAGTTCCCAGTTAAATCACTACTTATCTACTCTTTCATATGTGTGAGTTTTAGTCTCTTGTAATGTAGTGTTATTTAGAGTGTGATCAAACTTAATGGCCCGAATTCACAAAGCAAGGTTTGAGCTCAGACCAAGGTTTGAGCTCAAACCTCCTTTTGTTTCGCCAAACCAGGTTTGTAAATAACAAAAGGAGGTTTGGCGAAACAAAAGGAGGTTTGAGCTCAAACCTTGCTTTGTGAATTCGGGCCAAATTGTTCTGTGGCATATGAAATATGACATGACACTTTTGGGAATGACTTGGCACTTTTGGGCATGGCATGGCACTTTTGGGCATGACTTGGCACTTTTGGGCATGGTTTGGCACTTTTGGGCATGGTTTGGCACTTTTGGGCATGGTTTGGCACTTTTGGGCATGACTTGGCACTTTTGGGCATGGCTTGGCACTTTTGGGCATGGTTTGGCACTTTTGGGCATGGTTTGGCACTTTTGGACATGACTTGGCACTTTTGGGCATGGTTTGGCACTTTTGGGCATGGTTTGGCACTTTTGGGCATGGTTTGGCACTTTTGGGCATGGTTTGGCACTTTTGGGCATGGTTTGGCACTTTTGGGCATGGTTTGGCACTTTTGGGCATGACTTGGCACTTTTGGGCATGGCTTGGCATTTTTAGGCATGACTTGGCAATTTTAGACTTGTCTTGCCAGGATGTTAGGCTTGTTAGCCTGTCTAGGTGTCTTTGTAACCTATCGCCATCTTTACGGCCCGTTATTGTTGTGTACAAAATGCAGTCATCTGCAAATAAATGACTTCCAGATTCAAGACCGTCCATCAGGGAGGTCATTTACAAAAAGGAGCAAGCAAGTTTATTGGACCTGAGACTGTGCCCTGTGGCACACTAGAGTCAACATTGACCCTATCAGAATGTTCACCATCTTTTACTGCCCTTTGCTTACATTTAGTCCCTCTCAGGCTCTGATACCATAGCGCCTAAGGTTTAGTAATTAATAGTTTTCTGTGAGGCTATTTGATGAATGCCTGTTGAAAGTCCATAATTATCACTTCCACTTGGCACTTTTGTTCCACTTCATATGCATTACCGGTATCTTGAATGGTGGAAATTAGCTGCAATTCACAAGAATTATTTTTTGCGAAACCCATGCTGTTGGTTACACAGGATGTTATGTGCATCCAAGTGAGACATTACATTACAGCAGAGTATGTTTTCCGTTACTCTACTACGTACAGATGTCAGGTTTACTGAATGATAGTTTGTAGGTTGAGTCTTATCACCTTTCTTACAAAAGGTGTTACATGTATGTTAGCACACAGCCAGTCTTCAGGAAGTTCATGAACCATTCTTGTTTTGAGTGATAGCTAAAAGACAATGGTTGAAACACAAAGGTTCACTGAACAATAGTTTGTAGGTTGTGTCTTGTCACCTTTCAAACAACTGGTCTACAGGACCATTCCTGTTTCAATTAATAGTTGAAAGACAATGGTAAGTGCAGGCCTGATTTCTTCCGCTGTTGTTCGCAAGACCCAAGGGAATATTTCATCAAAATGAAACCTGGAGATTTGTAATGTATGGGCTGATCTCTTTCAGTAACTTGACAACTCCCCCTACTATTACTTCAATTTCGGGCATGGGTAGAATGTTTGTTTCTTTTTCTGTTGGTAGGTCTGACAGTCTTTCTTGTGTGAATTGTTGTAGCAGATACATGTATTCTGTTTACTATCTGTCAGTGTCCCTATCTCCACATCTCTGACGTCAGGTATGCCAGAAGAGTCTTTCTTAAAAGTTTTGATAAAACTCCAGAAGGTTTTAGCTAACTCTGTACCGGTAGACGTTTTTTCAAACATATCCTTTCCTTATTGCTTTTTTTTTTTTTTTTTTTTTACTCTTCTTTGCTTTATTATAAGCAATTTGTTTGCTCTTGTATGTAGTACCTGTACATTCAATTGAGGAGTTTATCCAGGGTGTCTCATTCCTGTCAACTGTTACTTTTGACGGCAGCGCTCAAAATACATAGGGGGGCGATGGGCGATTCGCCCCCGTGAGCTACACAATCGCCTCCGTCAGAGTGCTCACGGGGGCGATTGCAAAATTATAAATCGTCCCCGTGGAATATAAATAACAAATATATAATAAAGATGATCCTTTCTGTTATAATTTTCACACAATGTTGAGTTTCAAGTTTCAAACCTTAAATCAATGAAATGGAACTATGGAAGTAACATTTTAATAGCGTGCAGGATTTCTTGCTCGAATTCTTCGGTGTCTAGAGGCTGCCACATTGTGAAGGAATAAACACCTTTTCGCCGCAAGATTGCACTATATCTCCCATCTCCACATCTCTATGAGTATTACGGATACAATCAAACAACGGAAGATCGCAGTTCACTGCGGTCGTCAGCAGAGCGGCTTTACTGGCTGCGCCGGTAGTATATTGGTGTGCACGCATGCCGCCCCATATCTGCTGGAGCAAGATAGAGGCGATCGCGCAAGGACCGAAACGTGAAGAAGTTTTTCGTTTTAAAAACGTGAATCCTCTGAAATCTAATTCCAAAACATCAGCAAATAATGAACCTCGACCAGTAAATCAACCGAAAGCTAAAATTAGTAAAAGGAGACCTGTTGGCAAGGAGGCAAATGTATACGGGCTTGAACCAGAAATTTCGTACAAAGGGAAGAGATCTGACCGCGTAGCCAGGGGGCGGTGGGGGCAGTCGCCCCCCCCCCCCCCCAAAAAAAAAAAAAAAAAAACGCCGGCCAAAATAAGAAAGAGAGAGAAAAAAGGAAAAAAAGGAAGAGGACGTAGGAAGAAAAAGGATTAAGAGTCGAGAACGGTACAACGGATCGTCTTCTTTCTCTAATAATTTATGAAAAGTCAAAGCTTCCGCGTTTCGCGCGGGAGCGGGGAAACTGAATTCAGGCAAGGATTTAGAGTCGAGAACTGTAAAACGAATCGTCTACTTTCTCTAATAATTTAATGAAACGTCAAAGCTTCCGCGCTTCGCGCAGGAGCGGGGAAACTGAATTCAGATAAGGATTTAGAGTCGAGGACGGTACAACGAATCGTCTTCTTTCTCTAATGAAACGTCAAAAGAAACTGAATTTAGATAAGGGATTAAGAGTCGAGAACGGTCCAACGAATCGTCTTCTTTCTCTAATAATTTGATGAAACGTCAAAGCTTTCACCTCCCTGCACCCACCCCTCTAGGGAGCGCGCTTTGCGCGCTCTGTAAGTGATTCGCACACTTTGCGTGCTCACTACCGCCCCCCTAAAATGAAATCCTTGCTACGCGCTTGCTTGTCGGACCATTAGCTGCCTGTTATAACTTGTAAAGTTGTAAGAGGAAAATAATGCCGACTATTAATGATAATGATAAAATAGCAAATAATTTAGGAGTTTCATGGGTACCCCCAATTCAATGAAAATTTTTATTAATAAAAAAGCCCCCGTCAGTACTAAAAGAGAAGGCTCACAGGGGCGCTTTTTATTTTGGAAGAGCCCCCGTGGACAAAAAATTAATTTGAGCCCTGTTTGACGGGATAGGTGCACTGACAGCACTGTCTGTCAGTACAACCCAATTTGGTAAATTTGCAGTAGTTGTGTTCAGATCTTTAGTTTTGAAATCCTCACTAATCAATAATCAGACATCAGCTGTACCATATAATTGTACTTTTTATGGTTTCTCTACTGTACTACAGGGTTTGTAATTTACCAGCACCATAGGTATAGTTGGCAACAATAATCAAATTACTGACTAATCACCAATAAGCCAAACACAACAACAATCATCATGGCCACTAATACCAGAGATTGTGTTTGGTTTCATAACAAGAGATGGATTTTTGTATTTTGTTAATATAAAGAACAGGTCTGAGGTACTCTGTTATATGGCTAATGCATGATTTTGAATTAGTATTTAGTTCATTTTAAGCCTCGGTCACCCTAGGATTAAAAGGAAATCATGTTATACATTTCAATCTTTTTAACATTGAACTTTATCCTTCGCATCTCAAACATGACTGTACTGTTTCTATTTATAGAGGAAGCAAGGAAGCAATATGTCCGCTCCATCCCTGGACCCCATCCTGCCGTTACCTCTAGACCAAGCACTATTGAAAGATGTGCAGGACCAAGCAAGGGACTTTGCATACAGCCATGGTGTGGTCATGAGGATGCCCCACCGGCCAGAAAGGTCAGAGGTCATCTGTCATGCTCCGTACACACTGATCCCGTCTCCATTTCCGAGGGTGTTCTTTGAGAAAGCCAAGAGGCTTCAGCAGGCCATTAATTTGCTCTTGTATAGAGTGAGTCAAAACAGAGACTTCTTGACACAAACACTGTCCAGGTAAGAACTAAGAACCCCTCTCATATCTTTTTGATTAAAAAAAAAGAAGTTTTAAATATGATGAAAGAGAGCTCTGTCAGGGCTCAAAATCAGTGGTAATCTAGGTGCTATTGATTCGAGGGCACCTTATAGATCAGCCTTAGAAGCGTGGGTAGGAACTACAATATCTTGCCCCAAAAGGGATTTCTTGGGGTGAGGTTTCTTTTTGATCAAAGAAATGATATGACCTTCTTGTGTGGTAATGTGTTATATGTGGTTAACTTCAGGAAGAAAGAAAAACAAATTGTGAAAAGAAGGGAGTTTCCCTTTCAGTGCTTGATTGAGTAGTACATGTACATTTTGAATGATTGACTCCTGCAAAAGAAAATATGTTAAAATTTGTTTTTTTTCACAATCAGTAGAAAATTGACCTGTTTTGATAAGCTCTTGCTCCCTATGCTGTCAACTTTTTGAAATGAAAGCTTACCAAGCCAAGTAATTTTTATACTGATTGTGAAGTAGGAACTTCAAAGAAATAAGGTACCTTAGACGGGAGCTCTTCTGCACTATATACCGTATACAAAGTATCATGAGGCTTAAGCCTAGCCATCACTATAGGGTGTAAACAAAATTAAAGGGATGATCCCCCTGATATTAATTTGTTTTAATAGATCTAAACAGAAAAATGAGAGGAACAGGTGAGTGAAAGTTTTTAGCAATTTCCGATATCTAATCAGAGACTTCCGATTTCTGATCTGATTGATCGCAACTTCAAAAATTCATAACTTTCTTATTTTTAATCGAAATTTGCTCAAACTGTCAATGACCTGTTCCCTCTCATTTTCTGCTTCTATTACACCCTACTTAATATCACTATCAGTATCAGGGTGGACTTCCCTTCAAGTAATTTCTTAATACTGGGTACCCATTTGACATTTACCTCACCTAGTTGGAGAGTGTCAAATGGAGATTAATGTCTTTCCAAAGAAATTAGTGATATGGCAGCAATTTGAACCCCATACCTTGTTGTCTGGGCACTTACTTTAAGGATTATTTTCAAATGTTGAACAGTATTTTTTTTCTTCTCTCAATGATTTACACCCTTTTCAAATCAGATCAATTATGTGCAACTGTGCATGATATTTCATCAATAGTAAAACATTCCTTTTAGCCGTGTGAATCTTGGAAATCAATATTCCCACCACAGTCAGCTGTACTGTTTTTTCAACACAACTGTAGAGATCTTGTAATCTATTGGTCTTAGTGGATTAGTCACCGGACTGTAAACCACAAGGTACTGGGTTCAAACCCCCTGCCACACCACTAATGTGCTTTGGCAAGACATGTTGTACATTTGCCACACTCAACCCAGGGTAACTTCCTGGCTGGAATTAATTCCTTGAAATGCTGAAGCACTGTAATAACAGCCATGCTAACGTAAATGTTATGATTGTGGAGTGTCAAGTCTGACAGAGACATGAGTGCTGTATACAAGAACCCGCTATTGTTATCATATTATTATGGCATCATTCAATGCCTAAGATTTATGATAAAAACATTTCATTATCCATTTTAAATTAATTTGATTTAAATTGAATTGAACATACTGTGACGGTGTATCCAGTCACATGGTTGTATGTAGTATAGTGACATGGTTAATATCGGCATTTAAGTAAGACTTATCTTTCATGTTTTTCAAGTGTAGTTATTGTGAATTTTTGGTAAATGAAAACAGAATGACGGCACCTTATCCTATAGTTTGTTAGGGTTTGCTACTTGTGTAATTATGTAACCATCTGTGAAGAATTTAATTTCTAGAAACATCTCAAAATTAAGTGTGTAGCACTTTAAAAAAAAAAAAATGGTTTAAAATGTATTTACTAACATAACAGTTCCCCTAACTTTCAACATATGTGTGGATGTATGGGGGAAAAGGTTATCTTGATTTACATTAAGATAATAGCGCATGTATCAATTATACATATTTTTTGTTGCTTTTTATTTTACAGAACAATAGAAGGGGATGATTTCACAGGCAAACTATTCAAGATATATCAGCAAGTGCATGATGAAAAAATACCGAAAGTAAGTAAAATATGTTAAACTGATCATGGGGATGATGTCCTGTCTCTTAAAGATACTATGTCTCATTTGCAGGCCAAATTAATGAATTTGAAAGATAATACTAGTTTAGAACCTCCCTCAAAACGAAGGGGCTTGAAAATGTCTTTATGTGGGAACATAACAACTGTTAGTTGTCTAATTGACTTTAGGGATTGCAATTGTTTTAGTAAATAGTCTGATTAAAAATCTTTTATAAATTGTGAGGCTTATTTTGTTTTATTTTGATTATTTTTTGTTATTGTTGTTGTTTTGTTTATTTACAGGACATTGAGTTAGGCCTTTTAAGAACAGACTACATGCTTGATACTGCCCGGGGTGAGTCTGGTAATCTTGCGCTGTCAATGGTTGAAATGAACACAATGGCTGCTTCCTTTGCTGCCCTAGCAACTAATGTAACACCATTACACAGGTTAGTCAAAAACTCCTGAGATTGTTAAAAGCAGGTCAAAAATTTTGATATAAAAATTGGATGAATTTTAATATGCTCCCAATAAAACATCATCCAGAAGGAATAAATTACTTTCTGAATTCTTAAAAACAGATTTTAAGCATACATTTTCATATTCATATCATAAAACATTTTCATGTGTTTTTGTGCAAGCTAAAATCATTGAATAGGCTACCCTGGGCACAAAATGACTATTTTAATGAACAAAGAATTCAAACAAAGAAGAAATGAATGAAGCTAAAAGAATATGGTTATTATGAACTTGAAATACATGTATACTGAGTAATAATACTAAAGAGCACTGGGATGATATTTGATAGTACATATACACTAAAGACAGATACATGCATTTATTTATTTACATTATACTTATATTGAGACACAAACATATTTTAATTTACAATGATATGCAGTATATTGTGTGATGTCCTGACTGGTTTATATTGCAATGCATCTTTGTTTAGGTATGTCCTTGGACTATGCCGCAAAGAGTTTGAACCGTCCTGTATACCAGATAATCAAGCAAACAAAGGTTTGGCCCAAGCCATTGTCAAAGCATTCCACCTCTATGGTCAACCCAGGTGAGTACCCCCCCCCCCCCTTTCTGCACCTCTCTCATATTAGTTTCTTTAATAGTGATATTTTTATTTGTATGACCAGTGCAGTGTGACATGAAAATTCTACTTGCAATCAAGCGAGTTTCATTGTATCTCCACTATTACTACAATCTGTAACATAACATTAAGAATGAGTTACTATTTGTATGACTTGGTCTTGTGCATATGCCCCTGTCTGTATTCAATGTTTCTTTTTTTACAAATGTTCATCTTTTGTGAAAAAGGTTGTAGATCCCAATGTTCTGTGTGAGAAAGGGTTCTGAAAATAATGAAATCAAAAGTTGTATGAGCAGGACCACAACTGAAATTGCACTCCAACATAGGCTCTGGCGACAGTTGCTCTAGGCTTCATGTTTTTGAAGATGCAGGGTTGGGGTTAGAGCTGCAGTTGGGTTTTAGGCAAAGTTTAGAAGTTGGGAGCCATACAATTAATCTGATTTTTGTCATGTTTCTTATAACATAGTGCTGCAGTATTCTTCATCGTCACCTCCAAAGAACCCAACATCTTTGACCAAAGGTTCCTGGAGTATGCCATCACAGACTGCGACCACAAGATCAAAGTCATGAGGAAAACATTGGGTGACATCGGGCACAGAGGTGAACTCACAAAGGACAGGAGGTTATTCATGTGAGTCAGAGGTTGAAAGGTTAAAGGTTAGAGATGAAGGGTCTTTTCCATTTATGCATGCTG
Source organism: Strongylocentrotus purpuratus (assembly GCF_000002235.5). Lineage (NCBI taxonomy): Eukaryota > Metazoa > Echinodermata > Echinoidea > Camarodonta > Strongylocentrotidae > Strongylocentrotus > Strongylocentrotus purpuratus. Next base: position 24,111,041 of record NW_022145614.1, read on the forward strand.
TGGAAAAAGGGAAATATACCCTGTGAAAACTACTCCCCTCAATGCCCCCTTCCCCCTCCAAAATTATTACCTCCTAAATAAATTAAATCACACAAAAATTGTTTGCAAAGTATCTTGGGTTATATTTAAAGGGATATTAATACAGGCAGTTTTATTTCTTGGTGGTAATTTCCCTAGAGAGAAGTTGTCTTTCGGGTTGGGGGGGGGGGGGGGGGGGGACTTGTCCTGTCAGGTTTTCAATTATATAAAAACAGGGTTTTTGTGGTCTGAAATATAATTCTGTGCTAAAAAGAAGTTTCATTTTGCCATAATAAGTTATAAGGAACTTTTTTGTGACATATCACCCAGGTACCATATATAATTTGCAGCCATTGAGTACATCTGAGAAAAAATTCAAACAAAGATTATTTTTTTGTAACTACTGCATTGTTTTTACAGAGATGGCACAGAAGTCGCAGTTTTGTATTACCGATCATGCTATACTCCTCACCAATTTCCAACAGAGTTTGTAAGTAAAGCAAAGCAAGTCGAAGTTTTCTTGTTCAGTCTAGTTTTTTGAAGTCATTAAAGCCTGTCTGTACTAGTTTGGCCAGGAGGGATTAGACCTCCCAGCAAGGTCATTGACAGGTGGCTATCTCATCAATTAAGCTCTCAATTAACATAAGAAAAAGGTCATTGTGGACCAACGGGCACCGCTTTGGCATTGTTCTCTATATAGAGGGAGCAAGTAGCTACAAGTAGTACAGTTGGGCTTTAAAGAATAGGCATTATGTGTGAGTCAATATCTTATCACTTTGCTGATTCAAAATCTCTCGGTATACAGTTATGTACCTAAAATCTGCCTTTCCCAGTTACTACTGAACAGTCTCTGACACCATGCAATGAAAGGAACTCAACTTTATATTTGAAGGAGGCGAGTTGGCTCAGTCGGTAAAGCGTCTGCCCCGTTGACCCAAGGATACTGGTTTATGATCCAGCCCAGGCAGATGACTGAAGCCTGTGTTGTGTTTCGATGTGTCCCTACCCTGTTCCATAGATGCAGGTTGTGTTACAGTGGAAAATACTCTGTCCCACAGATAGGATGCTAAATGGAGGTCCCATGTGTAATAGAGTCATTACCTATGCATATTAGGTACCAACTGCAGTATTCAAATAAGATTAGGGAGGAAACCCTGATGTAGTGGTACACCTACTCCTCCTAATCAGTTTTACTGGGAGGAGAGACCTGAGGGTTACAGCGATTAAGTCGCTTCTTCCCAAATCTTTAATATCTTAAACAATTGATTTGTAACAAATTTAAATTATGATTCCCCATTTCATGACAGGAATGGAAGGGGAAACTAATGGGAGAGCAGTCTAGAGCTGTCGTCAGCCCGTCGATCTCATGGCATCTCGTTGGAACCAAGAAGATCCAGCAGGAACTAGCCAAGCCCGGGGTCCTGGAACAGTTTGTTGAGGACCAGGAGGTGACAGATTTCATCAGGTCCTCGTTTGCGGGCCAGTACTCCCTAGATCTGGTGAGTTGGTCTTATTTTATCTATTTTCAGTCTAGACACTGTTAAGCCTCTTTTAGATATGACATGGCAAACCCTGCCTTTCTTTTTTAATTTTCTTATTGAAACATAATCATAATAGGCTTCACGTTTCTGTATCTGATAACACAGAGCTCGGTGAAGATGAATAGGACCTTTTTTGCGTGTACTCCTCATTTATTAACACGTTAAAGAAAAAACCACCATGGTTTTACCGCTTTATACTTGAATGAATGAGCATTTAGTGGTACTGGTGTCTCAGAGTCTGAACTGATTAACCCATAACCTGCAATCTGTGTGTTTACTCACCTACAGCAGGTTGCAGTGTTCATGCAACACTCACTGTGTAGTTTGCAGGCACTAACCATTGTCGGTCGGTGTGCGTAATCGTGTCTGCATACTGCATAGGCTCTGTACTATAGCTGCTCAGGACACAGCCAGGGACTGACAGACCTAGGCTCTGCTCAAGGCTTTAGAAATTGTGGTCAAGTATCAAATTAGGGTCTGAGCTTGCAGATGAGTACTCACGATGTATAACGCATCAGGCATCGGTCGTTACTAACAGCTACTTGTATGGTTTTCTCACTCGTCTCATTGCAGACTCCCGAGGGGGATGAAGCTGCCCGAAGAGGTATAGAGAATCCAAGGAGATATGTCATGAAACCTCAGAGAGAGGGTGGAGGTACGTACATGATGATGATGATCTTGTGTTTCATATCACTGTTTTTAATCACTTCTCACAGGGGTGCAAAGCCTTCACTCCTTTGGGAATATGCTTGCCATATCTCCTCCTCGAGTGTTTTGGCAATTCAATAAAAAACAGCATTACTTATTATAAGAGTGGCAAATGTAAATTAATTTCTAAATGATTGATCCTTTAAACAAAGATTTTTTTTCTAAGGTGTGCTAGTACCAAAGATTACTTGATTAACATTGGTAATTATTGGTGATCATCTTTTCCCCTGCACCAGGCAATAATATCTACGATGATGAGGTGCGGACCATGTTGGAGAAGTTGGCAGGCAACCAAGAGAGGGAGGGCTTTATCTTGATGGATCGCATCCTTCCCCCCATCCATCAGAACTACCTGCAGCCATGCGGGGTATTCGATGACCTCAAACTGTCAAAGGTCATGAGCGAGCTGGGAATATACGGGACGATTATAAGGTAAGTGTGTATCGCCTGCTGCCCGCAAAAAGGCCATAAGAGATATGTATGGTCAGTGGCAGTAACAGTTTCTTGTTGGCAGCTGAAAATATATATTACTTCATTATGGAGTCAACAGTCTTGTTTTGCTTTTTTAACAGTAATTTTTAGAAGTTTCTTTACCAAAAGCACATTACTAAGTCAGAAGTTTTTCTTCATTTGCAACAGCAATTTGTAGGCAGTTTTTTGACCAAAAGCTGAACATCAAATCAGAAGTTTTCTTTTGTCTTTTTTGCAGCAACTTTTAGTTGTTTATTCAACCAAAGCCCATTATTGAGTCAAGAGTCTTGGTTTGTTTTTAACCAGCAACTTTCAAGAAATTTCTTTTACCAACAACTCGACATTGAGCCAAAAGTCTTCTTGCATCTTTCTCTTTAAACAGTCATAATGGTGAAGTTGTGCTGAATGAAAGTGAGGGCCATCTCCTGCGGACCAAGCACACGGATGAGAACGAAGGGGGAGTGGCTGCAGGAGCATCCTGTGTGGACAGTCCTTTCCTAACTTGACGATGGTCATGCCAATCATCCAGCTCCCTGGCCGGGTGTGCTTCCGAAATTTCAAATCTTATGTCAAGGCCAATTGTAAAACAGGTCCTATTTTCTCATAAAGAAATTTTATAAAAAAATAAAAGGAAATGATCAGATGAAAATACACAATCATTTAATTTGTGAGAATAAAACAAATATATGATCATACATGCTTATAACTGTACTTACAGGTGATCTGTTATTTGCTCTAGATTTTATTTCATCTAAATCATAGGTGTTGGGGTTAGAGTTAGAGTTGCAGTTGGGTTTCGAGGTAGGTTTAGGGCAATTTTCTGGTTCCAAAGATAATTTGTGAGAGTCATTTTCCAAAGTTATAGATTTAATTGTCTGTTGAGAGCAAGAAGGGCTCTAACTCCATGTTCAAGTATATGTGTGAACACCCTTCTAGCATCAAACAGATGTGTACTTTACTGTCAAAACCTTTATAAGGCCAAGTCTTTTGAATATCAAGTTCTGTGTCTCTGGTGACTTTTTGTATTGATTGTGTAAAAAGGCCACCTGTCTACAAATGCCATTCATTCTGTTTCGTGGCCTTTATATACAAGATTGAATGTATACAGTGTATTTACCTCATATAGAATATTATGAGTAATTATGATTGAAAATGTAAACATCATTATACTAATCATCATTATGTGAAGAGACACCCTTAGTTTCAAATAAAAGTGTTATGCAACTGTAACTCTGGGTGTGCAATATTTGGAACAGACTTTTATCATTTTTAGTAGTCAAGATGAGACTCGACTTGTCAAGTGAGAATTTTAAGTTGATTCTTATTTTAAGTTTATTATTATGCTTAAACTTTAGCATTAATCATGATTTATCTGTGGTAGTATCCAATACTTTTACAGAATATATTACTTTCACAATTATTTCCACATTATTGATTTGTTATGTGCAAAAAAATTACATGAGTAAGTGGCTTAGCCTTTATATTGTACTGTGATTCATCATCCAATGTGTATATTTGATTCATATATTTGCCAATAAATCATGATTTATTTAACTAACAGCAATAGTGTGACTTGTCTAAATATTTCAGTAAGTGTCTTTAAAGCCCCACAGCAGAACTTATAACTACTTGCGCCCTCTATACAGCCAACAATGCCCAAGTGGTACCCGTTGATCCCCCATGATGCCTTTTTTCTTTGATTTGATGAGATAACCACCTTCCAGCGACCTTGCAGGGAGGTCTAATCCCTCCATGCCAAACTAGTGCAGAGGGGCTTAAAAAGAAATATATATATTTCTTATGGTTCTGACTGTATTACATGTACTCATGTATGTTTTGCCATGTGCTAGGTATCTAATGAGGAGGTGCTTTAAGAATGATAGTGTTACTAATGTGTACGTTTGAGACGCGTTTTTAAAACAAATTTGCTCTGGATTCGTAAGACTACTCTTCAGTTTTTGTAGCATGTGGTCTGAATAAAAATTAGTGTCATTATCTGGCAGCACTGAAACCATTTTTATCATCAATAAAAACAATAGTAATGATAATAAAAACAACAATAATAATGTAATGATGATAATACTAGTCTGGTACGTCTATAAGACGTTACTAGGTTATATGATAGTTATAAGTGTACCGGCCTGTGCATCACATGGTTCACGGATGGATTCCCGCCACGGCACTAATGTGTTTGGCAAGACATTGTTCTACATTTGCTGCTCTCCATCCAAGTGTTAAATGGTACCCGGTAGGATGCGAATGTGATTGGATTAGCATGTGTGCGCTTGTAAAATGATACGGAACGTACGTATGCACTATATGAGGTACGGATCAGTAGTTGAATCCAATGACCAGGAAACAAGTAGAAACATAATATAATTAGCATCATTACTATTATTGATAATATTATTATCATTATTGTCATTACTATGTACAACAATCGTGTACGTTCACGCATCACTTATAGATCTAAAACGCTAACGAAGTGGTCGCTACAAATCACACTATGATGCAGGCGCGGTGTGGTTATCGGAGGATACCCCCCTAATTTTTTCTTCAAGTTTTTCAAAAACTAACCTCCCCGCCCGCCCCCCCCCCCCCTCCCCACTGAACGAAATATCGGTCGGCAAATTTTTTAATTTCCGGGACACAAAAAAAAAATATGTGCTCCTTTCTTAATCCTTCCTTCTCTTCAAAGCTTTTTGAGTTATGACGCTAATCAAAAGTGAAAACACTTCCAGTTCGTACTATAACTTTTGAACATAAAGAAGTACAGATAATGAGTGCAACCGTATTGGTTTCAGGTCGTTTTCAAAGTGCTTCCTAATTATATATGTAAATAAAATAAAACAATCAGCTTTCTCCACTATCTCTCCATCCCCTTTCTCCACTCTCTCTCTCTCTCTCTCTCTCTCTCTCTCTCTCAGTCTCTCTCTCTCTCTCTCTATCTCACTCTCTCTCTCTCTCTCTCGCTCACCATTTCTGTCTTCTATTTTTTGAATATCAAGAATAACAATAAACACAAACAAACGCTAATTCAATATATAACTTTTATTTTAATATAATATATACAATATTTACAGCATAATAATTTCTTGACTTTGTTTTCTACTTCATTACCTTCCTTTTTGTTTCTATCCAAATACGAATTCAAATGCACCTGTGGAATATATCACTAAATACTATGTACATATCTATGAAGCTTATATTTCAGTAAGTATTTGTAAAGATATGTTGATATTAAAGAATACACGGTAGTTTTATAAGAGTGGATTCGATATAATCCAACTTTTGCAAACATAGCATTGGGACCAACATTCTGTTGCATTATTGTTCACCGTGTGATATCTCGTTCCACCTTAATATCACCTAATATTCATGCTCTTCAATTTCAATTTGTAGTTTGAATTAGACTTTCTAGGATGGAAATGTTACGTTTATGCAGATAATGTAATAAGCAATGTAAAACGCATTGGAATTTCCTTTGGTCATGAAATGCGCTCTACAAGATCGAACTTACTCTGTGTCTATTGCCCAGATAGCTTAGTCATGATAACAATATATACAATGGTACAATACATATTAAACACAGTGATTACTTTCTAAAGCAGATTGTTTCTAGCAAATCAACGGTAGTATATATACGTTAAAAATGTTATGTACAGTTTCATCGTTTTGCCCCGATTTAAATCACCACACTGATCTTTCTACTTCTACTTCTAATCTACCAATCCTCGGCCTTTAGCTGTTCTTAGGCCTGATCCTCTGTCATCATCTCCTGCTCCCCCTTCCCCTCCTACAGTCTTCATTGATGTTATCAAACTTTCCGTCTTAATCGTTCTTCATAATTATTGAATGATATTTCTACTCCATCATCCTTCTTTTCCTATATCCATCTATTATAGACCATGTAGTTCTGGATTCAATTCCCCTATCCCCTATCCCTTCTCCTCCTTCTGCAGTTCTACAAGATCTACATTCAAGTTAAATATGCTACAGTATCTGCTATACATGGTTTTGGCCTTCCCCCGTTCCCCTTCCGATGAATTAAACTAACAAGAGGATGACCCGGGGCCATCTTCCCCTTCTTCTACCAGCTGCACATCGTTAAGCTGGTCGATGATTTCTTGCACAGTTGGCCTCTGGTCTTCATCAGCCAGGTAGATTTGCGTACCAAAACACTCAAAATCATCATACCTCATGGCGCGACCTACGATCGCTAGCAATCTGCCTAAGGAGTAGACATCGCTGGATGTTGAGCAAGGCCTGGCGTCCAACACGCATTCAGGGGCAATATGGTCACACCCTCGGCCGCTACGGTAAAAATCAATTTGCTCTTCATCCAGAGGCATTACAAAAGGAGTGGCGATTTCAGAAGCCCATCCCAGATCGATGATCTTGGCTCGCCAGCGTCCAGACTCCTCGACAACCAGTACGTTGTCTTCTTTGAGATCATTACACAGGAATCCATTGGAATGGAGTGCTTTCAGTCCTTCTGCAACATCTTTGAGGACATTAAACCACTCATCTTTGGTGAGATACGGTCCTGTCTTCAACATGGACTTCTCGAGACAGTCAGTGATGGTGTAGCTACGATCCTCAGACTCATTCCCAATGAACTCCATGGCCAAAACTGCCTGGTCATCTGCGATGTCAAAGCTTCCATAGAAGGTAGGAAACGATGGGAGGCCACTGATTGCTTGGTGAATCCTGACCTCGTTCCTGAAGCACTCTCCTGGGTATTCCACGAGCTTGGCAGCGACGGGGATCTTCGAGACTGCGTGACGGAAGAGGAAGACAGTTCCTGCGACACCTCTTCCAAGTTCGATGCTGCATCTCGTCTCCGCCCAAGGGATGAGGTCGGACATATTGGAGACCATCATGTTGCTGTTACGTGGTGGCTCCAAACAGCTGATCGTACTGGCGATTGCAGAAACACCTCGAAGCAGAGATGTCCTACTTGGTGGTCTGAAGGCATCCCCTGCTCTGAGTGTCTCTAGGCTTCTGCAGCGAGGACCAAGATGAATGAGATCGCGAGATGCAGATAACGTGAAGCTATGGCTTCGGTAGGAGATGCTCAGAGAAAGGTGTTCTTTTATCTGCTGTAGCTCCTGCTCGGTCTTACCGAAAATCAAGGGGTCTCTGTTTGAAAAGAAAATTTAGAAAATAGTTCAATAATCACAACCTTTATTACAATCAAGAATATTCTACTGAATCAAAAGAGTGATCTAAAAAGGCAGAGTTACCACAAGCATACATGGACAGCCTGCTAAGTTCTGTTTTAAGCATTTCTATCTTTTTGGCATGATGGGGGTCATGATTCTTTTTATAACCAAGAGACAAGCGAAATGAAAATCATAAGCCAATTTACTTTTGAAATGATGAATCTACTGTTTTGTACATTTCGATGATTAAAATAATTCTCTTACCGATCTGTTTGGACTGACTTGTGACAAAGTTGGCCTTCCGATTGGGCTTGGTGGTCATCGGTCTGAGTGGCTACTGAGGCAAGCACTGGACCAGGACGGGAGAGATGATCCTGTCAAAAATAAGGATGGTGGGGGGAAACAACATTACTGAATAGGTGTGAAGTCAAAAGGGTGCGGAGACAAGTAGACAGTGAGAAAGAAAGAAAGAAAGAGAGAGACGGGGAGAGGGAGAGAGGTAAAGGGACATAGAGAAAAAGAGAGACATACAGAGTGAGAGAGAGAGAGAGAGAGAGAGAAGGGGGATGGGCATAGAGATAGAGAATGAGATAGAGAGAAAGAGAGAGAGAGAGAGAGAGAGAGAGAGAAAGAGAGGGATAGAAGGGGGCCTGAAGAGCACAAGTAATGCCTAGGTCACATATAAACCGGGCCCCGTATGATTTTCCCTACCCGGCGGCTTGCCGTGGATTTAGAGACCGTACGGGAAGCGTTATTTTTTTATGCGGCACAGATTGGGGCTTTTTTTTAAAAGGGGTCTTGATTTACAGACTAATACTGGTCGTGTGCGTATACTAGATCGTATAAGTAGTAGAGGTCTGTTTTTAATAGTGTTACATGTAATCCACTACCGCATGGAAAATCATTACATCAACAATTAAAATCAAATTGGAAATCTGAAGAGGAGGCAGCACGTCAATAAGGAGAACATCACAATAATTAGTCAATAAAACTTAAACAAAGAGGAATGTTATCTAAACACATAGTTCGCGATGGATATACAAACTTCTTCGCAGCGCTAATGCGCTAGCGAACATGACTAGTCTCACGTACGTGCAGACACTATTCAGAAGGGAAAGAACGTACTTCCCATAGGTTTAACACGCGCCATGCCCCAATCTGTGCCGCATAAAAAAATAACGCGTACGGGAACCTTCCGATTTTCTTTTCTACGGCATGTGCGGTCACATATTCTGCGGCGCCCGGGAGGTGCCCGGTGAAAATTGGTCGAGTGAAATGCAAGGCGCCCGTAAGGATGCCGGCCGGTAAGCTACGTGCTCCGTCCGATGAGCAGGTGCACCCGTGGCTCCTGGAAGGTGCCCTGCCGGGATCCGGCCGGGGTCCTCAGGGTGCCCTGCCGGGGACTGGCCGGGGTCCTTAAGGCGCCCGGCCGGGTCCCGTGCGGTGCACTTAACGATGTGTCCTCTGAAATCCGCACCTCAAGGTTCCCGTAAAGATTTTTCATGAGAATTGACCCCCCAAAATCGTGAGGGGCCCGTCCGGACACCGTCCGGAGCCCGCACGGGACCCATAAGGTGCCCAGCGGGCCCTTCACGGGCTCTCTACGACCTAACGGTCAGATAAAAACGCCGGGAGAATTGGGAGCAGCCGACTCAGCACCGCGGCGCCCGTACGGCTTCAAAAACTGTCCCGGCGCCCGTAGGATCTTTACGGTAGCCGGCCGGACACCGGCCGAAAATTCCCAAAATGTCTGTTTTTACTAGCCGTACGGGCCCCGGAGTGTATATGTGAAAGCCCCATTAGAGAGAGGAGAGATTCGGACTTTACTTATTGAATAGATTGGATTACTACTTACTGTTGTCTTGATTGTAGTATACAGGATGCCATTTGTTATACTTATTAGTAACTGGCTGTAGATTATAGGTAGGCCTAATATTTATCTAGGACACTCTTTTTTTCTTTAATTCTTTTCTTTTTGTTATTTGGTTGCATATTTTTGTTGTTTGTTTATATTTTTGACATGAAAATTACCTTGAGAGCTTGTTGAGCCTGCTTGGTCTTCTCCCTTTCCTCTTTCAAGGCTCTTTGAAGTTCAATGACCTCTCGTCTGTTCTCCGTCCATCTGTCCATTATACCGCCAACAATGGTAGACTCACAATCAGACGTTTTTATACCCATGAAATCTGCCAAGTCCTATTTAAAAACATCAAAAAACAAAACAAACAAAAACATAAATGATTAAACGAATTAATGAATAAAAGAATAAAGAAAATTTTCACCTGATATAGTGTCGAATTGCAAGGAGAGTATATCTTAAAAAAAAAATGTTTTATAAACATTATCATTTGCATATTTTTATAATTCACTATTTGATAATATCATCAATTAAACCATTAATGTTTTTAAAGACTTTGTACCTTTAAGTTTTCATGAGCTTTGTTGTTCTGATCTTTCTCAACAAGTAGCGAGGATCTGAGTTGAGAGGTGAGAGATTTCATCTCCGCCCATTTTACTAAGATAGCATCCAGAATGTTCGTTCCATCTACATAGGTTGATGCCACTCCAAAGATCATGGCCACGTTCTGTTTGCAAGAGAAAAACAATGATTATTCATATTCTAATCCACCTCGGGCCACATATGTTTTAATTTATTTTGTTTCATTTACTTGTTTATTTATTCACTATCTATTAATTTTTACTGATATAGTTCGGATGAAGATGACGCAGAAGGAGAGATTTGTTAATACACTTGAATTTGCTTCTAGACTACAAGTTATTACATGTACTTCCTTCACTGGAACATGCCAAAGACAAAATTAACTTTTGGTTCATGTCTATAGATTTTTTAAACCATCCAGATTGTAATGTTTGTAAATTTGCTGATATTACAAGAGTGCTATGTAACTCTGGAATACCTGTGAATACCATTTAAAGACGACAAACCTTCGAAACAAATAACGAAGGGATCATATTATGAAAGAAGTTGACTTATAGGTGTGTGTGATTGTTTATTTATTTATTTTAATTTCCAAAAGAAAATGTTGTGTCATTGTACCTGGAGTTGTTCTCCAGATCGCTGGATCTGCTCCTTCTGTTGGAAGAGCTCCTGCTGGAGGTCAGTGATCTTCTTCTGGCTCCTGGTCCAGATTTCTCCGATGCTTTCAGAGAGGGCGTCCTTCTTCTCAGGACGTACCACGCCCATCAGCTTTGCGATGTTCTGGTTGGTTAACAATTATTTTCACAAAAAGTTCAAACTTGAAAAATATCAGAATAGAAATTGTTTTCACGGCATGATTTTGAAAGAATATCACATTTCTGAATTAAGCATATTTAGGTCAAAGACATTGTGTAACTTATAGAGCAAAGACAAAGCAGTCCTAAATAATTTGGTGAATGCATTTCGGTAACAAAGAAAAGGAAAAACCAAAATCACATGTTGCCACAGACAAGCAGTATATTCGTAATACATTTACTGGCATGGTTATGTCTTGTCACCATGTTTACAACAATGAAAACAATTCAATTTTACCTAAAAGAATTAATGACACTTTGTACTTTTAAATTGTTATTAGTAATTTTGTTTGTATTTTAATCACCTGCAAAGCTTGGGATGCCTCTCGACTATCCTCCTGCTTCTCCTGCAACGCCTTCTGAAGGTCATTGAACTTTGACTGCTGGTCTGTCCATCTGACCATGACGTCATCGAATATGCTAGACTCGGTGACAGGCGTTTTCACACCAAGGAAGGATGCCAGCTCCTGTTTGAGAATGACACAAAATTAAGTTATGTACTAGGTTATTCATCTACTCTGAGATTTGATTGACCTGCATGTAGGGAGCTGTGCACTGAACGTGCCATTTTCCCCAATTAGTGCGTTTAGGAAACCTCAAGCTGGTGGGTTCGGAAAGGGCACTTGGAAACGATTATTGTTCGAAAGTTCGAGCACAATAATAATTGTTCCTTGAATACGTCTTAAAACCCTAATTGCTCTAGGTTCTTTAGTTGCCGATGATTAATATATAATATTATACAGGAACAGACTATTGGCAGGGATACTAACAACAAGTAATGACTTGACCCCCCCCCTCTCTCTCTCTCTCTCTCTCCCTCCCCCCCCCCCCTCCCTCACGAATTTTAGCATTCAAGCATCCCACCTCCATCTCCCATTCTCCACCCCATAACTCTTGTTACAACCAGTTATAACTAGATATATAGTGGTAGAATTGTTGTCGATTGCATCAAGCAAACTGAAATTGAACAGAGTCTCAAGATACCTTGATTCGATGTTCGATACTGTATACTTGATCCACATCCTCTACCTTCTCAGGAACGGGCCGGGATTTCAGGGATTCGTTCACAACCGTTTTGAGAATGATGTGATCATGCATTTTCTGAAAAGCAATGGGAGTCAATGACATCATTCTCACTATGCCTTATTTTTAGGAGCCTTAGAACTTATAGAAGATTAACAAATAATTTTGAGTTGGTGATAATCACACAAAAATCCTTTTCTAACTTTCTTGACATTTTAAACACTAATAATTGCCAAAATAATATGCAAAGTGAGAGAAACATTAGTCATAAAAGTTTAAATGTAATAATTTGATAAATCTAACTTACCTTTGTTCGGATCTTAGCTTCGTTGATGATGTCTCGACTGAGAATGGGACGGTTAGAAGAGTTTCTCACCATCCCACCGACAAAGCGAAGAAATCCAGACATTCTACCAGGTTGAAAACAAGGTATATTTATCTAATATTTGTTCATTTAATCATTCATCTTTTTTTTTTATTTGTTGCTTAATTATCTATTTGATTATTTATTCATATACATATTTGTTTACTTGGTTATTTCCTTTTCTTATCATTATTATTTATTCATTCATTATTTGTTTTCTCATTCATTCATTCTTTATTTATTTTATTTTATTTTTCTATCTTTTCTATCTTTCTATCTATCTAACTCTCTCTTTTCACCATCTCCTTTTCACATAATTTTTATATCATAATAATTTCTTCTTCTTCTTCTTCTTCTTCTTCTTCTTCTTCTTCTTCTTCTTCTTCTCAAACTCTCGTTATCATTTTTCTTTTCTTCGCACAGTATTACCTTGACTTCCGAAGTCGCGTGTTTCATTCAATCTTGTCATCTTAATCTCTCTCTCTCTCTCCATCTCTCTCTCTATAAAACTGGTTAAATAGATCAATATAGATTTTCTTACCTGATAAAGTTTTTTTTTCGTCAGAAGTGTCTAAAATACTCTAAAAGTTGAGAAAATTCAGAAGAATTTCTGCGCACCTTTATCTTGTTCGGCATATAAACAGAGTATGTTGATAAAACTTAACTAGTCTCCATGCCGCACAGCGGTTGTATGCAAATGAGCTGGTAATGACGTAAATTACTTGGGAAGAATAACTTTCAACCAATCAGCGGACAGGGTTCACTCCCATATCGTGCGCAATCACTTGAGACGTCATGAAGCCTGATAAATATTCAGTAGTTTCCTTACTTCGCACGCGCACTTTAAACGCGTGCCTCCTTACGTAATAATAAAGCATTTTTCATGCGCGACCTCCCTGACCCCGGCTCTTCTGTCACCCCCCATCCCCTCCCGACCACTCTCTCTCTCTCCTATTCTCTTTTGTTTCCTCCCACCTCCCTCCTCCCCGGCAAGTTTTTTCTTTCACTTCTTTCGTCCCACAAACTTTGTTCTTATTTCGAAAATAATACATTTTAGTGTTTTCTCTTTGATAAGCATTTGATAAGCATTTCTCTCTCTTTTTCTTCTTCTTGTCAATCATTGGTTCCCCCTCCCCCTTACTCCCCCTTACTCCCCATCTCTCCCTCTCTCTCTCTCTCCCTCTCTCCTTCACCCCACAGCCAGTTTAGGAAGATAAACTAATCCTGCCTTTCCCCTCTCCCGCCCGCTCTCTATATTCCCTATCCTCCCTTTTTAAAACTAACCACATTAAAATTAATGATAATAAAACATCGTTTAATAAATTGGCGCAAACTCCACGAATGCGCAATATGATACGTGTATGATTGTGCATAAATGATATGCTTTTATTGAACACCAATGAATTATTCATTGTCATTCTCGACCCAATCCCTCACTCCCAGCACCGACCGATAGGGCTTAAGGTTAATGCAGTCATTACGCCACGAGCAGTACCCTTCCGACCTCGTTTCAACCTGAGGAAGGCAAACTGGGAAAAGTTTGCTAAGGACTTTGACTCCTACATTCAGGACCTACCTGCCACCCCCCAAAACTACGACACCTTTGGAGAGTTGATGAAGAAATCGTCAAGGCGTAACATCCCCCGAGGATGTCGCACAAGCTACATTCAAGGCTTGACGGACCACTCCAAGGTGATGTATGAAGACTACATCGAACACTTCCAGATGGACCCCTTTAGTGAGGAGACACTGGAATCTGGAGAAAATCTGACCAAGGAAATTGGTGAATCTAGAAGGAGGAAGTGGCAGGAATTCATTTAATCCACTGACATGACACATAGCAGCAGGAAGGCATGGAAAACGATCCGGATACTGGGCAATGACTATACAAAGGCCCAACCAAGATCTGAAGTCACTGCTGACCAAGTTGCCCATCAACTCCTATTGAATGGTCGGGGAAACCCTGACCATCACCCCACAAGAGCCAGACTCCCTAAGGTCCCAGACGCTCCAAGCTCTAAAGATGACCCAGGCTTCACTAGACCGTTCACCATGCTTGCTGCATCAAAGCAATGAAAAACAACAAAGCTGCTGGACTTGATGACATCCTCTGCGAGTAGATCAAACAGCTTAGTCCAGGCGCCCTCAACTGGCTTCTCAAAATGTTCAACGAATGTTTGGGCACCAACAACATCCCAAAGCTCTGGAGGAAATCCAAAGTTATTGCCCTGTTGAAGCCTGGTAAAGACGCAGCCAGTCCAAAGAGCTACAGGCCTATCTCCCTACTGTGCCATACATATAAGCTGTTCGAGCGGCTTATTCTCAACCGCATCGCCCCATTCGTGGATGAACATCTCATTCCAGAACAAGCAGGGTTTAGGCCAGGAAAATCATGCACTGGCCAACTCCTAAACCTCACTCAGTTCATTGAGGACGGGTATGAGAGTAAGCTAATCACCGGAGCTGCTTTCGTTGATCTCTCTGCTGCCTACGACACCGTGAACCACAGAATCCTTACCAGGAAGATCTTTGAGCTGACAAAGGACGTGAGACTGACTGGACTCATCCAGACGTTGCTGTCCAATCGGCGATATTTTGTGGTTCTCAATGGGAATCGCAGCAGATGGCGCAGACAGAAAAATGGCCTACCACAAGGAAGTGTGCTCGGACCGTTACTCTTTAACGTGTACACAAATGACCAACCGATCCACCCAAACACCAGGAGCTTCCTCTACGCCGATGATCTCTGCATCGCCACCACGAACCAGTCTTTTGTGAAGTTGGAGGAGTCCCTCAGTGATGCCCTGGCCGGTCTCATCCCATACTATGCGACCAACCACCTGAGAGCTAACCCTGATAAAACTCAGATAAGCGCATTCCACCTCAAGAACAGGGATGCCAACCATCAACTAAGGATCAGCTGGTATGGGAAAAGTCTGAAGCACACTCCCAACCCAGTCTACTTAGGCGTCACATTCGATCGCTCCCTTACCTACAAGAACCACATTGCCAACACAAAGGCAAAAGTTGGAGCCCGCAACAGCATCCTCAAGAAGCTAGCCAACACCAACTGGGGGACTGATGCCAGAACAATCCGGACGACAGCCCTCGCGCTTTGCTTCTCTGCTGCGGAGTATGCATCACCAGTATGGAGTAGGTCGGCCCATGCACCCAAGATTGACCCAGCTCTAAATTCATCTTGCAGAGCGATCACTGGATGCCTTAGGCCAACTAAAGTAGAAGACATCTACCTGCTCTGCGGTATTGCCCCTCCACACGTCAGAAGGTTGGTCTTGTCCCAGAAAGAAAAGGACAAACAAGAAAACAATCCACTCCACCCACTCTTCGAACAACAGCCAGTGGGCAAGCGGCTCAAATCCAGACACAGCTTTCTGCTTTCTGTAGAGCCTCTTAATACTAGCCCTCATCACAACCAAAGGATGACTTTGTGGTCTAACCACCTTCAGACCACTCCACATAAACTCTCCCTCAGCCCGAAGGAATCCCTCGCAACCGGCTCCAGTGAGACTTGGCCTACCTGGCTTAGCCTCAACCGCCTAAGAACTGGCTACGGTCGACGCAGAGTCCTAATGCAGAGGTGGGGTCTAGGAGACGAACAAACGGCATGTGAATGCGGCCAGGAACAGACAATGGAACACCTGCTAGTCTGCCCACTTCTGCCAGAGCCATGCACCCAAGATGACCTGGAAGCCGTGAATTGCCGTGCCATAGCCTGAGTGGACCACTGGACGGGACTTGTGTAGTGACTCGATAAGAAGAAGAAGAATTATTCATGAAATATCAGTTGCCAAAAGGTTGTCAGCTTACACACGCAAACACTGTTCTGATCATAAGTCATCCACTCGTTCAGTACTTTCACTTCAGTTTTCAATCAATCAATAACTAACCTAGCACAATGAGACAAAAACAACAATCTTGTTTTCGCCCCTTTATTATATTTTTTTGTCGGTACTACATACACACAATCGGGAAACTTGGTAGAGTTGGGTTTTTCAATATGGTCTATGTACAATAGCTTTCGATTTTCAGGTAAAAGTGTACTATAAATGAGTTCGTTTTAAAAGGTCAACAAAACAATAATAAAATGTAACTATTTGCAGCATTCTTCTATCATAATAAGTGTATTCTTCATCACCAAGATAGAACCATAAATGACAAGATATACATGTATTATATTGCATACAGTCTGTTGAGAGCGAGAAGGGCATTCTCTCGCGTGTCACGTGGTAACTCAAAGTAATTGCAGCTACATGCCATTTACCATTTCAATACAGCAATACCCTCATTTTATTCTGAGTTTATTCTGAGTAACCATACGTATACACCATGCAGTCCAAACTGTAAGCAAAGTGAATAAGTTTTGATATTTCAACAAAGAAATATAATCAAGACCAAATACAATATTATGTAAATTTCATAAAATTTAACCTTGAGGGTTACACTTCAAATAACATCGTAATCAGATTCTCAACTCAAGACTTGCAAGTCTTGCTGTATCTTTTACTCCTCCGTTGACTCTGATTTGATTTTGATTTGATTTTCTTTTCTTATGCATTTATGTAAGTACACTGTTTTTTGATAACAATAATAATATACGGTAAAGTACAATAAGTATTTTTCTGACAATTTATCATAAATAAGGAAATACATATATACATATATAAATTGTTATTTTCAAAAATACTAAATTTCCTCATACATTATAAAACAGTTTAAAATTATATGCGGAAGAAGGACTGTCATTGTAAGCAGATTGCTCGATAATACGACAGCCCCAAACAAAACTCATGAAATAGATTAACACATTTTATTAAGCAGAAATGGATAGGTAATTGAAAATACAAATTTTGATGATGGTGATATTGACAATGCAGATGAGGAGGATGATGATGATGATGAAGATGATGATGATAATGATGATGATGACGATGGTGATAATGATTCGAATGAAACTTGGTTCTGTAATTGACCTATATTCCCTCACACTTCTCTAGATTCCTTTTTCATGTCTCATCTGGCGCGTCGGAAGCAGTTTCTTTCTCTCTTCCTTTCCCTTTTCTTTAACATACATGTTTTGAAGAGTGAGGGGGGCTGGAGCCCCGAGCCCCGCCTTTCTGCAGGCCCTGACATGAAGGCTTCTAAATAAGCACATTTTTAGCCTGAATGTAAAGTTTGGAATTTGTAATTTTCCAACGAACGCATAACAAAGTATAATTTACCCCCCAAAATGAGAAATCCCGGAAAATCATGTCATTTCAGCAAAAATTTTAAATCACTGAAATCGAATTAGAAGAAAAAAACGCGTTTGAATTTTATTGGGAGGCGGCACGACGTCGAGGAACAGCACCAGGTCGACGTTGCGGAGCAGCCTGTAGAGATGGCGGTTGCAGAACAGTCGGTGGAGTAGTCGAAACAGCCGGTGGAGGTTGAGGATCATCCGGTGGAGATTGCGGGACAGCATTCGGTGGAGCTAGCGGGACTACATGAGGCTGGATAAAATAAAAGGGCATAATAAAAATAATATATTAGTTGTAATGATAAAATCATATCTAGTTAGAACAAAAGAGGGAAAACATAAATTATCAAATACATTTTAAAACTTTTACCACAATGCAAGTCCTTAAGATTATGTTATAAAATAGTGTGAGGCATCCCTCATTTACCTTGGGTGGGGTGTGTGTCTTCCCTGTCGCTTTCCAGGTCATCGTACAGGTTCTGTCTTCACCAAGCATGTCGGTCTTAATGCAATGATGAGTTGTGTGTCCCATCAATGACTTGAGTTCTCCAAAGATCTTTTGGACTGCTTGGGTTACCGGCTCTCCGCGTGCATTGTGGCTGGTGACACCGGCATGGCGGAGGAAAAGCTCTGCCTGCCCGATCAGACGTCGCGTCACTCTGACGTAGTCGGCAGTGGTGATGGACCTCTTTATCCGCACCATAGGACTGACGAATTCCTCTAGATCGATGGGACGACGGTCGCAGAAGATTCTAACTGCCGTTGATAGGGTGCGGGCGAAAATGGAGACTTCAAACCCAGTCCACCCCACAGCTTCTGGTTCTGCTTCATTATGTTAAAGATCTCCTTGATGTGTTGGAGCTTGATGGAGGCCGCTCTATTGTTCTGGGGTTGCGACAGATCGTACCAGGAGCGGATCCAGCCGGTGGCAAAAAAAAAGGGGGGGGGGGCCCAAATATTGGGAAAATATTTAGTGGCGAATCATCCTGCCGAATAAGGGGAGTGGGGGGGGGGGGGGGTAAGAGCATTTACATAGGCCTTTTTTTTGCGGGGGGTCCAGTTTTTGAGGAAAAATTTTACGCCGACTCAGCCCGGGAGGGGGGGGGGGAGGCAAAATTATAAAAATACATTATTTTTATTTTTTCTTTCTTTTTGGAGGGTCGACAGTGGGGCCGCTTTTGTTTTTTGTTTAATAAAAGGTAAAATTTACTTTACTATCCTATCTAAAAAAAACATTTTGGGGGACTAGGGGGGGGGGGGGGCGGGCCTGTCTGAAGGATCGAATGAGCGAGATTTATCATGTTTCATTTGGGCATATTATTTGTGAGAAAGTTATCTGATCAAGAATAAGGGGTTGTATCGAAGGTTATATTTGATAATTTAATGAAATTAGCAGAAGTGTTGTTTTTCTAACTAGTACATAATTGCCTTCGTATACGTGTAAGTAAAGGGAAGGTAGTCGGTAAGGCAGGTATATAGGCCTATATAGGCCCTATATAATATGAGAGAAAAATGTTCATATTTCAATTTGTTCTATTTTTATGCATAGATACTAACAAAAAGCCCACTTTAATGTTTGCTTACAAAGAAATAGTGATAATATGATAAGATGAGGATAACAATTTACTTTAACGGATTGGAAATTCGGTTCAGGAGCGCCCCTGTACGATGTGTCTCAATTTAGGGTTTCTGAGTGGTCTAGGCACCGTGCGTTACAAAATAAAAAGATCACTGCGCACGCACGCCGAGTAGCCGCGAAGCCTGTTTCAAATCGGGCAAAACTAGTTTTCCATGCAATCGAAAACGGGCTGACCAGATGAAACTTATAAAAAAAAAGCAGAAACACGAAGTTGAAAACGATCCAGAGACTCCTAATAAATTGCGTTACTGACTAATTAATTATGTCATTACAAATCTTAGTTTTCAGTTTTCTTATGTATAACTGATTTTCTTATAAGACTGAAGATATGGCGTATATATTCAATACTGAATAAACGCCATTAAACTATTACCAACAACAATAACAACGGTAAGGCAGGATTGTGTATTTAGATATTTCCACTACATTTGATCCGATACGTCCATCCAGGCCAGCCTCACCCCCATATTCTGGTCTGATTTCTTTAGAGCAGTGAAACGTATGTAGACAAAAGGGTGATGATAATAAGTGACTGTTAAGTGTTAGGCAGGTGCGGATCCAGGTATTTTTTTTGCTCCCAATTTTTTTAAATCGCGCCGGCCGAAAATCCCATCAGGGGGGGGGGGGGGGGGGGGGAGGTAGTGTGAGCACTAGTTTTTTTTTTTTGGCCCTCGAAAAGTTTAAAAATTGCACCCACCCCCCTCCCTTTGAGCGCCAGGGGGGGGGGGGCATCTCAAAAAAAAGGATCCGCCACTGCACATAGATACGGGAAAGGTAATCTCTTGTGAGCATGACTGATGCATTTTTTTCAGATCCAATAGAGCCCATTTTGAGCTCCAATCTTTTCCATATGTTTTTTTTTATCTTCACACGTTAACAGAATCGCGGCCGGTTACAGTGACACATCTGTATATGATCGTTCTAATTCGTGAATACCAAAGGACCGAGCTGTGCATGGAACGAATCAATATTGAACTTTGCTGAGGATGAGATGAATATTTCTTGAACGGGAAAATTAGTTACCATATGTTATCGGTGAGTCGATTATTTTCAATTATTATTTAACAGATGCGACCAAGCTCGGCATTGTACTAATTGGGCATTTTTTGAGCTGAAGCATTTAAAAATGGCATTTCAGATCATGCAAATGTTTTCCCGTCAACTTACCTCAGCGTTAGCTCATAAAACACGCGTTGGAAGCTTCTCTTTGGCAGTCCTGGCATTGTCTGCTTGTATTTTATTCGGGACACAAAAACATTATTGGACAAACTTATCCACCGTGAAAGAAAATCCAGTTTTCAAAGCAATTACGGGCACGAGTGATGTCAGGAAATCTGCCAAAGTCGATGAGCCCCCTCCGTTTATTATTCTCATGGCGCAATGGCGTTTTGGATCTACTGCACTTGGAGAGCTTTTCAACCAGAATCAAGAACTCTTCTACATCTTCGAATCACTCTGGCCAACTACAGAATTAAGAAAATTAAAGAATGTAACGCAGAACACTCCGGAAAACAAAGAAATGGCAAGAGATATACTTCGCGGTTTCGCCAAGTGCGATTTCAAAACGGACTATGTGAAGATTTTAAGTAATTGGGATGGTTCTGCTAATTCTGGCCATAACAGAGGACTCTGTTTAAACAGTAAATCTTGCAGAATGCACTCAGCAAGCGCTCTCGGGGACTTTTGCAAAGAATTTAAAGGTAGACTAGCCACAAAGATCCTCCACGCCGATCTAGACCTTCTGAAGCCGCTGGTGGATGAGGACGGTATCAATCTCAAAATTATCCACCTTGTTCGGGATCCCCGTGGAGCTACCTCGTCCAGAATAGAGTACCTGAACTTCAATTATCCGCGAAATGTGGCTAAAGCACGGCCTTTCTTCCCGAACTTGGGCCGCCTTAAACCGCTTGGTCTTCTTGATGATATTCCAGAGTACATGCTTCCCGTTCAAGAGATAAACGATAACAACCCTACAGTTCGAGGGTTGTGCCAGTGGATCAGGGAGAACACGAAGAGATCATCCGACCCATTGCCTCCATGGTTACAAGGACGATACCATCTTGTTATTTACGAGGACTTCGCCAAAGCCCCTTTGACAGAGGCTGAAAAGATTTACAACTTTATCGGGATGCCACTCAAACCAGAACTCAAGAAGTTTGTCCACAACATGACTAAATCAAACTCCAGTGACACATCTATATTTTCAACTTCAAAGGATGCGCACAAAACAGCCAATAAGTGGATGAAGTACTTGACAGATATGGAAGAGAGACAAATCGTAAAGGAGTGCCTGGATGTCCTGCAACTCCTGGGATACGAACCGAATCGCACCAGGATTCTTCCAGAGAGTTGATGGTTAATTTCACTCGGAAACAGGGTAAATGATATTGTCCAACAAAGCGCCAAAGCTCTGCAGGAATGTAAGGAGGACTTTATACACATAATTGTTTTGATATTATTGATATTACATGAGTATTTAAAATCCTTTTGCATCCAAGCCAATTTTATCTCTTCCAAAATGCATTGATAACGCCTTTACCTTGCGGTGACAAAGCGCTGCACACAGGGCTTCTGAGCATCAGATGCGGCGCTCCCCGTTGAGGGGTTGGGCAAGAACGAACTGTGCTCCTTTTAGAATATAATCGTGCTCATTTTCAACGCTATAATGTCCCTTCTCTATGTAGGTCATTTTAATATAAAGAGTGTGCCATCTTTACACTGACGGGGGGGGGGGGGGGGGGGGGGGGGTAGTGAGCACTTATTTTTTTCTTCTTCTTCATTTTGCCCCCCGAAATTTGCCAAAAGTGCCGACCAATATTTCGGGGGGGGGGGGGGGGTAGAAAGCACTAACATTTTTGTTTTTGCCCCCGACAAAAAAAATAGAAATGTTTTACTTTTTTGTCAGCCCAAGGTGGGGGGTAGATCCGCCCCTTGGGAGGATAAAGAATGAAATATGGTACATTTAAAAAAGCAATATCCATACCATACCGCTGCAAAATCGAAGTGACATCATGCAGACCCTGATTGTGGCAAATCAGTGTTTTATTGGTTTTTGTGTTGTGTGTATTTGTTTTATATTATTTTGAAGGCTTAACTTGTCCACTCCTTTCGCTTTCGTTTGTCTTTTGTGATCCAGTCGAAACGGGTTTTTTGAAGTCTGGCAACAACACTCGTGTCAACCTAGATCCCGAGGGTGTTTCATCAATCCTTAAAATTGATCTTTTATTTGATCGGATCAACTTTAAGGGCCTAAAATTGATTTCGATTTAAGGCCCTGTTTCATCAATCAAATAAAAATCAAAGTTTAGCTTAAAATTGATTTGATGGAACAGCTCACAAGTATAAATTTTAAGCTAAAATTGTTTAAGCCTTAATATTTATTTGTAAAGATCAATATCAAATTTAGTTGATGAAACACCCCTCGACTAATATACTCGATACGCTATGTAGAATGTAAATCATTAAAGAGAAGTTTCATTGATTTTAAAAACTAACTTTGTTGTCATTATTGCAAAGGTGAAACTTTGATTGGAGAAGGTTATCAAAATTCAATGTTTGGAAACATTCGAAGTAATGATGATCAACAATTACAAAACGCTTAGATACAGCCCCGGCATAGCACCTGAACAGCTCTCCGATCACTGCTGAGATGTGTGACGTCACATGTTGAACATGATGTGCACTTGCTCGACGATGTCCGATGACATCTCACACAATTTCAGTGCCTGTTTTGTCATCTTTTCTTCAGTTATTTCTCTTACTTCACTTCCCTCAGGCGAAATGTTTAATCTATTGCCTCACTCTACCCTGTGCATGGTATTATTTTGATGAAAAATGCAAGGATAAGGAAAGAAAAGCTAGGTTGACCCCCCTGGCTCCCGGTCTACGACCCCCCAGGAAATGAAGGAGGGGTCTGAAAATTTGAACCCCATCATTTTTGGCCAATTGGGACCCTTTTGAAGCCAAAACAGCAACAAAAAAAAAAAATCAACTTTGGCACAAAAATCCTACGGGATTACATACCATACCGCACTATATGTTTTGTGCACTGTGTTTTACTATGCTTGCAACATGTACGATTGTGTAATGCAGATTCCTTTTGGAGTTGGATTCTATTCGTTGGATTTATGTGCAGCTGTTAACCAGCCTATTGTCTTGGACAATAGGCTATGGCTTCTATCACGGAATCCACCTTGAGAATTCCTTTTGTTCTGGTTTTACTTCTTTTATTGGGATCACCTCAGGCATTCAAGCTACAAACACCAACTTGCCATTGTCAGATCGACGTATGTTTAAATATCATGGACCTATTATGACTAATGAATAAATAAATAAATAAATTGATGAAGATGACGCAAATATTTGTTTTAATTCAAGATTTTTTAATTAAGACCATAACGAGACTTAACAAAGAGAATGTATATAATACCTATATGTAAAACATGTACAGAAATATACACCAGTTGAAGATATATGCCGACATACAGTAGTAAGAATCATCCAAGTTCCTGTAAATGATTGATGATGATTGTGTTTTTATTGTCCGAGGAGCAGTCTGAATATTTACCCTTAATATTTCTGCTGAAAGCAAAAAAAACACAGTCGAATACAGTTATACAAGAAACAATGATTTACTAGACGTCTCATGCACATATTATGACTTATCTAGCTTCTAAATTCTTACGAGCGAGTGAGAGAAAAATAAAGCGTATTTAGATAGCATTGACTGTTTGTGTTCTATATACATTGATCATTTCAATAATTATCTATCCTTAAATTAGGTATATACTTTTAGATTAGATAATAACTGAAAGAGACCATCGGCTGCTTCTATAAAGGCCTATAGGTGACGATGGCTCGTCCCTTTCTCGTCTCTGTTGGCATCCCCCTTTCCCCCTATTTTGTAGTTCCCTTTGTAGAACTTTACGGACTTTTTAATTACTCATTATTCCTAAGTATCATTTGAGGTGTTCACACTTGTACAAGAATGGCTTTTTAGAAGACCCCTCTGTTTTCAACATGTATTTCTACGTTTATTTTAAATGTTTTTAATTGATGTTTAATGTTTTATTGTAACATGAATAAATTGAAATTGAAATTGAAAAAATTAGGAACTTTCTTATTTTGAATGCGGGTCTTTGCTCAAACTGTCACTGACCTGCTCCTCTCATTTTTCTACTTCTATAAAAATCAAATTATATCAGGGTGGACTTTTCCTTTAAAATGTCATAAGACAGGGCTAAGGAATAGGAAAATACAAAATAAATTGTAAACATTTCTATTGCATCTATCCCTTCTTATCTCTTTATTTACCATGAATCATCAACCCCCGCCCCCCCCCCTGGATCCGCCACTGCTTTTAGGTGATTACGAAGCATGGATGATTGATTGCTCGAGGGTTGATGCTGTGCAATAAAAGGATGTAGATTTACTTCTCACAGGGTGTGGAATCGATCATATAGGGTATAAAATTCAACCCCACGGGTGTAAATTTGAACCCATTTTTCATGAAAATGGAACCAAAAGGTGTTAATTAAGCACCATTGGGTGCAAATTTCACTCCTTAAAGGGAGTAAAATCATAACCATGGGGTGCAAATTTACACCTTCTTGTGGGATGTTAATTTACTCCCTACATTGGGGAGTAGATTTACTCCCTGAGGGGTGTCACTTATGCGACAAGCATTTACTCCCTATAGGGAGTAAATTTACACCTCTTTTTCTCTGTGTGTACTATGGGCTTCAAACCGTTCTAAAGACATCTTGTGTGTGATTTCTATGAACACCCTGACAGAAAGGTATATATCTTTTCTTATTTTTTCAAGAAGGCACACATTAGACATGCATCAAACTGTAGAGCTTGATTGTGTTGTTCTGTTCACTGAACCTGCGTCGTGAAGAAGGGCTTTGAGCCATTCCGATGGATGAGGAATATTGTGAAACCTGCATGTAAACATGCTTCTGAAGACGACCTTGAAGCAGGGATGACGCGCTGCGTAAATCATAGGGTTCAAACAGTTAGGGAGAAGCACAAGACCGGCTAGATATGCTGTGTGTAATCCAAGGTGTGGTGAATACAGATTCAGTGCGAAAGGCAAAACACAGATGAAGAAGACTACCACAACAAGAGCCAAATTTTTGGTGATATTGATCTGTTTGACACTTGGGCCCTTTCGCGATGACTGCTGGTTGGTTCTGCCATCGATTGCCAGGTTGTCATTGGATTCTCTCAGCCTGCTGCGTGTGTTGATGACATGTCCCCGGACAAAACGGTAGATTGCAATGTAGCAGAAGAATATGATGAAGGTACAACCAGTAAAGATGATCGAGGCTATACTTTGAAAGACGATAGCTAAAGGATGTTCCAAATCCCACATACAGGATCTGAAGTTGGGAGCATACACTATCCCACCCGTTGCGGGAATCAGCTGAGGCATCACCAGAACTAGGAACGGAAACAGCCACACAAGTGCTACCATGAAGGCATTTCCACGGTGTGTGTAGATCTTCTGTTGTACTCTCTTACCCTTGGTGATGATAATGTAACGGTTGACTGCAATTGCAGTTAAAGTCAGGATGCTGGTTGGGTTAGACCAGATGAATATCGTTCCCAGCAGATCACACATCCCTTTCCCAAAAGGCCATCCAGACTCAGAGAGCACTGATATGCCTTGGAATGGCAGAGAGACAGATGAGATGAAATCAGATATAGAGAGACTCACCACAAAAACATTTGTGGAGTTCTGGAGGTCCTTGGAGAGAGAGACGGCCAGGAGCACCAATAAGTTACCTATCATACCAAGTATTCCTATGGTGATCCCCAAAGAGGCGATGATTGTAGCATCTGTTTGACTGGTGTAGATCAAGGGTATGGTTGGTTCTGCAGTGGTAGTGACATTCAACGTGCTCCCTATTATGTCTGTTGTCAAGAAATCCATGATGATTCACATGCAGGCTGGTTTCCTTAAAACAAAAATGTACACCAAAAAATACGTCAAATTACAAATTACAACAAAATTGTTAAGAGTGATTCAAATATTTTGTATATTTTGTATATTGAAAACATTCTAAAACATACATTTATGTTTCTTGAGTCAATCGTTCGAAATATTTTCTCTCTTACCCATTCGTGAGTAAAGATGCTTGCCGCAACACAAATCTATTTTCCTTTTTCCCCAGCTAGAATTAGAAATGTTTTAGAGTCTTTAAAACATTTCAGTATGATGTTGTCTAGTGGACAGTCACTGTATACATTTCATCACAGGCTTTAAGTACGTTAGTAGCTTTGGTAGGACACTCTGTATGACTTCTGAATGCCTCAGTATTACTTAATTGGTGGATAGGAAGAAAATTACTCACAATGCTCGACTGCAATCTGTGTCGTTCTTCCTGTGTATGTCCTACATATCCTACACATCCGATAAAAAAACTGCATCTAGAACAGGAACTGCTTTTTGATTGGACCTTCCAACTATCGGAAGTGTCCGACCATCATGTAAAATTCGCTCTTGAAATATATTTGTATAGCTGTTAAGTATGAACAGTGTCAAGTATTTTTCTAAAATGGCATTATATCTGATTGAATTGACCTTGATATTCATACCTGCAGGAAAACACATCCTGTTCATATCCTGTTATGTCACTATTATAACCTCAGTTTCCTGTCTTTCCTATCCTATGTATTTCACTTTGTAAGCAATGTGGACAGTATGGCATGCATTGTAATTCTATATAGTACAATTCTGTAGATCGGTTTTCTTTCGATACGAGCACATGAAATCACAAGTGATGTTGGCTTGTTTTATTAGTTTTCATTCCATGTTTTCGTATTAGAATAGTGTCTTTAGTGGATCTTTTGAGATCTTTGAAGCATTTTACACTTTGTAAGCAATGTGGACAGTATGGCATGCATTGTAATTCTATATAGTACAATTCTGTAGATCGGTTTTCTTTCGATACGAGCACATGAAATCACAAGTGATGTTGGCTTGTTTTATTAGTTTTCATTCCATGTTTTCGTATTAGAATAGTGTCTTTAGTGGATCTTTTGAGATCTTTGAAGCATTTTACACTTTGGTCACAATGCGCTCAATAACCACTGGTGTATACGAATGTGGGGGGGGGGGGGTATCACATTTGAGTTTTAACACATCTATTCAAGGCGAGCCGAATATCTCGCAAAAATAGCAGATATCTATTTATTATGAAGCTGACAAGACTCGAGATCGCGCCTGAGCGTCATATTCTGACGCTAAAATTATTTCGATCCCGTCCCCAATTCTACTGAGAGTTGTTTACCAAATCATACACGCAACACAACTCACAAGCGAGATGAAGGCTATACAGGCTCTCAGTTGATTATTATTTCGTGCTGCCAGTCTTGGCTGTAAAATGTAATTTTAGTGTGTCATGCCAATCGGGTTACTCTTAATATTGAGCGTCGTTCAGATATGACACAACGAAATCGCAGCGTTTTTTGTCTGTCTTCTTTTCTTCTTCTGAATATATACATAACAACGAAAAAATGTAATGCACTTCAAATTGCTCAGTGAATACACGAAAGTCCTATATGGCCCGCAGTTGCCATTCATTTACATGGCGGCTTTCATTTTTGCGGTGCTTCACCGCGCCATATCTGAACAAGTGTTAGGCTAGTACACAGATGAGACAATAAAGATGATTCAATTCAACTCAATTAAGTTTATTTCACTTCTATTTAAAAACCTAAAATAACAATGACATTTCACAATATTATACATCGTCTTAGTCTGAATAAATTAATTTCGTCCTGTCTCCGATAAGAGGTGTCGCTACAACTTACATCTTCCACCTTTTTTTTCTCCACGAAGTTGAATTTATTGACTTTTGCACATACGATCATTTTTAATTCAACACTTCCAACAAACCAACCATATTAACCTTGACATTAATGTTTGCGTGAAATTCCTAAAATGTCAATTTAAAAGTTTCAGTAGTTTTAAACACAGAGCAAACTGAAAATGCTAACTAATAACAAAAAAATACACTTTGGCTCAAGAAAATGATGAATTGTTCGATTACCAAGTCAACGTAAATAACAAAAAATATATTTCTAAGTTATGAAATAGAACAAAACCTAGTCATCTGAATCTGGTATTGAAGCACTTCTTCAAAAGTCATCGTCTCAAACTCTCTTCAACCACTCTGAAAATTCCCTACCTTTCCCCTATTTCCTTTTGTTAAATTGTTGATAACAAAGAAAAAGTGCGACTAATGATTAAATGACAATGTATCCCTACTTATTAGGTTTATGAAATGCACACATTGCTGAATTCACAGCATACTTGATACCAAGCGCGTAGCCAGGATTTCATTTTAGGGGGGGGGGGCGGTAGTGTGCACGCAAAGCGTGAGAATAACTTAAAGAGCGCGCTCCCTAGGGAGGTTGGTGCAAGGAGGGGGAGCTTTGAAAGAAGACGATTCGTTGTACCTTTCTCGACTCATAATCCTTGTCTGAATTCAGTCCACCCCTCCTGCGCATAGCGCGGAAGCTTTGACGTATTATTAGACAAAAAAGACGATTCGTTGTACCTTTCTCGACCCTTAATCCTTATCTGTATTCAGTCCCCTCACGCGCGAAGCGCGGAAGTTTTGACCTTTCATTATTTATTAGAGAAAGAAGACGATCCGATGTACCGTTCTCGACTCTTAATCCTTATCTGAATTCAGTTTCCTCCCCTCCCGCGCAAAGCGCGGAAACTTTGAAGTTTCATTAAATTATTAGAGAAAGAAGGCGACTCAAAGTACCGTTCTCGACTCCCGCCACCCCCCCCCCCACTCAGTGTTATTTAGGGTACGCATATACTTGTTCCCTCTTTTTGATAGCACCCCCTATCTGAGGACTGCCACCATTTCCAAACCCCCCTTTCGCGGGCTTTTTGCGGGCTTTTCCTGCCTTGGAGACCCCCCCCCCCCTAAATTCGGATAAATGCTCAATGTACCCCCCTAAATTCGGAATAATTTCTCAGGAGTCCAAAGAGATGAGAGAAAAAAGAAAAAACACCCCCTTTTTAAAGAAATCTCCAGGTGAAAAATCAAATACACCCCCCCTTTTTACAATTTTCGGGCCGGCCGCTTTGTCGCACGAAAAGTACCCCTTTACCGGATATTTTGGCAACACGCATGCAGTCATTCCCACCCCGGAGTGGGGGGGGGGGGGGGTGGGTCTCGACTCTTAATCCTTGTCTGAATTCAGTACCTCCCCCCCTTCTGCGCGAAGCGCGGAAGCTTTGACATATTACTAGACAAAGAAAACGATTCGTTGTACCTTTCCCGACCCTTAATCCTTATCTGTATTCAGTCCCCCTCTTTCGAAGCGCGGAAGCTTTGACGTTTCATTAAATTATTCGAGAAAGAAGACGATTTTTTGTTACCTTTCGACTCTTAATCCTCAATTTGAACTCAATTTCCCCCGTTTCGCGCGAAGCGCGGAAGCTTCGACGTTTCATTAAATTATTAGAGAAAGAAGACGATTCGTTGTACCGTTCTCGACTCCTTTCCCTTTTTCTTCCTACGTCCTCTTACTTTTTTTCTTCTCTTTCTCTCTCTTTTTTGTTTTTTGGCCGGCGTTTTTTTTTTTTTTTTTTTTTTTTGGGGGGGGGGGGGGCTACCACCCCCACCGCCCCTCCCTGGCTACGCGCCTGCTTGATACATGTATGATAATTACATCAAACTACTACTGTTAAAGTACTTTCAACCTAACCAAATATTAACTGCTGTCGTATCTCCAGCGTAGTGAAATAAGTATTAGTCAAGTGCTGAATGTTTAGTACAATGGGCGAGTATATACAATGCAATTATTTTCAGCAGTCGCATAAACGTTTAGACACATTGAAAACAAATACTAATGTCCTTTGCTTTATATTTGGACACATGGTAATACAAGGCATGCAATCAATAATAACAATAATAATAGTAGGCTAATAACTGTTTCTTTAAAAAGCGCTTTAACAGATGGTACCAAAGAGCGTACAATATCAATATTACCCCGGTTATTGGATTCAACTACTATTCCCCACATAAGTGGGTACATTCTCCACTCCCTGGGGAGCATTCTAGCTGGTCCCCTTTTGGCCTTCGTTTATTCTACCGGCTAGCCATTTAACACCTGGGTACAGAGGAGCAATGTAGATAACAAATGCCTTGCTCGAGAACATAACTGTCGCCAAACAATTTTTGAGCGTCAAGTAACGCCTGGCTGGAATGCTCCCCAGGGTGTGGAGATTGTGCACACACTGTGTGTGGGCAAGTATTGAATCCAATGACCGGGGTAATGGTATATCTGTAAAGCTCTGAGAGACATCTTAGATGTATTAAGCGCAATATAAAAGCAGAATATTAGTATTAAAAAAAAAAATTACGACACCTCTACAAATCAAACGTTACGTTTTATTTTACTTTAGATTTCAGATAAAGAAAGATTTAATCAATCTACAAAACAATCATGAAAGTCCATTCGTATTGGCAAAACGTAAAACTAGTAATAACAGTTTTGATCTCAATTCAAAATCTTTACCTCCGAAATATTCAACTGCCTTCGTCACCAATATATGTGACCCGAATTAATTTACCTTCCTGACGTAATTGGCAAACAAACTATACCGTTCGTCAGAATCTAATACAAATATAATCTCAAACATTTGGCAGAGAATGACTGTATCGTATCCTATGTTATCAATAAACATCATATTGAGTAATTGTAAATCGCATTGAACATGTCTATAAAATAAGCGGTATATAAATACATTATAAGTAGTAGTAGTCGATACGTGACACACAGATGTATATCGCATTCTAAAATTCAAGGCGCCTTTGAAAATATCTGTGCACTCTAGTGGCTGTTGACGTCTACCGAAACACCACAAGTCAAATGTGTCAACCATACATTAATCATTTTGCAGAATGATTCAACCTTCCTAACACTTCCTGCAAATGTACTCCTCGTTGACCTTCGGATTCACTATTTCTGGTTCAAATGGGAAATCCACCATGAAAGTTGGTTTTTATAAAAGCTAACAAATTAAAATAATAATATTAGTTTATTCTTATATAGCCCATTTCAGGACCGCACGCCCTCTCAAAGCGCTTTACAGATTTATTATACCCCGGTCATCGGACTCGGGCTTATCCGCACACAATGTGTACACATTCTCCACATTCTTGCTCAACACTTGCTCAACTTACCACCTCTACAGGATATGATAGAAACAAGTCAGTGAAAGTCCAAACAAAAATAAAGTTATAAGTTCTTGAAGCTGCGATCAATCAACATGAATTGGCTCTGTACATAAAATTTCATGAACTTTAATTTTCTTCGTTCTTCATGACGGAATATATATTTTTCCCCCATACAGGGATGTAATAGATACATATTTGCAACGACCATTATATATGGTGCATGTACCATTGTACATTTTCTCTAGGGAAAATAACTATTAAGGTTGTTTTATCGTACAAAGCAAATGGGAGGGGAGCTCACAAGATACGTCACATAATTGCGAATTTGTGTTTGGTTGATTGCAACTTCAAAAATGAATAAATTTGTTATTTGTAATCGGAATTCGCACAAACTGACCTGCTCTTCTCGTTGTTCAAGTTAATATCAAGTTCAAGTTCAAGTTTTATTTCCACATCCGATTAAAAAACAAAACAAATACAGTATATATGCATGTATACAATAATAAATGTTAAAATGAAACTTCTTCAATTGTAATCATAATGTGGTGGGGAAAACGGAGGCCAATGGCTTATCAAGGTTATTCCCTAAGATAATAAATTTTACATCATTTTTTTTTTTAACATCATTTTTATACTAAAAAAAAGATAGGAATACAAAGATTAAAATGACACAAAACATCAACATATAGAATTTAAACCAGACAAATGCATTACAAAAACAAAAACAAAGAGGGCATTTATGTAAAAATATTTACAATATATTTTAATAAAAAGAACCTCAATGAAATCATTACAAATATCAAGATCTGAACGTCTCCTAAAGTGCAAGCCAGTTTCTATTCAAAACGTGACTAAAAACCTACTTCTTCACCACGTTTCTCGCCTCACCCTTTTCCAACAAACTGATTGCTATTTATGTATACACATTCATTTTTGGTGTTCAGAAGAGTGATAATGAAGACACCGATCAACTGATCTGCGACATCAGCAACACAAATGAACGCCTCAAGTACTCTTATAGATTGTTTGTTGCCATCTATAACTCCTGAAGTTTGTTTCCCCTTTTCTGTAATTCTTCCTCTACCTTCTTCAAACCGTGTTCTCTGTTTTCTATTATGACAAAACTATGGCGCTTTACTCAAATCATTTATAATTTCGATCGACTCAACCTTTAATTTAAATTCTACAGCACAATAAATATTTCAATAAGTAAATGAATTAATCAATTCATATATAGATAGATTAATAGACAAATAAATAAATAAGTAAATAAATAAATGAACACAAATTATTAAATGAAACAATTTAATGATAACTCGTTATGGTTCGAGTGTTGATACCAAGTACTTCGAATCTCATAGCCGCAATATTTACAACCATTACAGGATGCAACATGACGTACCGTGCGGTTACTGGCTCAGGAAACAGTATGGTCACATATGTGGCAGCATCAAAATTTCCTGCATATGTCTGAAAAATAACGAAAACAAAGGATAATATTATTTCTAACAATTATAATTATAATGATAATTATGATAATCTGTTTTTTTTTCTCCATCAACCAAACAAAGCCTCATCAGTATTACTGCCGATTTTCCCAAGGGCCCTGCAATACATATAACCCCGAAAAACTTGGTACCCATTTACACCTGGGTGGAGAATGGCAAATGTTGATAAATGTCTTGCCTGGAATCACTTGTATTAGTATAACTCTTCTTTGAGAAGCGCAATAAGTCACAGAGATTTTATCTCCAAGGCACATGAATAATTTATTTTAATGGAATTTTTTCATATTTTGTTCGATACTTTCCATTAAATTTGCGTAAGTTATTCATCCCTTTGGATGTGTTAATATAAAATATGTGGATATGGAAGAACAATTGCATGCAAAAACAATTTTAAAATTTTTGAAAATATATAAGTATATAAGTAATAAAAAGAGCACGGATATAAAAGGTAGATGATAGATTTGAAGACAAAAAATGAAATAAGCATTTTCTGGAAGCGCGAAAATGACACTCACTTTTCGTACCCCGCACTGCTCTTCCAGAGCAAAGGTCCAATTTGTATTGTCCCTGGAGTAGGAGATTTGGAATGACGTAACCCTTTGGTCGTATCTGATCCGTCCCTGTATGATAACACCAGTTACTAGAGTATCCTCGCCGAGGTCGACCTTTTTGTAATTTTAATGATGAAAAGAAGATAAAATATTAATGAATCCAACGGCAGATTATTTTGCATTATTTTGATAACAATGCTAAGGACAAGCAAAATATAAAAACATGTGAGCCATTTGAACACATGTATTCAAGTATTCAATTTATTTCACATCACTTTAAAAACACATCAAAAGATATACAAACAAATCATAATGTTGTTTTCAATATGAGCAAACTGAAAGGGCTGGTCAGATTTGAATGAAAGCAATAGCGGGATTTTTGATTGAAGATACGCCTTTTAATGTTTTATTCAGGGTGGACTTTAAGAGGGAAATCTTTTTTTTTAATAGTTAAACTTGTTTATTATCATTATTACAAACATTTTTTACATTAATGTCTCTATTTGTAACATCGGTATTTGAACATGAACCAACGTCTATCATTTTATGGCATGTATCCTTGTACATTAACCTTATAATACATAATCATCTGAGTTGTCAGGAGTTCTGTCAAGGTGTATGGTGTCTACAGGCTTGACAGGATCCAGGTGATAGAATCTGAACGCAACTCTCTCTCCTCTCTCTCTCTCCTCTCTCTCTCTCTCTCTCTCTCTCTTTCTCTCTCTCTCCCTTTCTCTCTCTCTCTCTTTTATCTCTCTCTCTCTCTCTCTCTCTCCCTCTCTCTCATTATTCTTTGTTGACCTTTGGCTTTCCACTGTGCATTTTTTACATTATTATTAATGATGACGACGTCACCTCAAGCTGTGCTTATAACGAACCTTTTTTAAAAATATGTATATGGAATATTAAATCAAGATGATGACGATGATGATGATAACACTATTTAAGATATAATAATGATAATTATAATAATAACAACAACAATGATGATGATAATAATAACTATAACAATGATAATGATAGTGATGGTAATAAGTGATTAGTGATTCTGATAATAAGAGGCATGTTCGGTATCAAACACGAGACAAACGTCCGTCCGACACCGACGCTTACAACAACCATCCCAACGATAACTCCATCGTCACGATCACTCAACGGATCCAAGCTTGGGTTCTCATTATGGTAAAGAAATCGAAGGACACTGATTCATCAATAATTTTTATGTGTCATTATCAACAAAATGATGAATACTTTACCAGACCTGAATAAATCAAGCAGATATGACCTCACTCAATAATATAAAGCGCATGCTCGAAGCTGATCCGCACTTTTTTGTTCTTGTTGCGTGAAGAGCATACTAATATAGGAAGCATCGAACAAAAAAAGAATAATAATATTCATGACCTTCGGGCGGGTTGTAGGCGTGTGCAAATATCTAACCAAACATGGCGGAGCTTCACCTATACACATGAAATATATCATATTACAGTATATTATTCTTTATTTCATTCATACTTCTCATCAGTTAGCCCATATAGAAAGCCAGGTGAACCCTTTCTCACGTTCTTCTTCTGGTAATCTTCAAAGGGCTTGGGCTATGCAGCCTATCACGAAGAGAAGGTTGATTTTTTAAATACATTTCAGCTGTACACAAATGATTTCTTGATATATACACTTTATTCAAATTATCTCAACGCACATCTAGACATGCTAGAGCAAGTTACCTTAACCCACTCATTGTTGTCGCTATAGGCAGCGACCCATGCACCGGCAGATACCCATCCACTGCCGGGTTCCCCTGGATCAGGAACTTCATTCAACCTTCCTCTGTAAGCTTCATGGCTGGAACCATAGAACGATGACGAGGTCAGACTAGAGTCTGGTATCCGACCATCTTCCACGCCAAGCCCCTCACCGAGGACAGATGGAGTGCACCCAAGTTTCGCATCGAAGTTCAGCGACTCTGCAAAAAAAGGAAAAAAAGAAAGAAAGATGAAGTAACTAATAAACTTTCCTACTAATAAAAACAAACGAACAAGGAAGACAGAACAACAACAACAAAAAATGGAAAAGGAAAACAAAGAAGGAAAATTTGTGATTGGGGAATGGTATGAATGGTATGGTATTAACCAATAATTATCATGATTATGAAAATACAGGTTTGTTGATTTTTAACGTGTCAATAAAACATGAGTTATCTTTAGCAATATCTTTCTGTATTTCTCGAGCATTCGTGTGAGAGGATGATTATTTAATCACCTACAATATGGGGCCGGCCTGTCCGGGAGTTCACAAACTATACGATCCAACTACGACCCTATTTTGGAAGTATTTGCAACAACATTTGATTGGAACATTCAAACAAATCATGTACTAAATTAAATCTCAAAGATCGAGGGTCCGAGTAGTCATATGAATTATCTAATCTATTTTTTCGAGGCATTTGAAACTTAATTTCTGGAGGAAAGACAAGCTAAATCGGCTTAGACTCGTAGTGACGTCAGGCCAGTAGAGCGATAGTCTACGATGTGAAGCCGATTCGGCTTTGTTCTCACTAGAAGAATTAAATGCACTTAATTGGTATGGTGATGTTTTTTGTATCTCTCTCTCTAAGTGCCATATCGATTGACTTTGGAGATCATGCTGTTCCACAACCCTCGGTTCCTAGCCGTCTGTATTAGTACCACTCTCAGTTCTTTCACTCCTCTCTCTCTTCCAACAATATCTGCAGACTGTCCATCCAAAGTATCCTCCTTCTCCCCCTTCTTCAATACTCTTATTCTGGTCCTAACTCATTATTCGATTTGTCAGAATTTTGCCTAGCTTTGAAAATGAAGATTTAGCGAGAGCTATCCTTCTTTTGATCTCTGTCTCACATAGATTTCCATATCTAACATATTGAATTGCCATTTTTTCGAAAATCGGATCGCAGGAGGATGGTGTAGTATGCGGTGGGGCAGTTCTGCTGAACATGATAGAGGATCGGTCTTGATAGTACACTCAATCATTTGTGTGATTGATGGCACCCGTTAGCTCAAAGAAAAAAAAAACATGTTTAGCGTCCTGCTTTTTTGAAAAATAGGAAGGAGGCCCTTTTTTCTTTTTCAAAATGGCCGCTCAAAATTGCCGCTCGGTACATTTTCCCTGACAGTTGGGTTTTCTTTCAAGATGGCCGCCGACAATTTAAAAAAAAAATCAGAAATAGATCCATTTTAGCAGCGTTGTTCATGTTTTTTATTCTTTAAAAAAAAGAGGGGGAAAAAGAGGAGGCGGCCCCAAAAAAGGAAGCGGGTGCGGACGCTAAACATGAATATTTCTTTAAATGGCCTTACCGACTACCACCAAAATGGTGTCATATTTGCCACGACAGCCCACTGCACTATGTCTTGAAATATTATGTTCAGAACTGGCCATGATATCACATTATTACAGAAACTGTCCAGAAGCAATTGTGAAAGGTTGGCCTTGTAGAACATAACAAACATATGAATGATCAAAATTTGAAACAAAAAGCAAAAAGGAGATTAAACTACGTTGAAAGTCACATGCATTGCCCACAGAAATGGGTGAATGAGACTGCACACAAATGTTTCACCAGAATAGTCAAGTTTTGACCATTTCTTTGTATGAGAGCATTTTAAGAGCAATGCAGTTTGGGGACAATTCCTATAGTATTCTCCAACACTGACATTCCAAGAGAGGGAAAGCTCACAATTTTATTTTCATTTTTTTCAGCACTTACTAATATATATTTAAGCCTTCTCTTTTAGTAATGCCTAAACAAACAAAAAAAGTTGCATTGCCATTTTGGTGCCAGCACCTGGGTCGGTATGTTGATTTTTGTCGTGGCTTTTTTCCCTCTTTGGGCTGATATTTTCAGTTTTGAATGCTTTAATACATATTTTTTTCATTCATTAAATATTTTTTCCCCCAAAAAAAGGTTTAAAAAAAAACTTTAATGAAAAGCCGACGGTAGATTTTAATATTTTGGGCTTGGTCGCAAAGGGCAATACAACAACTTTTGTATTGCTTCATAGTCCTACTCTCCGTTTACCTATGGCATCAATATTATTATAGGTCACCTTTTTCATTTTTACCAGAAGCAAACCTTCTCTTTTGTTAACAGTTCTACGCTGCACTTACCAATAGCATCAGTTAGAGGTCCATACCCATATAGTTCCATCCTCAAAGAAAGGAAACCGTGATTGGTCTTTGGATAGATCCGGAAAAAGCGTCCGACTATCGGCCTAGCAAGCATGTGAGTCACATGGCTATCACGGTCATAATTTCCCGGAAATATCTATACAAAAACATGGTTAATGAGAATGACATTAAGTAATATTGCAAGGCAAACTCATTCTTAATGAAGCTCATCGTTAGGTCATAACCCTATACAGCCTGAGTGTTAATACAATGCTGACTACACCCCTTGTAGTCAAGAAGAGCCAGAGCGAATATCATTTTTTTTCCTTTTCTTTTTTTTTCCTTCTTTTTCTTCTTCAAGTCCATATTTCAGTATCCTAGACAGTATTGTGTAAAATGGAAGAGAGCTATACTGAGTTCAGCGCTCAGGGGTTGTCGAAACCTCCATATCAACATGGCTTGCTCAACCAAGGTGTCATTTTAGTGATTCTTGTTTCTTATCTAAAATTGAAGAAAAAAAATCCGTATTGGGTTGTAAGGTTTTATGATCTTCTGATGTTTTGATATAAATAGGCCTATATTATGATATTGATATTTTGAATTTTCTTCTGCCCATTACACTTTTTTAAAATCAACCATCATACATAAAAAGAGAAATGGGAGTTACTTTTCTCTATTTCCTGTTCCCCAGCTTTAGAACTTCAAAATAAATATGGCACAACTTAAACTTATTGTGACTTTTCAAAAACCTTGTCAACTTAATGATTTTTTTTCTCTCCAGGAGAGCTGCGGTATATTAATTTTGTGCATGATAATGATAATGGAATATGAAGGATTTTCCTTTTTGTTCCATTTATGTTTTATCCCTCTTATTTTATTTCTTTGTTTCAATCTATGTTACACTGGAAGGCTCTTTCTTTCTGTATCTCCTTCTTTTCTCCTTTGTTTTCCCTTCTTTACTTTCTCTCCCGGTTTGTTTACAAATCGTTTTGTTGATGGCATATTAATTTTGTTCGGTATTAATCATAAACTAACATTAGGTGGATATTTTTATCTTGAACATTTAACAAAAAAGCAGTTTACATTTGCAACCACTTGAACTGGGGATTAAAGAAGGCTTTTTGCTACCGTTATTAGTTAACATTTTCTGACCCTGGCATTCCATTTGATGTATAATATTTTATATATACTTGCTTAGTTGTCTGTTTTCTGATTTCTCATGTATTTTCTTTACTGCCAAATAAAATATAAATAATAATAACACTATTGATTTTATAAATTACAGTATATAAAAACATTGTTTTACCAACTTTTACTTCAGCAAGACAATCCAATCGGTTTATTTCTAAGTAATATAATTTTTTTCTCGTTTTGTTTGTTCATTTGGACAGGGTACTTTTTTGCAGCCATGGCACATTAACAAAGCTAACAAAGTTTCCACAGTCATATAGAGTTCCAACGAGGTTACATTGTATATCTCTGAACACAAAGACCACTGATTAATTGTTTTTGTAATGTAATTGAGGAACCGCAATTTTGAAATTACCTCAACTGATCCAGAGTATACATTCAAATAATCAGTCCAAGCCACGTTGTCAAAACTTGACGAAAAAGTGTATGACGTCACCCATTGATCAGCGTTATGTCTACCCTGAGTCGTTACGGCCGTTACGATGTAACTGAACTCAAATTGGACCTGCATCCATTGGTATTGGTCGGACGGGTATGCGATCCAGACTGTCTTAGCGTTCAGGCGGCCAAAACGGCTGCAATAGGACGCCGAGAAGCAGGATGATTCAGAGAAAGCCGAATCTGGAAGAGCACCACTTTCAAGGCCGAGTGGTTGACCAGATATATTACATGGGTTCACTGTTGAAAATTAAGTCAAGATAAAAAAAAAAGGTTATAACAGAGTAAAACGACATAGGCCTAGAAGTGAAAATAAAACACGAGAGTGAAAATTATATATCACACCGTAGCAAGTCATAAAACCGTCAGTATACACGGCGTGACAAAAATGCAACGAGATCATGATACTTAAAAAGCATCTTACCAACCTCGGTGAAATTTTGTAGGTGAGGTTTTATAATATGCCCTAGCTTGTCCTTAAATCTTATAAGGATATACAATCCAAGTAAATACTAAAGAGATAACATTATTTTGGCAAAATGTATAATTTGTGAAATGTTTACAAAGAGATCGCTTTCGTCTTTCGCGACAAATATTTTCATGAAGATATTGTCATGAACCTGTATTTAAAACATCTTTTAAGAACAAGATGCAAAAGAAATTATTTCAAGAAGGTTTTTACGTGAATTGTGAGTTACGTGCCTTTTCTATGCATTTACATTTCAATCATTATGACGAGCAATCACTATACAATAGGAAACACATGGCATTGTTTAAAGAAACTATTAAACTATTTTTCATATTCAACTCTTAAATTTAATTTATGTTATGCAAAAAACACTGCAGACATTCAATTACATTGATGTGTGAGAAAATGAAATTATTTTTAATTCTTAACCATTTTTGTACTAATAATTGATGTTAATTTAAGAGCTTGCAACGAAACGTTTAGGCGCTAGGTGTACGCTTATTGTGCAATGATGCAAATTAGTACACTTTCCTCGTAGCAATGACTTGTAACAATAAAATCGTTATGAAATATTGTAGCCCTACTCATGAGCTTTCATTAATTTATTTAATGAATGTTTAATGATTTGATTGTTGCACGTTGTTATTCATATAAGTACGTATAAGGTTCTACAGTTGTTATCTATATGTTTTTGTTTTAATTTGTATTTGAAATCCATCCTCAAGTTTCGTTTGCAATTAAGAAATAATAAGAAATAACAAGAGTTTGAAAATACTGCGTGTCATTACAAAAATATAATCATTATAAGTTAGTATTTTTCGCTCGAATTATTTGAAATTCACAGGATTACTCGGGGATTCTACTGCAGGTTATCAATGATTTTTTTTTCATCGAGGATGGTCGAGTATTTTTAAAGATGGTGCCAATCAAAATATCTCTCCATTTTTAAGACTCCCTGTAAATATATGTAAAACATGTTTTCATTTTGATGAATTTTTAATAATGAAGTTACTCTGTGTCAACCCTGTGTAGACAACGCATATTATCATTATATTATCAACACTATCATCATAATTATCGCTATTACTATCATTATTATTATTACGATTAACAGTATTAATATTATCATTATTATTTATTTTTATCACGATTACTTACATTATCATTATTATTATTATTATTATTATTATTACTCACCGGGGCAACACACAATGGAAATAATTTCACTCTCGTTTATCTGTCCCACTTTAGTCTCACTGTACCAGCAGTCGGTAATGTTTGTGGCATTAGCAGGGCATTTCACTGATTCGGCTTCAGCAGGAGCATCGATGGACGAGGACTCGTACAGTGGACCGCTCACCGTCGCAAATACTCCTTGTTCAATAAAGTTTAAGTGAAAAGTAGGATACCAGAGTAGTCACAATATTATTTTGAAGAAAATAAATGCAAATCACATCAAATTATTAACTTTATCGGGTACCACAAGAACTGATTTGTGACGACATGCAACATATATAATTTGGGTATGCCCCCAAAGCAAGAGTTTTGACAACTGGAAAGGATAAGAGAGAGATTCAAGTTGAAGAGGGAGAAAATCAACTAAAAATGGAATTTAAATCTCCAACTTTTACCATATTCTACATATACTTCTGATCGTGTCACCAGTGTTTGATGATTCTTTTTTTTAAATAGATCAATAAATAACTTAATATATAAACAGAGTGTATTATAATATTTGTAAAAAGACCCAAACACATCCATCATTAGAATCTCACAAATAAGGGGAAACAATATTTAGCAACTTTACACTTTCAAATACCTTGGGTACATTGTAGCATCAGATTGGAAAAGTGTTCATGAGATAAATGAAAGAATTGCAAATGGCAAAGGGTACACCTAATCAAATGGAATCCGTTATAAAAAAATTAGAACATTACCGTGAAGAAAAAAAATCGTAGCTTTAAATCGTTTATATCTGATTAGTTTTTATCTACGGATGTGAGTGTTGGACAATAGACAAAGACCTTGCGAGAAGATTAAAGGTCACATGGACCTGGTTCTTGAGAAAGATTATGAATGTAGCATGTACAGGAAAGATAACAAATAAAGAAGTGTTCATCAACACAATAAGAGAGAAGCAAATGCAATTTGTATTCACATTATCATACAGAAAGGATAAATTAGAAAAATATGTAATAATAATAATAAAAGTCAGTTTTTATATAGCGCTTATTACAATCACTAAGCGCTTCCAAACTTGTGAATTATTACCCCGGCTTTAGCTGTACAGCCATTACGGCGCTCTAGCATTTCAAAGAATTAATTCCTGTCAGGTACCCATTTACATCATCTGGGTTGAGTGTGGCAAATGTAGGTCAATGTCTTGCCGAAGGACATTAGTGTCGGGGCGGGTCTCGAACCGCGGACCTTGTGATCGACAGTCTGGCGACTAACCACTCGACCACGGCAACTTTACATAATATATTACCAGGGAAGATTGCTGGAAATAGAAGCAGGGGAAGGTAATGCTTTACATATTTGCAATGGCAGAACAAACTTGCAACCACAAATGAAATCAGCAATACCAGCTGATTAAGAAAAGCAGATAATAGACATAAATGGAGGGCCATTAACATGATAATGATAATGTCTTACCTTCAAACCCTAGATACTGACATGCCAATTGGGATAAGTTCTTGTTCCAATGATCTTCATGTACCAGCACGTATGTGTTAGGATTGGAGCGGGACGTTAAGGCAAGTGTTCCTTCATTTATCTTTTCACCAAGAAGCTTTAAAGAACGGATGGTTACATCTGAAGAGTTTTAAATCAAAATATGACAGATGTATTGAGGGTAAAATTGAAAGAGAATGGAACTACTTTAGTGACCTGGGAAAAACAAGACTTTACGGCGATTTAAAGTGTCTAAAGTATGTAACTTTCTCAGCTCTCTCATCAAACCGGAATATACAAATTAGTTTGCGTAGGGCGCTAAATTGTCCAACCCATTCTAACATCATAGTCCCTAAGTACTCAAATCTTAGTCATATTAGAACACGTTTGGTGTTTGTGTGAATGTAACTAGTGAATCATTGATGAACGATTTGTGATCTAGGAAGAGACAGTAATACCTGTTTGACACCCTCCCCCCCCCCCTCGCCACCTACTAATACCTGAATCTGCCTCTGCCATGTCACACTTAGCATACTCACACCTCGCTCTCCTCACAATTACATTCATCTCCATTTTAGACAAAGGTCCCCCGCCCCCATCCC
Organism: Strongylocentrotus purpuratus; assembly: GCF_000002235.5. Lineage (NCBI taxonomy): Eukaryota > Metazoa > Echinodermata > Echinoidea > Camarodonta > Strongylocentrotidae > Strongylocentrotus > Strongylocentrotus purpuratus. The sequence goes on from NW_022145614.1 coordinate 24,154,308, forward strand.
TCCCGTACAACAAAAACCTTAACCTGCCTCTAGCCCTGTCTCACTTACTTTCCTCACATCTTTCACCAAAGTATCGATCTAAACAGAGACAGGTGAATCCTGTCTCTGTCTCCTCACACCTGCCTCCATGTAGACGAGGGTTTGAGCGGCGTGCACTCTTATCTTGCCATTGTCGCTCTCCTAACAAGTACATACATCTCCAATTTAGACAACGGTTTATCCCCCCCCCCCCATCCCTTCCATACCCCCCAAAGCTTTACTTCCCTCTTTGTCACTTACTTTCTTCACACCTTTCACCACGGTAGCGATCCAAACAGAGACAAGTAAATCCTGTCTCCGTCTCCCCGCAATTGCCTCCATGAAGACAAGGGTTTGAGCGGCATGCTGGTAACAGAAATAACACAGGGGGATAAAGATGGATAAGAAAATTGGTTATCCAAGGGTCTAATACATTTATTAAAAAAACAGAGTGTCTCTGAAAAAAGGGAACACAAGTTTGTCCACATCAACATTTACCCTAAGCCCCTCCCCTCTCTCTCTCTCTCTCTCTCTCTCTCTCTCTCTCTTTCCCCCTGTAGAACAGCTACTGCCGCAGGGACGTAAAGGGTAGCACAGTAAACTTTAGTTAATGAAATGTATACATCATAATTTATATCACACTTAAATGGATTCACAGCCTTTTACGTATAAATTCGTCTTGTGTTTCGAAATATTAGAGCAGGCTTTTCGGTAGACGGTTTTGTATTATGCGACATAATATGCTCCTATAAAGATTTGAATGGATTCTATGTGGGTGTGATTCGTTATATTTCAATTACAGTCGACATTTTATTTTCGTCCGAATCATTATTAATAACTCACTGTTTCCCTAACACAAATTCTACCCGGTTTTCTATACGATACATCGAAGATGGCTTGTTCAAAAGTAATCAAATCCGATACAACGTTAGATGCAGTTAATCGCCATTTACTGGATTTTTTCTTGAAAATTGACATTGTCATTGTTGAGGGCATGTGGTGGGGTTTAAGACAGACCTAATCAATGTGTTATCTTACGTGTGAACACCTAGCGTAAATGAAAAGACCCCTTCAATAAACTGTCAAACCAAAACGAAAATGTATCATTATGTATAATGTTTCATACACTTTTTATCAGGAAAAAATCATAGTAAAAATGCTTGGCTTATCATGTTTACTTTTCTTTTATAATTATGTCAACCATTCATTTGAAACTTTAAGTTTAAAGTGATAAGCCTCTAGTATGCATGAGACATTTAGTGGAAAATGAATTTTGAAAAGTTGACAAGAGCCAATTTGAACTGAGGAAGCTTTGCATAATAGAATGGTACGAAAAGAAAAAAACAGCCTGGAAGTCAAAAGGTTATAACTGTCTGGCGATATCACAAATATTTCTTGTTTATCCAGGAAAGGCTCTTCAGCATTAATTCTATTCTTCATTGGGGCCCTGCAATTATCCTACGGTAAGTTGTCGATTTCAAAATATTACCCTTTAACATCTGGGTGGAGAGAGGCAAGTATATGTTGCCAAGCACATTTCAGTGCCGGCCTAGGATTCGAATCCTTTACGGTTGGTTTGAGAGTCAATTTAATTAGCCACTATAATTATTGCGACACTCCTTTACGTGAATCTAAACTTGTAATTAAATTGAATGAATAACGTTTTTGTAATATTATGCCTGGTCACGATAGAATGGCAATTCACAAGCTCGGATTTTGTTATGATAAAATGGTTCTTTTTCAGTGCCAAATACAATAACAAGCTAGAAATGATCCCGTGGAGGGCAGCAACACGTCCATCGTATCTTCAATATTGCAGGAGATTGGATGGACATCAATCCAACAGAGACGAGAACACCTTCGCTTTGTGATGTTCTACAAGATTCACAACCAGCTAGTTCCATTCAACTCAGAGGCACACATCACCAAATCCATCACACCAACAAGAGTTGTTCACACACAAGGGTATCTCCGACCTCAGTCCAGGACTCAGCAACACCAGAACTCCTCCATCCCTAGAAATGTGAGGACATGGAACACCCCATCCAATGTCGTGACAGCCCTATCTGTCGAAGCCTTTTGTCTCCAATAGACGAGAGGCTTCAGCAGCGAGATCCAAGGCTGCTTTTACTTGCACCTTGTTAATTAATGGCACATGCACCCTATCCTTTTGACGAACGCTACACCAAAGTTCTTCGAGATTGAAGGAAGCAGCGAAGAAGAAGAAGAGGAAAAAATATGAATTACGATTGCGTTTTTTCGGCTCCAACGTTGTTTTTCAAGTACATTTTTCCGAAGGTCTATAATTCCGAAGGTGCATTATTCCGGAGGTAGTCATTCCGATAATTCGTATATTCCGATAGTTCGTGCTTCCGAAAATGAAAAGCTTACGTAATTTCGAAAATGACGTAGAACCAACAATAATGTTTATCGGAATTACTAACCACCCGAAAAACGAGCTCTTTTTCATTTTCCGAACTACATACTCAAGGAAAAATTAACGCTCTTTCAACCATGGAATTAGGAACTTCCTGGTTTTGGGAAATTCATTTTTTCGGATGTACGAAACTTGGGAGATATAAACCTTCGAAAAAACGAGGCCTCAACCTTGTTTCGTGCCACCTCATTTCGAGGATTGTGCATGTAAACGCTACCTGGTTCGGTGCAATAGTAATGCCGGACATCATCAGAAATCGGAAGGTCTGTCGGGAGGTTGGATATTAACCAGTCTAGATCGGGTTGCACGAGTTTCGGGATTAATTGTACAGTCTCCCCGCTCTCCAGAGTGATCAAAGGACATGACGTCATGGTCACATGAGGACAGACGTCATGTACGTCATATGATGCTACAATGGAAATCAATGAAAGAATGAATAAATTAATAAATAGATCGGTAGATAAATAAATAATTGAAGGGAAAGTTGAGTTCTGTTTTCAGACCGCAAATGCCTTCAAAGTGCATGGTTATTGGTCTTATTCTTATCTATGACATTTCTAGTGCCCTTTTAGAACCTAAAATTGCTATGAAGGTAATTTTAGACCCTCAAATGTGTGAAATGGAGCCAATACGATCAAACCAATGCAGCTCCACTTTAAAAAAAATATGGTGACCGTTAATTAATTATTTAATTAAAAAAAAAATACATTGGCCGGCTGGTGGGCGTATAATAAGCAACACGAAAATGCCAACAAAAAAGCCAACATCGGCATTGACTGAAATACGACGTAATTTTTTCAACGGCTTTTTCAAATTATCTAATAATTGTAGTGGTACACAAGTACACTGTCGCTCATAAAGGTGGAATATTTTTGTTTTATCCCAATTTATGGAATTATTTTAAAAATTGTTTAAAAATAATAGATCTAGATAATAGTATACATTCTCAGATTTTATTGAATAATAATTTGCCAATGTGTGTTTTGCGTGACTGCTAGAGCATGTGTATGCTATTATGCTTATCAACTAGGGGACCTATGCCCTTAAGTCATAAATGACAGTAATGAGGATTAATGCCCCACAAAAGGGCACTTTATAGCACATCGACACGGTTTTGATCCTGGGGCCTCACAGTAACGAGGCTATTGCTTTGTCACTGAACCATGACTGTGCGCAGCGGGGGCTAGGGTAGGGGGCAGTTTCCATAAATTATAAAAAACACAGAAAATGCAATAAATTTTCAATAATTTATTGCATTTTACCCCGGTTCCCAACATAAACAAATCTTTTGTGTGCCCATGCCTTGAGCCATAATGCATGGCCGTCTAGAGGATTTCTTTATGTTTGGGACCAGGGTAAAATGCAATAAATTATTGAAGATTTATAACATTTTCTGTTTTTTATTTTATTTATGGAAACTGCCCCCTACCCTAGCCCCCGCTGCGTACAGTCATGGTTCAGTGACAAAACAATGGCCTCGTAACTGTGAGGCCCCAGGATCAAAACCGTGTCGATGTGATATATTAGTGCCCTTTTGTGGGGCATTAATCCTCATTGCTGTCATTTATGACTTGAGGGGGTAGGTCCCCTAGTTAATAAGCATAGTAGCATACACATGCCTTAGCAGTCCCGCAAAACAAACATTGACAAGTTATTATTCAATAACATCTGAGAATGTATACTATTATCTAGATCTATTATTTTTAAATAATTTTTAAAATAATTCCATGAATTGGGATAAAACTAAAATATTCCACCTTTATGAGCGACAGTGTATTATAAATCGTTATATTTATGGATATTTCAGCCGTCTCTGAACCGATTTTGATCAAACAAAGATAATTTTGTCATTTAAATTGTATGTGCTTTCAAATTGGACTCTCAGTTTTTCATTATCTCACAAACAATTATTTTGTGTAGCGCCCTCTGCAACAGAACTCAACTATCCCTTTAAACCTATTTATGAATATAGAAGTAGATGTTAATAAATTAATGTATAAACAAATAAATAAACAAATATATAGTAATGAATAAACAAATAATTAAATAAGTATGAATAAATATAAACAAATTCAAAATGACTAAGCTATGTAAGGGGTATGGAAACGACAATTGTCTTGTTCTAGTTGTTAAGATAAGTAAGTGATAATTAAAAATAACACGAAATACACTCATGAAAGAAAAATTAACGCTATTGCCTTGGGATAATTTGGTTTTTATTGAATATCTACGCGTGAAAATGATTGAACTTACATGTATTTCAAAATAACAAAAAAATAAACGAGGAAGCAAAAGAATAATAATAATATCAAGATGTCCATTTATATAGCGCAGCTACCATATAAACATGCTGTACTGCGCTCATAGACATGAGTTAGTATAAGCATAAACTTGACAGAATTAATGTGCAAGTTATACTGAAAATATGCTGGTCTATGAAAGGCTTATACCTGGGTCTGCCATTAAAATTCTTATTAAATTTTTAATGGCAATTCGATTAATAATTCCACTGTGAAAACACAACTTAGAAGAATGTATTTGATAGGTTATTAAAAATCTAATGTATGTATATGACGTTCTATATCATACGGATATTTTTGTTATGTTACATGGAAATTATCATTCAGTTGTCCCTTAATCCCATTAAGTTGATGTGTGCGTGTGTGTGTGTGTGTGTGAAGAGGGGAAGATGGGTATTTGAACGAGCATAATATATTTTGCAATGACGTGAAATGAAACGTAGCTACAGATAGAACTTTTTTATAATAATATAGGAAAATAATAAGTGCACCCCCACCCCCACACGCACACACACCCTCACTAGTTTGGCGGCTCCTGACAATAACGTCCAAAATAATACATGAGGGTGTTCGTTCATTGCTAATGCTAATTGTTAATGCTAATGCTGATTGCTAATTGTCATTAGGGATAGATCTACCAGTCCTTTATCAATACAGAGCCTCATCTAAATTATGCAGGACCCCAACCACCCACCCACTCAACGAGAACTTTCAATTTAACTGTTCAGGTTTACGTCTATGCGCATGCACCGCGCAAACAGGAAACCTGTTTCACGCAATCATTTGTCCCTAACGCCATTCATCTATTTAAAGGTACTATGTCCCATGATTTGCAGGCCCAAAAAATGAAAAGGTTAATTTCCAACGGCATTTGAAAGATAATACTAATTTAGAACTTCCCTCAAAACGAAAGGGATTGAAAATGTCTTTTTGTGGGAGAATAATGACTGATAGTTGTCGAATCGAATTTAGGGATTGCAGTCGTTTTATTAAATAGTCTGATTTTCAGACCCTTGTACCGAATGGTCAAACGTTTTGTGCTGCGCAAAGATTCCATCAGTTTAATTTTGGCCATTACAAGAAGTGGGTTATTGATGTAGACAAATGCTCATGTACCCTTTACAGCTCATTTATGTATGTTATTTTCAAAGTAAAAAAAAGTCAATTAATAATGTCTGACAGTGAAGTCTAGGAATTAAACGGGTTTCTTTGCATATTTTGAACACTAGGATACTGCTAACGTTTAAGTTTCACAGATAGGACATACTTGACATATTCATAATTCCTGCAAAGTTCTACATAATTTGATGTTGGCTGCAAAATGGAAACACTACCTTTACCGCCCAAGTCCGGAGTTTGTCACCTCAAACGTAAATACTAGTTTCAATTCATGTATTTGTTCGGAATTATGTCAGGGCTCATAACACTTAAATTATCCACATTTTCAAATAAACACACAGGAAGCTTAAAGGTTTGAATCAACTTGAAATGGTAACATGGATGTAGTTTATAAGTATACTGCAATTAATGTATAAATGTTTGTCTGTCTTCCAATGTGATAATTATTTTCAGAATGTTATTATGTTTCTGATGAAGTACATTTACTAATATTGTAGTGTGTATTTCTTCTTGTTTTATGTACATGTACAATGTATGTAAAACCAGTGATAATTTCTTTTTCCTGAATGGACAATAAAAGGCAATTAAATTGAATATTATTATTTGCATTCGTTGTCAAAGGCTGTTTTAGAATGTTTTTATTCAAGAATTATTTTAGGAGGTTACCTGTTGCAGGAGATAATATGTTCACGATGAGGAAACAGGTTGTCCAAGAGTAAGTCTGGTGAAAGAAAAATGAAACATTGCAACATTGAATTATATATGGGCCTACCGAAAAGAAATTGATCAGTGAAGCTGAAATATTCATTTCGTGCATAACATTCTCTTTGCATTCTTTTTTTAAAAATCTCTCTCTCCCTCTCCTTCCATTTATGCTCACCCCGTCTCTCTCTCTCTCTTTCTCTCTCTCTCACTCTCTACTCTCTCCCTTAATCTTTTCGACCCTCTCATCTTGACTTCTCTCCTTTCCCTCTTCAGTCTTCAATTGCCCGTTCCGTTTCTTTGTTCTCCGATCTTGTTGGTTTTTTCAAGTAAAATGATTTCGCTTTCCTTGCTCTCTCTCTCTCTCTCTCTCTCTCTCTTTCTCTCTAACTATCTATCTATTTCCCTATTTTCTCCATGTAAGTCATAAATAATTAGCTAGACTTGTCGCGTTGATTGACCGTCTAATCAATAAGTGCAATGCATGTCCTTCGTGCGCAATCTTAATTATTTTATAAGATGGGTCGATAATACGAGTATAAAGTCGAGAAATTGACTAAAAACCCGATCGCTTTGGTAATAATAATTGCAGGGCCTTCAGGAAGAACAGTATTGAAGCTGATGAGACTTCCCTTGGTCAACAATGTTATACAGTGTGAGTCAAAAAGAAATAAATTTACACCCAGAAAATTGCTAATTATTTTAGAAATCATCTTTGAAAGTAAATTATTATGCATCTTATGAAAGACCGTTTTATCCCAAATCATTTGGAATCATTTTTGTGTGGTATTTGTTCACGCTTGGATGAACAGGCGGCATTGTTTGCGAGAGTGCAAAAATCGACTTGGGATTAAAGTGAGAGAATGAATTGAATGTATCAAATGAGATGCATTGCATATGCTTTTTTCACACACACACACACACACACACACACACGCACACACACGCGCGCGCACAACAATGTTCGTTGATATTCGATATTTGATATGTGTGGCATGATTAATTTTGTTCGGGATGTCATTTGGATCTGCAAAGACCGAATTAATACCCAAATCCCAATTGTTTGATTCAAACATCACATAAGCAACTTTTGTGCAAGTCGATTTTTGCACTCTCGCAAACAATACCTCCTGTTCATCCAAGCGTGAACACATACCACACAAAAATGATACCTAATGATTCGGGATAAAACACTCTTTCAGATGTATAATACTTTACTGTTCATAGATGATTTATGAAATAATTAGCAATTTTCTAGGTGTAAACTTTTTTGGACTCACACTGTATATGGTAGGCCTAAAACCCTGCCCGTTTGTTACTTTATGCTCGCCTTTCTGCGTAAACTAAGGGTAAGTTAATGAAGAGTCTTCCAAAGCCCACCGCACATTTTACGATCTCACCACGGTCCCATTCTGGAAGAACTTACAATAGCATTTTATATGAACATTCAAACTTCTAAAATCTTAATGATCGATTATTTAAACAGTCATACGATTAATGAAATTATTATTTCAATTAATTTCAAGCTTCCTTGGAGGAAACAATCGTAGTAGCGTCATACCAGTAGTGCGTTTGTCTACGATGTGAAGCCGATTCGGCTTTTATTCTGACTAGAAGGCTTAAATGCAGTCAAATTCCGGTTGTTAGTATTCTTACCATTATTCATAAAACCAATATCTTGAAGTTCGGATCGCGCGAAGAACGTACACTGTGCGGTGAGCTTACCATATTACAAGAATCTTTCTTTCCATTGCGGTGAATACTTTGAGTCAACTTTGTACATGATCAACAAAATATGTACAAAAGTAAAATAGTCTTAAAAATGAAATAAAAACTCCCGATACTTTCTTTGATGAATTAAGTTTTGTTTCTCTTGATTTATAACATTTATATACTTTTCCATTGTATACATTTCCGCCATTTCGTGCATCAGTATTCCCGTATAATTGATATAAAAAGCACTTCAAAGCTTTAAAAATCGGCATATTTTGTATATGGTCGTGACTATAGGCCACTATAGGCAGACCCGTGTATCGACCTTTGGATTGATTTACATACAAATTTATAAAAAACTTTCACTTGTTTATACATTTAACTATTATGAAAATACATTTTAAAGTAAATGAATAGTTAGCCTGCAAATTAAAACAATTTGGAAACGTTTTAAATAATTATCACTCTATTAAGCCTATATACAACAAACCAGTGAGGAATCTTTGGGTGAGTCACAAAAATTGCATTGAGCATAAGAATGTTTTAGTTCGCACGGTACATGAAACCAAAAAAAGGCGAAGTTTTATAGAAAAAGGCATATGATATTTGTGTAGAAAAAAAATCATTACAAAATTCACACACCCTCACCAACACACGTCTATATGCAGGGAGAGAGAGAGAAAAAAACGTTTGCGTAATAAATTTTTAGATTTATTCAATATCGAACGATACAAATGATTGTTTGAGAATATACTTCTTTTTCATCGTGAAAACATATACAAATAGCTGAATACATGTACAATTTATAAATGACGATCGAAAAAAAAATATGAATGAAATCAGTTTTAATGTACTACCCTACCCCAAACAAAACCCACTGATATCTACAACTCAGTCATTCACACACGTACACACTGGCGTACTGATGGAGAGGGGGAGGGGGGGGGGGGGACTTTGGGGTAGTTGCCCCCACCCCCACCCAAATAAAGTAATTCAAACCAGGTAAATTTCTAATTCGATTCCAGTGATTTACAAATTTTTCTGAAATTACATGATTTTCCGGTTTTTTCTCACTTAAATAAAAATACTATCGTATGTTTAAAAAAATTTCATTCATTTCTCCCAATGCACGCGTGCTACGCTCGCTCGCATTTACAGTTGATGTAATTATATTTCTTATTAAATATCTTTTCAGTCTTTCATGATTAGAATGTGCTTAAAACCCCAAACAGAATTGTTTGATTTTCCGTTTTATTATAAGATGTAGTTTTTCGCACTGCGACCTCAAAAATATTTATATTTTTGCTCACTTGATTCGCTCGCTCGCAAATAAATATATTCAGACCATCACACCCAACTTCAAATTAGGATGCTTAAGCAGTATCTTGGACCATGTAAAGAGAGAAAAAACATTGAAATCATCCCTAAAAATGTAATCACAATGTAGGGGTATATACCAATGTCTTAAAATTGCATATTTTCACTTTGAGGTTTTCCTTTGTAGGTGCCCATTTTTCCAGAAAGTGCCCCTTTTGTTGGTGCCCCCCTTCCACTTTGGAAGACGCTCCACCGCCGCTGAATAATGGGTGGGATATTAACTTATCATCTCATCGCTCAATGTGTGAAGAACATTAATGTAGGCAATCAATATAGTGGGTATAGATGCAAAATACTCTAGCCTCATAAATAATCAACATAACAAAACCAGTACGCCATAGCTACAACGTAGTTTGTATGCCGACATCTTGACCGTTATCGTCAATATCCGCATCCCCCTTAAAAAGAACAATTTTTGTGCCATCTTCCAATATTTGTGTGTGAGCTATCATCATAAGAAAGTTTCATTGTGTGTGGTCGGCATATGTACACATCCGATCCTTTTAATATAACATGAGTGTAACAGGTATAACCAGTGAAACTAGTGAGATCCTTAATACAATAAAAGTCATTTGTCAGCGACCTCGAATAACTCTTTAAAAAAATTTAAACAATAAACTCAATTAAAAAATATAAAAAGGGGGTATATGTCATAAAATTTTTCGTACATGATCGATCTACCCTCGAAATTAACTATCAGAATTGTGAAACATAACATAAAGCACCCTTTTTTTAGCTTCCAAAACCGGGCATTACCTCTGATACATATTTTTTCATAGGTTGTTTTTCTATAAAAAATAATCAGAAAACTTTTATTCTTACCTTCATGATACTTGTCCATCCTTTTTTACCGTGAGCAGACATGATGATATTCGATCGCTGTGACAACCTGAGTTCTATAGCCCTATTGTGTTCGCAAATCAATCCATATATACGGGATATGAGCCTGCCAATGTCTTTGATGAATTACTGGTGAAACAAAATTGTATCTTATGCGAAAGGAGTAGCGCCCGGTCGGTTGCAAATGCAGGAGATGATTGCAATGATTCTGATAAGCAGTTACTACTGTAGAGGGCGTATTCCGATGGCATTACAGGTAGGTTCGACGTGCATCCATTTTTACAAACCCCACTGCGCATATTCTTAATTGCTATTATTGACAAAGATATTGTAATATTATCAGATTTGAACATTCTAAAATTTAATGTCTTCTTGGTCAGTTTCTTAACTGGATGGCGGAGTAAATATTGCGGGTTTATTGATGGCCTTTAATCGAAAAGAAAAATCGGTTTCAAATCGTACGCATGCAGCCGTGTGTTCATGAGTCTGACTCCATAACGACTCGCAACCGTACTTGAGCCCAAAACAACCGGACGTTCAATTATCATATTAACTAGTATGAGGCTAGCAAGAATCTCACTCGAGAATAGTTTACATGTTTGAGTTTTCATAAGTAAGTTCTTTGCAAATTGTTCAGTCATTTCGTAGACCTACAATGTGCGTAATGGTGGAGGGGGAGGGCGGAGGGGCTTTAAATCTAGTAACACTGATCGCCGGTTGGCTGCAGACACTCTTTACATAAACACAGCTATATAAATGAGGCCTAAAAGTAGGATGTGTGCGTATGTGCGTGTGTGTGAGTTAGAGAGAGAGAGAGAGAGAGGGAGCGTGTGTGTGTGAGTGCGGGTGTGTGCGTGTGTGTGCGTGTGTGTGTGTGTGTGAATGAGAGATAGAGAGAGAGTGTGTGTTTGCGTGCGTTTTCGAGTGTGTGTGTGTGTGTGTGTGAGAGAGAGAGAGAGAGAGAGATATTCGATAATAAAAATCACAATAGGGACTATGCAAATTTCAAGGCAGAGAAAAAGATAGAAGTGTGTCGAACTGAGACGATATTCCATAAATATTTGCTATCAAAAATAGTCTTGAGATTAGAAAGAACAGGAGAACATGACAGCACCCTTGGACTGTTTTTGTTGGCTCTTAAGTTTGATGCTTGATTGGTTAACAATTTCTGGTATACTCCCGGGCCTTCTGACAACAGACTTTTCTGAGGGTTCATCACAGGCGCGGATCCAGGATTTCTTAGGGGCGGGGGGAGGCCCAAATTTGAAATTATGCGAGCCAAATATTGGTACGTAATGGTGACCAGCAGTGACGTAATGGGGGGGGGGGGTGCAGGGAGGGGCGAGTTTTTCCCCTACTTCCTCCACGAAGCGCGGAAGCTTCGACATTTCAATACATTATTAAAGAAGAAAAAAAAGACGATTCGTTGTATCGTTCCCAAAAATAATCCTCGTCTGAATTATGTTTCATCCCCCCCCTCCCGCGCGAAGCGCGGAAGCTTTTACGTTTCATTAAATCATTAGAGAAAGAAGACGATTCGTTGTGTCGTTATCGACTCTTAATCTTCGTCTAACTTCAGTTTCCCCCCTCCCGCGCGAAGCGCGAAAGCTTTTACGTTTCATTAAATCATTATAGAAAGAAGACGATTCGTTGTACCGTTCTCGACTCTTAATCCTTGTCTAAATTCAGTTCCCTCCCCTCCCACGCGAAGCGCGGAAGCTTTGCCGTTTCATTAAATTATTAGAGAAAGAAGACGATTCGTTGTACCGCTCACGAAAATGATTCTCGTCTGAATTTATTTTCCCCCTCTCGCGCGAAGCGCGGAAGCTTTTACGTTTTATTAAAACATTTGGCGAAAGAAGACGATTCGTTGTACCGTTATGACTTTTAATCCTCGTCTGAATTCAGTTTCACCCTCCCGCGCTAAGCTTTTACGTTTCATTAAATCATTAGAGAAAGAAGACGATTCGTTGTACCGCTCTCGAAAACAATCCTCGTCTGAATTTAGTTTCCCCTCTTCCGCGCGAAGCGCGGAACCTTTTACGTTTCATTAAATCATCAGAGAAAGAAGACGATTAGTTGTATCGTTCTCGTATCTTAATCCTTGTCTAAATTCAGTTCCCTCCCCTCCCGCACGAAGCGCGGAAGCTTCGACGTTTCATTAAATCATTAGAGAAAGAAGACGATTCGTTGTACCGTTTTCGACTCTAAATTCTGTCTGAATTTCAAAAATATTCTATGTCTACTCCCTTTTCTTCCTACGTCCTCTTCCTTTTCTCTCCTCTTTTTTTTTTTTTTTTTTTTTTTTGGGGGGGGGGGAACCACCTCACCCCCTCCCCCTGTCTATGCGCCTGCGTTCAGATGAACATATGTTGATACCTTGTCCCAGGCGCGGATCCAGGATTTCTTAGGGGGGGGGGGGCCCAAATTTGAAATTATGCGAGCCAAAAATTGGAACGTAATGGTGACCAGCAGTGACGTAATGCGGGGGGGGGGGGTGGGTGCAGGGAGGGGCGAGTTTCTCCCTCCCTCCTCCTCGAAACGCAATAGCTTTGACGTTTCATTAAATTATTAGAGAAAGAAGACGATTCATAGTACCGTTCTCGTAAATAATCCTCTTCTGAATTCAGGTTCACCTCTCCCGCGCGAAGCGCGGAAACTTTACGTTTCATTAAATCATTAGAGAAACAAGACGATTCGTTGTACAGTTCTCGACTCTTAATCCTCGTCCTAATTTAGTTTTCCCCCTCCCGCGCGAAGCGCGGAAGGTTTTACGATTTATTAAATCATTAGAGAAACAAGACAATTCGTTGTACATTTCTTGACTCTTAATCCTCGTCTGAATTCAGTTGTCCCCCTCCCGCGCGAAGCGCGGAAGCTTTTACGATTCATTAAATCATTAGAGAAAGAAGACTATTCGTTGTACCGTTCTCGAAAATAATCCTCATCTGAATTCATTTTCACCGCCCCCCCCCCCGCCCCGGCCCCTCCTGCGCGAAGCGCGGAAGCTTTTACGATTCATTAAATCATTAGAGAAAGAAGACGATTCGTTGTACAGTTCTCGACTCTTAATCCTCGTCTGAATACAGGTTACCCCCTCCCGCGCAAAGCGCGGAAGCTTTTACGTTTCATTAAATCATTACAGAAACAAGACGATTCGTTGTACCGTTCTCGACTCTTAATCCTCGTCTGAATTCAGTTTTCCCCCTCCCGCGCGAAGCGCGAAATCTTTTACGATTCATTAAATCATTAGTGAAAGAAGACGATTTTTTGTACCGTTCTTGACTCTTAATTCTTGTCTAAATTCATTTTCACCGCCCCCCCCCCCCCCGGCCCCTCCTGCGCGAAGCGCGGAAGCTTTTACGATTCATTAAATCATTAGAGAAAGAAGACGATTCGTTGTACAGTTCTCGACTCTTAATCCTCGTCTGAATACAGGTTACCCCCTCCCGCGCGAAGCGCGGAAGCTTTTCTTCAAATCTTTAGAGAAACAAGACGATTCGTTGTACCGTTCTCGATGCTTAATCCTCGTCCGAGTTCAGTTTCCCCCCTCCCGTGCGAAGCGCGGGGGCTTTTACGTTTCATTAAATTATTAGAGAAAGAAGACGATGCGTTGTACCGTTCTCTACACTAATCTTTGTCTGAATTTTAAAGATGTTCTTTGTCTGCTCCTTTTTCTTTCTACGTCCTCTTTCTTTTCTCTCCTCTTCTTTTTTAGGGGGGGGGGGGCGGTTATTGTTTGGGTACCGCCCCCATCGCCCCCACCGCCCCCACCCCCCCACCGCCCCCCTGGCTACGCGCCTGCGGTCAGATTAACACATTTTGATACCTTGTCCGACCCTGGAAGCTCAGACGTTTAAGGCAATAAATTACGGTCAGACAAGCATTCAGGGGCCCGCCTTAGGGCCCCTGGTGGGGTCGAGGCGGTGGAGCCCCCGGAAGCTCGGGGTTTTTAGGCGTTTAATTACGGTCAGATGAGCATTTTTTATAATCCTTATTATTTTGTCACACTGGCAGGACACTTAGGCGTGGGGTCAAGGGGACAAAGCCCCCCAAAATCAGGGGTTTTAGGCATTAAATTACCGTCAACTGAGCATCGAAGGGCCCGTCTTAGGGCCCAAGGTGGAATCCTGGGGGCAGAGCCCCGGAAGCTCAGGGGTTTTAGGCGTTTATTTACGGTCAGATGAGCATTTTGTTATAATCCTTATTATTTTGTGTCACTGGCAGGACACTATTTGGCGTGGGATCCAGGGGGCGGAGCCCCCCCACAATAAGGGGTTTTAGGCATTAAATAACCGTCAGATGAGCATCGAAGGGCCCACCTTAGGGCCCTAGGTGGAATCCAGGGGGTAGATCCCCCGGAAGCTTAGGGGTTTTAGGCATTTAATCACGGTCAGATGATCATATTTTGATGCCTCTTTATTTGTTAACACTGGCATTTAACTATTCTTTCTTTCTTGCTCTCTTTTTTTATTTTTTTATTTCTCTTTAATATACTTTTTTTGTTAAAGTGTGGGGGGGGGGGGGGCTCGAGGCTCCCGATTCCCGCCGTTCCTCGGGCCCTGACATGTAGGAATCTCAAGAATCATATTTCTTGCCTGGCTGTAAATTCATCATTTGTCATTTTGTCATTTTCCAACAAACGCATAAAAAAGTATAATTTACTAAAAAGTGAGGAAAAATCTCGGAAATTATGTCATTTCAGCATTATTTGTAATCCACAATTATGGAATTAGAAATAAAACACGTTTAAATTTGATTTTCCCCAAGCCCCCCCCCCCCTCTCTATCAGTACGCCAGTATCTCCTATTTTCCTTTTTTCTTTCCCTTTCCTTCCTTCTCTATTATTTTTTTGATTGGGGGGGGGGGGGGGCAACAGCCTGGGAGGCAAGGCCCTTTCGCCCCCCCCCCCCCGATCTCCTTCTTCTCCCTTTTCTTTTCTTCTTCCTCTTCTTTCTTTCCCTTTCTCTCCTCTTTCCCTTTCCCTTCTTTTCCTTTCTTCTCTCTCTTTTTTTTTTTTTGCCGGGGGGGGGGGGGGGGGGGGGCCAAGGCCCGCTCGGCCCCCCCCCTGGATCCGCGCCTGCCTTGTCCGCCCCCGGAAGCTTAGGGGTTTAAGGCAATAATTTACAGTCAGATTAGCATTCAGGGGTCCGCCTTAGGGCCCTAGCGGGGACGGGGGGGGGGGGGGGGATCAACAACTTGTTGGCGGGAAAATTGTAACTGATATCCTCCTTCTTTTCTTTTCTTCTTCCTCTTTTTGCCTTCCCTTTATCTCCTCTTTTCCCTTTTTCTTTCCCTTTCCTTCCTCCTTTTTTTAAATTTGTATCTTTGATTAGGGGGGGGGGGGAGGCAACAGCCTGGGAGGCAAGTCCTCCCCCCTCCCCGATCTCTTTCTTCCCTCTTTTCTTTTCTTCTTCCTCTTTTTTTCCCTTTCTCTCCTCTTTCCCTTTCCCTTCCTTTCCTTCTCTCTCTCTCCCTTTTTTTTTTTGGCGGGGGGGGGGGGGGGGGGGGCAAGGCCCGCTAGCCCCCCGCCCCTGGATCCGCGCCTGGACTTCATCAGACCAAAGGCCCGTAAGACCCCCATCCAACCGACCGACAGTGTCGATCTATAACTGGCTTTTTAGCGACTTTTAAGAGGGTTTTTAAGACAAATCTATGAAACCGATATTCTTTTCTTTCTTTTCTTTGTTTTGTCAGTTTTCATGGGTGTTTTGGAACATGCTAAAATGTCTAATTTCCGTATATCTATTTGTTTTGTTGGTCACTCGGCCGCCGGTCTCGCGAACTCTCGATCTACTGAAATGCCCCTGTCGTTATTCATTACAGTTATATTTTACTGTAAACAGACGGGAAAGTAATGATTGAGATAATTCACACATGTCCTTTAGTAAAAAGTGCACCTCATTTTTATTAATCAATACTTCGTTCAAAACTCATTATTCAACACTTCAAAATACCACAAAAAATATACAACGTCTAATATATCAGTAAATCTTCAGAGCACACAGTGCTCATATAAATGATGCAGATATCTACAAAAATGCAAGTGATACTGCATGTTTTACTTTCTATTCTAGTGTTCTATGTACAATCTAAGTGCTATTCTAGTAAACATTTACTATTCATTTTACCATATTTATACAATCCTATTAACTTGCATAGCGAAATTACATGACAGACGTGGTCTTTTCAAATTTTCTCATACAATCCCGATACAACAAAAATGATTTTGTTTGTGTGTGTTTTAAACCCACAGACTTTCAAAAGGTACTATTAAGAATTACGAGCTTTTCCGGTCAAAGAATGCATAGGTATATTCCAATATATTGGGCGGAAATATTGCAGATCTTCAAGTAGAAATTATATTCTAAAAACGGATATTTGGCTTTCAAGTTCCAGTATTGGATCTTGGATCTGCCTCAAAGGTATCAAAATCCACGTGGTGGGCTATCCGTAAAAGTATGCCTACTTTTAGGTGAGACATTGGAGCAATACAAGGGATAGGGAGGCTATTACCCCCTTTCCACAGACACACGCCCACGCAATCACACACATGCGCGCGTACGCACAGATAACAAATATCAATATAGTGATTTTGTTAGTACTTTCAGCATTTTATCGGCAAATGTAAGGCTTATACATGTTTTCCTGATCAATTCATTAGCACATTAGTTCGAGCTGCTCCATTCCCCTCCTAAAACCTCATATAGCAACGCGTATTGTTATGCTCTCAACTAGTACTGTACAATAGGTTTACGACATGGCGGATACAAGGTGGATACTTTATTCGATAGTTCCTGATGAAATACTTCAAAAGCCGGGGTTATTAAATGTTGATTCATGTGACACGAAATATGCATTACTTTGAAGAATTTAAAATCTTATATTTCTACTAAAACTGACAAAAATGTGAAGGTTAATTTGGGCCATCAGAAGGGCGTTTTACACCATGAACAACAGAATGCACATTAATTTACTTCATACGTTAAAAAAAATGCTATATGAGACATCAACATTTGTTAAACAGAAAGTATTTCGTTAAAATTACACAACAAACAAGTTTACAATGAAAGGTCACTTAAAAACACTTTTATCGGAGAAAACAATTCTCCGAGCAGAATCCGTCTTTGAAATTACAGACAAACATGATGTATTACGAACTTTCTGTTTAAATATTTCATCATGTTTTGCTAACCTATAACTATTTTCGCCTTACAACGTAATAACATATTCACACGCGTAAGAGAAATAATACAATTTCTCCTTTACTGTCTAAACTAAACTTGGAGCATACAGCTATATTCTGATGCCCATGCTTTGCTGAATAAACTATTATAGCCTGAGATACATATATAATATTTAAAATCGTGAATAGATTCACCAAAATAATTTCGCAGTGACGAAATATTTATTTTATAGGTTCTTCGTAATCATGCGTGCTGTTTCAAGTACCGTCCACGTAGTTTCAAAATTACACACACAATCATGTATGATTTTAAAGGCAAGTAATGTCATACATATCTAAAAGCATGTCTCTTATTGCACATGTGCATTTACAGATACATATTATTATAAAATTGAATGTGAAAATATATAAAATTCATTTGATTTATAAAATGTAATGAATATTCCTAAATTTGCATAGTTTTTGTTTGCGTATAATTACAATAAGGATCTCTTATTAACGGAAACAATCGACGGTTGTCATATTCTTCTTCACTCACCCCCTTAATAAAGCCATTTCTGATTTGAATTAACGAAAGGTACAACTTAAGCCATAGGTCTATGTTATTACTTTCACTAAATTCTCATTTGACTTTTCTTAAACCCAAACAATATACATTTGTAAATTTTGAAATATTCTGATGAATTATTATAATTGAAATCGTATAATATAATCGTTTAAAAATTCCACAAAAGACAGGGTACCTTTTTTCCTGCAGAGAAAGTGAGGAGAATCATAGACATTCATTAAATAGAATTTTCAAGGGAGCTCTCCAATTATATCCCCTACTTTTAAAATAATGTCAAGAAGCTTCTCTTTATAAAACGTCTGCTAAGCCTTAGAAATAACGGCGTATGACCTGATAAGACAACCCTCACTGGCAGATTTCAAAACGACCAATTAAACACACACATTTTTAGTGAACTGTACCCTTTTCGAATTAAGATCAGCCCCGCGTTAGGTTTTTACGTTGTAGAATATAGTCCCGGAGGTTTGTCAGTTAATGGAAGCCATTTTGGGTTGCTGTGGGGCAGATGACTTCTGCAGATGATAGATAGGGTGTGTCCAGGAATCCTGTACCCACCATCAAACCTCCCTCATCCAACTGGATGTCTTTCGTACGGTAGAGATAGCCTGTTGTCTTGTTGAACACTACTTCGTCGTTGTAACTGTAAGAGAAAGGGGGGGGGGGTGGTTATTTGTAATCTGGCGATCAACAGGTCACCTACACAGTCTAATTCCTGCGTGGTCCATCTGTTGCGTTCTAGACAGAGATATAACGCCGTGAAAAAAATTAATGCAAGCCCCTGGGCAAAGGAATACACGGGTTTTATTTTGAAAACTTGTTAGAGTACATTTATTGGACATTATCTATGCGTCCTTGTTATCTGCATAGTGGGTTTATTGACGCACTTTATACAATCGAACGGTTACATGGCGCTTTATAAGAACAAATCACTGCAAACTGAGGTGGAAGGTAAACATGGAACTTCTTTTCACCTCATGAGTCCTTAAAATTACCCAAATACCTGCTTTCTATAATATCAGTTTTCCCTCACTGTCTTTTGTTAATTCCTATAGACGATCTAGTCTTCCTTGCCAACAAAGTATACCTTGTCAAGGAACCATGTACACAGCTGTTTCTCTGTGCAAACAGTAATCTCTGTAAACACGTTCCTTTGACGACTCTGCAACATAGCAGCATGTTCTGTATGGCCTATGTTATCTGAGATGCATCGTTCCCCACAACCCTGTAACTTGCCTACCTTACTAACGTTCCGAAGGGACCGAACTCACTGGCCACAGTCATGAGTTCTAGATCAGCGCTCCCGTACTTCATACAATAGTTATGATTGACGGGAGAGTTGAACCTGTCCATCAGCATATAGGCCGCCCTCTCCGGTGATCCTCGAAGTTTCTCCAATGCATCCTTCATCTTCTCCCCGAACAGATTATTGCCTTATATTACGATGAAGGACATGAAGAAAATAATTATTTGTGTATGTCTTTAAACTAGCAATTTCTGTGCCTTTACCCCTCAATAATCCAAGTATTTCCGGGGAAATGAGAGATGAGCACAAAATTATGAGCACATTTAAACCGGCAGACAGGAGTCGTATACTAAGAGACGTTGAACGCCTCGGTATACATTTTTGTCTCATGCAAGCCACTTATCTTTTTATCCGAGGAAATTAGATTATTCATGTTGTTTTTAGGACAAGATTTAATAACTTAAACCTATTATATTCTTCAAATGAATTACTATCATTGACGCTTTGTAACGTTTCATTATCCTCATCCCTGTTTTCCTCGACCACTTTTGCTTACCTCCTCCTTCTCTTTGTGGTTTCATAACATACTTCATCGGGTTAGCAATGGCTTTCTCTGCAGCCTCGTCACCAGCAGGTGTCTGACAAAATAATCAGACAAAAATAATAATGTAGTGGTTCTTAGGGTCTTAAACCCTACGGGAATATTTAAAAAAAAATCTCTTTGTAGTTTGTACTCGCTGGATAATAATCATGATTTAAACAAAGCTTATATGAATTTAAGCAACATTTGCATTATATAGGGTTACAGCATTAGTCAAGAAACAGAAGGAAAAAAACCGCTAAGGTATGTGGAGCTCCTACACCCCTCCAAGCTATGACCAGACTTGCGAGCGTTATTACATCTTGCTATAAGGCTAGCCAAAGCAAATGAGCGCACGACATACAAAGAATGTAAGACTGAAGCCTACACAAATTCAAAGGATCCATTTTGTTTATAGTTCAGTTTCGAGATCACACAGGGCAATAGTTTTAACCGTGCCCCTCTAAGTAGTCAATAAGTCTATTTTGTTATTGCAAGGGGCAATCGCCTCCTGGTTACTTACAAGATCTAGAGTGTAGTGTCCAGTGAATATGCTTCGTAAATCATTGACTCTTTTCTTTCCTTTGATGAAGAGTTCGATAGAGCCAAGCTCGTAGAGTACTTGCTGAATCTTTTTGGTCCCGGCTAGCTGCATGGCCACTGACGGACACACGGCCGCCCGTGATCTCTCGCCCATTAACCTGGCATTCCACTCCTAAAGGAAAGTTTTAAAAAACAAAAATCAGATTTGAAATATCATGTGACGTACGGTCTCCAATGAAAAATGCTGAACTTCAATCCATGACACTACACTATCATTTTTACTTATTAAATTACCTAAATCTTATTTTCTACCAAAGCCTTAACCCTATATCTTTGATTTTAAAAATATCAGATAACCAAAAGGACATATTTGTTTTCAATGCTTTAACAAGAATTTGGTCCGAATCTATTTTCTTGGTCCCCCCAAAAAATTCTTTTAAATTCAACGTGTCGACGAGAGACTGGGTGAAAAAATGTCTTTCCATATTGAATTTGACCAATACATTGCTTGGACCCATCTCATCATCTCTACCACCCCACCACCACCGCCATCATCATCTTCACAATGACCGCCTCGAACCCTAGTACCACCACTACCAACATCACAACATCCTCAATGACACCATCATCTTCACCATGTAGATAAAGATGATGCTTACGATAATGACGGTGGTGATGATGATGATGATGACTTTCTTCATCACTGTCGTCGTTATTAAGTTCTTATAAAAGACCAGTTGGAGAGCTTTGATTGAACTAATCAGTTGTATAGCTTTATTGAGGCTCCACTTCTACTTGTTGTCCATAGATGTATTGATGGAATCTTTCACATGCGTATGTGATTGCCAGCAATTCTTTCTCGATCTGTGCATATCTAGTCTCTGCATCAGTCATTGATCTAGATGCATATGCGATCGGAACCCAATCTTGATCATATTGCTGTAGTAGCACTGCACCAATACCATCCTTTGATGCGTCTGCTGACAGCTTGGTTGGTTTCTTGCTGTCATAGAAATGTAGGACTGGCTCTTGTATCAGAGCTTGTTTCAGCTGATTCCATGCATCCTCTTGTGCATGATCCCATGTCCATACATTCTTTTTGTCTAGTAGATGTCTCAGCGCTGCTGACTTGGTCGACAGATCTGGAATGAACTTCCCTTGGTAATTGATCATACCCAAGAACCGTTGGACATCTTTCCAACATTTCGGTCTCTCAATGTTCAAGATAGCAGACACTTTCTTTGGATCAGGTTGAACTCCTTGATCACTGATCAAGTCACCTATGAATGTGAGCTTCTTGACATTGAACTCGCATTTGTCTTTGTTCAACTTGAGATTCATTTTTCTCACAATGCTGAGAACCTCTCTCAACCTGTCATCATGCTCCTGTTGGGTAGTTCCCCATACAATCACAATCATCCATCATTGTGTTAACTCCCGGAATGTGTGCAAACAGTTGGTGC
Source organism: Strongylocentrotus purpuratus (assembly GCF_000002235.5). NCBI lineage: Eukaryota > Metazoa > Echinodermata > Echinoidea > Camarodonta > Strongylocentrotidae > Strongylocentrotus > Strongylocentrotus purpuratus. Next base: position 24,176,397 of record NW_022145614.1, read on the forward strand.
ACTATCTTGTGATAGACTTCCGGAGCACTACAAATACCAAAAGGTAGTCTCAAGAACTTGTACCTTCCGTATGGCGTGATAAACGTACAAAGCTTGGAGCTTTCGTCATCTAGTTGGATCTGCCAAAAACCACTAGACGCATCTAACTTGCTGAAGTATTTGGCTCCTGCAAAATGTGCAGTTATTTCAGCTCTTGATGGCAATTGATAGTGTTCTCTTTTGATTGCTCGGTTCAGGTCTCTTGGATCTAGACAGACCCTGAGCTGACCGTTCTTTTTCATCACCACCACGAGAGAAGAAACCCAATCAGTTGGCTCATCAACTCGTGTGATTACGTCCATTCGTTCCATCTTATCTAACTCGTCTTTGAGTTTATCTTTAAGTGGAAATGGAACTTTGCGACATGCATGCTGAACAGGATGTGCGTCCTCTCTCAATGTGATGTGGTGTTTACCAGGAAGACAACCTAGACCTACAAACACATCTTGATAGTCTTGAACTACACTTTTACCCGTTCCGTGTTCAGTTTGTTTCTCAACATGATACACCCGTTTCACCAGATACAAGTCTTCACTCGTCCGTAATCCTAACAAAGGCTGACGATTTCCAGGAATGACTAGACACGGCACATTGCGTTTGATCCCTTTGTACTCAACTTGTACACAACAACGACCTTTGACCGGGATATCTGTCTCATAATAACCTGTCAACATCACTTTGGCTCTTTGTAGCTTTGGTTTTGGTTTCAATTTGTGAAATACTGTCTCAGGAAGAAGATTCGCCTGAGCACCAGTATCAACCTTGAAGTCAACCGGCTGGTTATTGACTAGTAGATTAACTATCCATTCATCCTTGGATTCTTTTGATTCAACAGAGCAAATCATGAAACCTTCTGAATCTACCTCCAAGTGCTGCAGTTCATTGACCTTGGCTACTGGGGTTTTACAACATTTAGCAAAATGATTCTGCTTACCGCACTTCTTGCATGTTTGACCTTGTGCGGGACATTTGTCTTTGCTATGTCGGTTTCCGCACCTGCTACATGCATCACTTTTAGTACGACCTTGAGGTTCTGACCGTTTTGACTTTGAACCAGGAAATTTCTTCTTAGTCTTGCTGAAAGAATCTACCGGAATTGAGGCGTTTTCCCCTGCGGAACTCAACGCTTGTGTCTGCGTTCGAGTTTGTTCAGCCGCACGACATACTTGCAACGTTTTAACCAATGTAAGATCATCTTGCCTCAACAAACGTTCTCTTAGACCATCGTCTAAAATACCACAGATAATTCTGTCCTGGATAAGACTCTCTTTCAACATGGAAAACTCACATGACTGAGCACGACTCCGCAATTCTGTTGCGTACTGATCAACACTCTCATGCACTAACTGAGATCTTGTGGAAAATCTATGTCTCTCATACGTTAGATTACGTTTCGGCATGCAATATTCCTCATATTTGTTCAACACGTTCTCAAGCTTCATGCTCTCACCCTCAGCAAATACAAACGTATTATACAATTCCAAGGCAGCATCGCCAATCACGTGTAGAAGCATTGATGTTTGTAACTGTTCATCTTTTTCAGACATTCCTGAGGCAACATTGTATAGAGTGAATTTCTGTTTAAATCTTCTCCAGTTCTCGGAAATATTTCCCTTTAAGTCGAGTGGAGGAGGTTGACTGAGATTTGCCATTTTGTTTCTTTTTGTTTCTTAGCCTAGTGTAGTCACTCACATGAACAGCATAACAATTAGCTTTTTTTTTTCATGTTCATGTTCATGTCCCATATATGTCACGCTTACTGCCCGTTATACTGGAACTGGCCCGGCACAGAACTATGCACTCCAATCCATACAACGACAGCGCTAACTATTATGGACATAACTTCATTCACTGGACATACACTTAGACTCTAAGCCCTCTAGCTCTCATCATCTCTCACATCACAAAGAATTGGATTGAACTGGCCTGATTTCAATGATTCCTCCATATATATATATACTGTAGGCTGGGTTGCTCAGCACAAACACTGGCTGCTAAGTTCTGACACCATATTATGTTCTTATAAAAGACCAGTTGGAGAGCTTTGATTGAACTAATAAGTTGTATAGCTTTATTGAGGCTCTATGTCAGTCAGACATCTTTGTAGCATCTCTTGTACAAGTACTTATTGTTTCATAACATGACCTGGCATGAGTCATGGGTTGCAGGTCATTCTATATTTAGTTATACATGCTAGTCTGTATTTGCAGACTCTGTTAAACTACATGTAGCTATCACTACAGTCGTCATCATCGTTGACGTCAACACCATCAATATCAACATCAAACAACTGCAAAATACATGCTGAAAGAACTATAATCATACCACTTCTGTTGGATATTGACGTGGTGAGTATCCCGTTCTATAGTAAAGTAGCGCGACCTCCATATCGTCTCTGCAAAAAAGACAAAAAATATCCTCAACTTAATCAAATCTAAGAGATAAATGCCAACGTTGTGGTTAAAACAATACATGAGTTCCAGAAAAGGCGAAGATGAAGCACAAAGTTGCCCGTCAGTTTCTTTGAATGGTAGTTGTATTTAGAATGGAATATTGAAATAGTGAAAGAGGAGGAGAAACGATATGATTTGTTAGACTGATGTTATCTACTTGCCACGTTGATTAGCGCTTAATACATCGACGATGTCTCGACGCCCTTGACTATAACCCCGTAATCGGAGTCAGGCTTGGCCGTACACAATCATCTCAATGCACACACATTTTCACTCCCTGGTGAGCATTCTAGCCAAGCGTCAATTTACAGACGCTCATAAATGCTTAGCAAACTATGATGAATTCCATTCGATGGCGGTATAGTCGTATAGTCGTCCCGCACGCTGGAAACTATACATGCGTTCGATGGATGCATGGCCGTATAGTACTACAGTTTCATGCGTTCTGATTGGTTAAAACTATACATCTACTCGATGGATGTATAGTTGTAATGAATATGGCACGTTCCGCCCGCCATAACCACAACACGTAAGCCCCTAGTATATCGGCGGGGCTGGCTATCCTTCGATATGAGTCGACACAGATCAAAGAAATCTTTTGAAATCTTAAAGTAGATATTCATTGATTTTAAAAACTAACTTTATTTTCATTATTGCAAAGTTGAAACTTTGATTCGACAAGGTTATCAAAATTCAATGCTTGGAAACATTCGAAGTAATGATTATTATAAATTACAAAACGCTTAAATACAGCCCCGGCATAGCACCTGAAGAGTTCTACGAACGCTGCTGAGATGTGTGAGATCACAGTATGGACATGACTTGCACAAGCAGACGATGTCCCATGACATCTCACACATTTTCAGTGCCAGTGTTTTCATCTTCTCTTGAGTTCTTTCTCTTACTTCATATATTTCCTATAGGAACTCAGTGTTATATGCTCTGGCTCGTTATGGTTAGGAGCCAGAGCAAATAACACTGAGTTCCTATAGGATATTTTTTTATTCAGATAATCATATCTCAGCCAACACTTAACATATTCAATTGGTTTACGGCATTCAGACATTATTTTTGATGCTCTTTCGGAAAATGAAGACAAAAATGAGAAATTCTAAAAATAGTTTTTTGATGACGTCACACTTCACCACTCTATACCCTATGAAGGGAAATACAAGCTTTGAAAGTTGAAACACAAAGGATGAAATTGTTTAAACTCACATGAACAATCGTCTATCGTTTCCCCGAAGCTCGGCTCGTTCGCCTATCTCTGTGAGTGTCCTTCTAATGACCTTCGCCCCATCATCCATTGCCTTGATACCATACTCCATCCACCTCTGATCAAATTTGTTGCTTTCTTCCGATGTCACAATGAATACAATGACTGCTCTAAGAGTCAAATAAAGCGTGGAAAGAGAGCTTTTCATAAAACTGAATATCCTGATTATGTTCAGTAGTCCTTGAGAAGAATGGAAATTTACCTCAAAGCTACATTAAGTTTTGGTGCCTTAAACGGATAGTTGAGTTTGGGTATAAAGGACGCTACACAAAATAATTTTTATATTTTTTATGAGATAATGAAAAACTAAGTGTCAAATTTGAAAGAGAATACAATTTAAACGACAAAATCATCTTTGTTTGATCATAATCGGCTCAGAGACTGCTGAATTATCCGTAAATATAGCAATTTCTAATATTTGTGGGGCCCCACAAATATTCGATAACTTTGAACCAGCCGTTGAAAAAACGAGATAGCGCCTTATACGTTTTATTCCAGCCAATGCCAATGTTGGCTTTTTGTTGGCTCACCCCTAAATATTTCCGGGGACAACAATTTCAGAAGAATGTCTAACTCACTTGGGTTCACCGTATAATCTCCATGTCGTCACCATCCCATCTGCGACCCCTTCCATCCCGTAGTTGCCTGGTACACGGTCTAACACCTTCTCTCTGTTCATACCAAGCTGCTCTAAACTATATCTACATTGCAGGAGGAAAATATGTGTCTGTTTAAAAATCGAGACTGTAATTCATGACTCACCATTCCAGTCGTGTAATATATTTTAAGGATCATTTCGGGAGTCGCAAACTAACTGTATCTATATGGTTCAAAACAGCCCACAAGACCAACATTCGACAACGCTGCCATGTCGGTTTCATGAACCCTTTGAGAGGGTTAACGAGACTAATATTGTCGGTCTTGTTGGTCGTCGGTAGACTGTCAGTCTCGTGGGCTGTCGGTCTACCGGGTTTTCACCTCGTGAGTAGCCAACTCTACTCAAACCATATAATAATAATAATAATAAAAACGTTACTTATAAAGCGCTTACCACCGAAGTCTCTAAACGCTATATATATATATATATATATATATATATATATATATATATATCAATACGTATATGTGCTAATCAATCTTGGTAACTTCATGCATATACCGAGGAAATAGAACCTACTTGATAAGGAATTTAAATCGTATATGTGTAGGCCTACATAGCCAAATATGTTTTCGTGTATTTTCAATATTCCTGTTACTCCTGTAGACTTACGTAGTTTACAATCAAAACAATTTCACCATTTTCAAAAACCAATTGAGAGACAAAATCACTTTGAAATGACTTAGGTAGTGTTGGCACGGAGCGCTAACTTCATGGTCCTATTCTCATTGCATTCCTTGACCGACCCTTTTGGGTAATAAAAATTCCCCGGAAAATTCCATCTTTCTTTATAAGCTTCGACCGCGCTCAATCGTTAGTCTGAAGGCACAAACCCTTAGCTTTTCTGCACTGTAAGCTATATACAGCATAATAAGACTCTTTACTGTAGCTGCTCCGGACACAACCAGAGACTGACAGAGCTACAATGTAAGCTCTGCTCAAGTAGGCTCTGCTCAAGGCGTTATGAACGGAGGTAAAGGGTCAAATTAGAGTCCGTGTCTGCAGACTGCTTAAACGCACTGCTAGAAGGCGAAGAGTGCCCCACCCTAACACTTTCGTTCAATAGTACATGCATATGTCGGTAATCTCCAATCGCAGTTTGCATATTCGAAAAACCCAACATTAGTAGTAGAAGTAGTAGTAGTAGTAGTAGAAGTAGTAGTAGAAGTAGAAGTAGTAGTAATATTATTATTATTAGAAATAGTAGTAGTAGTAGTAGTAGTAGTAGTAGTAATAGTAGTAGTAATATTAATAGAAGAAGTAGTAGAAGTAGTAGTAGTAGTAGTAGTAGTAGAAGTAGTAGTATTAGTAGTAGTAGAAGTAGTAGATGTGATGGTGGTGGTATTGTTATTATTATTATCACCATCAACATTATTCTAATTATTTACCTGTGTACATCTACTAATCTGGTACTGAGAGCCGGACACCCTGCTGCTATGGTGTTAATCTCTACCATAGACAGATCAAGATCAGGACCATCATTAATCTCCTTACAGCAGTCTAGCATGTAATCCGTCCGATTGATGCAAAGGTTCACTGGCTATTGAAAAGATCAAGAGAAAAGATTAATAAATGACAATAGAAGGACCCTTTATATAATAACAATAATAATAACAATGATAATAATATTAATAATAGTTATATATATTACTCGTAAGGACCGCTATTCATAATACGAAATCGGGGTCGCTATTCATAAACATGAAGAAGGGACACTTTATAAATAGCGGTCCTTATGAATAGCGGTACTTACGAATAGCGGACCTTATAAATAGCGTTCATTATGAAAAGCGGTCATTATGAATAGCGGTCCTCGTGAATAGCGGTCCTTACAAATAGCGGTCGTTATGAATAGCAGTCCTTATGACTAGCGAGGGGACCCCGCATTGGAAGAGAAGCAAAGTCTCATAAAGAAGATGCAGGTGTCTTGAGGGATAAGAGATCGATGATGTAAGAAGGGGCATTATGTCCATGTTTTGGTATGCACGTGAGGAGTAAAACTGAACGTTGAGAATCCAGGAGCCAGTGAAGAGAACGCATTATTACTGGGCAACGTGATAATATTTCGGGTACGGGATATTAATCTTGCAGTGGTGTTGTGGATACGTTGAAAGGCAGAATGTATAAGTCTGGTAAACCATAATAGTAACAAAATTACAATAGTCAAGGTGGGAGGACACTAAGGCATGAACGAGTCGTTCTGCTGCATGCACTGTTGGTTAAGAACTTCCCGAGTTTACCAATCTTGGAACATCCACACACATTCCCACCCACACCCACCTTCCCGTGCTTTATACAGTCATGGAGGGGGCGTTCTGATTGTATCTGTCGTCATCTAAAATCTGATAGATGGATATGTCAGGAAGAATTAGCTTAGCAAAACAAGAAGGGATTATAATGGCCAAAGCAAACATATACTGCCCATATCACTAAACGTACACAGATGGGTCTTCACTTAGCTCGATCTGGACACGACAAGTATAGAGTAGGAGGCACTGGTGCAGACAGAGGCGTTTCCAGAAATTGGTAAACGGGGGGGGGGGGGGGGGGGGGGAGCAGAATTCTCAACGGCATTGCATGGCAAATGCATTCGTAATTATCTACTGTTACTGGGTTATTGGGGTGATCTATTAATCAGAATAATAATGATAATAAAAATGTTAAAAGTAATAATAATAATATAATCCATACTATTATTGCGTATAATTTATGGAGAAAAAATATGCCCCTGTGCGCTGTAATGGAGAAAAGGAAACAAAAAGAATAGAGAAGAGAGACTCTTAGCATACTTTCTTAAGTCATTAGTTAACATTAGTAAATTTTATCTAAAAAGAAACATTTTAAGACGTGTTTGGAAGTTTTCAACAGTATCACAATTTTTGAAAATATTCTGGCGGTTTATTCCAATGCTCTGCTGATGCAACCTGAAAAGGACGTGACCCGTAGAACTTGTATTTATTTGAGGGAAAGAAAGGAGAGACTTTGGGGAAGACATATGCGGTTTCTGTTAAAAGCGTATTGGGGGTAGACGTCACCATACTGGTGGAAATATATCAATCAGTTCATACCAATAATGAGACGCGTGAGACAAAGTTGTGTTACACCTTATTTGACCGCCGATGTCTGTACTAGACCTTGCTCTTGATGATGACGATGATGACGACGATGATGATGATTATGATGATGGTGATGATGATGATGTTGGTGATGTTGATGATGGTGATGCTGATGATGATGGTGAAGATGATGATGAGGATGGTGGTGATGACGAGGATGACGACGATGATGATGATGATGATGACGATGATGACGACGACGACGATGATGGTGATGATGGTGATGGTGGTGATGATCATGATGATGATGGTGATGATGGTGATGGTGGTGATGATGACGATGATGATGATGATAATGGTGATGATGATGATGATGATGGTGATGATGGTGATGGTGGTGGTGATGATGATGATGATGACGATGGTGACGAGAATGTACCGATCTTTTTCAGCCCTTAATCATTATAGACCCACTGCCCTTGTACGTTGCATATTGTTTTTTCTTCTGCGCCTACAAATTGGGGGAGGGGGGGCACACCGGTTCGAATAACTCTAAAACCATCGTTATTCTCAAACCTTACACGGGTGATCCCATAGGAATTCAATACCACAATACAAAATGATTGTGCTTCTCACAACCATTTTATCACGATTTCACCATTTATTTGTTAATATGTATTTACACTGTGCTTTACTCAACAATAATTGTCCGATGGATATTTTACAATGATGTGTTTTCTAGCCCCAACAAGGAAAGTAACAAAACAACAAAACTTCGAAACGTGAAATCCGATTAAAAGCCAGTTTAGCCTTGCTTATTGTCACTCACCTTGATGTTTCCTTCTTTCTTTACTTGTAAGTGCATCTCATACAGACGTCTTGTGAACTCGTCAACTGGGACAACACTGCAAAAAATAAAACATGGATTTAAATTATTTTCTCTTTATCATTACAATCTACTCTGATGTGTCGCAAGACGAAATTTTGTTTGAGTATGTCTGCTCATAAAGAGGTGTCAAGTAAAATGGTTGAAAGGTATTATCTAACGTCTTGAAGTGGTCGAAGTAGTACTTGAATGCTTTAGGAAATGTTCATTGATTTGTGAATTGTTTTTAATTATCTTTTATTTGCTTAGCTTACTGATTTGTTTTTTGATCTATCGATTAATTTGTTTACAGATTTTTTAATTGATGTGTATAAGGTGGTTCGAGGAAATTGTTTCGTTTTTACCCATCAAGTAAAACTTGAACTGTAACACATTTACAAATAAATGAAGGCCGAAACGCATTTCTAAGTTGAATTCTATTCTTTCCATGAGAAATCTTCATAACCCTTATTTTCAAGAAGAGTTGTTTTCTAATTGCAAGATACCATTGATATTCATATCTATATCTAAACAGTGTGACGTACGACAATTACGGATAATGTCCGCTGCAGATGAAGCGTCATTTTTCTGACGTAGGGGTGCGTCTTTAAAAGGGGCGGGCTTTGACGCACTATGACGCATGTGAGACTGAAATCTCACGAATAAAAAAGTCATTGCAAACTTCGTTCGTTCGTGTCTCCTTAGATCAAGATTAATGTAATCTTGATCTTCGGAGTAGTTGCTACAACCGGCCGTGTCAGACACGTTGCCCCGGGGTGCGAGATAGGACTCTTGTAGCGTTCTCCCATTTAAAACAATTATACAATAACAGTTAACATTACATTTAATCAATAGTATGAAACTATTAAAATTACTCTCATGTTACGGGAAAAAATATTGCATATATATATATATTATGAATCGATTGATTTGGTCGATCCAGTTCGATGGCACAAACACAGCACTACTGGACAAACTGAAGAGTGCATATAGTCATGGCCTTGAATCAACGTGATTTCACCAAATTGATTAAAGCGCAGTATTGAATTGATGCAGTATTGTAAAGGGCGTGAGATTGTTAAAATAGAATTGCGTAATAGGCAGGGAAAATATGGGCTGGTGCCTGCTACAAAAAAAACTGTATACGTCCTTCTCGCCACTACATCGAATGTAGATTATCATAATTAGCATTCGCACATCCTATCATCAAAAAAGATAATTGTGTAAAATAGACGGAAGACGTATAGGGGGAATGAAAGATTAGGACTTACTTGCCACAAGTTTGAGGATTTATTGATTCAATGCGAGCCTTCCATGACAATTTTGATGATTATTAATGTGTCTTTTGAAGAAAAAATGTGATTCCCTCTTTTAAAGATACTATGTCCCTTTTGCAGCCAACATCAAATTCAGATCTTTAGAACTTTGCTGGCATTATGAATATGCCATGTATGTCCTATCTGTGAAATTTAAACATTAGCAGTGTTCTAGTATTCAAATTATGCAAGAAAACCCGTTCACCTTCTAGACTTCACTGCCAGGCACTATTGAGTGACTGACTGACATCTTTTTTCTTTGGTAATAACATACATAAAGTGAGCTGCAACAGCTATATGAGCATTTGTCTACATCAATAACCTCTACTTGTAATGGCCAAGATCAAATTGATTGAAACTTTGTGCAGCACATAACGTACGACCATTCAGTAAAAGGGTCTGAAAATCAGACTATTACTTAGATGATTGCAATCACTTAAGTCGATTCGACAACTAAGGCCAAACAAAAAAATGTTTTGGTTGTCCTCGATTGCTTTTCTGGAGTAGGGGCGGGCGGATTTTTTTTTTTTTTTTTTTTTTTAAACTTCATTTGTTGTGTGTCTTTAAAAAAAAAAAAATCCCCCCCCCATTTTAAAATTTTTGTTTAAATGATTTTTTTCCATGAAAAACAAACAAACAAAGTCTATAAAACACATTAATATGGTAAAAGACTAGTTTAAGCACCTTTTAAATCTCCATTGTACTACTTATAGCTACTTGCGCCCTCTAATCGGTGACCATTTCTCCCCCATGATCCTCTTTATCTTATGTTAACTGAGAGCTGATTTTATGAGATAATCACCTGTCCAGTGCCCTTGCAGGGTGGTCTAATCCCTCCTGTAAACTAGTACAGATGGGTTTTAAAATGAGTTTAAGAATGCTCAGAACCTGATTTGAAAGAACGGCATTTTGACATAGAAAAATAAATATGGCAAGTTTAATAAATACAGAATTGCGTACTGAAAAGACCAAACTGGCAACGGGACGCATTTTGACCCTTGCAAATGCACGAAAAGGTATGTTTGGCATTTAAGATAGCTCCCTCAAAAAAAAAAATGAATTTAAAAATATTGAATTAAAAAAATAAAAAAATACGAGCGGCCCGAAAATGACGAGCTGGCGGGCGAGGATAACCAAATTATTTGTTTTTGTTTGCCTAACGGTCATTATTTTCCGAGTAAAAGCCATCTTCAAGCCCTTTCGTTTTGAGGGAAGTTCTAAATACGTATTGTCTTTCAAATGTCGGCGGAATTTAAGCTTTTAATTTTTTTGGCCTGCAAATGGGAATAATATTGTGGTCAAAATATAAGACTGAGGGGCTCCCGGGGGAAGCAATATTTTGGTTGAGAATCTATACCTTTTAAGTGCTGAATAAAGGAAGGCATCGTCTTTGCTTATTCCCAGCATAAGTAGATTGATATCGGCCTGTAACTCCATGGCCTTGTGGAAGAGGTCCCTCGGAAAGGTGGACGGGAGCAGCGTAAGGGGTCCATGTACTGTCTGGAGCTTGGAGGGGCGGATCAACACCCCCATGGCATAGGCCCGATCCTTCATGTCCCCTGCTAGCTCCTCTAGCTCATCCGCAGCTAGCGGCAGCTCAATTGCCGGGTGTAACTCGACCATTCTTGATGATAACAACTCGACTGTCTAAGTCTCCTGGAAGAATAAAAATAAAGAACAGAATGGAAAGTGAGACAGCCGACACTCTTGAAATGACACGGCAAGTAGACGATAGAGTGACAGACAGAGCAACGATATGGTGTGCGAATGCACACAAACATGGGTGTCGATCGATCTGTAACTGATATTAGGGGGGGGGGGGGATGATCTATTCATTCATCCCCCCCCCCCCTGACGAATAGGTATTACGTAAGGACCGACACCCATGCACACAAATAACATTCAATACCGGTCGACGTGATGAGAAGGTCGTCTTGCATTAGATCATCTCGCAAAGTCGTCGTTATACATGCGTGTAAAGTATATGGTTCCGCCACCAGTTTCTCGGCCAGGAAAACACGCCATCTATCCTAAAGCAATTATTATCAAACATTAAAGGTAAAGACCAGTTATGGTAATGCGATTGCATTGTGAAAGAAACGTTGTGGAATCGATCAAAAAATGTTGATCATCTACCATCTAGCATCTGCAAGGTTCTTGAATCATCAAAATGATAAGAAATTTGGCCCATTCTTCGTAAAGGTACAAGCACTATACACAGAAAGATGTATATGGGACTACCCTATATCTCTCACAGACTATGAGAGAAAAAAATTACCAAATATATGAATTAGTAGGCGGTTTCCCGGCAAATTTGTTATCATCATGTATTAGTCAAAACATATTCTTTCACATGATTGGTAATGAGAGCTTCCATTTCATTTTTTGAAATTGGGGCGTTTCCAATACTGGTCTTTACCTTTAATATACATTGTGCCATCTATTAGGCAGAAGGGCGTTAACTAATACCATTTAACACATAACGGCCTTCTGACTCTTAAAGGATATGATGAACACATTTCACTGAATCATTACTATTCCTACACCTCTTATTTTCCGCAGCTCTATTCTGACACTCGGAAGTTCCGATGCTCTTAGATTGAGGATGACCTCATGTACCCCTATCTGCGGACCCCCTTTGTTCCGACATCCGTATGTTCGGCGCCCCTGTCTTCCGATACCCCTTTATTCTAACACCTCTTTTTGTTCCGACACCCCTTTTTCCAACAACCTTATGTTCCGACACCCTAAGTTCTGACACTGGTATATTCGGCTGCCTCTATATCGAGGTTGGGCTACACCCCTACGTGTAGGTAAAAAACCATCCACTTATTTGGAAAAAGTGAGGTTCTGGCAGTGATTCGTAGAGCATGTTTCGGGTGTTATATCAAAGAAGAGAAATTGATTATTTTATCAATTTTAAGCCCTTAAAATTGATAAAATCGATTTTTAGATCGATTTTAGGGCTTAGTGAAACACCCCCTGGTCTGATCTCAACTAAAATATAATCCACGAAAGATAAATGATTTTTGAACGAAACAAGACGTGGGGACAACGGTTTGACACCTAGCCCAAAAAGCGACGAAGTCATTAAAAATTGACCAGGTTCATACGTACGTTGGCCAGAGTGTGATTATACTTAATAAAATAAACATAGTAGCCGATATCAGTTACTCATTTACAATGTCAAATTCAATTTTTGTTTTCCAAATTCAAATTCACATTTATTCGGCAAAAGATAAAAACATCAAAATGAAATCATTACAAATGAAATCATTATAAATACCGGGATTGCTAAAATAAATTAAAAACTTGTAAACAAGCAACCCCAATTATAAAAACATATAGATACTATACAATACAATACGATGAAATACGATACAATACAATAATAATAATGTTACATACTAACAAAATATATGAATCAATTATGTATTTCAATAAATCAATAAGTGGCAAGTATTGTTCTTTTCAGTTTAAGTTTAAATGCGTTGTGGTTCGTAACACCCTTTAAATGACTTGACATGGAGTCCCATTTGTGAGGACCTTGATATCTAATTGATTTATTTTGCAAAAATGAGTTAGTGAATTTTGGTGGATGGAAGTCATTCTGTTTTCTAGTATTAAAGGATTGGACATCCGAGTTCAAATGAAAACTGTCATGAAACGTTACTGGTAACAAATCATTTTTGAGTTTGTACATAAACAATAAAGTCCCTTGAGAAAGAATATTTGGAAGTTTGTGTAAATTTAAGGATTTAAACAATGAAGAGGTGTGCGCCCTGAAGGAAGCGTTGCAGCACAACCGAACAGCCCGCTTTTGAAGTATGATAAGGGGCTTTAATAATTTATTAAACGTTCTCGCCTACACTAAATTACAGTACGTAAGGTAAGGATATATGAGTGAATAGTATAGGGAAAGCATGATAGAGGATGGTAGAAAATTTTTGAGCTTATTCATTACACCAACTTGGGACCGAATCTTCTTGGAAATTAATTCAATTTGTTTTTCCCATGTAAATTTGTTGTCAATGGCAACTCCTAAAAAAATTGCAAATTGTACCTGGTCAAGATTAACATTTTCAATTAAAGTATCATGTTTTTGCCAAAGTTAAATATCATGAACTTTGTTTTGGTCTGATTAAGTTTTGGTTTATTTGCTGAAAACCAGCTAGCAACCTTTTGAAGTTCAACATTGGCTTCGAAAATTGAGTCATTCAAATTTTTACCAGAATAGAAGATGTTTGTGTCATCGGCATACGGTACATAATGTAATTTCCTTGAAGACTCAACAATGTCATTTATGAAGAGCAAAAATAATAACGGGCCCAAGATACTACCTTGAGGAACACCTTGCTTCATTAATAGCAATTCAGAGTTAGATTCATTAAATTTTACAAATTGTGTTCTATTAGACAGATTCATCCATTTACTCACTTTGGTAAGTTTGGAATTCAGAGTTGTAACAACAACTTTTTGATCTTCATCAGAGAAATAAACACTCATGTGGGGTCGATAATATGTCACCATACGTTATAAAGAAGTTAATTTCGTATATTATTGAACACTTAACCCATGTGTTTAATTTATCAATTGTGTCTGGAACATTTCCTGAATCAATGAAAGTTTCAAAAGTCATACCTTAAAAGAAAGGTGATATACATGATTTATCGAACTATCGCCCAATATCATTTCTTTCGACTGTTTTTAAGATTTTAGAAAGACTAATGTACAATCGATTATCTACTTTCCTTCATAAGCATTCAATTATTTTTTCGGAACAGTTTGGGTTTCGAAAATGTTATTTAACAGAGTCAGCTTTACTTTTTGCATCCGAACTTTTGTACAAGTTTTATGAAAAAAAAGGGATAGCTTTAGGAGTGTATGTAGACCTTAGCAAGGCATTCGATTGTTTGGATCGCAAAATATTGTTAAGACAATAAAGTTTTTATGGAATTAGAGGCATTCCATTGGAACAAAATGGTCAAATTTCGAGACCCCCCCCCCCAAAAAAAAGTGTCCTCTTACCCCCCCCCCCCCCAGAAAATGCAATAAATTTTCAACAATATATTGCATTTTACCCCGGTCCCCAACATAAAAAAATCCTCTGGACAGCTATGCATTATGGCTCAAGGTATGGGCACACAGAGGATTTTGTTATCTTGGGAACCGGGGTAAAATGCAATAAATTATTGAAAATTCATTGCATTTTCTTTGTTTTTTTTATTTATGGAAACTGCCCCCTACCCTAGCCCCCGCTGCGTACAGTCATTGTTCGGCGACAAAGCAATTGCCTCGCAACTGTGAGGCCCCAGGATCAAAACCGTGTCGATGTGCTATATTAGTGCCCTTTTGTGGGGCATTAATCCTCATTAATGTCATTTATGACTTAAGGGCGTAGGTCCCCTAATTGATAAACATATTAGCATACACATGCTTTAGCAGTCACGCAAAACACACTTTGTCAAATTATTATTCAATAAAATCTGAGAATGTATACTATTATCTAGATCTATTATTTTTAAATTATTTTTTAAAATTATTCCATAAATTGGGGTAAAAAAAAATATTCCAACTTTATGAGCGACAGTGTATTTGGAGAGATTTTTTGCCATGGGGGTGTTGATCCGCCCCTCCAAGCTCCAGACAGTACATGGACCCCTTACGCTGCTCCCGTCCACCAGATTTCCTTCCTATACTCCTCTATACATCTTTACTACTCACTCTCATACACATCACCGTCATCTCGCTTAGGCCTAAGCAAGTGGCACCTATGCAATGAGACGACGTGTTATATCATTATAATCCTACCTCCTTGGTTTTATGAACAGTGGGTATCCCCTCCTCAGCATCGATCGCCCCCATCCCGCCCTTTACCCTTTCTCTAGTTACCCTCCTCTCTGGGATAAAGGAATATGTACACTGGTGTAGGAAGGAATAATCTCACTAACAGTTCATTGATTTATAGTAGCTTAGTTAAAACCCGACATCACCCCCTCTCCTCCCCCCCCCCCCCCCCCCCCCCAATAACAAAAAACATACACGCTGGCAATTAACACCTCCGGCCCGAGACGGCGGGTATCCCCGCCTCAGCATCGCCCCATCCCACCTTTTGCCCCTTCTCTAGTTACACCCTCCTCTCCTCCTTGTACTCTCGTTAAATCATTCTCCATGTGGGAGTCCCCGATAGTGATGGCATCTCAGTTATGCGTCATCGTGTGTCTATCCTTACAGCATCTCAGTGGACGTGTTCACACGATGGTTTAACTTTACCTGTTTACAATCACGTAGCTCTAATTACTCGCACGACACCGGCACTGCCAACATGTTCATTTCCATTGCAGAATCTCAATAGCCGTGTTCATGATGATTTAGAATGCCCGTTATAACTTGGAAGTCACCGTGTAGACACCCTTAACCTTGCAGCTATCCAATAGCCATGTTCACTCGGTGGTCTGGCTTACCATTTAATTATTTGCGATTTATCATCACCGTTACCATGTGGACATCTCTGCAGCATATCAATAGCAATGTTCATACGATGGCCTTACTTTATGCAGAAATCCGTGATGCAATACAAGAACATTACTATGAAAACCAAAATCCGTGTCTTAAAGTCGTATATCAGTTTTCTCTACAGACGTGAGTGTTGGACGATAAAGAAAGAGCTTGAAAGAAGATTAGAGGCTACAAATATCTGGTTCTTGAAAAATACATTATAAATATAATTACAGTGCGTCCCAGAAAAAACGAAACCGAGAAGTATCGATGTTTTACCATAACTTAATCACAACCATAATTAATGAATGATACATATTTGGAAAGCTGATGCATATTTCACGCATGAGTAATTCAAAGCAATTTGAAGTAAGGAAACCAAAAAGACATTTGGCGGGCGGTATCTGAATTTCAAAGAAAAATTCATATTTCTAGAAAGTTCATTTTCTGCTCTTTCATGTGCTACCTCAATCAAGAAAAATGAGCCAGGAATAACAAAGTTCTGTTTGTTTAAAGTAGCCCTTACATTTTCATAATTTTAACAAACGAATTCGTTTTCACTGGGTGCCTACCGTAGCAAAAAGCAGATTTGACAAAAGACTTAACTCCGTTTCGTTGACAATCAGCCATGCATGAAGACTCTCGTCTACGGCTGATTGTCAACGAAACGGAGTTAAGTCTTTTGTTAATTTCGTTTTTTGATACGGCAGGCAGCCAGTGAAAACGAATTCGTTTAATAAAATTATGGAAATGCAAGCACTACTTTAAAAAAACAGGACTTTGTCATTCCTCGCTCATTTTTCTGATTAAGGTGTCATATGAAAGGGCAGAAACTCAACTTTCTAGAAATGTACATTTTTCTTCGAAATTCAGATACCGCCCGCCAAATGTCTTTTTGGTTTCCTTCCTTAAAATTGCTTTTAATCACTCATGCGTGAAATATGCATTATCTGAGTAGCATCACATGAAAGAGGAGACTCTAAGCTTTCCAAATATGTATCATTTATTGATTATAGTTGTGATTAAGTTATGATAGAACATCGATACTTCTCGGTTTCCTTTTTTCTGGGACGCACTGAATAATGTACAGAAAAGATAAGAAATGGAGAATCGTTTAGAAAAGCAAGAGTAAAATCATCACTCATCAACACAGTAAGAAAGAGGCAAGTGCAATTTGTGGGCCACATAATAATATCATACAGGAAGAATAATCTTTAACAAACAATATTAACAGGGAAGATTGCTGGAAAGAGAAGCAGGGCAAGGCGACGCCTCACATATTATTTTGTAAAGCCTGAACAAATTGTCAATGATAATAAAATCAGCAATACCAGTTTTTGAAGAATAACAGATAATAAACAGAAATGGAGAGCCATGACCGCCGATGTCCGTAACAGATGGGGTGAAATTTGATGAGGTGACTTTTCATTACTCTCTCCAACTAAAGATATTGATACTGGCAGGTATTGTACGCACAAAAAAAACTCAGTGAGTTAGAGAACTTTTTATGAAATTTCGAAAAGGCCCGGAAAGTCTACAAAAACTATATTGCTTAGAAAATTTAAGGAAGCCTGCAGTATATCTGAGCAGCAGCGAACCAAGTTTATCGACCTATTTAAGATTAATTTTCCAGGACCTGCTTTCGCGACGAATTGACATCAATAATGTGACCTCAAGTGAGTTTTATTCGCGATTGTACACTGGCTTCTTAACACTTTTGAGGCTTGAGGGGTTCGGTGGAGCCAAACTTAGTCTCAGCGAAATATATCCACGTCCGAACGAAATCGTCTGATTTTTCATTCAATTGGGTACCTGCAAACTCAAGCAGGGACGGACTATATGACAAAATAAAGAAATTATCCTTCGAGGTCAATATCGCGATTAAGTTTGTGTTTTTTTAGACGGAAAATGTACTTCGTGCAGCAAGCATAGAGACATATTGACATAAAGCAATGATGGGCCATGATGTGAATATTTTCTAACCCTCGACCGTTCTCCTCTCTTCGTGGAGCGTTATAAATGTAGTATATCGTAATTCATATATTCTTGTTTATTGATTGGTTCAAAGTGTGTCACATGTACTCACATGATCAAAAATAAACACACAATTGTGCAAAAAGTACTATTTACGGCTAGCAAAAACACATTAACTCGTGTCGCAGTACGTAAAGTATAAAAGTAAATCGAACTTTGACGTTGAGTATGAGAATACGACATTCTGTTTACATCCTATAATTATGAATGATCGCTGCAAACTTTAAGGCTTGCAATGTCGGCCCTGTGATTGGCCTTACGCGCAGACGATCGATGGTGCAGAGTTCATTTCGGGCATTTCCCACCAACGAAAATCAAAACAACAACAAAATGGATACCGGTGAAAATTCTTACAGCAAAATCTTTTAACCAATCAATGGACAGTGAATATAATGAATGAATGAGGTATGTAAAACGAATACATACTGCCTTTAAGCTTTATTCGAGTCTCTGGATTTAAAACGATATATGGTCCCTCGACCTCTGGGACTGCAATAGCATTATTGCAGTCACCTTGGGACCATTATAGTTCTAACCAGAGCCTCTCATGGAAGTATATATTTGTATTTTATCATGTGCTATGTAACTGATATGTATGACGTATATACATGAACCGAGCATAGGCATATCTAAGGGCGCGTTCATGCTTGATTTTGACGGCCAGAATCAGGCATATGTTACGCGTTTAGTTTAAAACACGATTGCGTTCATGCTCACTTTTGTAGAATCACCGAAAAACGGCGATCACGATCGCCGATCGTAAACTCACAAAAAGATGCGTTTACAATTTGTAAACGCGTTTAAATGGGGTCAACGCACTGACCTCTAGTGGGTCTACGTAGCATGCGCACACAGGTTTGCGAATCCAGCTGAAGGCCACCCAAGGAGAATTGCCTGGAGAAGTGAGCATGAACAGTGCACCGTGGAACTGCGATTACGATGAGCGTTTACGATGAGCGTTACAAATCGCTCATTCTGCCTTCAAAATCAAGCATGAACGCGCCCTTAGTAGATACATATGTACTATCACTTACCAGAGAGATGTAATCCTAGACCTTCCACACAAGCTAAATTTGTGTCACTTGTTATCGAGCTACATACAAAAGATAGATCCTTATTGGAAATTATGCCCCCCCCTATATTAGTTGCTGTTTTGCTATCTGTAGGTCACCTTTGCGGACATCCGGCGGACATTAGCGGCCAGCAGGGCGGCGATTTCTTTTCATAACCGAGGGGGGACGAATTGCAATATTTACTTGTACATTGTGAAGGATATGCAAGGGCGCGTAGCCCTCCAGAGTTGTGTTGCAGTCTTTAGTCAGTATTTGCTATGCATTTTATTTTTGCACTTTTTCAAATTTTCCGCCCCCCCCTAAACAAAACAACAAAAAAAATTAAAAAATGGGGGGGGGGGGGGACGTGTCCCCCCGTCCCCCCCCCCCCCCACAGATCGCAGCCCCTATCAGCGGCTGTCAAATTTTACTAGCCCCATTTCATCCTTTCTGTGTAGCTAGACCTGTATCCGATCCAACACTACAATACGATAGGACACTCTGGCAGAGTTTCCCCAATGACCAGTCATACCGACTGCACGGTCCACCGCTTTCGTTTCGGCGTATCCCCAGCACGCGTGATAGCGCTGAGGTATTTCCACACGTGCACGAGTGTGTATATAACCTCACATAGGTCAAGAGGTCAAACGACTCCTAATGTTCACATCGGGACCTGATATCCGAACACATGGCATAGCTCATTACGTGGCGCCAACCGGGTTTTGGGCTGTTCATTTGTTCTTAGTAGTTGGAAAGAATTTGGCCGAGTTTTAAGATGAATTAAGATGGATTATAATGAGAATATGGGAGGCTATCTGTGAAAGTTTTCGTACCATAAGATAAATGAGCCACTATTGCCTCGCAAGGAGGAACGGTTGATAAGTCGGAGTAGACAATGTAATGTTAGGCCTACAGTATACTAAGTGCTTTCCATGAGGCTGTAATAGTTCACCGAAACAGAATCGTATACTTTCTGTAAACATCATTTAACATTATCATTGTTGTGGGAATTTAAACAGACATAGCTCAAAACAGTAAACGCAGTTTTTCAACCAATCAGAATCCTGTATTGAGCGTTGCTTTCAACTTCCCAGTTTGTGTAACCGCCTTTTTCTTCCTTTTCCTTATTTAAATTCTCTCTTCTCTTTATTAAGGGCTTTCTGGTTACTTGCCAATGTCCTGAATAAATAAAAAATGCCATACAAAAATACAAACAAATCCCCACAAAACGAAAAACACCAATGTATCTGTTATTGTGCTACCATGAGCATCATAAAAGAGAAAATAACAGGAGAAACAAAAGTAATATACGGAAAACAAAATCAACATCTTCTTACCTGTGATTCCGACATGTACAAGATCGTAGAATAGAAGAAAAAATGAAAGGTTCTCAATCTCCGATCTCTAAGCTACTTGATAGCACTACCGTCTCCTAGCCATGCTGTCTACAGTACAAGTGCCCTTCTATAAGTTAACACACACAACTCCTCCTCCGTTGCCCTCCCTGTTGCTCACTGCTTCTCTCTCTCTCTTTCTCTCTAGCTATACGAATGCTTGCCCGTATGGAATGGGAAGGATGCGGGCTCGACTGCATGCTGTTTGCTACAAAGTGACCTTAGGCGCTGTAGTCGAGATGCTAAAGGGGAAGATAGATGATGAGGTAATTTCACTCCTTGTTGTTATGTAGAGGCGGCACCGAGGGTCGTGGGGGGCATGGGACACATAATGCCGCCTCCTCCCCCATTACACATTTTGCATCCTCCCTTCTACATCCTGTCCACTGTTACCTAGCTATCTTGGGTGAAATATGACTTCGGATAATGATTGAAGCGTGTATATTCCTTAGTTTTATGCCATAAGGCTTTTTGTTAGTTAATTAGTTGTTCCCCCTTTTTTCTCATTATACCCCCCCCCCCCACCTCTCTGCCTCTTTCTATCAATATCTCGTCTGTCTCGTCTCGTCTCATTCTCCCTTTCTCTCTCTATCTCTCTCTATCTCTCTCTTTTCCTCTGTGTGAGTGTGTCTTTTTCTCTTTCAATCTCTCTATTTCTCTCTCTCTCTCTATTTCTCTTTCTTTCTGTTTTCTCTTTCCCAGTTTGTCTTCTCTTCCCCCTCTCTCTCACTCTCCATTCAATTTTACTTTTAAACTATAACATTCATCCCCTCATTATTTTGCCTCTCTTTTTCTCCCTCTCTCTCTCTCTCTCTCTCAATTTCTACTTTCAAGTTTTCTTTAAAACTGTAGCATTCACCCCCTCGTTCGTTATAAACTCTTACCCCGCCTTACCCTAGCTAACCCTAGTTCCCTATCTTCCAGTCATGAGCCCCATCCTCCTTCTCCTCCTCCGACTCCTTTCTAGTATCTAATATCCTCCGCCAATAAACTAGTTTACATGCAGATACAAAGCCGTGTCAGACGTATTGCGGGTCTCTATACTATCTAAGCCCTAGATTAGCTACACATCCGTCTTCCCTGAAGTTGTAAAACTATGTATGACCTGTATATACCTCAACAAAACGTGGACATCAAATCCAGCACAGTCTTCAAATCTGCAACCCAAAAACTCAACCAAATAGCATAACCCCTGAAATACACAAATCTATACTCTCGTCACGCCAAGTTATACTTCAAGTTATACTTCAAGTTATAGCTCCTAGCGGACCTTTTGGAAGAGACGAACACAAGGTACAAGGTACAAGGTACATGCCCTCAAAAAAGATATTAATGTAAATATGTACAAATTTGAAGTGATAAGGAGAGTTCCAGTATCTGACTACTTATATACATAAAAGGAGAAGAGCTATTAAACTTTGGATTCAATATTTTCTTTTTATCTTTTAAGTGTGATGCCAGGAGAGCTAGACTACGTACCCCAACAATAAAATTCCGCTCTCATTTGGCGGTGTAGGCGAGGTCTCCATTCAGAAATTCCAAGTCATTATAGCAGCACGCACCGTGGGGGTGGGATGGAGGGGGGGGGGTTCCTGATTTTGACTGGCTGTAAATTTGTGAAAGGTATCCACAAGATCAGGACCGCCAGGGACAGAGTCTCCAATTGCCTTTTTTAAAGGAAAATACAGACTTTTGATTCCGCCGCTGTGATATAGTTTTATACCCCATTTCCTCTAAATAAGTATAAATATTGTTGCTCGCTCGCAACATTTAAAGTTCGTAATCTGGTACTGTACGACAAGTCGTATGACGTTGGTCTCCCCATAACAATCCATCAAAATAAAAATAAATCCACATAAATGGCTTTTTGATAGTTATATCAAATTCCAGGAAAATGGGTGTTCTGTTTCACGAAACTCTATTTAAACGAGCGGAAGCACCGGCGGCTCTATTTTTAAAACTGTTACAATTCTCCTTGGATCAGTAAGACCCAAAATGAGCCTCATTATCTTCAGTATACAAATGTCATTACTGTAATATTTAGGAATAAATTGTCTAATTTAGGAACAAGATTGAGTAATGTTTGAGTGGTGCCCGGCTTTCCAGCAATCATATTGTACATTGTTCCTGACTTGGAAGTATATACGATCGACCGTAAGAACTTTCAGGCGAATAGCATCCCATGTTTCGGACCTTACAGCTTTTATAGAAATCAAATCTCGACCGTCAAAATGAAAAAGTTTGAGAACCCCTGCACTAGGCTAAAATGTCCGGAAATCGAGAACCAGTGGTGTGATAAGGCAAGGATGCACACAAAAAAAAAATTGTGTAAGTTTACTCATAAACAAGTGTTAATTTACTGACACTATAATGACACACTAAATGAGTAAAATTTACTCATCCAATTTAGTTTTTTCTCTTGGTACTCACCATGTTAGTTCCTGTTGTAATGCAGATAAGTGAGTTTTTACAATTGACACTATAATGACACACAAGTGAGTATTCTTCATGAGTATTCTTGAACATACTCATGATTGTGAATCTTGTTTACACACCATTACGAGTCAATAAAATAATTTGGTTTGGTGATTAATGATGATGGGCATGCACCTGTGAGTTAATCATTTAAAGATGAAGTTGAGTTCTGGTCATGCGATTGCATTGTGAAAGAAACGGTGTGGAACCGACCAGAAGAGGTTGATCATCTAGCACATAAGAATTTGTGTGTATTGCAAGGTTCTGGAATCATCAAAATGATAAGAAATTTGGCCAAGTCTTGGTAAAATTACAAACACTTGCACAGAAAGATGTATATGGGACTACACGAACACGTGGCGTAAAAAGTCGGCCCCCCGATTTTTACGATGTTACATGCAAATTAGAATATGAAGGCATTTGAAGAGCCATGCTTTTCAGGGAAGATGTCTTAACTTCCATACTTGCATAATAAGAATGAGTAATATTCACAAATTACTTTTCACCTCTTCCCAGAACTCAACCTTCTCTTTAACTCATTCACGAGTAATTTAATGTAATGTTAGAAATGTTAGAAATGTTAGTAATGTTAGAATAAGTGCTCACCTAACAATTAGAAGTAGAGTCTACGTCTTTTTTCCCCCTAAAACGCAAACATCAAACAAACTCACGGGTATTCAAATAAAAACGAAACAAACTCTTACTTACGCCTTCGCTCTTCCCATGCACGTCAGCCAAAGATTCGATGGAGTCTATTCTTCGGCATTGCATGCTGTAGTATATTATTGCATGCATATGCATTGCCATGTGTGTCGATCCTTACGTAATACCTATTCATCAGGGGGGATGAATGAATAGATCATCCCCCCCCCCCCTGATGAATAGGTATCAGTTACGGATCGACACCCATGTGCATTGCATTGCTTGGCCCCAGCATGTATGGAAAGCCGTTGGTGACTTTATTCACGTGCCCCAGACGTATGGAACGCGGCACACGTCTGCTAAATTGACCAATCACCGCCTGTTATTTAGCAGGCGCATGCAAGGTGCGATAGCACACGCCTGTTACTTTGCCAGACGGATGCGCAGAACGCTCGTAAATTGATTTTTAAGGCAACCTATCAAGTCCGCTGTTACAAAGCTGTTCAGCTCGATCAGTACGTACGGGGCCTGTTCGCTATTACAAAACTGCTCAGTACATATTGGATGGGGGTCACACCCACGGCTAGGCACGGATCCAGGGGAGGGCCGAAGGGGCCTGCCCCCTCCCCCGCCAAAAAAGAGAGAGCTAGAGAGAGAAGGAACAGAAGGGAAGGGGAAAGAGGAAAGAAAAGAGGGGGAAAAGAGATTGGCGCGGGGGGGGGGGGGGGCAACTGAGGGCCTTGCCTCCGAGGCTGTTGCTCCCCTCCCCCTCCCCCCAAAAAAGAGAGAAGGAAGGAAGGAAAGGGAAATAAAAAAAGGAGAAGAGGAGTCAAAGGGAAGGGGGGAAAAGGAATAAGAAAAGTAATGAAGGAGGATATCAGTTACGATTTTCTCGCCAACAATATTTGTTGATCCTCGGGGGGGGGGGGGGACAAAAAAAAAGAGAGTAGGAAGGGAAAAGGAAAGGGAAGAGCTAAAGGGAACAAAAAAGGGAAAGAAGAAAAGAAACAGGTGAAAAGAAATGGAGGGGGTCAGATGCAATTAATCCAGCCAACAACATGTGGTTCGGGTAGGGGGTGAAAGGCCTTTGCCTCCCCAGCAAACTTTAAAAAGAGAGAAGGAAGGGAAGGGGAAGGGAAAGAGATGAGAAAGGGAAAGAAAAAAAGAGGAAGAAGAAAGGTAGGGGAGATCAGTTGCGATTTTTACCGCCATCAAGGTGTGGATCGGGGGCGAAAGGCCCTTGTCTCCCCCTCCCCCCTCAGCAAAAGAAAGAAAGAGAGAGAGAGAGAGAAAGAAAGAAGGGAGGGAGGGAATGGGAAAGAGGAGAGAAAGGGAAAGAAAATGAAGAGTAAGGGGAAAAGAAAAGGGGGAAAAGATATGGTTTCGCGCTCATCTCGCCTACCCCAAACGAGATCAAGCGCCAAATACGCCACTAGACACCACTGGCGTACTAATTCGAAGGGGGCAGCCTCCCCCTTAAGTGGTTCATTTCTAATTCGATTTCAGTGATTTACAAATGTTGTAAAATGACATAATTTTTTAGTAAATTATACTGTTTTATGAGTTTGTTGGAAAATGACGAATTCCGAAAGTTACAGTCAGGCGAGAAAATATATGCTTATTTTGAAGTCTGCACGTCAAGGCTCGCGGAACATAAATTGGTGTGGAGTCTAGGGGCGGAGCCCCCGGAAGCTCAGGGGCAATGGGCATTCATTACGTTCAGATGAGCATATTCTGATACCTTATTAATGACTCGGGGAGGTCACTAATTGGCGTGGGGTCCAGGGGCTGAGCCCAAGGAAACTCAGGGGCTATCGGGGCATTCATTACGTTCAGATGAGCATATTTTGATACCCCGGAAACTCAGGGATTTTTAGCCATTTTATAACGGTCGGATATAAGCATTCAGGGGCACGCCTTAGGGCCCTTGGTGGGGTCAAAAGGGTGAAGCCTCCAAAATTTCATTTAATTACGGTCAGTTGATCATATTTGAGACTTCATTATTTTGTGACACTGGCAGGTCACAATTTATTTTCTTACTTTCTCCCTACTTCTCTTGAATATACTTTTTTTAAATAGTGGGGGGACCAATGCCCCCGAGCCCCGCTGTGCCGCGAGCCTTGACATGTAGACCTCTAAATAAGCATACTTCTCGCCTGACTGTAACCTTGGGAATTCGTCATTTTCCAACAAACTCATAAAACAGTATAATTTACTAAACATTATGTCATTTCACAACATTTGTAAATCACCGAAATCGAATTAGAAATAAGCCTCGTTTTATTCTTATTTGGGGGAGTACGCCAGTAGTGTCCAGTGGCGTATATGGCGCTTGGTCTCGCTTGAGGGGGGGGGGGGGGGGGGGGGGGAGCGCAAAAGCATATCTTTTCCCCCTTTCTTTTCTTCTTCCTCTTTATTTTATTTCACTTTCTTTCCTCTTTCCCTTCCCCGACCTTCCTTCTCTGTCTCTGTCTCTGTCTCTGTCTCTCTTTTTGCTGAGGGGGGGGGGGGGGGGGGGGGTAGGCAAGGGCCTTTCGGCCCCGCGAGCAACACGTCGTTAGCTGGATAAATTGCAAGTGATCTCCCCTCCTTTTCACCCTTTTCTTTTTCTTCTTCCTCTTTTTTTCTCTTCCTTATAGCTTTCTTCTGTTCCTTTCCCTCCTCCTCTTTTTTTTTGGGGGGGGGGGGCGAAGGAGGGCTGGAGGGGAAGGCAAGGCCTTTTTCCCCTCCCCCGATCCCCTTCTTTTACCTCTTTTCTTATCTTCTTTTTCTTCTTTCTTTCCTTTCTCTCCTCTTTCCCTCATTTCCCTTCATCTCCCTCTTTTTTTGTCAGGGAAAGTGAGAAATGTATATTACCAATAGAAAGAAAACAATAAGAGGATAGCGAGGCAATGACGTCAGGCGCGGATCCAGGGGGGCCGAATGGTCCTTGCCCCCCCCCCCCCCAAAAAAAAAGAGAGAGAGAAGGAAGGAAAAGGGAAAGAGGAGAGCTAAAAGGAACAAAAAAGAGGAAGAAGAAAAGAAAAGGGTGAAAAGAAGGGAAGATCAGTTGCTGTTAATCCCGCCAACAGCGTGCGGAGCGGGATGGGGGCCGAAAGGCCCTTGCCCCCCCCCCGGTCAACCTATAAGAGAGAAAAGGAAGGGAAGGAAAGGTAAAGAGGAGAGAAAGGGATTTACAGCCAGGCAAGTAATATGCTTCTTGAGGTGCCTACATGTCAGGGCGCGCGGAACGGTGGGGATCGGGATCCTCGAGCTCCCCCCTCCCCCCCACACACACTTAACAAAAAAGTATATTAAAGAAAAATAGAAAGAAAGAGAGCAAGAAAGAAAAAATGGTAATGAGGTATCAAAATATGCTCATCTGACCGTGATTAAATGCCTATAAAACCCCTAAGCTTTCGGGGGCTCTGCCCCCTGGATTCCACCTAGGGCCCTAAGGCGGGCCCTCAGATGCTCATCTGACGGTGATTTATTGCCTTAAACCCATGAGCTTCCGGCGCCGGGGTGGGGCAGTGGGGGCGGTCCTCCCTTAAACGCTGGCCCCAAAAAAACAAAAAAGTAAGAGAGAGGAGAGAAAAGGAAGAAGACTTGGGAAGAAAAAGAAGCAGACAAAGAAGATTTTTGAAGGATTAAAATAAGAGTCGAAAACGGTACAACGAATCGTCTTCTTTCTATAATGATTTAATGAAACGTAAAAGTTTCCGCGCTTTGCGCAGAAGGGGGGGGGGCTGAATTTAGACGAGGATTAAGAGACGAGAACGGTACAGCGAATCGTCTTCTTTCTCTAATAATTTATTGAAACGTCAAAGCTTCCGCACTTCGTGGAGGAGGGAGGGGGAAGCTCGCCCGTCCCTGTACCCACCCCTATTACGTCACTGCTGGTCACCATTACGTACCAATATTTGGCTCGCATGACTTCAAATTTGGGCCCCCTCCCTAGGAAATCCTGTATCCGCGCCTGAATGACGTCACAGACTCATAAGTGAGTTGCCAATTTTTCTTGTGATTTTCAAAGTTTTTCATGTCATTACAAATTCAAAACTTTCTTATTAGTTATCCGATTTTGCAAACTTTTAGTTTGATTGGTTTGTTATTATTTTTTGAAGTGGACTTGCCCTTTAAGTCCATACAACACCCTCTCTGTCGATTCCTTCCTTTGCTGTGGGTTAGGGGCATGATACACCAGCCCCTAGATGGCAACGCTGTTACACCCCACCGCCCCCCCCCCCGTGAAACACACACAGGCAACGCCATCTATGAACATGGCCCCGAATATTTGTAGAAAACATTTATTGAAAACGTACATTTTTGAACAAATAAAGAAAAAAGGCGTGCCTCAATAATGTACGCGACCCATTATCCTGCCCCTGCCCCCCCCCCCCAACAAAATAATAATTACGACCACGCTGCGCCATTCAGTCCACCCTCCCCGCAGTATTCCCTTGGTACGAGTAGACAGCGGGGGCTAGGGTACGTCGCCGCCCCCAGAAAAAAAAAATCCCGAAGAAAATGCAATAAATTATCAATAATTCATTGCATTTGGCCCCGACCCCTAACATAACAAAATTCTCTATGTGGGCATGCCTTGAACCATAATGCATGGTCCTACAGAGTTCCTATTTAACTAACTAACAACAGTAATTATAAGAACAGTTTCATTATCAAATCGAATAAACACTTACATACAGATAATGTTATATATGTTTTGTTCTTATATCTAATATGGTGATCAGGGGCGTCGCTAGACCTTTTTGAGTGGGAGGGGGGGGGGGGGGTGGGGGGTGTAGAGGCCGACGATTACCGACAAAACTAGCTACCAATTACCGACAAAATTAAATTTCCAATATCTACAAATTTAACCCTATAAACCCGGGGCCGAAGGCTAAATTGTTTTTCCTATGGACTATCTATAGTACTTGCGTATGTGCAAATGGTCAATTTCCACGACGACACAAATATACGAATTATTTCGTCAACTTAGTCAGCATTCATAGCTATATATTTTAATGCAGACACGGAGCTAGGATCTTATTTTAGGGAGGGGTGGTGAGTGAGCAAGCGAATCACTCAAAGAGCGCGGGGGTGTGGGTGATAGGCCTCCCGCGCGAAGCGCGGAAGCTTAGACGTTTCCTTAAATTATTAGGAAAAGAAGACGATTTGTTGTACCGTTCTCGACTGTTAATCCTTGTCTGATTCAGTTTCTCCCCCTCCCGCGCAAAGCGCGGAAGCTTTGACGTTTCATTAAATGATGAGAAAAAGCAGACGATTCGGTGGACTGTTCTCGACTCTTAATCCTTATCTGAATTCAGTTCTTCCCCTCCCGCGCGAAGCTCTGAAGATTTGGCGTTTCATTAAATTATTAGAAAGTAGACGATTCGTTAAACCGTGCCCGACTCTTAATCCTTGTCTGAATTCGGTTTCCTTCCGCGCGAAGCGCGGAAGCTTTGACGTTTCATTAAGTTATGAGAAAAAGCTGACGATTCGGTGTACTGTTCTCGACTCTTAATCCTTATCTGAATGAAGTTTTCCCTTCCGCGCGAAGGGCGGATTTTTTGGCGTTCCATCACAATATAGAGAAAAGAAGATGATTCGTCGTACCGTTTTCGACTCTTATTAAGCCCTATTCATCTGAATTCAGTTTCACCCTCTCGCGCGAAGCGCGGAAGCTTTGACGTTTCCTTAAATTATTAGAGAAAGAAGACGATTCGTTGTACCGTTCTCGACTCGTCTAAATGAAGTTTTCCCCTTCCGCGCGAAGGGCGGAATTTTTGGCTTTCATCGAAAGGGTGCGGTGCGGTGCGGCGCGGTGTGGTGTGCTCAACGCACCCATTCGATAAAAGAGGGGGGGGGGGGCTTTTCTCGAAAGGGTGCGTTGAGAGTGGAGTACCATTTTAACACACCCTTTCGATAAAAGCGGGGGGCCTTTTCTCGAAAGGGTGCGTCGACTAGTCTTTCGCATCAGTCGTTTAAAATGAGGATCTGGGACAGAAGGTAATAGTTGCCAATTTAAGTATATCGAAAATGTATTAAATAAAATGGAATGGTCTTGATTACAGAGTGGTCTCTTTCGTTATTACTATGTTGATGGGGGAGACAGAGAGAAGGAAAAAAGGGAAAGGGAAAGGGAAGATAAAAGGAAAGAAAGAAGAATAAGAAGAAAAGAGGGAAACGGGAGGGGCGAAGGGCTCTCGCCTCCTCCTCATCCACCTCGCCAAAAAATAAATAAGAGAGAGAGAGAAGGAAGAGGGAAAGAAAATATAAAAGGAAAGAAAGAAGAGTAATAAGAAGGAAAGAGGGAAACGTGGGAAAGGCGAAGGGCTCTTGCCTCCTCCCTCCCCACCCCTCCCGCCAAAAAAATAAATAAGAGAGAGAGAGAGAGAGAGAGAAGAGAAAGGGAAAGAGAAGATAAAAGGAAAGAAAGAAGAGGAAGAAGAATTTGTGTCCTGCCAGTGTCACAAATAGATATAAAAATATGCTCATCTGACCGTTATTTATTGCCCAAAACCCTTCCAAAAAGCTTCCGGGGGCTCCACCCCCTTGACCCCACGCCAATTCGTGACCCCTGTGTCACAAATAAGGTATGAAATAATAATAATTTAATGTACAAAACTCTTGAGCTTCTGGGGGCTCCGCCCCCTGGACCCAACACCAAATTGTGTCCTGCCACTGTCACAAATAAGGTATAAAATTATGCTCATCCGACATTAATTTTGATGTTTAATACCCCTGAGCTTCTGAGGGCTCCGCCCTGTGAAAAAAACGTGTAAAAAAACACGTTAATTTTACCGTTTTTGGGAGATAGGCTCCCCCTCCCTGGCGTTCAAGGGGGGAGGGGTACGATTTTTCAAATTTTCGAGGGCCCCCCAAAAAGATTAGTGCTCTCTCAAGTAATTTCGCGACTACTCCGGAACCGCGGCAGATATAAAGTTTTTCTTTCATGACTTTTTTCTTTCGAGTCTTACGCATCTTTTGAAACATTTTTTTGTTAAAAATTGGACGTACAGTTGCGGAGTCACGTGACCTTTTGTTATTGCATGTCAGCCCTAAAATCGCTCATTTTTGTGATTTATGTACCAAACATATGGAAATACCATTTATTCTTTTAAAAAAAGAGAAAACATTGGTTATTTGGTCTTGTTTTCAAGTTAATGTGTTTGTTTTTGGGTCAAAATTTGAATTGTGGTTAGAAATGAAATAAAACAACAAAAACAATATAATACATAAATAAAAATTATCAAAACAAGAGATAATATAGGGATAAAACTGGCTCTTCCAACTTTGTTGTATTATTATTCTAACGAATATATGTAGTGAAAAAGAACGCTTGAATATGAATTATATATGATTTATGGGTAAAAATGTGAATTCTCTGACCTTGTTTGCATAAATTACCATAAATATGCAAATGAGTGAATTTTTCAAAAAATTGAAATTACCATAGTTTTTTATACACTTCACTTGACATGCATGCACATTTTCGCGGCGATCGGTTGTGAAACGGCCGAGATCTTAGGGGGAGGGGGATTCCCTTACCCTCAACATTGAAAAAAAGTATGACTTAAAAATCATCTCTCTCATCATTATACCGCTATAGTATTCATGTTTTTAATATTATTTATTATCCTTCCATTAAACAAGTTCATAGAGAAAATACTTATCTCTCTGCAACATTAAAAAAGAATCTTCATTAATATGTCTTAATTTGTATTGATAGCCTTGTGGTCGCCAACAGTGGCGTAGGTAGGGGCGTCTCCAAAGGGGGTGTGGGGTGCGACACCCCCCCCCCCCCTGTCAGGATATTGTCGGTAAAATCGCGCTGCCGTCGGGAAAAAAGAGAAAAGGGGGAGGGGAAAAAAGAGAGGGAAAGGAAAAAGAAAAAGAAAGAAAGAGAAAAAAGAAAAAGAAAGAAAGAGAAAAACGAAAAAGAGGGAGAATAGGAAAGAAAGGAAAAGAAAGAAAAAAAAGGCAAGAGCCCTTTGCCCCCGTTTCCCTCTTTTCTTCTTCTTCCTCTTCTTTCTTTCCTTTTATCTTCTCTTTCCCTTTCCTTCTCTCTCTCTCTCTTATACATTTTTTTTGGCGGGGGGGGGGGGGGAGGAGGAGGCAACAGCCCTTCGCCCCCGTTTCCCTCTTTTCTTCTTATTCTTCTTTCTCTTCTTTCTTATTTTTATATTCTCTTTCCCTTTCCTCTCTCTCTCTCTCTCTCTCTCTCTCTTTATTTATATTTTTGGCGGGGGGGGGGGGGAGGGCAAGAGCCCTTCGCCCCCGTTTCCCTCTTTTCTTATTTTTTCCCTCTTCTTTCTTTCCTTTTATATTTTCTTTACCTCTCCCTTCCCTCTCCCTCTCTTATTTATTTTTTTGGCGGGAGGGGGAGGCAAGAGCCCTTCGCCCCCGTTTCCCTCTTTCTTCTTCTTCTTCTTCCTCTTCTTTCTTTCTTTTTATCTTCTCTTTCCCTTTCCCTTCTCTCTCTCTCTCTCATTTATTTTTTTGGCGGAGGGGGGAGGAGGCAAGAGCCCTTCGCCCCCGTTTCCCTCTTTTCTTATTTTTTTTCCTCTTCTTTCTTTCCTTTTATATTTTCTTTACCTCTCCCTTCCCTCTCCCTCTCTTATTTATTTTTTTGGCGGGAGGGGGGAGGCAAGAGCCCTTCGCCCCCGTTTCCCTCTTTTCTTCTTCTTCTTCCTCTTCTTTCTTTCCTTTTATCTTCTCTTTCCCTTTCCCTTCTCTCTCTATCTCTTATTTATTTTTTGGCGGGGGGTGGGGAGGGAGGAGGCAAGAGCCCTTCGCCCTTCCCACGTTTCCCTCTTTCCTTCTTATACCTCTTCTTTCTTTCCTTTTATATTTTCTTTCCCTTTCCCTTCACTCTCTCTCTCTTATTTATTTTTGGCAAGGGTGGGGGGGGGGGGGGGAGGAGGCAAGAGCCCTTCGCCCTTCCCCCGTTTCCCTCTTTCCTTCTTATTCCTCTTCTTTTTCCCTTTCCCTTCTCTCTCTCTTATTTATTTTTTTGGCGGGGGGGGGGGGGGGGGGGGGGGGGTAAGAGCTTTTCGCCCTCTAAGAAATGTGATAACTTCCACTTATGCAATATACAGCAATACATGTTGTATTATAAGCCAATCAACATCCAAACATCAACCCTTAAATACAATTAGGCCTATGGGATAATTATGAGCAGGTTTATTCGATTGAAAACTACCAAATAATAATGGTCAGACAATCCCTTGTGCCAAGCAAATGCAAACTCTTCACATTGTTTCCAACTTCTAATCTGAGCTCTTAAGCAAACATGCCTCCTATCACTAATCCCCCTGTCCTTGCCCAATGGAGAGTGTTGCTCAACAACACAACATGGACGAGAATATTGGGGAAGAAAGGGAGAGAAAGAGAGAATGTGTGTGTGTGTTCCCTATACCACGAGTGAGGTTGACCTCTGTGCAGAGTGACCCAAGAGAGATAAAGGAGAGATGGAAGAGGGGGAGAGATCCACTCTGTTGTTCCAACACTATTTATCACACTGGCTCATACACATTATCACAATGGCACTGTTGCATAGTATATAACCTAATTTGCAATTAGAGTAGGTTCTGAATGATAGATTGTAAATCTGGAAACTACCATTCATGATATTAGACTTACCTTTTCTTTATCAACCCTAGACTATAGCTTTATAGTATTTACAAACTCCAATACTAGGTGGAGGATAAACGTTCATATAGCAGTTCGGTACCTCGTTTATAATTTGGCATACTATTCTTTGCATCAGAAAGTTCCAACCTCAATGGAAGTACAATGTATACTTCTTTTCTGACATAGAAATCAAAGTCAATACTTTTAAGAACGGTAAGAGTACCACGTGCGTCGATCACCACGTGCAAGGCACATTTTTGCTTGTCTGCGCTGCATGCACTCACCGTACACACACACATTAAACTCCATATTAAACAAGATATCTGATTGGTCAATCAATTCCAGACGCATGCGCAGTAAACAGCATCCGTCTGGAAAAAGGCACACGTGTGCTAATAAAGTAACAGGCGTGTGCTATCGCACCTTGCACGCGCCTGCTAAATAACAGGCGATGATTGGTCAATTTAGCAGACGTGTGCCGCGTTCCATACGTCTGGGGCACGTGAATAAAGTCACCAACGGCTTTCCATAAGCATGTGCGAGCTCGCGCATGTGGCCGTCGTACTCAGATTCGTGGATGATTTTCTCCGACTCTAGATCCTATACACATGAAATGAGTGAGATCACTCACTTGACAAGTAACATAGTATTGGAAGTTTTCGAAGAACGAGTCAATGAGTAAATATCCCACAGTTTAATGAAAACTCAGTGATGCGTTAATGACTTGGTTTACTGACTAGGCAGTAGATTTACTCATTTAACATGATTTTCATCGAGAACATGAGCATGTTTACTCACTTTTTTCTACACCAGTTGAGAATACTCGTTCAATTGATTTTGTTTATATAACATCGAGTAAAATGAAACTCACCAAAGGCGGTAACAAATGTGATGCTTGGTCATGTACTCCAGTTTAGGTGTAAAAATACATATTTTCGACTGCAATTCACCCGACTATATGAGTTTGTTAAGGGTTTTACTCGAAACAGGGAGTTCTTGTTTTTTGTGTGTGGATGCCCTTTCATCATGTCAAGCTAACGATAAAAAAAAAAGAAAATCGAGATTGCGTATAGTCCCTCAAATAAATCACAAAAAACTTTTTTCTTCTTCAGAATGACACAAAATATGCCATTTTTGGACCATTATGTTAATAGGGACATGATTCTGATAGAAAAGATGTGTGCATTCCGAGGCAAGATTAAAAAAGCGACATTTTGTAAATTAAAATGTACTTCTCTCCACCCACGGTTTAAAGTGGTTCCGGGTAGGATGCGAGAGTCATTGAGGTGTCGGTTAGTATTGTGAGCGTGGCGTCTGTAAAAAGGCGCCTGACGGGAATGCTCCTCAGGGAGTAGAGAATGTGCATATTACGTTGTGCGCTGGCAAGCCTGAATCCGATGACTGAAGAGAGAAAGCACAAGATGTGGAAAAGAGAGGGACGGGGAAGTTGAAAAAAAAACTGTATAATTTCTGTGAATAGGTAAAAGAACTGCATAATTGCAGATGTACAAGAGACCAATATAGCATAACTCGTTACCCAAATATAAGGTGGCGGATGACAGAACATCGGTAATTTTAAAAGGGTGGCTGCTTCCCTAAGCTCACCCCCTTCCCCTTCCCCCAACCCGTCCATGCCTATACACCAGATAATATGCCACGCTTTGTTACCTTATAGGGCCTGGTAAACTGATGGGTGGACCAACTATATCAATGAATCGACCACCTCCCCTAAAATTCCAAACAAACACAATGAAGAAATCGAACAACGACTGATATCGATTTCCCCCTCCTTCATCGCCGTGCCATGTATGCTTGGCCGTATATATACATACTTGCCTATTACACAATGCTTGTTATGAGGAAGCTAGTATAACGGTATTATGTTCATAGTTTATTCCATCAAGAAATGATTTCTTTTGCGTTTTCAAGTTGGAGGATCGACATAACTATTTGAGAAGGTACGTACGTTTTTCATGTTTTGATTCATCTTTTTCTTTCATACGTGTTTCCAGCGATGTTTATGTTAAACCTTTGGTCAACATAATAAACAAGCATCTGATTTTATGCCACTTATTTGTCACGTATCTTATCTAAATAATGAAAAGCATTCCTCTTGTGATAATCATTAAAAGCAGACAATTTTATTTCAAAGACGTCTTGATGCTGGCTTATCAGATTATTGGTTTCTTTAAATCCGACTTGCTAAATTCCATAGTCACGAGATCCACATGTCTGGACAATGAATGTTACAGTGTGTATTCTATAAGTCTCTGATATTCATTTTTTTAAATATAAAATAGAATATACCTTTTGGACGAAATACTAAATATTGTGTTCGTAGACCTATGCTTTTGTTGATGCAATCATCATTGGAATATGTGAATTTCTTTTTCACGATTTTTAGTGAAACTTTGATCAAAATATAAAAAGGAATCCTTTCTCCCGTATTTAATTATTTATGGAAAACTATATTTATTTCCTTTTATAGACATTTGCCTGTTGATTATTGTATTGTAGTTAGGACCATGCATTATGGTTCAAGGCATGACCACACATAGGATTTTTTTCTGTTGGGGATCGGGGCAAAATGCAATGATTGATTGATAATTTATTGCATTTTCGTTTTTTTTGTTGTTGTATTTGTGGGGGCGACCGCGTACGGCCTCGTAACTGTGAGCCCCAACGATCAAAACCGTGTCGATGTGTTATATTAGTGTCCTTTTGTGAGGCATTAAGCCTCATTACTGTCAGTTATGACTTAATGACGTAGGTCCCCTAGTTGATTAGCATAGTAGCACACATATGCTTTAGCAGTTACGTAAAACAAACACTCGCAAATTATTATTCAATAAAATCTGAGAATGTATACTATTATCTCGATCTATTAGGAATAAAATCATTGTCAAAATCATTCCATAAATTGGGGTAAAAATAAAATACCAACATATTTGGCAGAGGAGCATACTTTGTGGATTCTGATAATTAGTATAGGCTTACATTTTTAATCTTGACAAGATAATCAAAATCTGACTATGGTCTGTAATACACACACACACACATACACAACTGAACCAAGAGCATTATTTTTCACCTTAGTTTGAAAATGTACAAGTCAGAATAAAAAGAAAACAGAACCCATATTACACCCAAAGAAGACACACACAAAAGAAACAGACAAATAGAAAGAAACAAAGGTAATATTTTAAACTAAATAATAAAAACAGAGCAACTCATGAGATTGGGTGGTAGATGATGAGAAGCATGGCCGGAGAAAGGGTAGGTTAGGAGGGAGGAGGAGGAGGAGGAGGAGGGGGAGGAGGGAGGAGGAGGAGGAGGGGGAGGAGAAGGAGGAGAAGGAGGAGGAGAAGGAGGAGGAAAAGGAGGAGGAGGAGGAGTAGAAGGAGGAGTGAGTAGGAAGAGTTTGGGAAGTGGGGGTCGAAGGAGCAGGAGGGGTGGTGTTGTACACTGTTGGTCATAATGGTGGAATATCTATTTTTACCCCAGTTTAGGGAAGGATTTAAAAAATTATTTATTTCTAATAGATCTAGATAATGGCATACATTCTCAGATTTTATTGAATATTAATTTGAGAGTGTTTGTTTTGCGTGACTGCTTAATCATAATTGTGCTACTATGCTAATCAGCTAAGGGACCTACGTCCTTAAGTCATAATTGACAGTAATGAGGATTAATGCCTCACAAAAGGGCACTTATATATAGCTGATCGACTCGATTTTTATCCCGGGGCCTCACAGTAACGAGGCCATTGCTTAGCCCCTGAATCATGACTGTACGCAGTGTTTGCTAGGGTACGCGGCCCCTTCCACAAATCCCCCAAAACGAAGAAAATGCAATAAATTGTCAAAAATTCAATGCATTTTCCCCGGCCCCCAACAGGAAAAACTTCTCTGTAGGGCCATGCATTATGGTTCAAGGCATGGCCACACAGAGGAATTTTTCCTGTTGGGGGCCGGGGAAAAAATGCAATTAATTTTTGACAATTTATTGCATTTTCTTCATTTTGGGGGATTTGTGGAAGGGGCCGCGTACCCTAGCAAACACTGCGTACAGTCATGATTCAGGGGCTAAGCAATGGCCTCGTTACTGTGAGGCCCCAGGATATAAATCGTGTCGATCAGCTATATTAGTGCCCTTTTGTGAGGCATTAATCCTCATTACTGTCAATTATGATTAAGGACGTAGGTTCCCTAGCTGATTAGCATAGTAGCACATATATGATTTAGCAGTCACGAAAAACGAACACTCTCAAATTAATATTCAATAAAATCTGAGAATGTATGCCATTATCTAGATCTATTAGAAATAAATAATTTTTTAAATCCTTCCCTAAACTGGGGTAAAAAAATTATTCCACCATTATGACCAACAGTGTATTTCAGCTGAAAGAAGTTCCAGGCTACGCCGATATATTCGGTCAGTGGGAGAGTAGCAGTCTCTTAACCGGAAGGTCCCAGGTTTATACCATGTTGATGCACTTACCCTGATAGCAGACTGACGTCTTAAAGACGTCATAAATTGGTCGTAAAGTGGTAAACACGTCGTACGTCGTATGGACGACGTAATTATGACGTCATTATGACGTCTTCAAAAGACTATTTTTTCCAAGATAATTTTTGTCGCATTGACGACGTCATAACGACGTCATAATGACGTCTTTAAAGGACTAATTTTTTCAAGATATTTTTTGTCTTCTCGACGACGTCATAATGA
Source organism: Strongylocentrotus purpuratus (assembly GCF_000002235.5). Classification (NCBI taxonomy): domain Eukaryota; kingdom Metazoa; phylum Echinodermata; class Echinoidea; order Camarodonta; family Strongylocentrotidae; genus Strongylocentrotus; species Strongylocentrotus purpuratus. The sequence continues at coordinate 24,214,504 of NW_022145614.1, forward strand.
CGTCTTTAAAAGACTCTTTTTTCCAAGATAATTTTTGTCGTATTAACGACGTCATAAAGACGTCATTTTGACGTCTTTAAAAGACTATTTTTCCAAGCTAATTTTTGTCGTATTGACGACGTGATTACGTCATAATGACGTCTTTAAAAGACTAATTTTTTCAAGATATTTTTTGTCTTCTCGACGACGTCATTATGACGTCTTTAAAAGACTATTTTTTCCAAGATAATTTTTGTCGTATTAACGACGTCATAAAGACGTCATTTTGACGTCTTTAAAAGACTATTTTTTCCAAGCTAATTTTTGTCGTATCGACGACGTCATTATGACGTCTTTAAAAGACTAATTTTTCCAATGTAATGTTGTCGTATTGACGACGTGCTAACGACGTCATTATGACGACTTTAAACTTTAAAAGACTTATTTTCCAATGTAATGTTGTCGTATTGACGACGTGATAACGACGTCATTATGACGTCTTTAAAAGACTATTTTTTCCAAGCTAATTTTTGTCGTATCGACGACGTCATTATGACGTCTTTAAAAGACTAATTTTTCCAATGTAATGTTTTCGTATTGATGACGTGCTAACGACGTCATTATGACGACTTTAAAAGACTTATTTTTCCAATGTAATGTTGTCGTATTGACGACGTGCTAACGACGTCATTATGACGACTTTAAAAGACTTATTTTTCCAATGTAATGTTGTCGTATTGACGACGTGATAACGATGTCATTATGACGTCTTTAAAAGACTATTTTTTCCAATGTAATTTTGTCGTATTGACGACGTCATTACGACGTCATTATGACCTCTTTAAAATACTATTTTTTCCAAGATACTTGTTGTCGTATCGACGACGTCATTACGACGTCTTTAAAAGACTATTTTTTCAAATATTTTTTGTCATTATGACCTCTTTTAAAGACTATATTTTCCAAGATATTTTTTGTCGTAAGGACGACGTTATAACGACGTCATTATGACGTCTCTAATAACCTAATCATTTCCAAGATAATAATCGGAGTAAAGACTACAACATCTAATATGAGCATAAGTCAAAGTAAATAGGGCAATTATCAGAATTGAAATTAGGGAACAACTCCCCCCCCCCCCCCTCAAATGTCATTAGTCATTATAGATTGTGCAACATCTTAACACGCACCAAGGTCTGCAATATCGATCAAGACTAAACATGCTCGCATCTAGTTCAAACGGGAGTGTGTACGTGTGTGTACAGATGCATAGTACTCAAGGCATGCAAGGCGTAGGACTACATGCACTATGCGATGTGTATGTAATGTATTTGAATTCAGAGTAAAAAAGCCGTTGCATCAAGTATCATCCTCCTGAATACTCTCGTTTTCTCCTGCAAATTTACAGTATGGGTAAGTCCTAGAATTACCTAATTTATTTACAAAAAGTACATAAATCTATAGTTACTGTTTTTTGTTCTGAAAAGTTGATATGTAGACTCAATGTATGATCTTATGTCACTATAATGTCAGTGATAGTGAGCTCGGACTTTCAACACTTGGTGACAAGATTTGGAATGTATGATCCCATATATGTATTTTTATGTAGGGTCTTGATTGAAGGTATGCATGGCATGGGGCATCATTTAAAGCAAAACAGTTTACTCATTTGCCTACACATGGGCTGCATGGCTTTAAAGGGAAATCTAACTCGAATATACAACTGCTCTAAAAGACTAAAACTAAAAGAAAGCAGAAAAATAAGAGAAGCAAACTGATGAAAGCTTTGGCACTAGATCTACAATGTAGGTAGACTCGTCTAGATTAGACAGCAATAGCCATCTCATTGGGTCATTTCTTTAATAAAACTGACATTTGTTGTCATTCCCCAATACAGATGGCAACCCAGAGATCTCGTACCGTGGGGGTGGCTATGTACATATTTTCGTCCACGACATTTTCTCCCCGATTTTCTTTGTTTACTTTTAGATCTAATTTCCTGATTTCTAAATCAGATGTAAATTAACGCCATTACGAACGTGTAGATGGCGCACAGTTTTTCCTTCATAATCATTTTGCCTTCGGCGTAGACTAGAAAGGATGAGATTGATTTAGATGACTCCGGCAGCGAGAGTTTAACACGGCTTGCAAGATTTTCAACATGGATGTCGATTTTGACCCATAATTTCCTTAAAAGGGACCATTAAACGGATTATTTCAATCAAGTTAGTAAGTGGAACCGATGTATTATAGCCTAGGCCTAATTTACAATTGGATATGGACGAGGTAAAATGACATTTGGGGGATTTTGGGGGCATAACCCTACGACCTGAAATGGCCGTGGCGTTATCAAGGGAATGTGTATAGACGGTTTCCGTCTCTAAAGAGAGAGCCGGCCGACCCTACCCCAATAAGAGGCTAACGAACGAAAGAGACGGAAAATTCGGTCTAGGCCTACCCCAAATCAAGCAAATATTCATGAAATGTTCAAATAATGCCGGTCATGATTTAAAAGTCGTTATGTTTCCAACCTGTTTCTGGTCAATTTTCTTATTTGGGGGGGGAGTATTTTTTCGGAAAAACATTGATAGTAGTATACACTTTCTCACAGGTTGCATGGCAAACCGCTGCACAATACAAGTGCATACAGATCGAGGGTTGCGGGGGCACGTAAGTCTGCGTGAAGTGATCTACCTCCTCATTGTACGGTAGATAACTTCACACAGGCGTGCGCCCGCCCGCAACCACCATCGGTATGCACTTGTAATGTGCAGCGGTTTGCAGTGAAAGTGAAACCTGTGAGAAAGTGTACTACCGGCCCGGGCCCAGATGTCTGGAAATTGAGCATTACGTGTCGATACGTAGAGGAATAAAGCAGTGACTTGTGTCACAAACATGTAACCTTAAACAAGTCGTTTCTATAGTCTTTAGACAGCAAATTTATCTTATAGGCTACCGCGTATACAGAAATCTTTATCTGGAAATAATCGGTTTAGACCTGTAAATGGTAAACAAAATTCTTTCCCCACAGGCTGTTCAAAGAAGTTTGTAGTATATGTGTTGCACATGCATACATTATCAACCATTCATTTTGTTCTTTATTCATTTTCTCATTTATTTGTAGGCATCCTTTTTTAACATCTTTCGTCAAAGAAGTGGATTCAAAGCACATTGTGGCCTCAGTATATTGATGTGAAACCATGCAGAAAATGCTACTCTCTCTCAACCTTGTGGATGTTCCCTACTTCCCTAAGGATCAGCAGCCTCTTGAAACAGTTGAAGCCATCATCGGTAAATGTGTACATGTACTTGTATTATTTCTGTACATTTATTTGTCATATTGTGCATGATCACTGAGACACTGACCAATTAGACACTACATAATGGTTCATTTCATTTGAAAGGCTTATTTCAGTTATTTGTCATGAGTTTCAAATATATTTATAATTCAATTAATTTTAGATCACTAAAACCTGCAGGTATGTTGCAATAACCGACAATATTATGTGAGTTTCAAACAGTGTTTTTTTACCCTTCAGCATAGGTCAAGGAGCTTTCATTCTACCCTCATCAGCAAACTACAGGAATGCCAGTTTTCAGGCAATAGCCTGAATTCAGGCCCTGGCGAGTTATTTTCATACCATAGTTTAGGTTTTTTGTGTACAAGCTAGCACATTCTAGGTGATTTTTCAGGCCCTCTGATCAATTCTAACTGGCATCCCTGAAACTACAATTGTATTGATAATTTACCAAACAAAATCCTGAATCACATTTTGCATTGCCCACAAATGTTTAAAATCCAAAGTGTGTGTTGACTTTATGTTTGTGAGCAATGAGAAATTATTTCTGATAAATCTTACCAAGCAGTACTTTTCTGACATAATTCATTATTTAATTCATTGTTTACGTTCCAGTTTTAAAATATATAAAAGTTTGTCTTAAATTGTATTCCTTTCTTTTTGCTTTATTCATGCACTAGAATTCCTTGCGTCTATGTTTTCTGGATCTGAAAGCAAAGCATAATGCCAGAGATTCCACCCAAAAGCTAACCCATGAGTCCAAGCTGAAGAGGAATATTTCCAAATCGATGGCTCCACTAATCCGATTGGTGAGTCATGGCCCTCATCAGCAAACTACAATTGTATTGATAATTTACCAAACGAAATCCTGAATCACGTTTTGCATTGCCCACAAATGTTTAAAATCAAAGGTGTGTTGACTTTATGTTTGTGAGCAATAAGAAATTATTTCTGATAAATCTTACCAAGCAGTACTTTTCTGACATAATTCATTATTTAATTCATTGTTTACGTTCCAGTTTTAAAATATATAAAAGTTTGTCTCAAATTGTATTCCTTTCTTTTTGCTTTATTCATGCACTAGAATTCCTTGCGTCTATGTTCCCTGGATCTGAAAGCAGTGCATAATGCCAGAGATTCCACCCAAAAGCTAACCCATGAGTCCAAGCTGAAGAGGAATATGTCCAAAATTACATGTAGATCTACACTCACCCGATAGTTAAACTGCTAGAAAAAGGTTTTTTTTTTTCACTTCATTATAATTTATAGAGAGAGATTAGGGGAGGGGGAGAGGTGAGGTGTAGCCACAAACCTGAATTGCTAAGCTGTGGAACTGAAATTCCCATTCATGTCACTTACAATTTTAATGAATTACAGGGTGTACGAACTGACATAATAACAGTTTGAGTAAAAGATTCCAGTATTTTGCATATATTTGTAATTAATATTTATGAGGTTGACCTGTTTCATAATGCTTAAATGTAGTAGACTTGATATGCTCAGTCTCATGCTCACCCCCACCCCCCATCCACTTCTTATCAGTTCTTAAAACCTGTTGCAAATTATATATAAGTTGGTAATAGAGAAAAATTGAGTGAGTTAAATACAATACAAATCGATTCCATTATTAAGCAACTAAGACTTGTTCAGATACGGAACGTGAACCGCCAACAATTTTCGAAAATGATGCAGTTTGGTTTTATGTGTAAAGCGAATGGCAACAAGTCTTTGTATGTTTGGACTGCGCATATTCAGTGAGCTCTTTTTTTAAAAATAATATACAGAAATGTAAAGCATATTGAACTCTATGTCAACATTAAAAAAATCTGAGATTTTGTTTTGCAGCATCATATCTGAACGAGCCTTAAAGGGACTTGGTAACATTGTTCATATGAGAGAAAATGATGCTAAGGTATTGACTTCAATGCTATACTGTATGTACACTTAAAGATAATCTGAACATTTGAGTTAAAAATAGACCACTATTGATGATTAAAATTGGGAAAACTGATCTAATCCATTCCTTAATTCTCCCAACTATATTTTTATAATTTGATTAAATTGAAGTGAGTGTAAATCATCACACAAAGCAACGAATTAGCTCCAATACCTTTTCCAAATTTAGGCGTTGAAAGATTTTTAAAGGCCTGTTTTATATCGTATTTTCATGGAAAAACGGTTGGGGAAAATTGAAAATTTTGTTGGGAGAATTAACTGTTAAAGAGTGACACACAGTAGCGCCTTCAATGAAAACCATAAATACCTTGTGGTTTGAAAAAAAATTGGTAGTTAAAAGTATAAAATTCTTGGATTGTATCTGTGATTTTGAAAGCACAATATGGCTTACCTACATGTATATTGAATTTGCTGTTAAAATTTAAGTTAAATTTTAATTCTTTTGTGAAACTCCTGGGACTTGCCAAATGAATGTTGTGACATTAGCAATGGAATATATCTCTTTGTGCTAAACTTTTTCAGCATGTTTGCTATTTTATCTTAAACTGGGAAATATCTTCTGAATAATTATTCCACCGTCACCTTGGAATTGCCCAACTGAGCCAATCGTACTGGCGGGAATGTTATCTGATATAAATTGTATTTTATACTGGAACTTCAGCTTCTGTATTTGCAACAAAACTAATTTTTTGATATTTATAAAGATGAATGTTGCCACTAATGCCTTTTCTTATATTTAAGTCATGTGCCCGTAAGAAGCAGGTTTCTAGCACAGAGAGAATAGGTACAGTTGAGCTGATTTCTGCACAGTTTTCTAATATGCTGTATCGCCAAATGTGAACATCATGGTTTTGACGGGCAAGCAACCATCATCAGAAAACTCTGCAGGTATCAGTGAAGCTCTCCCTGTTCCCCTTGCTGCCAACTTGTTCCTTTGAGTGTAAGAAATAACTTAGCTAAGCCATGTGTTTATCATTTGTGCCATTTTTCTCCTGTGTGTGATTTAGATTGTATAGTTTTATACTTTATACTGAATTCTTGCCATGAACTTAGATATTCCCCTTGTATGTAACAAGAATTGATCTTTCATGCTCAGAAATTCTTTCCAACAACCTTTTGTTTTATGTGATAGTCTTTATCTGCATTAAAGTCTTGGGGTTGTCAGGAGCGGTTTTGCAGCATGGAGACGAGGAGGTAGAGCTGCACTGATGAATGCCTAGCTTTCCACTATGCTGTTTTGCTGAATATGAGGAACTTCCCCAGTGTGCTGTTTGCTTGTCTACTAAAATACTGCGGGTATCAGTATAGCTTTACCTAGTCTCTATGCTGCTAACCTGCTTCCCACAACCGTAAGACTTATAAGTTTAGCCAATATGTCATAGTTTCTTGTAGCACATTTATAACGAAACAGATATCTTTGTGATGGCCTGTTAACTTTCTTAAAATAAATTATGAGACTGACAGAAATACACTAGGTATTTATACAGCATGTTTTGGAAGAAGTGTCAGGATAGTGATGAAAAGATTTTGTACCAATGGAAAACAAAGTTAGATAGAATAAGAAGGTATAGAAATACGTATTTTATATTTTGTTATCCATTTTCATACCATATACGTGTACATTAAAAATATGAAAATTACTTTCTGTTTGGCATGTATATATATATTATGTGATGCAATATTTGTTGCTTTGATTTTATGTGTGATTGTTCAGAATGTGTACATGAAGTGACTTTTACACTTTCTTCCTTGATCAGGTGGTCGTATAGATGTTATTTAGAGGACAACAAAGACGTAAAGATCATGTAAGGATAAAAGGTACATCGAAATGACCAGTAAGGTGTAAATATCACGTCAAAATTTGATGTCCATACAACATATACAGGTCTTTCTTGGGTGAAAGTTGACGTCTTAAAGACGTCTTTATTTAACCAATAAGACCTAAAAAGAAAATATGACGTCCATACAACGTCTTTATATGGTACAAGTTGACGTCTTAAAGACGTCTTTCTTTGACTAATAAGACGTTAAAATCACGACAAAATATGACGTCCATACGACGTCTTCCTATGGTACAAGTTGACGTCTTTTTTTTACTAAAAAGACGTAAATATGACGTCCATACAACGTCTTTCTATGGCACAAGTTGACGTCTTAAAGACGTCTTTCTTTAACTAATAAGACGTAAAAATCACGTCAAAATATAACGTCCTCGTGACGACGTGCGCGGGTGCAAAATCAAGTCTTTTTGACGTCGTGTTATGTCGTCTTAAAGACGTCTTTCTTTAACTAAAAGACGTAAATATGACGTCCATATGACGTCTTCCTATAGTACAACTTGACGTCTTAAAGACGTCTTTCTTTGACTAATAAGACGTAAAAATCACGTCAAAATATGACGTCCTCGTGACGACGTGCGCGGGTGCAAAATCAAGTCTTTTTGACGTCGTGTTACGTCGTCTTAAAGACGTCTTTCTTTAACTAAAAGACGTAAATATGACGTCCATATGACGTCTTCCTATAGTACAAGTTGACGTCTTAAAGACGTCTTTCTTTGACTAATAAGACGTAAAAATCACGTCAAAATATGACGTCCTCGTGACGACGTGCGCGGGTGCAAAATCATGTTTTTGACGTCGTGTTATGTCGTCTTAAAGACGTAGTACAAGACGTAAATATGACGTGATATTTACCAGTCTCTGCTATCAGGGTAAGTAGGCCTACCCTTTGATATAAGTCCCTTGGACATGATGTAAAACCGTAGGTCCTTCTGGTTTCTTATTACCTACACGGAAATACTTGCTTTTAGAGAAGTCGGTAAAAACAAAATCATCAGCGGAGCTAACCAACATATTTCAATTCTATACATTTGGGTATATTTTATGTCGATATGTATTTGAACTTTCATTCGAAAACTAAACTACTGTAATCACAGAATCACTCAAAGGTGATTCATGAAACAAGCAGACAAAATGAACCACTTACTTACCTAATCCTCACCAATATCGATGCTCCTCGTCCAATAAGGAACTTCCAATCAAATTGAGCTACGAAAGGATGATGACCAGGACGTTACTGGATGTCACGACCTCGACGTTCCCTGTGACGATCACGCTTTGCTAGCAGATGATCAACTATTCAGTAACCCTCTCACAAACCCCATTGCGTCAAGATATCATTTAATCAGAATCTCTCCTACCCAGATTGACCTTGTATTTTTATTTGTATACAAAGTGCAATTACTGTGTACTCAAATCAAACAGAAGAATTAACTTGCCCTAACCACGACTTGTACGGCTGCTCTTTGACAATAATTATTATTTAGAAAGTCAACATCGAAAATGGCCCGATTTTTTTACGGTGGATAAATTCATACAAAACTCCCAATAGTTTGGAATTTATTTGGTATCTAAGTTCTCACAGTCGATATGTGTTCATTGTCGAAAATATAAGAAACTACCCATATCTGGAAATGAGAAATTGTGGTCGACGAACTGAAACTGGTCCAAGCTTGGGAAAGTACAAACAAATCATTTGAATATTATAAAGACCTTGGCCCCGTTGCACAAAACTTACCATTGATGGTAACTTTGCGTCAACGGTAACTACCATGGAAAACCTTGATTTTGATTGGCTTGTTGAGCCCTGTTACCATGGTAGTTGCCATTAATGGCAAAGTTACCATCAATGGTAAGTTTTTATGCAACGGACCCCTTGTGTTGTTCATTAGTTCTATCAAATCCTTACAAGGAATTCATGTTGAATCTACTAAGTTTCATGGTATCTACATGACAGTGACTTGTCATGGAAAGTACCAGTGGCGGATCCAGGGGGGCCCGGGGGGCCCGGCCCCCCCCCCCCCCCCCCCTCCCTTGAGAAAAAATCATGTAAAATCACGCGATTTGTACCTTTTGGGGGAATGGGCCCCCCCCCCCCTGGCGCTCAAGGGGGGGGGGTGCAAATTTTAAAATTTTCCAGGACAAAAAAAAAAAAATGTGTCCGCTTCCCGCTACCCCCCCCCCCCCCCCCCCCCCCCCCCCCCCCCCCCCCCCCCCCCCCCCCCCCCCCCCCCCCCCCCACTGAGCGACTAAGAAATCCTGGATCCGCGCCTGGTACACGTAAATCATGTATGTAAATTGTACCTTAAACAGGTACCTTAAACATGTACCTTAAATAAACTCGAACATGAGTTCCATTCCAAAATCTTATTATCCTTGGATACCACTGACTCTAATTCTCAATTACGTTATTTTTCCGTAGGGGAATGGGACCAAAATTTAACTTGAAAAGATAGTCATCAAACGAGCCGTCAGATGTATCAACAATGCTGGATTCATTTAGCAATTCTTTTTTAAAGAATAAATTCTATGAATGTTTGAGCCGCGATTGCTTCTTTACTGTTTGTTAAAAATAATGCTATCCACCCATAGGCCCTATATACCTCACACGTCAATGTAACTTCTTTCATTTGCCACGAACTCGAACATCATTTGCAAAGAAAACTGTTACTTCTTCGGGTCCAAAGTATTGGAATGAACTAAAATCACATCTCATCATTAATTTGTTTCAATTCCAAACTGAAACTTTCTCTCCTTTAAACATAGTTATGTAATACAGTCAGAAGCCGACATGTAATGTTCCTTAAGTGCTCAATGAATCTTAACAGGCATTCTCCAATGATCTATTACACCTATTTTTATGCCTTTTCTCTGAGGGTCAATTTTATTTTATTCCCCTTCGGCGAGTTGCTCCAGTAACCACTGTTCATTGGTTCTTGTAGGATCGGATAAGAATAATAGGTAAGAGGACACTTTTTTTTTTTTTTGGTCTCGAAATTTGAAAATTTGACATTTTGTTCCGTTGGGGGGGGGGGGGGTAAGGTTTTTTTTTTTAATTATTTAAAAAATAAAAAATAAAAAAAAATCAAGAAGGTTTTTTTTTTCCCTCCAAAAAAACATACACAAGACATACACAGAAAAAACCTCAAGGGGGGGGGGGGGGAGTTAACCCCCCCCTGCGTACGCGCCTGCATTGATGTTTATATACGTTACACATTGTTCGACAGGTTCAATGGAAGGTGCATCATAAATTCAATGCTAATAAACTTAACTCAGATAACAACAAATTATACTACATGATATAGGCCTACCATGACAACTTTATTTTGGGATTACTTTCCACTCTTAATTCTCTCCACAGGCTCTCAGGTCTGACATTGAATAGATGAGAAGACGTACCCCACCCTCTGCTTCCACGCCCTCAACATGACTCCATCACATGAAGCAGCCCAAGTCGCTATAAAGTGTTGAGGACTTCGAACAGGGTTACGACCATGCGTATGACGGAGATCGTCCGGTCCTTCTTTATCCTCATCATCTCGTCGATGACCGTGACGGTTCTCTGTCAGTTCTACCTCCTATTTCAGAAGAACTACCACGCCACCAGCTTCGGCAGTAGTAGGCAACTCAAAGGGGTGGAGCAGGATGGCAAGGTCCAAGAGGGGGTACCACTCGAGCGGTTATATGAACTAAAGAAAAATGGCATTTCTGCGCTTGCTTCGCATCAATGGCAGCCGCGAGACGAGGCCCTTGACAGTTGGAAACATGGCGTTGTCGAGTTAAATGTTCAGGATGTGAATAATGCCAGTGAGGGTTAATAACAATGAGTATGCCTCCAAGAGGCTAATGAGAAATTCCTCAATACTTCTCCCAGGAGAGATAGACGAGATCGCGAGGGAGTTTTACGCCAAGCTTGCTGAGAAACTGGAGAAAAAAGAAAAGGTCATCTCAGTTTTACCCACGATGTCGAAGGCACAACGAATCAACATCTACGAAGAAGCCTACAAGAAGTACAACATCTCGTCCAAGAAGGGCACGGTCGTTGCCAAGAACAAGCGAGGAGAAACCAAGGTCTTGGTTACCAAGCCACATGTGTTACCGACCGATGAAACATATCTGGGACCTATGCTTGATTTTGCTAAGGAATTCAAAGAAACAGACGAATCCAGAGAACTAGGCGTGGATACGAACAGATGGTACGACCAGATCGACCGCATCGAGAAAAGTTGAAGAGGGCTAAGATGATAAAAACACCTGGAATGTTAAATTCAACAGTTTGGAAGTCGTATATAGATTTACACGAGTACAGTACATCTTAAATCAAAGGAAAATGCATGACAGACGAAGGGACCTATAAGCGTATATCTCTACTGATGATTGTTGCCTCGGCGCCGAAGAATTTCGATCGGCGCGACGCGATAAGACGGACGTGGGTATGGCAGCACGGAGCACCGCCATGCATCTCGAAACAGTCTTCCTGATTGGTGCTGTGTCCAACAGGCAAGTCACCGATGACCTCAGGCGTGAGCTCGTCAACTACGGCGACATCGTGCAAGAGGATTTCATCGATTCCTACCTCAACCTCACGATCAAGACCGTGATGGGAATAAAGTGGGCCAGTAGGTACTGCCAGAACGCCAAGTTCGTTATGAAGACAGACGACGACATGGCTGTGAATACCATGAAGATGTTGGTGTACCTCCGAACAGCGCCCTCAAGGAATTTCGTCGCCGGCAAAGCCGCCTTCAACTTCGACATCATTCGAACGTGTACGACAAATTCTACGTGCCGTACTCGGTGACGAAGATGATAGTTACCCTCCGTATTGTATCGGGATTGGGTACGTTATATCGATGGATGTGGTGCACAAGACGTACATCGCTGCCCTGCAGAGACGCCTCTATTCCCATGGGAGACGTCTATGTTGTTTTTGTCTTCGTCGAATAGGGGTGATCCCGACGATGATCAAGGGCTTCATGGGCGGAGGGTTCTTTGATGACGCCAAAGGGGGCGCACTGAGACGGACCACACCTCATTGAATCATTTGAGATTCGTCTTCACTTCATACATACGTCACTGTAACTCAGTTGGGAATGGTTTGGGGCCAATGTGCTGGGTTGCCCCAACCATAAGAAGGAAGCTGTGGAGACCATACCAATTTGATCATGTTGATCATTGCCCTATAGCATAAACTTACAAAAAATTAACCTTACGTAATTTCAAT